>NC_136059.1:1147530701-1148130701 GCF_964261635.1 Lissotriton helveticus | reverse complement strand
TTTTCCTCTTTCTATGTGTGCTGTCACCGCAAGGACCACTGGGAAGACCACTGTGCCTAGATATTCTTGTAATTAATCTTTTATTTCTGCAGTCATATTTCTGTTTCTTCTGCATATTTAGATTGGAGTGTCCCCCTGACCACTTCGCACAGCCCTGCTCACTGGTAGCCTTTCACAGAGGTGGATCTGTGCATTGCTAGCCATGCACAGAGACACCCCTTCCCAAACATCACTGGAAGAAAGTCACTCATACTTCGAACATAAGCAGTGGAGACGTGCCTGGGGAGTAGTGAACCATTTACTTATGTGCGTGAGTATTGGGGGAAGATGTTGTAGTACATGTCATCAACACTTTACTTTCACAGAGTCAGCTGATGGCCTGATGGATGGTGACAAAGGGGATGTGAGCTGATAATGCAGCCTCAAATCAACGGGGGAGGGGTCCTTGAGTCTTTGATACCACTGATCATCTGGGCATTTGCTTGATAAGATTGATAGTTAGTTCACACCTCTATGAAGCTGTGCACTGAGGCAGTCGGTGACAGCAGAAGGATATTTGTGCAGCAAAAAGCCGACAGGCTGACTTTAGAGAATGCAGTAAGGGAAGCAACAAAACTTTCCGCAAACACCTAAAGGTAGAAAAATAAGTTAAAGAGTTTGACCTCATGCGGTTGCCAGAGACCTAACTACTCCTGCTGTTGAGCCATGAAAGTATTTACAACAAGGGGTGGTGATGGACAGAGTCTCTGAATTAAGCAGAGTACTCTCACCCAGTCAAGAGATCAGGGCTAGATCCAACACCGTTTTTTAGCTCATTGCACCATCCCAGTTTCAGAACCTGGCTGTATGCAAATTAGTCTGTCCCTGGCCCAGTGCATCATGGGAACAGGGCAGACCAGACTACAAAAGCCAATTCTTACACTGGGAAGGAAACAAGCTTCCGGGGACCGGTTTCTGGCATTACAGCCGTCTTCGGCCCGGCTTGCTTGAATCCTGATGGTGCAATGAGCAAGGGACTCACATCTGAGTATACCCTTCCACGCTTAGGGTGGACAAAATTATTTAGAACAAGGGGTGGTGATGGACAGAGTCTCTGAATTAAGCAGAGTACTCTCACCCAGTCAAGAGATCAGGGCTAGATCCAACACCGTTTTTTAGCTCATTGCACCATCCCAGTTTCAGAACCTGGCTGTATGCAAATTAGTCTGTCCCTGGCCCAGTGCATCATGGGAACAGGGCAGACCAGACTACAAAAGCCAATTCTTACACTGGGAAGGAAACAAGCTTCCGGGGACCGGTTTCTGGCATTACAGCCGTCTTCGGCCCGGCTTGCTTGAATCCTGATGGTGCAATGAGCAAGGGACTCACATCTGAGTATACCCTTCCACGCTTAGGGTGGACACAATTATTTACAACAAGGGGTGGTGATGGACAGAGTCTCTGAATTAAGCAGAGTACTCTCACCCAGTCAAGAGATCAGGGCTAGATCCAACACCGTTTTTTAGCTCATTGCACCATCCCAGTTTCAGAACCTGGCTGTATGCAAATGAGTCTGTCCCTGGCCCAGTGCATCATGGGAACAGGGCAGACTAGACTACAAAAGCCAATTCTTACACTGGGAAGGAAACAAGCTTCCGGGACCGGTTTTTGGCTGTAATGCCAGAAACCGGTCCCCGGAAGCTTGTTTCCTTCCCAGTGTAAGAATTGGCTTTTGTAGTTTGGTTTGCCCTGTTCCCATCATGCACTGGGACAGGAACAGACTAATTTGCATACAGCCAGGTTCTGAAACTGGGATGGTGCAGTGAGCTAAAAAACGGTGTTGGATCTAGCCCTGATCTCTTGACTGGGTGAGAGTATTCTGCTTAATTCAGAGACTCTGTCCCTCACCACCCCTTGCTGTAAATATTTTTGTCCACCCTAAGCGTGGAAGGGTATACTCAGACATGAGTCCCTTGCTCATTGCACCATCAGGATTCAAGCAAGCCGGGCCGAAGACGGCTGTAATGCCAGAAACCGGTCCCCGGAAGCTTGTTTCCTTCCCAGTGTAAGAATTGGCTTTTGTAGTTTGGTTTGCCCTGTTCCCATCATGCACTGGGACAGGAACAGACTAATTAGCATACAGCCAGGTTCTGAAACTGGGATGGTGCAGTGAGCTAAAAAACGGTGTTGGATCTAGCCCTGATCTCTTGACTGGGTGAGAGTATTCTGCTTAATTCAGAGACTCTGTCCCTCACCACCCCTTGTTGTAAATATTTTTGTCCACCCTAAGCGTGGAAGGGTATACTCAGACATGAGTCCCTTGCTTATTGCACCATCAGGATTCAAGCAAGCCGGGCCGAAGACGGCTGTAATGCCAGAAACCGGTCCCCGGAAGCTTGTTTCCTTCCCAGTGTAAGAATTGGCTTTTGTAGTTTGGTTTGCCCTGTTCCCATCATGCACTGGGACAGGAACAGACTAATTAGCATACAGCCAGGTTCTGAAACTGGGATGGTGCAGTGAGCTAAAAAACGGTGTTGGATCTAGCCCTGATCTCTTGACTGGGTGAGAGTATTCTGCTTTATTCAGAGACTCTGTCCCTCACCACCCCTTGTTGTAAATATGAGCCATGAAAGTAGGCGGCCCGGTAAAAGTTGGTAGTTAGTTCCAATGACAGATTTGTTTCTAGTCTTCTGTAGCTAGTTAGTGCACCAAAACTTCAGATCCACTGGAAAAGTTGTCCTGCTGTGGTCTTCAGCTTCCTTCTTGTGAGTAGGAAAGAAACTCAAGGTTAGAGTCGTGTTTTTTCAGAGGGGCTTGGCAGGTTGCTCTTGTCCTTCAGGGGTAGATTTATTTCTAAAACCAACTTCTTTCAACCAGTTTTCAGCTGTAGGAGGGTTCTGATAATGCCCTTCAGGTCGACAAGAAGTGTCCAGTTCCTGCTGGTTCACTGAAATCATTCTAGAACTGTCCTTTGTAGAAGCACTTTCTGCACCTATCAGTATTAAGAAGGACGTTAAACAGTAATCAGACTTTAAAAAATGGATATTAACTTCCATTATTTATTTATTTGCCTACTTCTATCATATTTTATACAGCGCTGACACAACACCTAATGAGGTGTTATTCGGCCACATGCATCATCCCGGCCGTTTGCGAATTCCAAATTGTGAAAAATAGCGAATCGCAATTCGGAATTCGCAAAACGGGATGCATGAATATTTTAACATAATATTTGCGATTCGGTAAAATTCGCATTTTTTACCGATTCGCAAATATTATGCGAATTCTAATTTGTTAATTCGCATTTCCCATTGATTCCTATGGGCCAAAAAGCCCATAGGAATCAATGGGAATTGCGAATTAGCAAATTAGAATTCGCATAATGTTGATGCACTCCATGGGTGCAGGGGGGGTCCAAAGGACCCCCCCCTGCACCCCTGAAATGTATTTTTAAGTGGATGTTTCACACACACATGTCCTAAGGACATGTGTGTCTGTAACATGCAAGTTAAAAAAATTCATTTTTTTTTTTTTTTTTTAATTTTCGCAAATTAACACGAGGGTCAACCTCGTGTTAATTTGCACTTCCAATTTCCATTTTTGCAATTTTAAAAAAAATGATGCATTCCATTTAAGGAATCGCACAAATGCGATTCCTTAAATGCATTCGCATTTTTTAGAAATGCTAAAAAATGTGAATTGTGCAAACAACTTTGATGCATCCCACAAATGGTTTTTGCATTCGCAAACGGCCGATTTTACCGATTCGCACCGTTTGCGAATGCAAAAACCAATGATGCATGTGCCCGATTGTTCTTTCCGGAGAATGTTCAAGCATTGTGACATTGTCTCAGAACTAAATTTAACCAAAACTGCTACTTTTAGAATCAGTAAGGCTAAAGTGGCAGAAAAAGAAAGGAAAAGTAGTTTGAAGTATGAGAAGATTGAAGAAGAAAACAAATCGTATAGAGCAGAGATACTTCAAGTGAAGAAGTGGTGACCAGAGAGAGAATTCAAACAGCCATTTCTATCAGCAAAAATGGCGGCCATTGAATGGGCACTCAGAAATGTGCAGTGCACCTGGGTCTTCTGCTGCTGTACCTTAAGCCAATAAACTGTTACCGTAATCCAATTCCTTCCTACCAAGCTCAAAATACACACTTAAAGACCGACAATAAGGGAAAATCAGTCGAAGGATTTTAGCTAACAACTTTGAATGAAGGTGTAAATGACCTCCTCATAATCCCCCAAATCTTAGCTACAAGTCCTTTGTGAGTTAATGAATTTCAGGTTAATGCTCTGTATTTTACAGAGCTCTTACTGTAAATGACACATTGTGTCATTTCATAGTTTGAACTGCAGCAGAGAACACGTTTAAATGATTACAAACCTTTTATACATCACTTGTGTTGTGAATGTCGATATGCCTTCTACTTTCTACACACATCAGAAAAAGGACAGGTTCTCCCTGTATGTTGCTGTGTAACCATCCTGACCAACCGTGCATGCGCATGAATTGAGCTGATGCTGCTGTTTCATCGTTCATTTAATCCGCAAGCATGACAACATTTGTCAGAATCGACATGTGCATGGATGAGGCAGAGGCATAGGCTGGCATGTCTGAGGATGAGAAACATTCAAGAGAAATCATCGTGTTCAAGTGCGATATCCTCTTGGGCCAGGCCAAGGGCACATCATTCAGAGATCTGGGTTGTCAGCCAGGGATGAGAACATCAGTCTTACAGGAGACTAATGATGCTTGAAGATGTGGATGGGCAGCATTCACTGCTCTAGGGAGAGAACTGAGGACAGCCGGTGCTCAGCGGGACACACCGTTGTGCTTCGTCAGCAGCATCCGCAATTGGAGCCTAGAATAGTCAGTGCCACGCGAGAGTAGGGCAAATAGATGTGTGCCACAATTTGGTCTGGTTCAGACAACTAAAACTTCACAAGTTATGCATAGAAGGAGCACCGAATAATGAGTGAAAATATATTTGGTGTCTTTTGAAAAATGTCATAAAATATTGCTTATTTGCATCATGTGGAAGCGATCACACAATTAATTTGGGCAGCTAATCAAAGGAAACAGCAGGGCAATCCTTCTTCTAATTCTTCACAGGTCTAGGAGTGTTCTGAGGAGAGTACTGGTGATGCCACACTTATGCCCAGTGGAAGCCTGTGGATGGGGCAAAACGACTGGCCTTTCCCTGACCAATGGGGTGAAAGTTCCCAGGAGTGACCATACCGACCTTTTCAGCACTTTTTGTGTGTTTTACTGTACATGATCCCACAGTGCCCCTCTTTATCAAAATTCCAACATGGCAGAACCATCCTTTGACTGGCCAGAGCTCCCTGGGTCTACCAAGAGGTGTGGCTGGGATAATGAGCAAACTCTTCCCTGCGGTCACTCTAAACCAGTTTTAGGGCAGCTTCGAGTTGTCTAGGAAGACAAAAGGGAGGTAGGCCTAGGTGCAAGCTACATCTAGCAGTGAAAGCGTAGGCATCATCTGACGCTCATGAAGGTGCTGGGCACAGTGCCCAGGCCTTCAGCTCAAGGATGAAAAACAACTTTACAAACCCAAGAACTTTGTCTACTATCTGGGAGCAATCCACATCTCACCACAGGGGAGCCATCAGCAGTTAAGTGACACTGGACACTGTTCAGTGTTTTCCAATGGGAGAGACAGCCATGCCAGAGTACAAAACGACTTAGAAGGTTTTTCACTGCCAGAACATGTAAAACATTAAGTATACATGTCCAACTTTTTAAATAACAAGCATCCTGCCCTATGGGCTTTTTTATAACCTACCTTAGGAATGACCTATATTTATATTAAAAAGGAAGGTTTGGCCTGGCAAAAAGCTGTTTTGCCAGGTCAAAATGGCAGTTTAAAACTGCACACCCTGGCAGCAGTGGCAGACCTAGAGACATGTTTTACAATGCTACTGTAGTGGATGGCCCAAAGAGTGCTGCAGCCCACAGACAGAAATTAATCTACAGGCCCTGGGTAGTACCATATACTAGAGACTTATGAGTAAAATAAATGTGCTAATCGGAGGTATACTAAAATTGTCATGTTTAACAGGGAGAGTGTAAGCATGTTACCACTGGTTGGTAGGGGCGTAGTCCACAGAGTTCTATAGCCACAAACTTAGGGTTCAGTAAAAAAGCCAACAATTCAGAGTGACCCTGCAGGAAGGGCAAATTTCCAACAGTGGCTAATGTTCACCTTTGCACATTAAGGAATGAAAAGCTTGCGAAACACCTCAGAGCTACTGCATCAAGTACTGGCAAAGCCAGTAGGTGTAACCTTTTGGTAAATAAACTGTTTGGTAATACTTGGCAAGATTGTGGTTTACCCCATAATGAGGCAACAACTTGGGCTTCAACAATATGTGAGCTGGGAGTATAACCCTTCTGCTGAACTGACTTAATTAACAGAGTTACGATGTACCTTCAAAGAAGAGTATTATGAAAAGAAATTAAGAGAATACTTTTGAATTGTAAGTTGCCGGCTTAAAAGTTATTCACAGCAAACTATTGCGTTAGAAACCTTTAGCAAAATGCAATATTTTTATTCCATCTTTAAGAAAGTCTGTCGGTGTGCATTCCTGTACTTTACAAACAAAAAGCTGCAAATCGAAGAGGTTTTTGTCACACCAAAATGAAATAAATGAACATGCCAGTGAAATTAGTATATAGGACTGTGACAGAATAAGATTCCACAACAAATTCTAGGAGGCACATGGTACCTCACTTACAGTGGACCTGGGTATTAAACTGCTAGACAAAATCAATACCATACCTGAAATAGTTTTCAGCAATGTTAAAAGTAATACAGCTCCTTTTTGACATGTGCCAAAGATACACCACAAAACCATAGTATCAAAAAGAAATGGTTACCGAAGATTATTTGCTAGGGTTTTCTTCATCGGAAGAGACACCATGGATATAAAACCACAAAAACCTAAATTAAAGCCCAATCTGAGAATGAAACAAATCTAAAAAGAAATGGAATATGCAAAGATCCAAAGGGAAGGGTGTGAACGCTCAGGGTGGATTTAGGAAAAAGAAAATCCAATACTATTGTAAAGATGAAGATCAAAGAGGAGGTTATAACTTGAGCAATATAAAAGAAACAAAGGCTCCAGACAAATATAATTTTTCTGATGAGAATTACTCTCATTTTCCACAGGGCTATAGATATAAGGGTGTTCTACAAAACCCAGATTCAAATGGAAGGGGACAGTGAAAAGACCATCTTGATGGTTGCAAGGACACATTAAATGATTCTTGTGTTGTACTTGCAGAGAAAAACTGGCCTTCACAAGTTAAAATAGACACACCAATTGGCTATATTGGAAGGCTTCTCTTTGCTTGTGCCCCGGCCATTGCAGGACTGATATGCCACTGAGTGAGCATTAAAAGAAACAAGCAGGGTGGGATAAAAAGGCAATTTCGTGTGTAATCCCTTTCTAGATAAACCACTGGTTCAAAAACTTATTTAATGTAACCAGAAGCAAAGTGGGATCTAAAAAGTATATTAGATGAATTGCAGTATCAGGTAATAATTGCTCCATGCCCATCTTCCACGTTGATGATGATGAATTAGAAGAGACTCTCCCACATATATACAGAATAGTATGATACGCGTGGAAGCAGAATAAAAGCGAAATTTGTGAAAATCCAACATTTGATTTTTAAATGTGATTTACGACCGAGCCACCAGACGCCATCTTTATCACAGAAACTTTGCTAAATCCCGCATCGGCTCCAGACAGGGCAACAGCCACCCAAGATCGTGCACCGGGACAGATCCAACAGAAACGGCAGAGGCATCACCATAATCTACAAAGAGAATCTTGAATTCTCAACCACAACAGATGACTTCACCTTCTTCATTGAACACCTCCACTTCCGACTCCGAACAAACAAACAGCAAAACCACCATCAGAGGCAACCTCTTCTACAGACGTCTGAGGCCTCACCCTGCCTTCTGCAATGCAATCTCCGACTTCATCGCCCCTATCGCCATCAACTTGAATCTGTACATATTCCTTGGAGACCTCAACTTTTACCTTGAGAACACCGATGACGCCAACTTGGCCAAGCTCCTAGAAAGCATTGTTAACCTCATACTCAAGCAGCTAGTCACCAACCCCACCCACACCACAGAACACAGTCTAAACCCTATCTTCTTAGTCAGCAACAGAGTAAAATACACCCATACTGAGAAGCTCACCCAGACCGATCACCACTCGGTCCATTTCATCATCTCAGAACCCCCCAACATCCCTGCCTTCACTTCCAGCGAGACACTATGCAGTTGCTCAAAGTTATCAGACAACAATGGACCAACCTCCTCAACTCCTGCCGATACACCACCATGAAGACACAGAACAATCACCTGAAAATTTGGCAAACTGGATCCTGGCAAGCACTGATGAAGTTGCACCAAGGAAACCCACCAACCACAAGAAACCAGCATGACATCCCAACTGGTTTACGGCAGAACTGAAAAATCAGAAGCATGACTGCAGGCAGAAGGAAAGAAGATGGTGTACCAGTAAGACCCTCGAGTACCGAAAATGA
Source organism: Lissotriton helveticus (assembly GCF_964261635.1). Taxonomy (NCBI): domain Eukaryota; kingdom Metazoa; phylum Chordata; class Amphibia; order Caudata; family Salamandridae; genus Lissotriton; species Lissotriton helveticus. The sequence continues at coordinate 1,148,122,129 of NC_136059.1, read as the reverse complement.
TTCAAAGACTCCCTCAACTGATACCACCATCTCATGAAAATCAACAAGACACCCTTATCAATGACAGCTCCAACAACAGCAAGGGACTGTACAACAAAGTCAAGGAGCTCACCCACCCCTTGGCGACCAAAAACATCAGTACACACTCACAAATTCTCTGTGACACCCTCGCAGACTTCTTTGACAACAAAATCATCACCATCTACCAAAAATGTGCACCCCAACCACCACTGAGAATGACATCCACCTCCTTACACAGACCGATGCTCACCCACACCAACTCACCTCATGGAACACCTTCACCTGGAAGGAAACAGCATCCATCATGAGATCCATCCACTCTGGAGCTCCAGCAGACCCCTGCCCCCACCACACTTTCAACCTCTGCAATCAACCCATCAGCAAAGAACAACAAGGCCCTCAACTCCTCGATCACCACAGCCCCCAGAAATGGAACCATGCCAACGTGAAGCCTTGCTCAAGAAACCTTCCATGTACCCAGGGGAATCCAAAACTACCGACCCATATCCCTGTTCCCTTTCTCAGCCAAGGTCATCGAGAAAGCTATCAACATCCAGCTAACTAGACATCTGGAGAGCCACGGCCTTCTGGACCCCTCCCAAACTATCTTCAGAGCAAACCACACCACTGAGACAGCTCTAGTCGCAGCCACGGATGACATCAGAATGCAGCTAGACACTGGAGAAACAGCAGCCCTCATCCTCTTTACCTGTCAGCAGCCTTCAACACTGTATCCCACCACATGCTGATCAATAGACTCCATCAGATCAGAATCCAAGGAGCAGCCCTCAAGTGGTTTGCATCTTACCTCACAAGAAGGACACAGAAGATCATCTCCCTCCCTACTCCTCGCTCCCTAAGAACGTCACCTGCGGTGTATCTCAAGGCTCACTCTCAACCCAACTCTCTTCAATGTATACATGACACCCTTGGCCAACAATGTCAGGGGCACCAGACTCAACATCATCTCCTATGCAGATGACACCCAACTCATCCTCTATCTGACTAATGAGCCAACGAACATCAAAGACAAGTTCCAAAGATGCATGAAGTATGTGCCCATCTGGATGAACAACAACTGTCTCAAACTCAACACAGACAAGACAAGTACTCATCTGCGGGAAAGGCAGGGACACCCTCTGGAACAACAAATGGTGGCCACCCGAGCTGGGCTCAACCTCCAAACCCTCCGAACATGCCTGCAACCTCAGCATCATCCTCAACAGTCCGTTATCCATGAAGAATCAGGTCAGCACTGTCTCTTGCGCTTGCTTCCTCACCCTCCAAATGCTCAGGAAGGTCTTTAGATGGATCACACCAAACACCAGGCGAAATGTCACGCAAGCTCTCGTCACCAGCAGACTCGACTACGGCAACTCCCTTTTATTTATTTATTTATTTATTAATCTTATAGAGCGCGACAGCTACCCGTGAGGGTTTCCCGGCGCTAATTGACAGTGAACAGCATAATTGATCCTGAAGAAAAAATTATTAGGCAAAAAAACAGGTCTTTAAGGCTTTTCGGAAGCGAAGATGGCACTGCTCCATTCGTAGGTCCAGGGGAAGAGAATTCCAGAGTTTGGGTCCCAGTACAGCAAAGGAACGGCCACCTACTCTTGAAAGCCTGAACTTAGGCACGCAAAACAGGTGTTGGGAAGAAGATCGAAGAGAGCGTGCGGGTATATAAGGTTTAACGAGTGATTGAAGATAGCTGGGAGCGGCTTCAATCTTAATCTTATGCATAAAGCATAGTGCCTTAAATTTTACCCGGTTGTCAAGATTAAGCCAATGAAGTTGCTTGATACGTTCCGTAATTGGATCATATTTCCGGCATCCACATAGAAGCCGAGCAGCGGCATTCTGGACTAGTTGGAGACGACGCATGACTGCCCTGGTAGCCCCCAGATAGAGCACATTGCTGTAGTCTAATCTTGAGGTCACCAGGGCAGTCACAACTGATCTTTGGGTGTCGGATGGCAAAATCCAGAAGATTTTCCTCAGCCATCTAAGGATAGTAAAACAAGTGGCTGTAACTTTATTGACCTGGTCTTTCATCGATAGATCCCTTTATGTAGGAATCACCGACCAACTCATGAAGAAACTCCAGACCATCCAGAACACAGGAGCCAGGCTCATCCTCGACCTCCCCAGACAGACACACATTACCTCTCACCTCAGCAAACTCCATTGGCTACCAGTCGAGAAAAGATGTCAGTTCAAGCTTCTCAACTACGCTTACAAGGCACTACACAACGAAGGACCAGCGTACCTCAGCAAACGTTTGAATTACCAACAACCTACCATGGAACTCTGTTCCGGATTCCTCTCCATAGCAGCTACTCAATGCATCCGCCGGTCGAGCAGCGAAGGCCGCGCCTACTCCTATCAGGCCACTAAGATATGGAATACCCTCCACCTGCACCTCAGAGCCTCACCATCGCTCCAGCAGTTCAGGAAGGACCTCAAGACCTGGATGTTCTACCTATAGAAAGCGGCAGGATGATCCCACAACATGATCCCACAGCACCTCAAGACCTTCATGGGTGAAGCAGCCACGCTCTACAAATCCTTATTGATTGATTGATTTGTTGATTGATTTTCCAAGAATATGATTTGTCCCATGAAAGGAAAGTACTTGCACCAGATTTCTTGGAGAAATTCAGGACAAAATCAGTGCTTAATTTGAAAAGAATGAGCGTCAGTGCCCAAAGCTCTCAGCAGATGCCTGTATCTGCTGCTATTAAATGTTGGTGTGTCGAATACCAAGGCTGTATAGTCTTTAATCCACCTCGTACCTCTTTAATCCACTACCAGACACTCAATGTTGTGTTATCACAGATAGCTATGAGTAATACGCAAATGCATGTTTTGATGAACCGTATCCATAATGAAACATTGTTCAGTGTGTGCATGTACATGTCAGATATTCCATGAGGGGATAATCCTTATGACTAGTCACTCTTCATCAGCATCTGCAGTCATGGCTAGTTAACCAAAGTTAGTTAATTTATGGTTGAAAAGTTGGGAGATAAACAGAATTTCCACCCCCTTACAAATAGCAGGTGCCAGTCATAGCAACGAAGGGAACAAGAATTATGGTCTTTCCACTATTGCCCAAACATAAAAAGAGAATGGTGTCCATGGGCTCGATTAAACCGTACCACATAGCCTGTCCTGTACTAACAACCAGTGCTGCCTTCAGAAAGAATGCAAGCTATATAACCTACTAGAATGACGCAAAATGCGTCACAGTTTGAACACCCTCCAAGCAAAGAGCAACGAAGTCCAAGCAGAACACACTACAATGATTGCTACTGCTATAGTAACATATTCTGCACAGCTACTTACACCTGTTCACGAATATTCTAAAAGTTTGAGACAAAGCACCACAAATCCACCAAACTCTGGTTTAGAACTTTCAAAATGTGAAAAGTTCATTATCAATCCATCCATTGCTGATCATGACGCTGATAAACAAAATCATAGATTTGAATGATGTTATGTTATGTTATGTTATAAATGCTTATAGAGCATGACAATTACCCATGGGTGTCAAGGCACTCAGCTCATGGTGACCTGATATGGTGCCTGAAGGACTTCTTAATTGGCAAAAAGCCAGATTTTAAGAGCGTTCCTGAACAAGAGCAGATTATACATAGTTCTAATTTGGAGAGGATGAACGTTTCACTCGTTAGCTGTTGATGTGACAAAGCTACTTCCTCCCTAGTTTCAGAGTCTAAATCTGTTTATCTCTAGTTTATGGGCAGCCATAGATCAGAGAGTTCTTCTCGGTCTATACCATTTAAAGGATTTCTGCAGAAAACCCAGACCGATTCCTTGCATCTGTCCGGCACCATATCACAATAATCACGGAGAAACCAGACCAAAAATGGAGAAGCATATGGGTCGAGTAGGCATGCATTGGAGACTTATACAAAGCCTCCCGCACTTATATCTGGAGCACTGACACTAACCTAATTCATATTTTGGCTAATTATAGTGATCTTTCCACTCAGGCAAATACATTTCTGAAATTGAAGCTCTAACTTCTACAGCAATAAAGCTGGGCATGCAAGAAGAATTAGATAGAGTCACTAGAAGTATGTTGATTGCGTTTTGGTCAAAATAATGGACACCTTGTGCAATGTGGTGTCTACTGGGAGCACTTGAGCTTCCAAATCCAAGGACCTGCAAAGACTGTACAATGCCACATATAGTTCTCCTGAATCTATAAGTTCTCTTATCACCACATTTTGCCAGCTACTGGAACAGAAGTACCATGAAGAGCTGCAATCCTAGAATGATACAGATCTGCAATCTCTGAATGAGTCTCCTCTTAGAACAAATATTTACAGAAACATTGTTATAACTGACATGGTGATTTTTTTTTAAATATTTCAAACACTACCAGGATGATGACTCGACAAGATTAGAGGGAACACTTTATCATACTGCTATAGGACAGTGAGCCTGGGTTGGTCGCAAAATCCCTATATTTCAAAACACAATTGAAATATTGTTTCATTTAATTAGTTTCATTCATTTAAAAACAGAAATATAGAATGTAATCATATAACAAAAATAAAACAGAATTTCAAACTAGAAATACCAAAATATTGGAAAGGTAAAATCCATCTTAGCTACTATTCATCACATTAGTAAATTACTGGTTTGATTTTGAATCACAAAGTTGATCCAAAATGCATAGCAATTTTTAAACACTTTCCAACACTATCCAAAGGATGGTTTCATGGAATTTAGCATGTGGAGATAAAAAAATGCTGAGCGACAATTAGTAAAGTCTAAATCACACATTAAAGGCACAATGAATTTAGAAACAAAAGTGCCTCATAGATTATAGTGACTGATTACCACAATGACAAAATACTGAATTTGTATGCAAGATCTATGGTTTAGAAAATAGATATTGGTGCATAATACCTACCCTAAGCTGTGTCAATAAATTATGTTCATGTACATTCTGCACCCATGCTCAATATTGTTGATGACATCTTGTATTAATATTCATATAATAAGATTTAACAGTAGATTTCAATAGCTCCATTTCTGCCTTTAACAGGGCTGTATAACTAAGGAAAGATGTTTCTAATTACTAATGTATCTCCTTTAACACTTTTTAAAATATTATCTAAAACTCAAAACACCCAATATCATTGTGTCGTAACTTTTAATGTAATGCAACCATGATATTTTAAATTCAGAACTTATATTCATGAAGGTTCATGGGTTAATCTTGCAGCTGGATCAGTCCAAATAGAGACCCAAAATAATGTTGGAGCAAAATGCATCATATATTCTTGAAACTGGAGTGCCAGTTCTTCATGACAGACAAAATGCAAAGAACTCTGAAGCAACCCAAGAAGTTTCCTATAGTTGTGATTTTCTTCAGCCGGCAGACTTGCATCTACTTTTCCCCAAATGCCAGCCCTATAAGTAGCCACAGACACACATTTACTATTATAAATAGCATTGATTGTGCAATTAGATTTTTATCCCTCTTTATTTTTTTTAAACGGATTTTATTGGATATTATATCATCAGCACATCACAAAGTACAGTTACTGCATCTAATGCCCCGCTGTGTACTAGGCAATACAATCCGTCTCAAAATGAAATTGTCTGTAAAACTCCCCGAACTGCTTAACCATCCCACCTCCCTTCCACTCAATGAGTTGCGCCCAAGCCAAATGTATATTTCAGATCATTAGATTCCTTCCTTAAATATCCCCCTCCTGTGATTGATGGCATAAGACTTCCTGAATCCCTTCTGCATAACTGGGTTATCAGGATGCACAGATCCAGGGAATATCTCACTCGTACACATCCAGTTCTGGAGAGGAGGACCCTCCGGTGATGATGCCTGTTACGGGAGTTCTGGATCCTTTAAGCAAGCCACCAATATCTCCCAAGCTCAGGTTATGTCTAGTGAACCTATACCTCTTCCAGCCTCCATCAGCAATACTCCACCCTCATATCCAGTCTATCTCTCAAGTTCTTTTTGCCATGCAGTTACTCAGGGGCCCACATGGGCCTTCCAATGTCTAGTGATTTCCCTATTTGCTAATACGTTTTTTACCCACCTTGGTGACAAAACTGAGTATAGCTCTACAAGAGTTAATAGATAAAAATATTCTATCTGTTAACAAATTAGGTCAACTAAGAGCCTAATTACGACCTTGGAGGGTAAGACTCCGACCGCTTGTCGCACAAGCTCCCTTTGTAAAATGGAGGTTTGTGGTCGCATCCTCATTCAGTGTGCAGAACTGCCGACCTATCGTCGGGCAGTTCCCTCACCAAAAAGGTGTTGCATCCTCCCGAAATCATAATGAGGTCCTTAGTGTATTTTGAAAACATATTTCAAAATAAGAAAAGCAAGATGCTTTGCTTATCAGTTGCCCTTTAACAGCCCTTTAACCTTTAACTGTTTTAATGTAGTTGGTCTAGGCCCTAGCATTTAAACATAGGACTCTAAATTGTCTATACAGTTTACATGTGACCCTAGACGTAGCTCTGCTAAGGCGGCACTGCGACTACTACATTGGCTGCCGGTGCAGGAAAGGGTCTGGTTCAAGGCCATGTGTATGGTCCATAGGTCAACCACTGATAACGGCCCGGCCCTCCTACGCCCTATGTTTCTTCACCATCAGATTCCCCGATCTCTCAGATCTAACCACAAAAACCTGCTGATAGTCCCTAGGGTCAAACGGACACGCATGGTTGGCCGGCGTTTTTCATTTCATGCAGCAACATTTTGGAATCAGCTCCCCGACTGTATTCGGCTGGAATCTAACCAGCTTGCCTTCAGGAAACGGTTGAAGACCTTTCTGTTTCCCTGAGCGGTGATTACTTGTTTTGGTCTAAAGCGCTGGGATGCCTCCGGGTAGCCAAGCGCTATATAAGCATGTATTCATTCATTCATATGAACTTATAAGGCCGTTTAGACCATTAGCAATGCATGAAAGTAAAACTGCATCATCTGCAAGTAAATGAATTGATTTTCAGGCTACTCTGGGTGTCTCTTGCCCAACACTTCTTAAGTGATGACCAAGGGCCAGATGCTGAATTTGGCAGACTGATTACTCTATCACAAGTTCAATATATCCTCTGGCACTTGTAATAGGGCTGATAGATATTCATCACATTTGTGATGGAGTAGGCTGCCCACCAAATCATACCCCAAATCATGCCCCAAGTTGGTTTGGGTATAAATTAAACAAAAAAAGGGCAAGAACACAGCCCTGTTGGATAGCCCTATTTATGTATTTATTTATTTAGAAAGTTTTATATAGCGCGAACAAGATCTTTGCAGATATCAGAGCGCTTTACAAAGCAGGGAATACCAACAAGAGAATTAAGTGGACTATTATTGGTAAGTTTATCTTATAGGCCATAACTGACCTTAGCTGAAATATTCCAGTGAAGTCTCTTCAAACAATTAACTATCAGGAGTTTGACCTCCATACCATATAGAATGTCCCAGATGTTAGCTCTATTAACTTTAGCAGATGCCTAGGTGAGATACATAAAAGGAAGACCGAGAGATTCGCCTCATATATGCACATATTTTCTAATAAGCTGATGCAGAGTATGGCATTGCTCCACTGTGCTCAGACCAGCTGTGAAACCCTACTGAGCATCTGTGATGTTATTATTACCAGAAGCCTAACTTTAGAAGCATGCTGGGTGAATTCTGAGAAATGATTTGACCCTGACACTCCTTTCTATGAAAAGAATTACGCAAACCATATTCGTGTGTTTCTTTCTAAGCCAATTAAAACAATGTATTCACCTACATTTCTAAGTGAGTACTCTGAACCGGTGTTTGCAGCATGAAATAAAACGTTTCCTTTATAGGAACTGTGGTGATGTGAGGGGCCCCAGATTGAGTGAATAGACACTCTTTCCTGCATGTGGCTATCCTAAAGATTGTTATCTTTCTGAATGACAGCATCCAGCAGACAATGCGCTTTGAGTTTTGCATATGTGAGGTAATTGACAATTCCTATAGCTCCTGCAAAAATGATTCACACTTTCCACATTAAAAGTTGAAAAGAGTATTAAACTGTGATGAAATGCATGCTCTGGTTGTTAATAGTATTTTGAAAAAAAATGTACCAAAGATTTGTTAAAGGATTTTAGGACCACTTGCACCTAAAATGTATCTAGGTATAGTATAGATAATGTCGTCAATACAGCAGTGCACGTTAGGTCAAAATTGGTCTGAAGAAAATACTGTGGCTGCAGTGACAACATCTTGAATCATTTAATGAATACAAGAAGTTAAATGTTTTTCTCAAGGGACCACAACAAAGTCCAGGTCAAAAAGAGATCGGAGGTCATAAGTAACCACGGAGATCAGGCACAAATCCGCCAATTCTGGAACGAAAGCAGGCAGAAGGATTATACTCAGAATAATGGAGACCCTAAATGCTGAAAGAAAAAATATATTCAGTTTCAGAATTGCTTTCATCTGCTCTTAAAGTTCTGGAACATTACAAAACTGCCAACAAGTTTAAGAAAGTACAAAGCTATATTTCCATTACAATTTCCATTACAGGGGCTGAAATCAAACAGAGTGCCATGTAACCTCATCAACGGCTCGGTAATATTTGAACCTTATGACATGAATACTCATCAAAGCTTGCTGAGTAAATGGGACTTAACCTATAGTTTGATCTAAATACAGTTATTTAATTGATCCTCGTTTACTCCATATGAGAAATTAAGTTTAACAAGGTTGATTCATGGATTGAACACAATATCGATAAATGTTTCACATTTTGACAGCTGATCATTTAACCCGTTGCGTGCTCGTGACGGAACCGTTCCGTCACGAGCCTCGGGTGGGCTGTGCTGGTGACGGAACGGTTCCGTCACGGCCCGCTCGCCGCACCTGCGCTGCGCGAATTCCGTGCCTACGCTTAGCGTTCTAAAGAGCGGGCGGGGCCATGACGGAACCGTTCCGTCACAAGCACAGCTCACCCGAGGGCCGTGACGGAGTGGTTCCGTCATGAGTACGGGAGCGCCGCGCGGCCCCGCCTCCCCCTTAGCGCTGCGGCGGAATAGCCGCCGCAGCTAAGGGGTTAAGAAAGAAACGGGGTGGCATAATCAACTGGGCAGTGGCGACTCCTACACTAAGGCAGTGAAAGAAGGTAAAAAACTATGATAATAGCTTGCTGTTATTATCATTTTATTTTTCCCTGCTGCAGCGGCTTGGTGAGTCGGGGCTGCTCTGCTCATAGAGCAGGGCAGGGGGAGGAGTATTGGACATGCTGAAGTTCACATGACGCTTTGGCCGGGACCTAGAGGGCTGGTCAAACAGGCATGCGCACTTAGCATGTTCTCCATCCAGGCTGCATTACAGCCTGGGTGGAGAACATGCGCAGGCTCCCATTCCCTGGATGAGCGCCAAACTATGGCGCTCAGACCAATCACATTGCAGCATTTTGGTTGACTCAGGGGAGCCTGAATGTGCTTCCTGTTCAGCAACTTCGGCCCGATGCGCAGGAGAGACGACGATGAACGAGGTAAGTGTATTTTTCTTTTTTAGACTCACTTAAGCCTTCCGCCTCACCACCCCAGATCTGTGCTGGCCACCACTGCAACTGGGAAGTGTCCTAGTACAATATTCATGGAAATATTGGTTACATTGTTTGCTTGAAAAACAACCTGTGCTTGTAAGTGCAGCCGATTGTGTTAACCTGTTGGGGAGTCCCTTCATATGCAGACAGATCACCTTATACAGTGAATGCACTTAGAGTTATTTAAACGACAAATGCACACTGATGTATCACAAAGCAAATCATTTCTGAAGACATTGCAATGATGTAAAATGAATAGTTCACATCTAGTCAGATCTGCAAAAACATGTTTTTCAAAATAATAGATCAGTTATGAGGTCACTTCGAGTGAAAGAGTTGATTATCCATACTAATATTATAAAGAGAGAGCCCAAACCTTTGAGGCGGGTAATCTCAGTAACCACAGCACCAATCACAACACCCAATACAGCGTTGGAAAGGGCAGTTGCAGCAGAAGGACATAGGCTATGCAGGCGGCCACCATATATATATATTTTTTTGCAGTTTTATATATCGCAAACTTGACCTGAACTGAATCAGGTATCAGAGCGCTTTATATAGCACCAGTTACGTTACATGAGGACACACATTCATTTTTGTTAGGCACGGGGAGATTATGTGATTTGCCCAGAATCACAGGATGTTTGGCGTCGTTACCAAGACTCGAACCCAGATCCCCAGGTCTGAGGTCGAGCGCCTTAGCCGTTAGGCCAACTCCTCTATGCATTTAAAAGGTAAAAGAACCGTGCCAGCAAAGTAGTCCCTTGTGGGCGTGTCTGCGTTGTGCTGTGGGCGTGGGCTGGGGGCGTGACTAACACTGGGGGCGTGTGGTACGGCCTTCACATCGTGGGCTGTGGGTGTGTGCTGGGGGTGTGACAAACGCTGGGGGCGTGACAAAGGCTGGGGGCGTGTGTCCGCCCTTCATGCCATGTGAGTCGTACATACAAGCGCCAATTACGTTGCTGCGCAACATCAAGGGGCACGCTGGGGGGGTGAGAAACGCTGGGGGCGTGTGTCCGGCCTTCATGCCATGTGAACGCAATTGCGCCGCATCAAGGGGCACGCTGGGGGCGTGAGAAACGCTGGGGGCGTGTGCTACGTTCCGCTCTTCCTGCCATGTGGGTCGTACATTAATCAGAAGATCGTCTGCTGTGGCCGTGTGCTGGGGGCGTGACAAACGCGTTCACCTGGAGGCCTGGTAAGTAACGTTACTGCAGCCTCTCCTGCGCGCTGTTACAGAACTCTCTCATTCAACGAAATTACACGCGCCTGCTACCATCAACCAGGGCTCTAGCCGTGCTCAGGCGGCAGATCAGTACACTAATTACACGCACCTGATAACATCAACCAGGGCTGCATCTGGGCCTCAAGTGGGGGGACACGCGCCTGCTAACATCAAAGAGGCCTGCATCTGGGCCTCAAGCGGGGGAACACGCAAATGAGCATGTCTGCTGGGACAATTACTGCAGCCTCTCCTACTCGCTGTCACTCAACTCTCTCATTAAACGGATTTACCCGCGGCTGATAACTCTCTCATTCAACGACATTACACACGCCTGCTAACATCAACCAGGGCTGTAGCTGGGCTCAGGCGGCAGATCACTACACCAATTACACGCGCCTGCTAACATCAACCAGGGCTGCAGCTGGGCCTTCTCCGTCCCTATTGAAATGAAGCAAAACATGTTGTCTACCGCGAGATTTTAAAATAAATTGCTTTTGCCAAATACACACATTACACACATTCTATTTCTTACCCGGAGAACGTCGGGACGGGCTCCTAGTTGTGGCTATAAATTATTTCAGCCACCACAGGAGGCTGCTATTTTGATTTACTGGCCAAATACCTATAAACTCTTGCATACAAGCTTAGAAACATTAACCAGCTGAGTTTACATAGGTGAGGTATCTGCTGGCTCTGCCAGTGTAATCTTTTTACCCGAGTGAACAGATTGAGGCAACAGATATTTTCCTTACCTGGGAACTGTGAGGCTTGACACTCTCAGATGGCCCCACGGGATGGGAGAAATTGCGTTTTATTTCATGAAAAATCTCCCAGATTAAGAATTTATTTATAGGAAACTATTTTTGTTTTCCCAAGTGGGTACCACAAACATGGCACCCACTTCTCAAAGTTCAATGCATTCATTGGAGCAGCCACACGAGTACGTCTGCTGGAGACACAAAGATCCCCATCTGCCTGGTGGGCTGGGGGTTCTAAATAACATGGGTCATCCTCTGCCAGGGGTCTCTGTCAGAATCAAAATGACCCTGTCTGCTTCCTGTATCCCAGCTTAGGTCAGGTAGTGGGCTGTCAAAAAGAAATCAGTAGATAAAAACTGATTATATACTGCTACACGTTTGGAGCGAACATGCTTAGAATATGTCATTATTGTACATGTATCAGTCAATTTGACTGAACATATAGTACAATGTGCTTGCCGTTTTGCTGGTGTGAATGCAACGCGTGTGCCACCAATTGCTGTTATGTCACGCTATGTTTTTTTATTCACTCTTTATTGGCATTTTACAGAATATTCCAATTGTAATTCAAATATGTTATATAACATTCAGAATGCTTCTTCTGTTACAGGAGCAAATTTCAATTTAACACCGTTACTATATTATCTATATCATTTTAAGAAAAACGTAATATGTTATGTTGTTGATATTTGTAAAGCGCTCTAATGACTCCCTAAGGGGTCTCTCGGCACTTCGGCAGACTGCACAAATTCAGTTGATTAGAATGTACAGATTAAATAGCTATGTTTTCCAAAGTTAAAAAAAAAATAAGGTTAAATTAACACAGGAGCGTAGGATTAGTGGCAGCTGATTCCAATGCTGATTCAGTCGGGATGTGCAAAGTGCATAAATCAGTATGTTTGCTTAAGAGATGAAGCATAACAAGCACTCAAAGGTCACCATATCCCCCAGACTGCAGTTGTGAGACAGCTGTTGATTGTCATAAAATGTAGTTGACATGTATCACACCAGGGAAATTACCAGACATGCCCCTAGCATCGCGCATTCCTCGCACATTGATGGAGTGCCAGGACTGAGTATTATGGAACTAATATTGTTGTGGTTCTCAGTGGCTGTCACATGCCATACATGCCTGCAAGCACCTCTGGCGAATGTGCCTGTCAAAGGATCCTCTTAATCTCATAGCCACAGGGTACACTCAGCAATAATACATACAACATTCAGAGTATTCTTCACAAGCAACTGAAGTGTTGCAAGTGAGACGCACTAGGTGGTCTTTGAAAGTGTGTGGAGGTCTGTAGATGTCAACTCAGGACGAGAGTGTCTAACATTGAGGACAATCATTGATCTATGCATAACTGGCAATAGTGCGCGGATTGGTGTTTTATGCCGGTACCTTGATGCTGATGTGTTGTCTCTATTTACAATATAACTGAATAAAAATGTTCCCCCAAAAAATTATTGTGCACAAACATGGGCTTCCAATCATCCTCGACTTTCTCTAGTAGTTTGGTTGCCACGTCAAAACCGACTTCAAAGTAGGTGGAATCATTTAAGATTGAGGCAAGATGCACCCTGGCATGGCTATAACAAGTCCAATATTGAAAGGCTGTAGAGCAGGAGTTATTTTGTATAAGACAGCAAAGACACTTCGATAAACTTTAAAGGTAAATCGTTATGTGTTCAGTATAAAATATAACCAAACAAGATAGATAAAATAAAAATATATCCTTAAAGAAATAAAGGCTCAACAATGGGCAATCAAGTTAAACACAATACAATGTACTATAATACAATAACTGACCACAAATGCTGCTCAGAGGATCGCGGTCATCCTGCCAAAGAAAACAGTTCCTGCTACCCACACCCTATTCACTAGCTGAGCAGGCGCACTAGCAAACTTAAAAAAAAAAAAAAATGGAATTAAAAAAAGGATGTGGAGGAAGAAAGCACGTTTCTATGATAGTAGCATTGAGTCCCACTGTACGTGGTGATCTGGTATCTGGTGAACAAAAATACTTTGCCTGCCTATTTAGGGTAAGCACTGGGAGGCACTTTTTTCCAGGATTCGTGCCACAGAGGATGGTAATGGACCTTTGCTCATTCCAGGTGGAACATCGCCTAGTGGGTACCAGCCAAAGGACAAATAGTAGAGGGGCATAAATATGAACAAGAAAGCAAAAAATCATCAAAGGGATGGAGAATGCTTGCCAGACAGTTGCCACACAGCTCACCAGCACATGCAGTCAGATACCCATCTCTGGATTCTGTTGAAGGGCGATGTCATACCATTTCTAAGCTCAGTCCTTGGTAGTTGTTGAGTTACCCATTGTCAATCAACTCAAGTGCGCGCCACCTTTTTAGAAAATTAAACAGTCATGATTTAGATCCAGACCCAAACTGCAGTGCAGAGAGTGGCTTGAAATGGCCAGTGACTGCATCCAAGGAGGCACCATCCCATCCCAGAACATGTCTAGGATCATATCACCCACCAGCTATTTGTTGGTCAATCTGAAAAATGTGACCTTTTACTCTAGCATCTTCTCTCTACCCCCTCTGCCTGACCATTAGTGCCTTAACAATAACATCTGGGTCTGACATTTTGTAAACAACTAAACTTCTATCATGGTGCTTGCTCTTCTAATAACTTCCAACTATGCTGGACTGGTGAAAGGTAATTGGGAAGTAGTGGGCTCAGCAGTCTTGTGTGTGTACTCAATTACAATCTTGTTCACTTTGATGGGTTAATGACATAGTTATCAATCAATCTAGATTTGTTTAGCGCGGATAATCACCTGCGAGGGTATCCAAGCACTAGGTTCCTGCTGGGGTCAGTCAAAGAACCAGGTCTTGACTCCCTTTCTGAATTCTGTGAGAGAGGATACAGTTTGGAGGTGGAGGGGTAGGCCATTCCAGACCTTGGTGGTGAGGTAGGAGAATGAACTTCCTTAGCTGTAGCTTTGACGGATGCGGGGAGTGTGAGTGAGGGAAAGGAAGGCCGAACACAGGTGTCTGGAGGGTTGGTTATAGTTCAGGTGGCGGTTGATGGATGGTGGGCCTTGGTCAGGGAGGGCTTTCTAAGTGTGTATCAGCATTTTGAATTGACATCTTTTCTGGATGGGGAGCCAGTGGAAGTTCCTAAGGTGAGGAGTGATGCAGTCCGTTTGGGTAGGTTGAGGGTGAGTCTGGCACCTACAGTCTGTATTGTCTGGAGCCTCCTCAGGAATTGGGTGGTGATTCTTTCGTAGAGCGTGTTGTCATGGTTGAGGCAGCTGGTGACTATGGCTTGGATGACGGTTTTTCTGGTGTTGTTAAGATGAGATGCATGGTCAATCTGTTGTAATGTATGTTGAAATTGCGATAACTTTTTTGGCAGGCAGTCTGTTTTATTTCATGCATGTCTGTAAAGTTACCTTGCCATTTGCACTACCTAGATTCAGTGAGGTCTTGGACTTACTCCAGTAAATGTGCTTTAAGGATGTCAGATATTGAGATGATTAATTAATTTAAAACAAAATTACTGTCTCTTGAATTTTCAGGCATCAATTAAAATGTCAAGATATCTCCGGTGATTGCTCGTCTTTGTGGAAAGATACCTGAGGTTTGTTTAGTGGAAGTTTTGACTAATACTAAGGTAGTGCAGAGGGTAAAATGCTTGTGGCTAAGAAATTGTACCACACAGCTAACAAACTGCATAAAATGTAAATAGGGCAGTAGGTTACTGCTTCTATAAGAGAGCTCCTTTTGTTCCTTGTCATTTATAAGTCAAAACCCTTATATAGAACATTGAGCTATTCACTGTCATCAAAGAGCTGCATACAAACTGCAAGATATATGTAAGAGCTATATGTTTTTTTCCCAGTCTTTCATTATACTAATCTTGCCAAAATGGTTCATTTGGGTAGAAACAATTCTTATTATTAAAGAGAACCCCTAACAATGGTGTTATGTTTTAAATGCTGAATTTGTGCTTTAAAGAATAAGGCCTCAAACTATATTTCCTACCAGTATTGATGACATGTCACTTCTACATTACATCTTGTAGTCCTGTCTGATGTTACATTTCTAATGCACTGATTTACACACATGATTGTCTCTGTGCAATGTGTGTGTGATGTAAAGTGCTCTGACACCTTACAGCCTTCGTGGCTCCTGGATAAATCAGTATCCGGGGCTCCCTCCTGGTCACGGGAGCCCCGCAACGCTCGCACCACTGCCTGCTTCCGCCTCGCTCCCCGGCGGACTGACTGTTGCGGGCACCTGCAATCCCCTGGTGCGCCGCACGGGAGGGGGACGGTTTTGGGCCCCTGGGGGCCGTTTTTATTACAGGGCTGTTATGCAGCATAGCTGCAAAATCGGCTCTGTAACAAAATCGGCCGAAAACCACCCCCGGCAAAGAGCTCGGTTGCAACCCCAACCTCTCCCAGGGGGTGTCCCGCCGAGCACTTTGCCGGGGCGGTTTTGGTTCCCAGTCCGGCCCTGATCCCTGGTATCAATAACACAGGAGTTTGTAGTTAAAAGGGGTTACAGGTGGAACCAAGAGTTCCTTTGAAAAACGAACAATTATAGGGACCGAATGCTCAGGCAGTTTACTTGGAGCGTTGGGCTGCCTAAATCTGAGTAAAATGTATCTCGGCCATCTTAGTTTAGATAGTGCCGGTAATAGGGGTTACGAGCCCCATTGAAATAAACTGGTTATGCTTAAAGAGCCTTAAAAGGCAGCTTTTATTGTATTATGTTCACAACCATGATGGTAATAATTTAAGGATGATAGTTTTTGCCTTTCAAAATACTGTTCAATTTTTTATTAAATGTACTAAGTATTGACCAAAAAAAACCATTACTTCAAGTGTGTATGGTGTATGCATGGTCAACAAAGTTGAAAACAGTTATAAAAAAAGTCTGATTATCTCAGATAATGCTTTTTGCACCTGTACGATCACGTGCACCACACATCCTGGCAACATGTGTAGCTTGATAAAATAAGCCATCCTGGTCAAAACTGGTCATGCTTCTTTTAGCTCACTCCGGCATACGGCAGACCGGAGTTAAGTACATAAATAAAACGAATTACATTGTATGTGCTGCAACACCAAATGGCGTTGCATTGTGTGCAATGTAATTCGTTTTATTTATTTATTTACTTAACTCCGTTCAGCCGTATGCTGGAGTTTACAACCTTTAGTGATGAGGGACTGCATAGCCCCTAAACCAAATGCACAGCTTTGTGTCGCTAATTAGCGTGCACTTTTATTCAAAAACTTTTATCCTTAATCTGCAGTATTCCAACTTTTAACCATACTTTAACTCCAGTTATTCCAACTTTTATTGTCTACCATTTATCCAAGGTCCAACACTCGGGATATGGTGCCAATTTACAGGTTTCTAGTATTCAAACAGTGCCCATCCGGTGCCTCTTAGCAAGAATACGAATGATGCAAAAAGTCCATCGCAAGCAGTCTTTAATATTTCATGAAAAAAGAACCCAATGCATTTCGGGCCGCCAATGTGCCCTTCGTCGGGGGTCACTACAAAACAAATTACAACATGAATACATTATTAGCACTATTTTTAAGCAACGCTACACAAACATTTCGAGAATTCATTTCCTACATCTTTGATTTATTTAAAAAACGTAATTCCAGGCTACATAATCCCCCTAAGTCTCCCACTCAATTAATTAACCGCATGCGTGCGGGCGGAATTCCGCTCGTACGCTGAGATATGCGAAACCGCATGTTACGTGACGAGCTGGGCTCGTCATCAGCGTAGCAGGAGGCTACCTCATGACGAGCCCAGCTCGTCATCAGCGTCGAAGGGGTTAAGTTGTCATGCTCCGTACCTTCATGCTCAGGGTGTAAACCAAACTGACCCTGTGGTTTAATTTATTCAAATGCTCCCAGTTTACCTCCGTTTTCTAACCCCTGTGCACAAATGCTTCTCACATCTCATAAAGGAAGTATCTATTTTTATCATGTCTGTGAGTTTCTCAACATGTCTTATACTGCGTTTTTACACACTTTTATTTTTATCCTGTTATTGACTCAAAGTACCTCATACACGTATCTCACAAATACATGCAACTGAAATCTCCCACCACTTCGCATACCTGCTTTGCGGATAAGTCAACGTCTCCCTCCATCGTCATTATAGCTCCAGGCAGTTAGAAAATATCCATTTCCGCCCGTTCTTTTAAATCCCGCCACCCAGCATTCTCCCTCCGCATTGGCCCGGAGCTTCAGGCTTCCTGTTACCTCTTGCCTTAGTCTGTGAGGAAACAACAATACCCAGAATCCATGTCTGCAATACAAAATGCAGTCCGTAAAAATGAAACATAGGCAAATGTCACAGTCTCTTATATATCCTTGCGCACCGTTGCTGTCCGTGCATATAGTTATTTTGAAACCCATGCGATGAACTTTGATTATTTCTCTGAATGTTTGGATCCTCAAGTGTTCAGTCATTCTCTTCTTCTGTAAAGCCAGTCTTATTGTGGGTGCAAACCCTGGGAAGGGCTGTAGTTACGACAATTTTTATGAGATGAGGGAATGCACACCTTGTTTATAAACCCGTTTTCCATTAATTCATTTTTGTCATTCTTTCGGTGTGATTGCGTGCAGGTTGGCTGATAGGCATGCCCTACTGCCACTAATTACGAAACTTTAGTGATGAGGGACTGCATAGCCCCTAAACCAAATGCACAGCTTCGTGCCGCTAATTAGCGTGCACTTTTATTCAAAAACTTTTATCCTTAATCTGCAGTATTCCAACTTTTAACCATACTTTAACTCTAGTTATTCCAACTTTTATTGTCTCCCATTTATCCAAGGTCCAACACTCGGGATATGGTGCCAATTTACAGGTTTCTAGTATTCAAACAGTGCCCATCCGGTGCCTCTTAGCAAGAATACGAATGATGCAAAAAGTCCATCGCAAGCAGTCTTTATTATTTCATGAAAAAAGAACCCAATGCATTTCGGGCCGCCAATGTGCCCTTCGTCGGGGGTCACTAAAAAAAAATTACAACATGAATACATTATTAGCACTACTTTTAAGCAACGCTACACTAACATTTCGAGAATTCATTTCGTACATCTTTGATTTATTTAAAAAACGTAATTCCAGGCGACATAATCCCCCTAAGTCTCCCACTCAATTAATTAATTTGTCACGCTCCGTACCTTCATGCTCAGGGTGTAAACCAAACTGACCCTGTGGTTTAATTTATTCAAATGCTCCCAGTTTACCTCCGTTTTCTAACCCCTATGCACAAATGCTTCTCACATCTCATAAAGGAAGTATCTATTTTTTATCATGTTTGTGAGTTTCTCAACAAGTCTTGTACTGCGTTTTTACACATTTTTAGTTTTATCCTGTTATCGACTCAAAGTACCTCATAAAAGTATCTCACAAATACATGCAACTGAAATCTCCCACCACTTCGCATACCTGCTTTGCGGATAAGTCAACGTCTCCCTCCATCGTCATTATAGCTCCAAGCAGTTAGAAAATATCCATTTCCGCCCGTTCTTTTAAATCCCGCCACCCCAGCATTCTCCCTCCCCATTGGCCCGGAGCTTCAGGCTTCCTGTTACCTCTTGCCTTAGTCTGTGAGGAAACTACAATATCTAGAATCCATGTCTGCAATACAAAATGCAGTCCGTAAAAATTATACATAGGCAAATGTCACAGTCTCTTATATATCCTTGCACACCGTTGCTGTCCGTGCATATAGTTATTTTATTTATTTATTTATTTTCAAAGTTTTATATAGCGCGAACAAGATCTTCACAGATATCAGAGCGCTTTACATAGAGGGGTACATGAGGGAACATATTCAAACAATAAATCACTAGATCATACAGTACAAATAGATGGCTACAAAGCCCATCACGAGAGTAATAAGACAGCTCATACAAATCAGTGAATGGGTCAAACATGTAGTACAGATCGGTGCAGGGTGTTAACAGAGTTTGAGATAGTAGATCAAGTGTATTTAGCCATGAGGATAGCTTTTACTTCCTTTTTAAATAGTGTAGTGGAGGGGATAAGCCTGGTTTCGGGAGGGAGTGAGTTCCAAATCCTAGGCGCCAATCCTGAGAAGGAGCGCTTGTATGTTTTTTCCTTCCTGAATCTTCGAGGTTTCAGCAGAAGATTCTTTGTGCCTCTAGTGTTTCTAATACCCCCAGAGATTGTCAGTTTCTGAGCGAGGTAGCCGGGTGAGTTTAGGTGTACCGCCTTGTGTGTCATGCAGGCGATTTTCAGATGTATTCTGGCTTCAAAAGGCAGCCAGTTCAGGGATTTCAAGTCGGGGGTAATATGGGAGTGCTTTTTTGACCCAGTGATGAGTCTCGCTGCAGCATTCAGAGAAGCTCTTAGTGGTGCGGTAGTAGTTAGGGGGAGTCCGTAGAGGGCGGTGCTGCCGTATTCAATACGTGGGATGACTAGCGCTTGTACTGCTGTTTGGAAATCTTTGGCTGGGAGGTAGGGTTTAAGTTTCCTCAGAGTATTGATCTGGAAGTTCGCTCCCTTTGTTGCCTTGCTGATATGTTGCTGCATGTTGAGGTTGGTGTCAAGTGTTATGCCTAAGGATTTTGCTGAATCCACTATGGTCGGTTGGACATTGAGAGCTGTTAGGTGCTTAAGCCATGTTTGTGTGGTAGATATTTTCGTGGGAGGTGAGATCAGAAGGAACTCAGTCTTCATAGCGTTGAGTTTGAGGTGGTTATCAGCCAACCAAGATTGGGTGCTTCTGATCGTTGAGTTCAGACGCAAGATGTCTTTGGGGGATTGTAGCTTGAGATATAGCTGAGTGTCATCGGCGTACATGTGAAAGTTTACGTTGGATGCATGTAGCAGGGAGGTGAGAGGTTCCATGACTAGGTTGAACAAAGTTGGGGATAGAGAGGATCCTTGGGGGACGCCTAGCGTTACAGGTATTGGCGAGGACATCAGGTTATTGCTCTTGAATTTCTGCGACCTGTTGTGAAGAAAGGAAGTGAACCACTTGAGGACAGTTCCAGATAAACCCATTCTTGTGTTTAGTAGTTCTAGTAGATTCTCATGTTTAACGGTGTCGAATGCTGAAGAGAGATCTAGTAGGATGAGGAGGCAGGTGTCGTTTTGGTCTAGCATTTGAAGTGCGTCGTCAATTATGTGAGTCATGGCAGTTTCTGTGCTGTGTCCTGCTCGGAAGCCTGACTGGTGGGTGTTGAGGAGATCAAATTGCTCAATGTGTTTAGTCAATTGTAGTTGTGCGCATTTTTCCAACAGTTTGGCGAGAGTAGGAATATTGGTGATGGGACGGTAATTGTTGAGATCAGAGGGGTCAGCTGTGTTTTTTTTTAGTAGAGGTGTGACCTGACCAACTTTGAGGGAGTCAGGTATGCTTCCTTGTTGGAGAGAGCTGTTGATAATTTTAGTCCAGAGAGGGAGAAGCAAAGGGGTAAAGTCTTTTACTGCGGAGGCAGGGAGGGGGTCCGTGAGGTGATTGGAAGGTTTCAGGGTGCTGAGCAGTTTGCCAATTTCTTCTTCCGAGTATGTGCCGAAGGTTGACCATGTAGCATTGTTTTTTGGTTCAGTGGGTGCTAGGCATTGGGGTTTGGAGTAGAGGCTTGCGTCCATGAGGAGATCGTTTTTTATTTTGTCAGTTTTTTGGATGAAGAAAGCAGCGAAGTCTTCACAGGAGGGTGCCTCATGCCCAGTGTTGAGCGGTTGGGGTTGTTCCTTGGATTGTGTTCTGATTAGCTCAAACAGTTTTCTTGGGCGGTTTTTTGCTTGGTCGAGTTGGAGGCTGAAGAAGTCTGATTTTGAGCGTTTTATTTTCCTGAAGTAGGCGTTTCTCTTTTTCTTCAGCTCTTTTAGGTGCATTGCAGAGGGAGCTGATCTCCAGGTACGCTCTGCCATTCGCATGTCTCGTCTATCCTCATTGAGACTCCCGTCGTACCATGGTTTGGAGATTTTAGTAGAGACTCTTTTCAGCTCCATAGGAGCAGCCTCATTGATTATAGAGGTCATAGTGTTGAGGTAGTGGTCCGTCAGAGTTTGTACGTCTGTAACGCCTGTCGGAGGCAGTAGGAGGTTGCAACTGTTGGGGGGCAAAGAGCCTGGGTTGAGCTTTTTCAAGTCTCTTTTCCAGACTTTGGGCTTGGAGAGTTGAGCCGGGTTAACTTTGACTTTTTCATTGATAAAAAATGTGACAATATGATGATCTGACCAGTCACAGGGTTGGATGAACTCGAGTTGGATAGAGTCCTCTTTGGAGATGATCAGGTCGAGGGTAGAACCTTTCTCGTGGGTCGGGCTGTTGCATATTTGGGTGAGGTTAAGGGCATCGAGGAAATTTTTTAGACTATTTACCACTGCGTCGTTGCGATCGTTCCAGTGGAGGTTGAAGTCACCAAGGTATATTTGGGTGAGTTGCCGTCCGGAATTAGTTGAGATCAACTCCATTATTTCTTGGGAGAAGGTTAAGTTGTCCCTGGGTGGGTGGTAAATACTGTGGAGCGAGCATATCGGCTTGCCCTCACTAATAATGTCAAGGCATATGTATTCCCAGGATGTTGGGGATGTTAGGGAGGAGGAATTGACTTTTTGAACAGAGAGGTTGTTCCTGTAGATGCATGCGATTCCACCACCTATTTTGCCTGTTCTGTCGAGCCTGATAATGTGGTAGTCGGGAGGAACCAAGATGTCCATTATAGGTGTCGAAGATTCAGTTAGCCAGGTTTCAGTCAAGATGATTAGGTCAAGGTCCCGCGATAAGAGGAGGTCAGCAATGGCGGAGGAATGTTTCTTGGCTGATCTGCAGTTGAGAAGAGTGCATTTGAGACGGGGTGTGTTGGGGGTGGTAGATGGTTCCAGAGAGAGAGGGATTTTTCTCAGGTTATTGGGGATGGAGAATCTGCTGTTTAGTGTGGGTGGTCTAAGGGGATTTGATTGTATCGAGGGAATGTTGAGGTGTGGGGTGGTTGTGTTATTTTGGGGGGTTGGGTCATAGGAGCGGAGAAGGGTGAGCGTGTCGAGGTCAGAAGAAGAGTTATTTTGGGGGGTTGGGTCATAGGAGCGGAGAAGGGTGAGTGTGTCGAGGTCAGAAGAAGAGTTGTGGGTGCGGCGAGGGCGGTTGTTGCGATTACGACCAGGGATTGAGGTCGGATTGGGGGATAGCTGAGTGAGAGAGTTAGTCGGAAGGGTGGGGGATAAGTTGGGCGGGGAGGTGTAGTTGCGTGAGACGTTGCGGGGGTGATGCGGGGGCCGAGGGCAGTTGCTGCGCCTATGAGCCCGGTGTGGGGCGTGTTGAGTGCGGGAGTCAGCCGGCGGAGTAGGGGACAGTTTGGGAGGGAATGTTGAGGTGGGTGAGAGGTGTATAGGGTGTGTAGAGAGTAGTTCTTTGATGATGTGTATGTCTTCTTTGATCTGAGTGAGGGTGGCCATGATGTATTCCATCGTGGGGGAGGTGGTGGGGGTGGATGTGGCAGTCAGGAGTGATTGGTTGACAATGGCATTGGTGGTAGGCGGGGGGGGTCAGGGTGTAGTCTGTGAGACTGTTAGCCGTGGTGGGGGTGTAGGGAGGATAGTGGGGGCTGAGAGTAGGAGGGGAAGCGGCATTGGAGATGGTCCTGTTGAGGGGAGGGGGAGTTAAATTATGGGGGGAGGTATGTTCTGCAAAGTTGGTTAGTGGGTAATGGGGACTGAGAGTGGGGGGGGATAAAGGGGGGGATTTGTCGGGGTGCGTGTTCTGGTGCTGGACAAATTTTGGTGTGTTAAGGGTGGGAGCTATGCTGTCAGCGGTGAGCGGGGTGTTAATGCTCGCTGTAGGTGTGATAGGAGTGTTGAAGGTATGTGTGGAGGTCCGCGAGTTGGTAGAAGGGGCGGTGGTGTGAGTGGTGTATGGGGGGGAGCGATCTGTGTCTGTGCTTGAGGGCTGAATTGGGATAGTGGGGTTGTGGGTGGGGGATGGGAGGTCAGGGGTGGTAGGTGTGCCCCTGATTGAGGAGTGTGTGGCTGTGAGGTCATGGTTGGTGGGACTGGAGGAGATATGAGTGTTGGTCTGTGGATTGGAGAGGTGTTCTTTGAACGTGGGGAACAAGTTGTCTAGCAGTTCCATGTTCCTGTCTGTAGCTTGTGCTAGGACAATCCCGTTATTGTAGATTGTGATGGTGGCTATGCCTGGAAAGACTAGGGATGGTGTGATGGAGAGAGTTAGGCTATGAGGGGATTTTCTGGTGGAGGAGACGGTGAGTAGGATGAGGAACGCTTTTCTCCATTGAGCTCTGCGTGTGGTGTGGAAGATGATATCAGTGTTCAGCGATCCATTGACCGGTGAGAAGTAGGTGTCAACAAAGGGAGTTTCAGGGTGTGACCTAAGGAGGTTGTGTTTAAAGCGTTTGGCGGCTTTTTTGGTGAGTGATGGTGGGTAGTTGATTTTGTATGTGTGTTTGCCGATAGGATCCATGTTGCGGTGATGGATTAGGTGGGTGTGGGGGGAGTGCGCTAATGTCCTATAGTGGTACACATGTGCAGAGAGACAAATGCATACAGTAGGTTACACAGTAGTAAGTTATAAAATACAAAAGTGGCACTAGTGATCAACCAGCCTCACTAGGATATAAGAGTGTGCAATAGAGCAAATACATACGGTAATTACAAAGAACACGGTGTAGGTGTAGGTATAATACTGATAGTATATAAGGGCAGGATATAAATGCAAGCAGCAGTTTACACGAGTCAAAAATCACAAATCAATGTGTCATTAATTAGCAATCAAAGTACAAGATGTGAGTGTAGGTATAGTACTGATAGTATATAAGGGCAGGATACAAATGCAAACAGCAATATACATGAGTCAAAAATCACAAATCAGAGTGACATTAATTAGCAACCAATAAATATGAGGTAGCAATCTGTGCATATTGTATGTGAGGTAGCAGTCGGTGCGTAGCAGGTGAGAAGAGTAGGAGTGGGTGCATGTAGAGGAAATGTGCAGAATAGTGCAGAATACCGGGGAGAGTATAATACTGATGAGAGCAAGATACACATGCCAACCAAAATTTACATGAGTCAAAATCAAAAATCACCATTAGTTAGCATCCAGAATATATGAGGTAGCAGTCCGCGCATTACACAAGTTCAAAATACATGCAGAAGTGACACTAGAGGGTAACCAGAGATATATGAGGTCTAAGAGGTAGCAGTCGGAAACCCATGCGATGAACTTTGATTATTTCTCCGAATGTTTGGATCCTCAAGTGTTCAGTCATTCTCTTCATCTGTAAAGCCAGTCTTATTATGGGTGCAAACCCTGGGTAGGGCTGTAGTTACGACAATTTTTATGAGATGAGGGAATGCACACCTTGTTTATAAACCCGTTTTCCACAGCTTCGTGCTGCTAATTGAATAAAAGTGCACGCTAATTAGCGGCACGAAGCTGTGCATTTGGTTTAGGGGCTATGCAGTCCCTCATCACTAAATTTTCGTAATTAGTGGCAGTAGGGCATGCCTATCAGCCAACCTGCACGCAATCACGCCGAAGGAATGACAAAAATGAAGTAATGGAAAACGGATTTATAAACAAGGTGTGCATTACCTCATCTCATAAAAATTGTCGGAGTTTACAACCTGCCACCCTGTCCCTCCCCCGCCCCACTGCCCTGCTGCCCCACAGCAATCCCTCGCGGAGCCGCCACTTCAATGATTTACACACTTATGATTTATTTTCAGTATATAATGTGTACATGTGATTTAAAGAACTCTCACACCCTTCATTGGGATGATTAGCTCTATAGTAAAAATAAATAAAAAGGAAATAGTGGTATTTGAATTGTTATTTTTGTAAAGACTGGTACTAAACAACACATCTGGCATTCCTACACTGCATACATATCCATATATGAAGGGGCTAAACAAAGTCAAAAGCATGCCTCTATTAGGTACTTGTGAACTAATACGTTGTGTGCCTTTGCATTTTCATTGGCATCTAGGTGTGAGTCTCCAGATAGCTCCCAGCCAGGATACTCCAATACAAGGAAGCCTGGTGGTCCCTTAACTTTAGCTTTTGCCATGGGCCCAGCTGGAAACTGATAAGCCCCCTCCGCACTTGTATGTTGCTGCTCCAAAGGAAAGCAGACAACCTGCAGGTTCTGTGGGGTCCAATTTCTTTGCAGGGAAGACGCTGTTAACTCTGTGAAAACAGTGGGGAGACGCCATCTACCTGTGTGTAACCAGGACCACCGTTCTCTTTAAGGCGCGCATCTCTCCTGACATCAGCACGCACTGCCGTGTGTGGGGTGCACACAGAGCCAGGACGTCGCACGAGAGAGTTGCGCTGCCGCTTTAAAGACACAAGAGGCGCGAAAATCAGGCACTTTTAAATGCGGTGTGCGTGCCGGAGGAGTCGTGACGAGTGCAGGTAAGGCTGCCTTGTGGCCTGGGGGCCTTGTGGGGATGTGGCTGCACAGCGGGGGGCAAATTGTGCTCCAGTTAGAATATTTATTAAAAGATTATGATGGTACCACCGTTGAAGTTTGGTGCTTTTCTAAACTTGAAGTGTACTTGCCTGTGTAACCAATTCATGTCATGGCGTGTTTATCCAGTTTGCAAACTGCCCTTAAGACCCTTATTGTGGCGCTGTATGTGTGAAAATGCATAATCTTTTCACTTTTTAAAGTAAACGTTTTGAGTGACATTTGGCGCCGCACACACGCGCGGTCTGGTTCCTGGCACACATAGCCATGATTGCAGGGCACAGAGACCCTCCACTGCCGCACACAGAGGAAAAAAATTAGAGGGAACATTGCCCAGGACTTGTGTTCTGATTCCTCCACAGAGGGCATAACTTTCGAAATTAAACGGGAAGAATCAGAAAAACAAATATTGGAAATGTTGAAGCAGAGGGCCTAAATTAGCCATTTGTGGACTTCTGCAACCCTTAAATCTTCAATAAATCGCACATCCTTCCAGTGTTCTAACATCCAGCTGATTAAATATTGCTACTTTACTAAAACTGCATCTCTTTGAGATAAAGTTTACTTATGAACTCCTCAAGAATCACCTGATTTACAGAGCATGTAGACTGTGGTCATTCAACGTACATCTAGGCAGATAGTACAGGCACTTTAGACCGCTTGCAGTAAATGTTTCCCTTTATTCACTCCACAGCTCTTCATTCCAGAGCCGATCCCCCGGCCGCAGCCATCACATCCGGGTTAAGCTACTCTCACGCGCCTTGTTAACGCACTGGCATGCTGTCTCTCGGTATGATGAGTGCCCGAGTCCTGACAGCCAGCAGCACACTCCACAGGCATTCCTGACAGAGAGGATTTGGATCCCACTTCAGAAGGGTCTTCTGAAGCGTGATGCCAAAATCTATTAATGGCAGGGTTGTCTCCTAGATGCCAGGAGTGCACCTACCCAGAGGCCTAACATTAGCCCCCGCAGCCCCCGCAGTGCGGGGGGCCTCCAACAATGTGCACAGACAGTGGCCCCCTGGGTGACAGCTCATGACTGGGTCCAGAGCATGGGGGGCCCCTACATGTGATAATAATAATAATAATAATAATACCAATGATAACGATAATGATAATGCAATACAGAATACGTGGTGTGAAGTTAAACTCAAAAGCATGAAGCGTGTAATTTGCTGCAAAAAAAATAGCACCTTAATATCAGTCACTTTCTTAAATGGTTGTAATTCAAAATGTGTGGTAAGTCGAGGAAAATTTGCTGCAAAGAAATACTGCCCGCAATAAATAAACATAGTGCCTCATGGGTCTCCCTTCTCCTATTGGCTGGCTATTACTGGGAAGTCCATCAGAAGAGCTGGAAAGTCGGCGCGTGGCTTATCTTTCACACAGTCTGCTCGCTCTGACAGTGGGCATTGTGAAATCACAACTCGCCTATAGTGAGTTATTTCAGTTGAGCACCAGCATACTAAATAGGACTGGTGAAATCACAACTATTCTTTAATGATAAAATTAGAAACAGGTTTTTAGGCAAAGATTGAAGGAATCCATGCATACTGATGAGGATGATAATAAGCATGATAATAACAACAATGAGGATCAATGATAATAAATTAGTTCCCCATCCATAGACTAGCCACCATGAACAAACACTAGAGTAGAGCCAGTCTGTTCTGTTTAGGAGAGGAAATTTGGGCTGGACTGTTCCCATTGAAGCTGGATCAAGGCTGATTTTCATATGGCTGGGTCTAATCTGAGGTGGTATTGTGGTAAATAATAAAATGATAGGTTTGAATGGTACCCCAAGAATTGTCAGTGTTTAGACTATGTGCAACATTCTTCCCATCACTTCTTTTATGCCCGACACAAGTGATCATCCATCTACAAAAAGATCCTCACTAATCCAAAATTCTCCATACTTTCATAAAAACATAGCATTTGGGTGAGCACACTACGGCCGGTCCCATGGGCCAATGCCTTCAACCTGTTACTTTTATATGTAATCCTAGATTCCAATCTCAAGCTGGACACTTGATTTCCACAATTTACTAACGGCCACATGTATCATCATTTCAAATAGCGATTACCTTAGGTGCAATTCTCTGCAAATCGCAATTAGGTAATCGCTATTTGAATGTATGAAACTCCATGAGTTTCATTTAGCGTTTCCTAATGAGTCACAAATCAACCTACCTCATTAATAATAATAAGTGGGGTCACAATTTGTGACCCATTAGGAATCGCTACAATCACAGGGAGGGTGGCCTGCTTGGGACAGCAGATCACCATGTCTGTGATTGCGTTTAAATAAAGCAATCATTTTTTTTAAATGCAGTTCGTTTTTCTTAAAGGAATACGTGTTGCATTTCTGAAAGAAAAATAAAACGTTTTCTTTTCATTTTTCAAGACCAAACATTTAACAAACATTCACAAAGCGGAAGGGGTCCCTTTGGGACTCATTCCCGTTTGCGAATGGGTTTCAACCTACTTGAAGTAAGTGGTGAAATGCAAATGTTTTGCGACCGCATTTCGGTAGTAAAACATTCCTACATACCGCTGCGATTTGATATCAGGAAGGGATGCCCAAAACACACCACTTCCTAATACCAAATCGGTATGTATTCGGAATTCCAAATTGTGATTCAGTAACATATTACCAAATCGCAAATCAGAATTCATAGATTCCAAAATGCATTTTGCCGGTCACAAACATCCTGATTCTACAAATCGGGCCATTTGCGACCAGTAAAATGCATGATACATGTGGCTCTAAGTTCTGGTACTTCCAGAAAAAAAATGCTAAGGCGCAAACTGCCTTTCTCCCTCTTGCCTCCTGAAGAAAGAAATACCCCACCCTCAAAATAAAAAAATGTGCTGATCTAAAACATTTTTAATTTAAAAAAATATGTTAGTCTCTTGCTACTTTTGACAAGTGCGCTGTTTGTCAGTTCAGTTCTACCTCATGCACAACATTCACTATGATCAGCTCTGAATTTTTAACTACTAAATTTAAAATGTGCATTAGACTAAGAACCTTGCACCAAGGCAATCTTTAAGGTTTCTTGGTGCAAATATTCCAGATGGCATGAGAAAGCCTTCAGGTTGCAACTTTGTTGAACAAGACTTCACTGGAAATCCACTCCATGTCCAACTGCTAATATTTTAGTGGAGCAAATTGGGTTGCTGACTGAGGGGGGTAAAACCCTCCTCATGCAGCAACCACAATTCTTGGTCAGGTGAAACACAAGCAAACACCAAGTTCGCTTGTGCTTAACCTTTTGGTAGCTTGGCATGAAAGCATGCAGGCTTAACTTAGAGGAAAAGTGTAAAGTATTGATATAGCACACAAACAGTAGTAAAGTGAAAACATTAGACATGAAAAATCCCACCCAAATCCATAGAAATAGAGTAAAATGTATTAAATTATTTGACAACAAAAAGCCAATAAGTAGAACCGGAGATGTAGAATTTTAAACGTTTAGGTAAAGACAGTGCTTGGAACCACAATATGCCAACTGTGGTTGTTTTTTGGTCACACTGGACTGAAACAAATTACCAAGTTTAGGCTGACTGCGACGGAGAGTGGGCCAGATACAGGGATCAAGTTATCCTGCTGAGAAATGAACTTTAAATCCTGGTTGTGGAGTGTTGTGCTGCGTAGTGGCGGTCCCAAGAAGTGATATAAGGTCCATGTTCAGGATGCGTCATGCAATGGTGGTTCAGATGAGCTGCAAGGATGGAGATACAGGCTTTTGTTGAGACTGTGTCATGCTGTGACTGTTCCTAATGAGAGGCTGTGAGGTCTGCATCAAGGATGCATCACACAGTCGCTCAGCAGGCTACAATGCAGGCTTGTGTCTAGGCAACATCACAGTGCGTCTGTTCAGATGGGACGACAGTTCAGCTGGCAGAGCAGCTTTAGCCAAGGGTCCAGGACACGACGGGCACCACATGTCAGGTTAGAACTCATAGCAGACAGAGTCCAGGTGCAGGGTGCAAGAGAGTTGGAACTTTTTCTGTTCCTCAGGCTCTGATCAGGAGACTAGTCAACTAGCCCTTGGGGTCCCTCTGGTGGTCCTGCGTTCAAGATGCAGCTCTAGTTTTTCTCACTCAGGCAGCAGGGCAGCAGAGAAGCAGCGAAGCAGGGCAGCAGAGCAGCAGTGCAGGCCTTCTTGCAGCAGAGCAGCACAGTAGTCCTCCTTCTGAGTTTTCCACAACTCCAGAAGTGTACCGAAGAGTTGGCTCTGAGGGTTCACTATTTATTCCTGGTGCCCACTTTGAATTGGGAGAAGATTCTAGAGTCCTCCCCCTACAGAGGTGTCTGGAATTTCCTTCCTCCCTCCTTTGACCCCATCTTGTCAGAGGGTACCAAAGATTAGTGTGAAACTCTGTGTGAGAGCGCTTGGGCCAAGCCTTTGTGATGTGTAAGTGAGATAGGTGACAGATCCTCTCCCTCATCCTGACAGAGATGGCCCATCCTGCCAACACCCATTCCCCCTTTGTTGCAATGTCTAGTAGTAATACCCAAAGACCAACTGCCAGCTAAACCTAGTCATGTGACCCAGGATACAAGCTGCAGTCATCAAATGGCTGGGAGAAGAAAATGTCAACTTTATAAAAGAGGCATTTTCAGAGTTGTGACTTAACCCCTTAGGTGCTTACGACGGCCCCCGGCTGTCATACGTCACGGTGTGCGTGTGCAGAGGACGGGTGGGGGCTGTCCGAACCCCGCCCACTCTCTAATTTGCCCACACTGGGCGAAAATCGGCACAGCGCGCAAGGGGTTAAAATCCAGCATTATCATTAAAGAGCATTTTAGGTTGCAAAAACTCAACTTTCCTACCTGATCCCAATTGAAAGTTAGCTCTTATTAAACGTAATAAGGTAACCCAATGTAATTCTATGGGAGAGGTAGGCCTCACAGTAGCGAAAAATGAGTTTTTCTCTATCAGGACAAGTAAAACTTGAAAGGACCGGTCCAACTTTTTAAATACACTGCATCCTGCACTAAGGGCTGTTTAGGGCCTACACTAGAGGTGACTTATATGAATTAAAAAGGAAAGTTTAGGCCTGGCAAAAGGTTTATTTTGCCAGGTCGAAATGGCTGTAAAAAAACTGGCACACACAGGCTGCAATGGCAGGCCTGCGACTTGTTTTAGAACTTAAAACTCTACTTAAATGGGTGGCACAATCAGTGCTGCAGGCCCACTTTTATAATTTAATTTACAGGCCCTGGGTGCCTGTAGTACCACTTTACTTGGGGCTTAAAAGCAAATTAAATGTGCCAATTGGGTGTAAGCCACTTTCACTAATGATTAAAGGACAGAACACAAACACTTTGGCACTGGTTAGCAGTGGTACAGTGTGCAGGGTCCTTAAGGCAGCAAAAACGAATTTAGCAAAAAGAGGAAGAGCAAGGCAAAATGTTTGGGGAAAGACCACCATAAAGCTGAAAGGTCTAGCATGTGTTCTCCTGAACCTAACCTTCTCAGAGTTCTCATCTCTTAGACGGTAGAACCTGGAGGGACCATTGGCATTGACATGGTCTGGCCCAGGGCATTGTTCCACCTCAAAGTCCATTCCCTGTAGGGCAATGGATGACCACAGTAGTTCGGAATTTTCACCCCTTATTAGCAAGAGCCACCTGAGAGGCCTGTGGTCTGTTAGAAACCGGAGGTGAGCCACAAACAGGTATGGTCCCAGCTTCTTTAGGGCCAAGACCTAAGCAAAGTGCTGCGGCAACAAATGATGGACGGAATACTGAATGAAACAAACATTCACCCCAGTCAAGAGATTTGGATTAAAGCCATCTATCTTTTGCTCACTAACCACTCTAGTTTGGACCCAGCCATATGCAAAACAGTCTTGACAATTCTCCTCAAGGGAACAGTCCAGCCCAAACTGCCAAGCCGGGTCCTTCCTGGACAGGAAGCAAGCATCCTGAGCCAGTCCAGCTTGAATCATGTGGCACAGTGAGCAAGGGACCTACGTTTGGGCATACCAATCCCACTTAGGGCAAAAAGAGCTGTGGCAACAATGGAAGGACGGAATTCTGAATGAGTCAAACATTCACACCCAGTCAAGAGATCTGGGTTGAATCCATTGTTCTTTTGCTCACTACACCACCCCAGTTTGGAACCAGCCATATGCAAATCAGTCTTGACCCTGCCCCTCATGGGAGCAGAGCAGACCAGCCTGAACTGCCAAACCAGTCCTCCCTGGACCGGAAGGAAGCATCCTGGGACTGGTTTTGGGGTAACACCCCTCATCTGCCAGGCTAGTTTGAATCAAATGGCACAGCTAGCAAGGCACCCACGTCTGGGCATACCCATCCCACTTAGGGCAAGAAGGATAGACGGAATACTGAATGAATCAAATATTCACCCCCAGTGAAGAGATCTAGGTTAAATCCATCTTTATTTGCCCACTACACCACCCCCAGTTTGCACCCAGTCATATGCAAATCACTCTTGACACTGCTCCTCATGGGAAAAGTCCAGGCTGAACTGCCAAGCTGGGTGCTCCCTAGACCAGAAACAAGCTTCCTTGGACAGGTTTTGGGGTAACAGCCCTCATCAGCCATGCTAGCTTGAATCCAATGGCACAGAGACTGAGGGACCCACGTCTGGGCATACCCATCCCACTTAGGGCGAAAAGTGCTGTGGCAATAAATGATGGACGGAATGCTGAATGAATTGAACATTCACAATCAGTTAAGAGATTTGTGTTGAAGCCATCTTTTTTTGCTCACTACGCCACCCCAGTTTGGACCCAGCCATATGCAAATCAGTCTTGACCTTAGTTCTATGGCCACTGTAAAGGCATCCTTTTAAAACTAAGTCCACCTATATTCCCAGACAAATAATCTTCTACTGATTAAGATAAACGATACAGGTTGGTATAGACCATCCTCATATAAGTGTGCTAATCAGCCCTTATGTCATGCTCTGAAGCATCCGTTTGCACAAAAAATTATTTGGAGAAGTCAGGAGCCTTGAGTATAGCTGCTGTAAACACGGCCTCCTGGAGGATGTTGGAGGATGTTGGAGGCTTTCTGCCAGACTTCTGTACAGATCACCTTTTTGTGCTACTTCTTGGAAGTCAGCTCAGTTAAGTGGGCATCAATAGCATTTACTACCATTATTTAGGCATTGAAGTGCTTTACACCGTGCAGAATTCAGTTCTAGAACCCAAAGATAGTGGTTAATCCAGTGTGTATCGATTATTGTTTGTAATTGGGATTAGTTTTGTACACCCAAGAAAATAATTCACTGCATTTACTGCTAGGCTACGGCTAGTCCACTGCTTCAGCAAGGAAGACTAATCATTTCAGGGGTTTGAAGTAATGGCTGGACACATGTAGAGGGAATTATTGAGATCCCTAGGCTACATTCAAAGAAAACAGTAACCTTATGATCACAGCACCATGAAAATATACATGGTAAATAATGCAGATAGTGAAAATGAGATTCTGGAAATGCTGGAGCGAATGTCTTCTGATGTCCACCCTTAAAATTTGACTCACACTATTAATTAGAAGATGGAATCACTTTGAAAACCCAAGATTTATCATAGCATAAAATGGTGGTGAGGATAGCTGCCTAGACTGTGGAAGTGTGTTGCCTGCATTCTTGTGACTGGAAGGTCAGGACCCAGACACTGAAGTGAGGAGCTTGGAGGAAGGTTCCCTTTAGAAATTCATTCAAGACTTTGTTATCAAGGGGCTGATGATTAGTTCTTCCTGAGCACTCTGTTTGGTGGATGGTAGGGTTGTGGATGTGAGTGTAGTTTTTGCAGTTGAAGGTGGGGAAGTTTATAGGTCCGGCCAGCCCATTCCTAGTCCTTTACTGATGATTTTGGGAGGTGATGACAGCCAGGAGCAAAGATCTCACACCTCATTGTGCTTGTCTTATGGGTGCTCCTGCCCGAAGAGAGCCCCGGGGCTACCTGTTGTGGGTACACAAAGGCTAAGAACTTACATTAAAAGGTCAATTCATGCTACTTTTTCCAGTTGTAAGTGCAACTTGAATCTGTAAAATGTTAAATTTGCAGTCATGTTCCAACAGACTATAGGCTTGATTTAGGGTTTGGTGAACTGAATAATCAGTCACAAACATGACGGCTATCCCGCCTGCCATCATACAAGTGCCAACGGATATAATGCACTTGTAATACAGTGTATGGTATATCTATCACGTTTGTGACGAGTAACTTGTCCGCTGAACTCTAAATCAGGTCCCAAGTCACAGACTCACGATTTACCGATTTTACCCACTGCATTTTCCCTTACAACTGGGGGAAGTATATGGAAATGTCATGCAGTCGAAAGTCTACATTTGTGGAGGAAAACATGGATGCTCCTGAGCAACTGACCACTGGAAATGTGGTTAACATCCACAAAGTTTGCAATTTGTGGGTGCTTACAGAAAATAACAATTGTTTTCAAATACATTCTGCTCATTTAATTTTAGTCACAAAAAGGTGTGTATAATGGTTATGTTATTTGCGATCCCACAATATACATTAGGCAGTGAGTGTGGCATGGCTACACAGTGGTGCAAATTGGATGGGGAAAATAACCCAAGCACTACTATATTTTCATTGGGTGTTACGGAAAAAGTTACCCTGAATGCAAATATATTTTCCATGGGAAATAAGTTGATAGATATATATACAAATGCAGGTAATCATCAAGAGTACATTTGGGGTAGTTAAAATAAATATATACAGCTTTTTCTACTTTGTGAATCACCATAAATTTGCAAAACTACTGAAAATGTAAGATACACAGATGTGTAACAGTCCCACAGCATGCAGAATGTTATCCCATTTCGCATACAACAATAAACGCTCATTCGGCTGCACAACAGTGTCCGATTTAGACACAAGAATCACTTTACACTCATCAGGATTTTATCATACAAGGTTTCATGTATATATCTTGAATTTCTTTTAAGTTGTACATATCATGGGGCATTGAATCGTAAATTTTTAAATGTGAAATGTAATTTTATGTGTGAAACTGCTTTTATGGTTTTTTAAATGACAAAAACCGAATAAAGAAATATCTATCTATCTATCTATCACTCATCAGGATGCCGACGCCATCAAATAAGGATCAATGTATTGAGAAACGGCATTCCTGTTTGCAAGTTTCAGGCAGTTGGCATTGTTTCCCTTGAAGCAAGTGATGCACGGTCTGTGTTCAGCCCTCAGCCTTCATCCCCCTGCCAGGTTTATTTAGAGCCTCCCAATTGGCATCGCTTGTCCCTGGGGAGTTAGTAGGATATTTGTAGTATGCGGCCTCTGCCCCACAGATATTTCCTGTCCCTGGCAGTTTGTTCAGGCGGGATTTCAAGCAACGCATTTTATTTAGGTATGTCATCCTGGACGGTGAGTGCTGTGAAACCGAATATATTTCAGAGTGGAAGCTAAATCGTGTCTTAATCTCAGCTAACACACAGTGTCAGGCACCGAGCC
The DNA here is from genome assembly GCF_964261635.1 of Lissotriton helveticus. Classification (NCBI taxonomy): domain Eukaryota; kingdom Metazoa; phylum Chordata; class Amphibia; order Caudata; family Salamandridae; genus Lissotriton; species Lissotriton helveticus. The sequence goes on along the minus strand of NC_136059.1, from coordinate 1,148,086,584 downwards.
GGGCTACCGAAAAGAAAATGTGAAAGCTCTGGCAACCCTGTTTTACTGCTGGACTATGCAGATGTTTGTGCGGGTCTCCGAAACCGAAAATATTACACCTATTGGCAGGTTTGCATGCGTACCCTGCATTTGTTTTTTAAAATTTCAGTTAAATCGTCTTTTACCCCATTCAGTATCCAAAAATGCTGGTTTTAAAAGTGTTATCAACAGACCTCAGTGAGTTTGTGTGATAGTGCCTGATTTAGAGTTTTCGTGGACAGTTATTTACTCCATCACAGTGACAGAGTAAAATACTCCCCGAGGGAGTACCTGGCCTACCAAAATTTGAGATTCCTGCCATCCCAGGAGACATCTCTTGTCCGGTACATCTTCAGTTTGGTGGAAAGGGTACTCTGTTTCCGTTGCGACGGAGTATCTTCTCCGCCAAATTATGAACCGTCTCCAAAGTTTGTTTGTGTGAGGTCATTAATGTGGTACATGTGGCCTTTTTTGAGTTTAGTTTGTTCAAAGAGAAAAAGAGGGTCCAACCTAAGCTTTCTGAGGAGCTCCTGAGTGCTTGGGTGGCCATGTCAGCCTAGTCTTAATTCCCCATCATGCCCCTTACTTGCATCACCCTACACTTCCTTTTTATTTCACTCTTGTAGGATCTTTTTCATCCCTACTTTATTCCTTCGTAAATCTTGTTCTATCTTTTGCTTCCTGCTATTTCCACTTTTTGCCTTCCTCTTTCTCTCATCAGGTCTAAGTCTGGCCTAGTTCCAGAAAAATAAGTGTTGGTGCCCACAACCTACAAACAATGGCATAATTAAGCATTGTTTCCCTGGTGTAGAACTGCACTTGTTGTGCCTCTGTATTTCTATGTGAGAATGGCTCTCTGCATACCTTCTATCTGATGTGAGGAAGAAGGTGATGTTACCTAGTGGCCAGGCTTGCTGTCTTTGGAACTGGGGAGCCAGGTTTAAAGCCAAGCTTTGGCTCAACATATTGTGATCCTGGGCAAATCACCAAGGGCCAGATTCAATAAGCTTAAATCCGCTCGCAAAGGGCCAGATTCTGAGAATCTGGCCCTTTGCGAGCAGTATTTTTGCATTTGGGATGCATCATCCCAAATGCAAAAATCGCTAATTAAGAAGTCGCTAAATTGAGATTCTTTGCATTTAAGGAATCTCAAATTGAGATTCCTTAAATGCAATGCATGAAAGTGAAAAAAATAGCGAATTCGCTATTAGGGCACGCAAATTACCATGAAATACATCTTCGTGGTAATTTGCAAAAACTTTGAAAAATGCACTAAAGTGCATTTTTCAAAGTTTCATGTTGCGCACACACATGCCCTAAGGGCATGTGTGTGCGCAACATATGTGCACACATCAATTTCAGGGGTGCAACAGGGTGTCCTTTGGACACCCCTGCACCCTTGAAATCACAATCTCAATTCGCGAATCGCTAATTGCGATTAGCAAATTGAGATTGTCTCCTAATTCATTCCTATGGGCCTCTAGGCCCATAGGAATGAATGGGGAGATATTCCTTAATTGCGACTCGCAATTTGCGAGTCACAATTAAGGAATTATTAGAAATCGCTAATATTGTAGTGATTTCTTGATGCATAGCATTTTGCTATTCCTTAATAGCGAATCAGTATTTTTCGCTATTAATGAATAGCAAAATGTGTTCTTGATGAATCTGGGAGCTAATCTCCCCGGTGCTCATGGAAAGGGCTCTAATACCCTTGGGCCAAGTTTGCAAGACATAAAACTGAAACAAAAAATATTTGCCTGAATGTCTCGTGGCCTATGTTCTTTGGTGCTTGAAAATGTGTTTCTGTATGCCTATATGCATGGGTGTTAGTATGTCTTTCTTTTGTGTAAATCAGTGCCTGTATTTCTTTTGGTCTGTACGAATGACTTTTTGGATTTTCAGCAAAACACACAAGGTGATGGACGGAATGTTGCACAATGGCAAAACATTCACCCCCAGTCACAGATCTGGGTTTAATCCATCGTTATTTTGCTTGCCAAGCCACCCCAGTTTAGTCATGGCCATATGCAAATCAGTCTTGACCCTGTGCCTCATGGGAACAGTCCAGCCCGAACTTGCATGCCATGTCTTTCCTGGACCGGAATCAAGCATCCTAGGACCGGTTTCTGGCTATCAGCCGTCTTCAGCCAGGATAGCTTGACTCCAGTGGTTTAGTGAGCAAGAGACCCACGTCTGGGCATACCCTTCCCACATAGGGAAGCCTAATAAACTGAGAGGTGGGGTACCCAACAGCATAGAAACACCTGTTTTTTCAGTAGAGAAATATTTCAGACATATACCAATTACATTATGAAAACTGATTCTGGTCAAAACGGACATCACAGGATACAAACAGAAGAATTGTATTCAAATGCAATTGAATAACAGAAAATAAGGAATTCAAAATACAGCAGAAAACCAAGATCAATGCAATACACAATTTATACGGTATTAGCAATATAATTAAAACACACTGACAAAAAAATAAATAGCTGATTGAGAACTAACTCGGTATGGTAAAAAGGGTGCCAAAGAGAGTGAGCTAAATTAGAACAATTAATTTTCCTTTTTGTGCAACAGGTTTTGCATCAATATCCTGTTAGCCAGTAAATCCAATTCATATCACTTTTGAGACTGGGCTTTAATTTTGGCTACCTACAACAAGATGTAAATACAATTTTAACCGAAATGGCTGTGACAGCAATTCAACTGGCATCATCCTTCTTAGTCTCAGGAAGAAGCTATGCAAGGAGATTGTAGGCCAGTCTCTTCTTGAACCCCCTAGTGCTAATTTCTGTACCCCTTGGGGACCACTTCACACTTCAAACGTTTAAGCATTCCAACCTTGCTTGTCTTGACCACATCCTCTTCTTTCGAAGTTAATATTTTGCACTTGATCCAATATCTGCAGTATGCACTTCTTCCTCTCCAACCACTTTGTCCATCTCTCCTCTGGTCTTCTGTTGTGAATGATCGCTTTCTAAACACCATCCTCAAAAATATTGCTGCCCGCCAACCTTCTCCAAGATTATCCCTCAATCTCCTGAGTGCCCGTGACCCACATTAGCAGGCCGTCTGACTCCTTTATTGGTGAGTACTCTTATGGTTTAAACTCTGCACTGTTTCCTTCAGATGAGGCTCTCTGAGCCTCATCGGGTTAACCTGTTCTTGAAGTTAAGTTGCTCATCCCTTTTGTCACTTTACTTTTTGTACTAGAGGTTGCTAGAGATCTCATTTTGTAATTCAACTGAGGCAGTTCACACAAGAACTTTCACTTATGCCTATTTACTGGGAGGGTTCCTCTTTTAAGCCCCAATGACGACATCTCAAACCCTTACAGGGTACATCAGCCTTCACCAACCCTATATGTCCTTATGACCTTTGGAACTCACAGACCCATTTTCTTTGATCTCAGGTATGCACCTATCCTACTCAGAGGGCCCTTGCAAGATTTTTGACCACCCTTTCCCCCCCTCAAATGGCCAAGCGCCGTATGGAAGCAGATATTACTTTCTTCCTGAGGCAAGTAAGAGTGAAAAACATAATTTCATCACTGGCTCGTGGTTTGTCCAATGTGCCAACAGCACCTATCAACTAGTAGCAAAGTTTGGAATTAAAATTATGAAAATGGGATAGGTTCCAAAGCTCTCAAGTTTACCAGTTTAATAGCTGAGTCACTCATTCAGACGTTGTTTTGCATTATGGGATTTCTAGTCCTGTTGACAGAATTATAAAATTAGGACTGCAACTTGCAAATTGTAAAGAAAAAAAATATGGATCATGATAAAGCAAAGTCGTTTTTGGGTTGAGGAGGGTGAAACCCCTTCTCAAGTAACAACCACGATCCTTGTCACTTTAGTCACTAAATTAGGCAGTGTTTAAATTAGAATCACTGTGTAAGGTATTTATGCAGCACACAACCAGTAATAAACTGCAAACACATAAGAAATATGACATACCAATTTATAAAAATAGAGTACATTTTTTAAATAAATTAAATGACTGTAAAACAACAAAAATCTAATCAGTAGAAACTGATATATGCAATTTTTAAGATTTAAGTAGATATAGCACCTAAAAGCACAAAGTGCACTTGTGGTCATCTGGTCATGCTAGATGGGCGAAAGTCACATGCTCAGGCCAACTGCGATGATGCAGGCCAATTTCGGGACCTGGTTAGTCCTACTGAAAAAGTTACCTTCTTCAACTCTGGAACAAAGAGTACCATTCATGATGAAGAAAGCTGCAAGGAGCAGGGGGAGCACTATGGATAGCTGTCGCTTTAGTGCTAAGAGCAAGCCTTGTATTGAGGATGGTTGTTGCTGTAGCGCAAAGTTCCAGTCGGGAGCCATAGACGGTCATTGCTGCAGCTTTGCATTAGTGGTCACCACAGGCTATCATTAGTGTAGAGCAAAGGACAGATCTTGAATTGCCGGTAGACATTGGCGGTCACTGTAGCGATTTGAGTCATATTCACCAGAGCTTAGCGCTGGCGGTTGTCACGGGTGACAGAGTCTCAGTGCAATCAGGCCCGTTCATGGTTGCGAAGAGCCCAAACTTCATATTTTTCCTTTTCTTCCAGAGGAGTGCACTATGATGCCAACCAAGGGTCCAGGACCTGTGGCGACAACTCTTGGGGATCACAGATTCACTCTAGCAGAGGCCCCCAGGACTCAGGCAGGTCCAGACTGCCAGTCCAGGTAGGTAACGTGCAACAGGTCAGCTGAGCTGTTGTAGGGAGGCCTCTGGATCTTATTGTGGCTCTGCAGCTCAGAACAGGAGGTCAGTCAACTGACCAATGGAGTCACTCAGGTTAGCCTGGGATGAAGGGAGCCAGTCCAGTCTTCCTTCACAGAGAGCAGCACAGGCCTCAAGCATCAGGGTAGTCTTCTGAAGAACAAGGCAGTCCTCAAGTAGAAGGGCTGTGCTCCGGTAGCAGCGGGGTAGTCCTCGGAAGAACACGGCAGGCATCAAGCAACAGGTCATTTCTCTAGGAAACAAGACATTCCTTATACTGTAGCCCAAGAATGTACAAAAGAGTTGGTGTATAGGTCCAATATTGATACCTGGTAGCATTATTTGAAGTGGAAGAAACTTCTAGACTATCCCCACATTTGGATCTGAAAATGTCCAAGTGAACTAGGGTGGCAAAAGGTTTGTGTCAAGTTCCTTTGTGAGTTTGCTGATGACAGCCCTTTTAAATATAAGTGGGGCAGGGAACAGCAGACCTCACCCATCCTTGCAGTATGGCCCATCCGGCCAACACGTGGTCCCACATTGTCTCACTGTCTGAGGAATGCACAAAAGCCATCTGCCAACTATGCACAGTAATGTGGCCAAAGACACAGGCTGCAGGCACCAAATGGCTAGGATAAAAAATGGCAACTTTCTAAAAGTATTTGTAAAGAAGGGGGACCCCTACTAATGATACATTCACTACTTGTAGGGAAACATATAAGAACTTTCTTGCAAAACATTAAGTAGTGAGAATTATTCTTAAGCCAGAAACCCAAGAAGGAAACTGAGTAACTACAAAGTGATTATGACCTGTAGTAAAGAACTGATAAGAACAACAATTATTTTTGTATTATAAATTGATATTTTTGTTTTATTTCAATATATATTTTAACATTTTAGTTGAACATATTCAGTTTATAAAAATATACATTTTCAAGTTAAAAGGTATGTGATATACTTATTGATTTGCCAAATGAAAAATTACAAAAACGTAAAATACAAGGTGGACAACAAAGATGACTCCGGTGTTAAATGGGGCTTGAGTGTAATAAGCAAAGCGGTAGATGGGACTCTACGCGCGTTTTGGCATTAGCCTTCTTCAGGAGTCCGTCATTTGCAGTGAGAACATATAAGCACAACACTAAAGAAAACAATTGAAAAAACATGTCATATATCACAAATTTCTTATTAGTTTATATGTTCATTCTGTACACAGTATATCAGTCTTGGGTCTAGGTCATAATTTATTAAATATCACAAAATTTGATCTAATAATCCTGTTATGATTTTAAACATACTATGAGCAGCTCTAGGATAATGTATCAGTCTTATACAGTAAGTTTAAAGTCACATCAATGGTCGCATTCCTCTGTGTATCTATAAACTGTACAACAGATCTTGCTATATTTGTTAAAATCTACTGAAAAGGAGAGTCTATTAGACATAGAAAGTAGTAGTCAAGGTTAGGGTAGAAGGAGGTAAGAATATAAGCTGTGTTGAAAAAGTTTAAATATGTGAGACATTTGATGTTTATAAACGGCCATTCTTGCATTTAGATGGATGTAGGTGAATCTCTCATCTTTCTAACAGAGTGAGAGTAATCAAACCAAAAGATAGGGGGATTGACGGTTAATAGGGATGTCGTTCTAAGATATACTTACATAAGATATTTAAGGTACAATATTCTCCTGTTGATATTCGTTGAAGACACCTCACAAGAGGGTTGTCTGGTTCTTAATTATACATGTTTAAAACAAAAGAAACACCATATTATACCATACGTTCTGACTAACTAATAGTATGAGTATAAAAGACAGGCATAAACTGTTTTAATATTAAGAAAAAATATCCCATGTATACCTATTTATTCTATAATCAACTTTAGTATAATTTTCAGGGCACTTGCTTACATCACCATCTTACTAAAAAGGATATTGAGCAGTAGAGCCGGTAGCAGACTGGTTATGCCTTAGTAAAAACAGAAAGACAAATAAGTTTTATAGGTGGGGGGCCCCATAAATATCTAAGATTGAAACTTATAAAGAAAATAGACCTACCCTAATCTCAATTACCTTATCTAGATAATCTGTTTTAGCAGAAAAAGATATTCACTTAATTAGAGACTGGTCCAGTCGTACCAATAGATGGTCGGTATGATGTAGCCTGCTGAAACGAATGAAGGAATTTCTATTTAATGCCTAATAATGTACAAGGAATGCATCTTACTTATTTTGTGAGCCTACAAGGTTATATCAATGATATTTACCTATTGCAACTCCACATAGATAGTATTGCGTGTATTTGAAGTTCCGAAGATGCACCGCTATCTAGATAGCTGTTGAAAATAAGCCAGAAGGAGAGCATGGAGTATAACTTGTATTATAAAATTGAGAGCGGGTAGTCATAAATGTTGAAGCTAGGTGGCAGTACGTACCTAAAATGTCAGAACCCGTGTCCATAATGTGGATATGTAGATGAATAGATCACGGACGTTGGTAGTCTTTAGATTAAATCAATATGGAAAGGTAGAGTCCAAAAAACAAACCAGAGGAAATGGTATTAATATATTTGCGCGCGTGTTTGTTAAATTAGATGTAGCCGAGATACAGTATACCTAGGTTCGCAAAACATACCTTGTTAATAGCGGGATGCCTAGTCTTAGCGGGAGTCAGGGCTGGTCCATCGTGGTGGATGTGCCGAAAGAAATGAGGACTGTTATTCAAGGTGAATATATACTCCTCTTCTCATTAAACGGCGCCAGGTGTGTTTACTAATTGAAAGGGCGTATGTTTACGCGCGAGATTTTTACAAATGCAAAATGTGTCGCCGGTAGTCCGCTCTGCCCAATGAGAGCGCATTGGTAGTTCTTACATGAAACTACTCAGTTCGGCCAAGTCCAGATCCCACGAGAGTAAGGTATATCCAATGAGTGCAAATAGGTAGTTCTGGTGCAGCACTACTCAATGCGGACAATGTCAGATATCGCAAGAGTAGGTGTATCCAATGGATGCACATTCGTAGTGCGACCACGATAATACACATTGCGCACGAGTCTAGATTTCACAGAGGTGAAATATACTCGCTGAGGTCAATTCGGTAATATGAATAAAGAACTACAATGTCCGAGTGGGTGTAGATGTCGCGTGCATCTACCATACATACACGATACTATACAGAAATAACAGGGATACTTAAGTAATTTTTATAAAGTACTGTTTGGAGGACATTGATGGTTACCATTTTAGGAACATTGGCAACAAAGGATTAGATTAATCTAAGGGGCCGATCCGAGTTTAGATTCCGAAGATATGCAATACCAACAGCCACCGGTAATTATACTCGATAGAGCAGGCATGGTTGTAATCTCTGAATGACTAGAGCGGGAACCAAAAGGGGAGCACAGTACATATGACAGACTACATGTCATTATGTCTGTAGTGAGAATTATAAGGCTCGTCGATATCTATATAATGTACTGCCAACAGACAATAAATGATAAGCCATATAAAAAAACCGGCTGGCATACTGATTCTGAATGGTTATTTGTTGACTATATGATATTCTGTTTAGATGTTATATTAAATAGATGCCTGTTCCCCAATACTATATGTGCAAATGAACCCTGACCACTTATTATTACTAGATAGTTATTTGCTGGCTTCTTGATCTTCTATCCAGGTATTATCTTAGATTATTGCCTATTCCCCAATACTATATGTGCAAATGAACCCTGACCTCTTATTCTTACTAGATAGTTATTTGCTGACTTCTTGATCTTCTATCCAGGTATTATCTTAGATTATTGCCTGTTCCCAAGGAATATCTTAATTCAGGCCTTTAGTTGCTGTTTCCAGAGAAAAAATCCAGTATACTTCTCTCTTTCTCCGGATCTTATCTGGGCATAGGCCTGTTCTAGGTTTTATATTTTCCAGAATAAACCATCTTAGATCCTCTGCTGAGTGTCCATGTTCTACAAAGTGCGCTACAAGTGGGGCATTAATTTTGTTTGTGCGCACTGCAGATTTATGTTCTGTAATTCTTTTATTGATTGCTCTAGAGGTTTCACCTACATAACCCATATGGCATGGGCATAATATTAAATACACTACATTTTGTGTTTTGCAGTTTGTCATAGATTGATTGGAGATGGTTATGTTGTTGAAAATCAGGTCTTTCCCTTCTATCGCTTGTGGGCAAATTCTACAAGTGCCGCATTTATAATTTCCTGTCACTGGGTTCTCACTGGTTATGCTCCTTTGTATGAATGACTTCTTATCTGGTATTCTTGATCTTACAACCATGTCTTTTAAATTTTTGTTCCTTTTGTAGGCGAAAACAGGTTTAGGTATAGTATCCTGTTTCGACTTATTGACATTCAGGAGATGCCAGTTAGAACATATAATTTGTCTTAACTTGTCATTAAGCATCGAGTGTCTGGTGACAAACACCAATTTGTCATTTTGTACTCTACTCTTCCCTTGAAGAATTGATTGGCGATCAAAAAACGAGCTCTTTTGAATGATTCCCGGACAAGCCTGTGCGGGTAGCCACGATCTTCGAATTTCTTCTTCATGGCTATTGAGCGTTCGTCATAGTCTTGTAACCTAGTGCAATTGCGCCGTAATCTTAAAAATTGGCTAAATGGGATGCTGTTTTTTTGTGTGGTGGGATGGAAGCTTTTGTAGTGGAGCAGCGTATTGCGAGCCGTGGGTTTCACAAATAAGTCTACGAAAAGATGGCCATGGTCATGTTTAATGGTTACATCCAAAAATTCCATGTCAATATTACTAATGTGAGATGTAAACCTGAGATTGGGGTCAGCTGCATTCAGCCACAACAGAAAATCATTTAGAATATCCTCATTGTCGTCCCATATGAAAATCACATCGTCAATATATCGTGACCAGTGAAGGATGGTCTCATAAAAGGGCGAGATCTCATTAAAGATATGGACATTTTCAAATAGCGCCATGTAAATATTCGCAATCGTAGGGGCGCAAGATGCGCCCATACTGACTCCTTTAGTCTGTTTGTATAGACTTCCATTAAATTCAAACACGTTCTCTTCCAGAACAATGCGAAGGCAATCTAGGATAAAGATCTTGTTGCAGTCAACTTCAAATTTATCGATAAACCATTCTGTTGCAGAGATTGCACCAGCAATGGGAATGTTCGAGTACAGACTTTCGACGTCTAAAGTGACTATCCATTGTCTATTGTCATTAAATGCTGTTCCTTCAATAAGGTTAATGATATGGCCTGTATCCTTAACATAACCTGGTATTGTAGGTATGTATGGTCTTAAAATGGCGTCTAGATATTTAGACAGTGGTTCTGTGACACTACCAATGGTATTCACAATAGGTCGAAAAGGTGGATCTAATTCATTCTTGTGAACCTTTGGTGTCCCATATAGAACAGCCATTCTTGGCTTTGACACATTTAGGTAATCATGTTCCTTTTGACATTTGACATATGTAGCCATTATTTAAAGCCCTCAATGTCAGTTTTTGTATTTTTACATCTACCGCTTTGCTTATTACACTCAAGCCCCATTTAACACCGGAGTCATCTTTGTTGTCCACCTTGTATTTTACGTTTTTGTAATTTTTCATTTGGCAAATCAATAAGTATATCACATACCTTTTAACTTGAAAATGTATATTTTTATAAACTGAATATGTTCAACTAAAACGTTAAAATATATATTGAAATAAAACAAAAATATCAATTTATAATACAAAAATAATTGTTGTTCTTATCAGTTCTTTACTACAGGTCATAATCACTTTGTAGTTACTCAGTTTCCTTCTTGGGTTTCTGGCTTAAGAATAATTCTAACTTTCTAAAAGTGCCATTTTCAGAATTTTGACAAAAAATCTGACTTTACCATTAAAGAAGATTTTAAATTACAATTCATTTGAGAACAAGCATGGCCTTCTTTCCTGTTCCCAATCAAAACTTTGCACTCACCACATGTAGTAAGGTAACCCAATGTTATCCTTGGCCTCACAGTAGTGAAAGGGAAATTTGGGAGTTTTTCAGTGGCAGAACATGGAATACTCAAAAATGCATCTTACCCTTTAAATGCAATGCACCCTGCCCTGTGGGCAGTTTAATGCCTACCATAGCAGTGATCTATGTCTATTTAAAAGGGATGTCTAGGCCTGGCAAAAGATGTGAATTACGACTTTAAAAAAAGTACACGGTGTGCAATGGCAGGCCTGAGAGGTTTCAAACGACTACTTAAGTGGGTGGCACAATAAGTGCTGCAGACCCACTATCAGCATTTAATTTACAGGCCCTGGGCACATGAAGTACCACTTTGCTAAGTGAATTAAATGTGCAATTGGGCGAAGGAAAATGTTAAAGGAGTTTAAAGGAGTGAGTACAGACACTTTAGCATTAGTTAGCAGTGGTAAAGTGTGCAGAGTCCTAAAGCCATCAAAAATAAATTTCAGAAGGCCAAATGTTTTGGAGAACACCACTCTACAGCCTGCCACACCTAACTAGCGACTAATGCATTTGCCTGGAAAACGTGCGTGCTCTGAAGTACATGTGCAAACCAGGTGCTCAACTGATTGCACAAGTTAGTCCCCATTTTTCCGTAAATACATTGGGAACAGAGCTCTTAGGTCACCCAAGGAATCTAATTTGCCGACAGTAAGTTCTTAACCACTAACCTGTAGCGTAAAATGGTAACTAGTTAGTAAATTAGGTCCCCAGCCTCTATGCAAACAGCATTTGTATCTTTGGGTTTTTGTACCTGATTCAGCTGCATATGCTAAATGACGCCCTCTTTTAGAATGTTCAACGTCTAATGTACCAATTATAAGGCATGAGCATCAAGCATGAGACAGTAAATAGCGCATAAAAATCAAGAGATTTAGAATTCAGAAACATTTCTCTCACTTTGTGTGACGCAGACAAATATTTTGGGCGCAATCATGCACAACAGCCTGCCTCTTGCAAGCACAACGTGACAGCTGTTTCCATTCTGACTCAGAAGTAATCAGAGAGGAGACTCTTTACAATATAGCCTATGATAAACAAACCTTGGTATTTTTTCTGATTGGATTGATATTTGCATTTCGTTGCACGTATAGTAATTGATATGTTGACAAAACCAACGTGCATTTAGGACAGCTGCAATACAACAAAAAAACTCATTCGAGCATTACATCTCTCAGATTTCACACGAGCCACAAATATATACAACAAAGGTTTTTACTTTCTTTTTGTTGTCACAAGGAAAGAGCATATTAATTTGAGACACAACACGAGAGCTAGAAAACTTTATTGAAGGTCTCTGCCTAAAAATACATTGTCCCTTTTAAAAAAAAATTCATATATGATGTGTTCGAGTCTCAAATGAGACATTGGAAATACCGTAGAAAATGCTGTAATTTTCTTGGAATTTGAAAGCTCCTCAATTTTATGGTCAAATCCACGAAAGAGGTCCAACTCTAGACTCTGGGATATTTTGTCCCCATTAAAATTATTTTTTTAAATCGATGTTCCTGTTAAAATGCAGCAAATATTATGGAGCATGCCCACTCTTCGGACAAGACCTTCGGCACAGCGCCATATAATATTATTTGTGCATTGCGTTGATGCCCCATGAAAATTCACGTGCTTCAAAGCTTGAGGTCCTGCCAGCCGCGGTCGGCAGTAGGAGTTCCTGCAGGGCAATGACGTGGGGAGGGGCAGGGTGGGGGTAGTAATGTATGGATTACGGAGTTTAACAGGTAAGTAAACATATAAATAAATAAACCGAATTTTGTTGCGCGCACTGCATCGCATTTGGTGATGCAGTGCACGCAACGAAATTCGGTTTATTTATTTATATGTTTACTTACCTGTTAAACTCCATAATCCATATATTACTACCCCCCACCCTGTCCTTCCCCCTCCCCATGTCACCGCCCTGCAGGAACTCCTACTGCCGACCGCGGCTGGGTCCTGCCTGAAAAGTTTGGGGCCCATTGAGGAAAGGTGGGGGGGTAGTGAGGTCCATTCGACCTTGACCTATGGCTCAATGGGGCCTTAGAATTAGACATGTGCTCATTTTAAGTCATTATTCAAGAGAGAATTCTGAGTGAGGCTCAGAAAGGGAAGTAACATTGGCTCCTCTGGATTTGGGAGAGGATCTTAGATAGTTCAAGGATTTATATGCTGGTGCTTCATTTAATTTTTTTTTTTTTTAAACCTATATTTAAGATAATAGGTTTTCAAGATACCAATCATCCTCACTGTGGTTTCTTACGGTGTGGGAGAATTAGAAGGGTCCTGTTCAGCATTAGACATGTAGTAGAAACTTTCTGTAAGCGAAATAGGAATTTACTGTAACCAAATATTTATGTTGTGTAGCATATCCGATGGAGGCCATTGGTGGAAGCGCCCCTGATCAAAAGCCTGTTTATTCAGTGCTCTGATGGGAGACCAGTGAAAAAATAGTTTTCGTTATCACTGCCTTTACATCATAGCATGAATGAGTTCTGAAGAAAGTACTTGGGTTGGTGATGATGCTCTGCCTCCCATGGACCTTCAGAGACCCGAAGGAGGCAGTGGATTAGTGAACACGTATCTCTTGCCTTTCCCACCTCCCAAGGGTTCCAGAAAACACAAAGTATTCAATGGTCGGTGAGGGATCCTCTGGCATCTGCACTATTGCTGCGTCTGTGAAGTTCAGCCTCAGGCAGGGGATTCCTCTATGTGCTGGCAACTTTTCTTACACAGCCGCTGCCAGCGCCACACTGAGGGCCTTATTATGACTTTGGCGTCCGCTGTACGACTGCCAAAGCCATGGTGCTGCCGCCTGCCGGATTAGGACTTTAATCCTTTTGTGGTGGGCGGTCTTGCGGCGGTCTGACAGTGAGGGTCTGTTAGGTTCATAGAAGAGCCTGACATGCAGACGGCCACTCTCAGAGCGCCGACTGCACCTTCCTGCATGGTGTGGCATACAGGAACTGGGATGCAAATCCAGGAGGGCACTACATGTGTCCCCCCCCCGCATGCATCCCCAGGCCCAGCGGCGGTAGTTGCCTCTCCGCCACCCTTTTCATTGCGGGCTCAACGCCATGAAAAGGGCAGTGGAGAGGCAACTAAAAATATACTTGGCTGAGCGAGGAGGGGTGTTGACGGAATTAATGGAGGCTAATGGTCAGATTGATGGTGCCCGGGGGGGGACTTTGGGTCGTTCTCCAATGTTAGTTTTGACTGATGGGTTCGCGATTGTGGGGTGGGGGGCTCCTGAGATGGCTGTAGAGAGTTCTGGTTTATGGGTCCATTATGCCTGTTAGTATAGGGACTTGGAATGTTAAGGGCCTGAACTCACCGCAGAAGCGGCAGAAAGTATGGAAATATGTGACTGATCACCAGTTGGATGTTGTGGGGCTCCAGGAGACCCATTTGGCGCGCAAGGACGAAATGCGCCTTCGACATAGGGCGTATCCCCTTATCTACAGGTCTTCGGCATCCACAAAGCATAGGGGGGTGGCACTCCTCTTCCGCTCTGCGCTGCACTTCCAGCCTATTGACGTCTGCAGTGATAAGGATGGCCGCTGGTTGATGGTGAAGGGGCTTGTTCAGGGGCGGCTGAGTACCTTTGTGGTGGTGTACCTCCCCAATGCTGGCCAAAATCAGTTTCTGCAATGCCTGTTGCGAAGAGTGGGTGACTTTGCTGAAGGGCACTTGTTCCTTTTGGGGGACTTTAATCTGGTGTGGGATAAGACTGTGGATAGTTCTGGGACCCATAGGGCTGACACGGGGGTGTTCTCTCCCTCCTCGCAGCAGTTGGTGGGGGAGCTGGGGCTGGTAGACGGCTGGCGCTTTTTCCATACTGCCTCCCGAGATTATAATTTTTTCTCACATGTACATCATTCCTACTCCCGATTGGATCACATTTTCCTTAGCCAGGCACTTAGAGGAGATGTCCTTGACTCCGTCATTCTTCCACTCTCGGTCTCTGACCACAGTCTGCTGGTGCTTAGCCTCCGGTGGTCGTCGCCCGGTGACGGGCAACGGAAATGGTACTTCCCGGCCTCGGTGGTGCGGGATGATGTCTCTAGTAAGGCACAGCGGAAGGCCATCAGGGAATTTTTTTAACTTAATCCCACGTCAGACACCTCGGTTTCTAATACTTGGGATGCCTTTAAAGCGGCCGTCAGGGGCACTTGCTTGGGCCTCAATGCGAACCTCAATAGAGTGTGACTCAAGGACCGGGAGGATCTGGAGGCCGAATTGGCGAAACTTGAACAGGCTCACAAGCTCAACCCTTCGAGAGTGACCCTCCGACCCTTGACCGCGGTTCGGGGGAAATTGAGAGCCCACTACAATACCAGGGCCGAACTGACGCTGTTGCGGTTAGGACGGCAATCTTATTTCTGTGGGAACAAGGTGGGAAGACACCTGGCACGTCAACTAAGGGACAGACGGGAACGTGAATATATCGGGGGGATTCGGGATGTTGCGGGGGGGTGCAACACCGGGACGAGAAGAAAGCGGCCATTTTTGGCCACTTTTATGCGGATCTCTATGCGGGAGACGGGTTGGACACAAGAGCTCAGAGGGAGTATCTGCAGCGCTTGCCCCTCCCCCAGATATCCAAAGAGTGGAACGAGCTGTTGGGGGCGCCGATTACCAGGGAGGAGGTGCTGGAGGCTATCAAGAACTTAAAACTACACAAGGCTCCAGGGCCGGATGGCTATACTGCCGTTTTTTACAAAACGTACGCCACTGACCTTTGTGACTTCTTGGTGACCCTCTTCAATGGCATGGCCGAGTCCGGTTCCTCAACAGGTTCCCTGGCTGAGGCAGTTATAACGGTTCTGCCGAAGCTGGGGAAAGACCCCACCCGGTGTGCCTCATTTCGCCCCATAGCGCTCCTTAACATAGACGCAAAACTGTATTCGGCGATCCTGGCGCATAGGATGCAGGATCTGATGCCGGCGATCATACATCCTGACCAATCCGGTTTTATTAAGGGGCGCCAGACTCACGACAATACGCGCAGAGTGGTACATTTAATTGAAAGAGCAGACAGGTTCCGCATACCGGCGGTCCTTGTGGGGCTGGATGCCGAAAAGGCTTTCGACCGTGTGGACTGGAGCTTCCTGTTTAATACGATGGCGGCCTTTGGCTTTTCGGAGAAGTTTATCACCATGGTGAGGGCTAACTTCTGCAGTCCTAGATCTCGAGTAGCGGTCAATGGCCACTTGTCGGCGTTCTTCCCGCACTCCAGAGGCACTAGGCAGGGGTGCCCCCTTTCTCCCCTCCTGTTTGCGCTGAGTATTGAGCCCTTGGCGGTGGCGGTGAGGGAACATGAGGGCATTCGGGGCATTCCGTTCACGGGAGAGCAACATAAAATCACGCTCTTCGCGGACGACGTACTTCTTTCGGTCACGGACCCGGAACGCTCGCTATCTTGTATTAGGGAGACCTTACTGCAATATGAAGAGGTGGCTGGCTTCAAGGTTAACTATAGCAAATCGTATATCCTGAATCTTACTCTCTCGCAGGCGGAGATGGAACGCGTGCGACCTCTGACACCTTTAGCTTGGGCTGATGGTTCGATTGTCTATCTGGGGGTCCACTTGACTCCGACAGTGGGCAAACTATTCGCGGCCAACTTTCCGCCCTTGTTAGCGAAGACCCGAGCCGAATTGGATAGATGGAAACCTAAATTCCTGTCGTGGCTGGGTAGAATCCATGCTGTAAAGATGGTTCTCCTCCCTAAATATTTGTATTTATTTCAGGCCCTGCCCATTCCTCTGGACAGCGAATATTTTCGGCGTCTCAGGACACAGATTTTGCGTTTTGTGTGGCAAGGGGGCCGTGCGCGCTTGTCCTTTGCGGTATTGCGCAGGCCGAAGTCCGAGGGCGGAGTGGGACTTCCCGACTTACAGCTCTATTATAAAGCCGCACAATTGAGGGTGCTGGTGGAGTGGTCGCAGCAAACGTCGGAGAAACATTGGCTGCACATGGACCGGAGCGTGGCGGGCAGATCGGTGTGGGACTTGGCTTGGAAGCCTAAGAAGGACCGTCCCCTGAACGCCTATATCAGTACCCCTACGGGTACCGTACTGAAGGTGTGGGACACCCTGGCCTCGGACGAACGTTGGACTACGTTCCCCTCACCGTTCACACCTTTGCACTTTAACCCAGCTTTCCCACCGGCACATCGAGAGGGGGCTTTTGACGCATGGAGGGAGGGAGGCTGCAGGGCCTTGACCCACCTGTTTCATGGACAGGATCCTCTCACTTTTGCTAACTGCGTGAGGGACTATGGGGTCCCCCAGTCTGACCGATATCGTCATGCACAACTGCTTCATTGGGCCACGTCGCCTGGGGTGCTAGAAGCAGCTACGAGACCTCCGACGCCATTCGAGGCCTTCCTACTGCGGACATCTGCAATGAGGGGCGTTATCTCCTTCCTGTATCAGCTCTTGCTTAAATCAGCAGTATCGCCTAGGCCTAGGTACATGGAGCAATGGGAAGAGATGTTAGGGAGAGATATCTCCGATACTGAATGGTCGGCGTTGTGGCGAGACCTGACGGCGTTTAACCATTCGCTCCACCTGCGGGAAGCCCACCTCAAGATCCTTATGCAATGGTATCTATGCCCGACCAGGCTCCATCGCTTCTACCCGGCCACCTCCGATAAATGTTGGAGGGGGTGTGGGTTTCTTGGGGACTTCCGCCACATCTGGTGGGACTGCCCAGTGATTAGGCCCTACTGGGAGGAAATCCTCTCACACATTAGGACCATTCTTCAATATCCCATAGCGGACTCTATGGCCTCTGTCCTACTAGGCTTGCGTGAACCCGGCCTCGAGCATCAGACCAGGGCAGACAAGAAGATTCTGTGGCTTTGCCTTGGTGCTGCCAAGATTACACTGGCCGCTACCTGGAAACGGAAAGAGGCACCGGCAATCTCGCTGTGGCACGCACGACTTTGGAGGCTCCTGAGTTTGGAGAGAATGGCGGACATATTCCTTGGCAATTTCAAGAACTTTCAATATCAGTGGGGTCCCCTAGTTGCATTCCTCTCTAGGGGCTTACCGTCAGCTGTATGCCCTGCATCCTTGCGGTCACTTCACCTGTTTCAGGTCTAGTCTTGTGGATGGGAGGTGAATTGGTTGAATGGGGTCGCCACCTTGGGGAGAGGGAAAGGGAGGGGGGGGAGGAGTTCTACTTTCCTAGTTTATGGTTCTCCGAGGTGCATGGAAATGGATCTATAGCTTGTTCGATTTGGATATGTAGAAATCTGAGCATAACAGCTATTCTGCATGGACTTTGCGGCGCACAAGCCTGCTACATTGAACTGTTCCTCTACAGCTGTCTGATTATGTGGATGGGATTTCGGTCCTGCTTTGCCTATGTTGATGTGAGATATTGATGCTTTATGACTCCGGATCGTGCCCCCAAGTGGGGAATTGTATTGCACCTCGGTAACCTTCATATGTTTTTCTTGTTTTACCCAAAATGAAAATAAAAATTTTACAAAAAAAAATATATACTTGGCTGTGCTACTGCAGCACCACCAGCATATTTCAGCCTCTAACGGCTGTGCGACTGCCGCAGGGTTCTGGATCCCCAGCTGTCACAGCGGTCCTCTGGCGGTCCAGCCGCCCCAGTCGTAATACTTTGGGCGGGCTCGCAGTGCGGTGGTAGTCGGACCACCACCGCATGTATGGCGGTCCATCATAAATAGAGCCTGGATCTCAGTGCTCAGTCTTCAAGGCGGAAGAAGGAGGCCGAGACGGAGGGGGTTGTGGAGTGGCAGGATGTCTTGCACGTATGTAACTTTTTGATGGTGCTACTTGAAGAGGTGGGCTAATGTGGCAGGACGTCAAGTATATATTTTTTTAACAAAAATACTAAAGCAAATGATAGGTGGACTAAGGAAGGCAGGCAGGTGGATATTTGCGTGAGGTGGCAGGGGTTGAAGCAGATGGAAGAGGATTAGGAAGTAAGGTTGTCAATGGTCCTAATGTTGGACTGGCCTTTTAGGCAGTCTGGTAGTGCCAAAGAGGCCAGCTTGTAAGAGACAGAGCGAATTTATGGGCCCTTTTGCAGCGCACTGAACCGTACACAAGCCCTTTCAAAGCTGGTCCATCTAGCAGTGCCAGACAACCAGAAGGGCAGTCTAATGAGGAATAACCCCGCATCTTTGCTTACCTTTGATGCCAATCCATGCCATCAGTTTACAGGAAGAGGGCATACAGGAGGCCCATACACAACATCAAATCATAAATGGGGCCACTGTCCTTAACGTGGAGTTTGCCAAGTGACATCATACACAATTTTAATTCCGCTCTTTTTTAAGGTGTCACTTGGAAAAGCTCACGTGGAAAACACCTCCCTTGTTGATAGCTACCCATGTATTGTTCTATTTACGAAACTTCTACGTTACATGATATAATATTTTTAATGCCTTATATAACATTGATACATGCGCTATGGACATGTTCAATGTTTGTGAAACACACTATTGTACATGTATATTAGATGGATTTAAATACACAGAAGCAAATTAACCCACTGCTTACATTAACTTCACCAATGACCGGGCAGCAGGAAATCCCACAGGTGGGTGAAGCAGTGAAGAGGTGCCTTAGGCCTGAAGGCTGATGGCCGACCTCCGTGGGGTAGTGAAATCCCGATCTCAAATTATTCAAGATGTGATATCAGCAGGCCTGTTGTGAAAGTGCAACAATTATCAAACGAAATTTTGTAGTGTATCGAGTAAAAATTGTACATGAGCGCATACCTCGAGTTCAAAAGTCAGGAAAGATGCCCGGATCGGGATGGATTTGATGAGAAAGTTTTTCCTATGAAACTTTTTCACAACAATGAGACATTTTCTGCACAAACCAGTATTCTGTCGAATAAAATTAAGTGAGATTTCTCGCAGCAAATTTCACTGAAGTTTATAAAACATTAAATTATTGAATTGAGTGCATAATACAATTTCACACAGGTTTAGTTATCAGTGAGTTGTACAATATAACCTTTAAAAACATCATGAGAGCTCTACTGTTGTCTCAGTAGCGAGAAAGCGGTGTTTGGTGAAGATCAGTACCAAACTTTTTGAAGTTTACAGTGGCAATACAATGTCCACCATTTACAGAGTTTTGTTGATTCTGTAGTTTTATCACAAATCAGTATTTGTGTTACCACCCCTGGCATGCATAGTTTGAACAAGGATATAGCCTTTATTTATTAACAAGTCAATGAAGCAACATGCCCGTATTTTTCTACATTGGTCATAGATTCTGTGCATCAGTGCATTATGATTGAATTTGCAACATTTTATATCACAAAGAAGCGTTAAAAGTCTAGTATTCAGTTAACCATGCCTATATCACTGGCTTGCTGATATCCAGTAATCTCAAAAGGAGGTGAAGACAACTTCAACTACGTCTTGGCCTAAGCTCAACATCATGCTGAGGAACCACAATTCCAAAGTTGTTTCTGTCAAAAAGTTAGTGTGATGTCCATGGATCTCAAACCACGGCCTAATTTGAGCTGGTGATTGCAGGTGGGGCCCACTGGCACTCATTCTTAGGGACCCGCATTTATATTTTCTCATCAGACTTTGACCCAGAGTAGGAGAGAAAAACCACAGAAGGGGAAGGAAGAGAAAGGCGGGAAAACAGTGACAAACGATGTAAAAGAGTATGCTATGGGGCACGGAGTGTCTGGTGGTGGATTAGAGACACATGAAGTACACTCAAGACCCCACAGCCTTCCTATTCATCATCAATGACATTTGATAGTGCTGTTGATGACTTTTGAGCAAAACTTTGGGCCCCTGCACTTATCCTTTAAAAAATAAAGCACTATTCATACCTAATTCTACTGTGGTTGCACTTGTTGACCAAATTGACAGAAAAATAGGAAATATCCAGTTGAAAAACATTTTCCATACAAATAATTTCTTTCTCCCTCACATCCCAATATTATGGTTTGTTTGTACTTTTTTACCAATTAACTCCTCGATCATGAATCACATAGTTTTAGAAATCCAGATGAGTGAAAGACATGGCAGTTTTCCTGACCACGCACGGAATTACAACCTTCTGGGTGCTGACCTCATTTATATTTGATTTCCCTGACACTTCCTTTGGATTTCTGACTACTTCACCTCTAGGTGTCAGAGGTGTCACTTATGATTTAAGAAATATCTGCACACTACGTGGCATTTTAATACTGCCTTAATTGCTAAATTTACCTTGCAAATGAGGTGAGACTTTTGAAAACAATGTCCGGATACTTTTCCATGCATAGGTCTAATTTATGTACAGACAAAGCATCGTAATGAAGCATTAGGGCACTATCAGCTGGTGGACCGGTGTGTGGATTGAGTGGAGGGGCGAGGTGGCGAGGTGAGGGTCTGGGGATGGATGTACATAAAATAATTTTTTTTAAAACCACTTACCTGCCACGCCACATTGTGACCCTCTCTTTTGCAGGCACAGGCTCCCAGAATGCGCTGCGGCCAATCCTGATGCTGCTTTCATGCTGCTTAAAGCAGTGTCAGGATTGGCCTGAGCACCGATGAGTTGCGCTCCCAGTTAGACAGGGAGCCTCTGCCTTCTCTCTCTAACCCAGGCAACGCAACTCGGGTCGGAGAGAGGTTCAGTGTGCATGATGGTTTGGCCGGCTTGAGATGGCCGGCCAGACTGTTATGCGCACTGAAATACCAGCGCAAAACACTCCTCCACCAGACTGTCATCGACCTGGCTCCACCCCCAAGCCTCAAATGTTAGAGAAAAAATAAAAAGCTAATAAACAAGGGTTTATTATAATTTTCTTTTTCATAATTTTGGCGGCTGGGGCATTGCTCCTCCACCATATTGGAGGAGCCACCGCTGTCTTATGGCAGGATTCCTAAAAAAAGAACAGAACTATGCTTGAATAAATGAATGAAGGTACTTAGTATAGTCAGGGATGGATTGGGATTAAAAGCGGCCAGGGCATGGTAAATTAAGTGGCCCACATTTGTATTTTGCCTTTCCTCAAAATACTGCTTCAGCGAAGTTTTATATACAACTGAAAACAAGTGAGGCCACTTCTACTGAGGCCCCCTGCCCCCGCTCAGTCTGCACACATTAATTGGCCGACCCAGCGAAAGAAAGGGAGTGACACCTCTGCCGTTGATAAATGGGAGGTAATGGATGGCCATCTACCTCCAGAAAGGCCACTCAGGGCCCCACAGGGGCCACTGGCGATATCTGAACACACCAGACACAACCCAAATCGGCCTAGGGGTCGACCTGGGCTGTGTCTGGTGTGTTCAGCCTGGGGGGCTGCCACACCAGAAAAGCAGCCCACAGCTGGTACTTCGATACTGGCCCCTCAGCCATTGCCCGAGTGCCCGCCTTACCAATCGGACCCTGAGTAAAGTGCATCGGTAACCACAACAAGGCATCTCAGTTCTTGACCCGGGCACACAACTTAAAAGATGGTAATTTACCAGGTGACAGGAGTGGTGAACACTCAGGTTTTTAAGGTTCTACGGAACAGGAGGTTTGAAGGAATCTTTGATTAATTGGGGGTGGAGAATTCCATAGATTGGGGGTTAAATAACAAAAGATCTGGCCCACAAAGCAAGGACAATGGATACGGGGAATGGTGAAGATGTTGGCAACTGAGGAGCGAAGGGAGAAAATTCCTAATGAACGTGACACCAGAATAAAGAATCACCTTGGGACATATGTGCAGGTTCTTCTTTGCTAGTGGATTGGGAGCCAATGAAGAGATTTCAGAAAGTGGGAGATTCTTTCAGGGCATAAAAGACTAAGAATCATCGGTCCCACATTATTCTGAATACTCTGAGTCTAAGTGGTCAGGTGATGAGGAAGGCCAAAATAGAGTAGGAGATTAATGCCAGAACTACAAGTTAACAAAATGTCAAATTCAGATAGCATCTTCCTCAACATATGAAGAGAAGAAAGCAAGAAAAGATCAGCTTCAAAATATGTGGATAGATAGCTAATGGTGAAAGATAATTACGAATTTGTGAGCTTGAGTGGCCGGACAGGGGCTGGGTTCATAAACAATGGTCATCAGACTTGACTACAGGGAGATTTCCCACAAAGGTGATCTGTTTTATTAGTTGGTAAACCCAGTTGGATTTTTTACCCTCCAGTTTAGAATGCCAGTGAGGCACTGATTTGTTTAAAGAGGGATGTTTTTGGATGCTTGGCCAAAAGAAAAAGAGCAATTAGATGTCATCTGTATTCTAATAGCAGCTTACCCCATGACTCCTAAATTGGTTGATTCAATAGGATTGGGTAAAGTTAAGAACTGTAGGACCTAATGTTGAACCCTGAGAGACGCTGGAAGATATCACTCATAAGGACAAACGAAACAAAGAGAGTGCCACCGATTATGTGCTTCCCCATATAAAGATGAGAGCCAGTGGAAAGCTTCTTTATACCCACCTCTCAATGTCGGCTAAGGAGGAGTGGTGAGAGACAGCCTTGATCGTGGCAGAGAGGTCTAGGAGGACCAGAATACATGTTTCAGCTCGATTAATAAACACAAATGTCAAGAGCAGCAAGCAATATAGTCTCAGTGTCATGAATGGGTATGAAGCCAGATTGTGTCGCTATTAAGAGGCAGACCTTTTAATGGTAGCAGGAAAGATGCTTATTCACTATTCCTTCTGTAAAACAAGCAATGCGATGGAACAATATTTTGACTGGGGAGGAGATGACATTTTTTCCAGTATAATAGTCTCAATGCCTTACTTCCTTGGAAACCCAGTTGAGATTCAGGGAGAAGTTACAGATGTCCATATTTATGAAAGTCTGTGGAAATTTACATGGGCATGAGTCGAGGGGAGGGATAATAAATTGTCGCGATGTTGGCTAATACAGATTCTCTGGTGAAAAGAGTTAAGATGGAAAGAGGCTCTTCTTGAGTAGGAGACAGTGGATTGCTGATACTAAGGCGGCAAAGGGGAACGTATTGTGGATAGCTCCAGTTTTGGTGTAAGGAAAAATCAATTTCTCACACAAGCAGCAGGGAGTGCGGATTTCTTACAGCTGGGTCGAGACACCTCAGCAAATATTTTTAAAGTTTCTTATATTACATTGGCGCCTTAGTAATGCGCTTAGAGTATTACATGGACCTAGCTCATCGGCTTGGTGCATTGTGTTCACTGAGACTAGTGCTTGTGGAATGTCTGCAGTCTGTAATCATAAGTTTCCTCTACTGCTGCTATCGTTGTTTGCAAGTGCATTTACACATGTCCAGCTCAGGCCCATATCAAGGGGCTAGAACTGTAGGCCTGCCTACTACTTCTATGAGTCTCTTCCATCGTTTTATTTCTGATCTGATGGCAATTTATACAGATTTAGGAGAGTATGCCGAGAAAGATGTAACCATCTCAGGTTTCCAGGAGTTCTATAAAACAATTTTAAATTGCATCTTTAAACGCCTATTCAGTTAAACTCATAAATGTATTTATAATATAAATTAAAAATAATTCTTTATTGTTCTTTTTAATATTTGCTGTCCTATAATAGATGTTAGAAATGGGGTCAATAGTTGGCAATGATCTGCACCTTTGTCCAAGTAGGGACCCTTCTTCCTAGTCAGGATAAGGGGGATGCACTTCTAAAATAACCCCTGCTTCACAGCTTGGTAGTTTGACACGAGCAGACAGGCTTATCTCAGAGGCAGTGCGTGCGTAAAAGCATTTGTGTATGCATACAGTAACACAGTAAAAACACTACAAATGGACACCACCCCAGTTAAAAAAAATAAGCACAATTTTATCTAAACCAACAAGACTAAATACGACAAAAATCCAACATACAATACTGTAAAAATAGTTACTTTGCAAGATAACCTTTAAAGTGCAGAAATATCTCAAAAACACAGTTCTTCCGAGCCTACAGCTCTGTCCCGATGCTGAAAACGACAGACTCTAACACTTCCAGCTGACCGTGTCAGTACAGGCCAGCAGAAAAGCGCTGACAGACTCACAGACAGTACATTTCTCGTTGCGGCCGATCCCATTGGTAATAGTCGGTTAGGGCAACCGCTGTGTTGCGTTGTGAAGTGAAGCGGTGCGGCGTGCAGTGCCCTCACGGCACGGTGCAGACAGCAGCTCAGTGGCGGTCATCCACCAGCATCGGTGAGACCAAGGCTATGATGCAGAGTAAGGCGGTGCTCAATGCGGTGCTGGCAGGTCACAGGACAGTTGACTGAGCCGGTCGATGTTCGGGTGGGCAACGACGGTGTTGGTGAGGTCTGAGCAGAGTGAACCGAGGTGTTGCGGAGGGCACTGCCCACAGGACCCATTACAGGCAGCGTCTCAGTGAAAGTCACCCAGTGGCGTCGGTGAAACAAGACATGTGGTCAGAAGTGCAGCGGTGCCTTCAGGGCAAGGAACCACCGATGGATCCTGGGACAGAGTCGGCTGCTCTTGTCCTCAGCAGCAACTGAAACCAGTGTTTCCAGAGACAGTCCCCAAAGGGATGCTGAAATCTCTGCTGTTCCTGAGACTTCTTCGACAGGGGGCACGCTCTACCTCAAGCCCTTAGAGATACTTTTCAAGCAGGATACACGCACAGTTCCTCTCCATGGCAGAAACAGCCACTGCAGGTCAACACCAGACAGCACACAGCAAAGGGGGCAGTACTTCTCCTTTAGCTTCTCCCAGCTCTTCTCCTTGGCAGATGTTCCTTTTGAATTCCAGAAGTGGTCTAAAAGTCTGGGGTCTGGGCCCTACTTTTTATAGCACACATGCCTTTGTTCTCTGGTAGCAGAGAAGCTCTTTGCCCAGCCGAAAGCAGTTCTGCCCTCTCTGGTACAGCTGCCCAGCAGGAGGTGGAGACAGCATTGTACAAGGCAGAACAAGCCAATTCAGATGTGAAAGAAATCTCCTCCCCCTACTCTGAATACAGCCCAGGTCTATTCATCCCAGTACTGACTCACCCTGGAAAGGCAGGACACACCTCACCCCCCCCCAAGGGGCTGTCTAAACAGAATTCACATCCCCAGCCCCTGTCAATCCATAGCCAAACAGCAGTAGCGGCTCCTGGAGGGAATACTGCCAGGTGGTGACGCAAGGCGGGGAAGGGGCAGGGTGGGGGGGTAGTAACGTCCGAATTATGGTCTAACGGAGGTAAGTATACAAATAAATAAATAAAAAGAATTTCGTTGCACGCGCTGCATTGCCAAATGTGATGCAGCGTGCACAATGAAATTTGTTTTATTTAATTATTTGTATACTTACCTCCGTTAGGCCATAATCCGGACTTTACTACCCCCCACCCTGCCCTCCCCCGCCCTGCGTCATCGCCCTGCAGCACTCCCTCCAGGAGCCGCTACTGCCAGACAGTCAATGCACAACCCTAGCAGAGGCACACTGGATGGCTAAGCAAGAAAATACCCACTTTCTAAAAGTGATATTTTCAAACCCAGAATATAAAAATAATCCTTACTAAAAGATACATCTCTTTATTCTGAGTTCAGGCATTCCAAACTCAATTTTCCTACCTTGTTCCTATGAGTGGTTATACTTAGAAGATGTCATAAGTAAACTCCACATTCTATCCTATGGGACACATAGCCTTTCTATAGGGAAAACGAAATTGGCAGTATTTCATTATCAGGACGTGTCACAAAGATCAGGGCATGTCCTACCTTTCACATACACTGCACTCTGCCCACAGGGGTACCTTGGGCCTAGCTTAGGGGTGACTCACATGTAAGGAAAGGGAAGGTTAGGGCCTGGTAAGTGGGTGCACTTGCAGGTCGACAGGGCAGTATGAACTGCACACAGTCACTGCAATGGCAGGCCTGAGACCCTTTTGGAAGGCTGCTTGTGTGGGTGGCACAATCAGTGCTGCAAGACCACTAGGGACGTAACAGTAAACCAAGTAATCCAATTATAGAAACACTAATCCATGACAGAAATTTACAGATGGAGCACTTGCACTTTGGCACTGAACAGCAGTGGCAAAGTGCCCAAAGCATTTAGACCAGCAAAAATGAAGTCCAACACACAGTAAACAAGCATTGGCAAAGCCAATAGGTCTTGCCTTTTGGACCTTATAAGTGTTGAGCCATGCAACACTTGATGTGGTTGCAACAAGGATATTGTGCTGGATAACTAAACACTTATAAGATCCCAAAGGCGAGACCTATTGCCTTTGGCAATGCTTGTTATATTTAGTGTATGTTTGTTAAACAGGACCAAAGTGGCTCTCTCTGAGCATCTCTCATTGTAGTCTGGCTTTTGTAAGTAACGTGGAAGATGATATTGCTTACTTAAATCAATGAATGGGTCTGAGGTAAAACAACAGATCAAGCAGCACTACTATCTTCATTATTAAATGATCCCTCAACGCAGTAATCCTTTTATTTGACCTCAGAAATAAAAAGCCTAAGTAAGCCATTCTCGGTTTCAAACCATCGACCTCCCACCGGCACTCAGATCATGGCAGGGAGCGCTCTGCTCATAGACTATCTTACAGAGTGGCATCACAAAAACATGCCGATGCACAAAATGTAAACCTTCGCCACCATTCCCCCTTGTCCTCGAGTACACTGATGAATAACGAATAGCAACACTTAAACCACAGTCACCAGATGTGCAGTCAAACCTTCTGGGGCCGATCATGAAGACCAGTTTGAACAAGTTGGATATCTTATGGTCTGCAAGTGGTTTCTTAGTAGATTCCCAACTTTTCAAGCTTAGCAAAGACCCCATAAGTCATCCTGGAAATGCTAAGCCAATCATAGAAATGGAGGGGAGTATTGCTATTTCCCAAATAATTGCAATTGATTTTCCATAAGGAGTAAAATCGGCACATGAAATATTTATTTGCAGATGTTTTCCTTTTTTCACTGAGATTTTTCACTCTCTAGAGAAACTCTTCGACACAAACCATTAATCAGGCGAGTCCCACCTTTGAAAAATCTCCTTTGTCCCTTTAAGAGAAACAGCTTTACATATTTATCCACGGTTACCCACAGTAACATCTATGGTGACCTGCAAAATGATTGGCAGTGTGCGATTCCTCAGACCATTCTGCATAGTTTTTTCACCACCCCTAAACTTGTGGCCGTAGAAAATCCACTAGACTGAGAATTTCAATATCTTAAGCAGGCTTATGAAACGCCACTAAATTTGATTCTGCGATTTAGAATGTAAAATTTCAAGTAACACCATTTTATGCACACAAGTTGCATTAGAGTTCCCAAACATTACCAGCGGCACACAATATTACTCCCTTTAAAAAAACATAATAAAAGAAAACTCGTTTGGGAGGTGGCGGTGATTTGAGCAAACTAACTCCAAGAAGGAAAAATATATATATTTAAAGAGAGGGAAGAAATGCTGTTTATTCCCAGAAAAGTGCATGCGCGCCTAGTATCAAATTGCAAATCATCGCCAAACAGATGTATCAATGACTAGTAGAGAGTGGGGTGCACATTATGGGAACACGTCTCCGCCAGAAGGTCAAGCATTGGTTCAGCCGTCACAGAATAAACAACTTCTTGGCATAATTACATCCAGGAGACTGATGGAGGCGGAGGGGAGAGTGGCAAAGTTCAAACTGCCCTAAAGCTGAGCGCTGCCCAATGTCAGGCCCTGCTGTAATGTGAGACAGGCCGTCCTCCGAGCCAAGATAGGCAAGTGCTACCTGAAATCACTATTTGAGGAGGTGGGGGGGGGGAGCAGGCGGCAGGGAGCCCCGTAGAGGGAGCAGGCATCAATACAACGGCAATTTGGAACCAGCAGCTGAAATCCAATTCGCATTTTTTATGCCTTTAAGCACTCCTCTGCCTGTTTGTTGCATCAGCCCCCAAATTGGTGTTGTCTATTTCTAATTTCCGAACAAAATAAAATTAACGGAGTTTCCTTCAAATCTTAGACATTCATTATTCCTCTTACCTGGAGTGCTTTTAATGCGCAGCTCCTTGTCTTTAATGATATCCGAGGCTTCTGTCATTGCTGCCTTTGAGGCCCGGGACCGCAAGGCTTGCGAATGAATGACAAATGCCCGGGCATGAATGGGGGGCTGAGAGCTGTAGAGATGCGAGAGGTGCAACGGCATTGTAGGAATCCTGCGGCCCGGTGGTAGGAGCTGATGGTCCCGCCGGGGTCTCCCCTATTGTTGGTACTGAAAACACACCAGACAAGAAACAAAAGGGCACACAAGGCAGCAAAACCACCAGCGGCGATTCTGCGGGAAGGGGGACCTCAAAGCAGCGCGTGCGCAACCCCTCGTAAAGCTTCTTGTGACTGCATTAACAAGCCCGGGAGTGATGCGTGCGTGCGCACACAGTCTGCTCTTTTTGGAAGCACATACCCGTGCTTGTGGCGCGCCCCTCCTCGCTCCCGCAAGCTGGATGCCGCCAAAAGCACTAGTATGTGCTTCCAAAAAGAGCAGAGCGACGGCTAAAGGTCTTCCTAAGCAGCGCATGCGCGCTGGATAGGCGAGACCTAAAAACACAGGATGCAAAGGCAAAAAAATACACAGGAAACCCACACCAAGGACGTCAGGTCTAACTAGAGAATTGTTTTTCGTTAAACTAAATGTATATAGTTCGCATTTGCGAACACAAGTTATTTTGTTTTGCTAGGAACACCTTATCCAGTACTCTCCACAGTTTTGGGGGATCTTGTCTTCCAATTCCTACACTAAGAACGCATGTTCTCCTGCCATTGCTCGGAGTAACTCCTTTCTCAGGGGTGGGAATGGACCGAGAAAAGGTTTGTGAACACCCTCATGAAAGTAGGTTTGTATGAGTCACCAAACTTTCAGGATATTCGCGCCTCCCAAATCCCACTGCACAACACTGGGAGTAGATTCATACACACAAAATTATGTGTGCGAGGAATTCGTTTACAGAGTGTGAAGCAGAGTTCTGGGACGTGTAAAGGTTGCTTTCATATGTGTGAAGGTCGAGCTCATGCACAAATAGCTTTATGACTCAGTCCCACTGTGTTTCGAGTTTCTCCCGTCATACAACATTCCATAAAACGAGGATCTCACATTTTCTCATGGTCCTTCAGAATATGAAACAAGCAGTGGCAAATCCAATTGGTCCGCTATTTTTTTTATAAATATATGAACTAGGAATTACAATTGTAAAAGTAAAAAATGATGCCGTCTAGAGGTAGCATGCATATGTTTGCAAAAAAGAAGTAAACAATGACCTACTGCAAAAATAAATTAACAATAATATAGGGAAAACAAAAAATGAAATTAGAGATTTCGCTGCTAGTCCTGGCTGATGTGGACTTGAGCTGACCAATTAATGAAGATATCAAATGTATGCCTGTATTTTTATCACTTTTTTTAAACATGAGGCTAGCCAAGCAGGTAAAGCTTTGTCCATGGTGGTACAATGTATGCTTGAGCCCAAACCTTTTCAGGGACCCTAGTCAAGTAGATGGCAACCTGATTTTACATAAAATATAAGGAGAAAGTAAGATAATGTATTTGGAAAGAAGTAATCTGCAGTCACTTATTGCTTACAGGTTATACATACAGAGTGACAACAGAAGGACGAGACAGCGTCTGACGTCCTTTTTGAATCCCATCTGGTGGTAGCTATACGTCCCAGCTATATATCACTGCAGGTAGATTCAGGCCCTGCTGATGCTGCACATCACTTTAACCCGAACAATAGATTTCAGTCCAAACCTGATTTGTTAGGTTTGCTTTACCAGTCAGAGGTTACTGGTCTAGACATACGCCCTTGGGCGAGCAGAACAGTCTGGCCGGTTTCACACAGCTCCCTGGCTGCTTAGTTCAACTTAGTACAAAATAAAAAGGTTCCGTTCAATTTTCACAGAAATATAATGATTCTGAAGACATGAACCACGGGAGGGAGCTTCAGATAAACTGCTCTCACCATTAAGAAGACACAGTTGTGAAAAGTAAATGAATTACATAGTCAGACAAGGACGCTTTTTTGCGCCCAGCTAGAGAAATTCTACACCCAATTGTAACACATTCGATTGGCATTACAATTATTTCACCTGTCATTAAATTCAGCGTGCTCTGTGGAGCACGCTGAATTTAAGCGAAATTCATTTTTACATGCGCTATTCGAATGAATGAACTGTACTATGGGGAAAAAGATAATGTTTTCTGCAATAATTGGTAGGGGCGGCTCGTTGACCTAAAATGCTGCTTGACTTCCGCCGAGTGCTCGTAATAAAAGTGCTGTCTTCCGAAAAGCTGCAGCACAATTAAAAACGTGGAAAGGTGTATGTGAGCTAAGGGCATTTTCTAATAATAAAACGGGCTGACTCGCCCGAAATGCTTACCAGATGTTATTTTTACCACATAAGCTTTTATAAATTGATGACTTTGTGCTATTTAAATGTATATTTAGCGTGACGGCTGAGTTCGTTCAAGAACTGCACCTGTGACACTGGAAGTCGATTTATTTTAGCGTCCGGTCTTCTCATTTTGTAAAGGAAATGAACTACCATGATGTCAGATGTTTCTAAAGGTCTCCAGTGGCGTAACATAGCTCCCGTAGCGCCAGTGCTTAATTTGTAAAAAAAACTTAGTGCCGGGGCCCTGGACAGGAGGACACTAGAGCTTGCACCATCCATTGTCCCTTTCGGCACTGCCAATGACAGCATCAACACACTACTAATCATCACACTCTTTAAAAGTGTGGAAATTCATAATAATATAGGCCCCCAAAGCTATAAGAATAGCTTTGGAGACAAATATTCATAATTGGAAACTTGAATTGAAATAATAAACAGAAGTTGTTGTGCTCGTACCTAAATTGGCAGACACCACTACCATGTGGCAGACAGTCATAAGCCCTGATGCTGGCAATTAAGTGCCGGTGCTGAGCACCGGAAAGCACCTGCACAAATTAAGCACTGCCGTAGCCCCGAGCTCCAGGGGCCCCCTCCAGCACTGAGCACGGGGCCCCTGACCCGAGAGCTCCTGGCTGGGTCCGAGAGGGGCGGGGCTCAAGTTCTGTTCGCCACTGAATGACATCTTTCTCATTGGCTTACTCTGCTCCTGCATTTCAGTGCAGTAATGAAAAGGAAAGGGTGGTACAGAGCGTTGGAAGGAGGATGAAAAGAATAAGTTACTTACGTTCGGTAATGATCTTTCTAGTGGATACTCTACCTGAGGATTCCCCACCTCTTGAAGCTCCCCATGTGCCGGACTGATCTGGAATATTAAAATAGCGCTCCTGTACTGGCAGGTGGCTTTCGACTCTATCTTGATGGTAGCACAGTTTTTGGACATGACATCACCAAAGCCCTGTAAGCAATAACATCAACGTCATTTCCTCGTCTGTTTTTCTACCATAAAGGAGGAGGTGACGAAGCCAATTAGATTGACAGGGCATGCAATGCACCAAAATGAAAAGTGGACCTTATTAAGGGACTTAGACAATTCCTTAGAACAGGAAGGTGGGCGGGATCGGTGCTAAATCTACAGGTAAATAGAGTATCCAATAGAAAGATTGTTACCAAAGGAAATTAAGTTTTTCTTCTTAGAGATACTTCTACCTACAGACCCATCTCCCTCCTGGATTCCCTGGGCAAGGTAGCGGGACGTTTGCTGCTGGAACGTCTCCAGGAGTGGGCAGCAACTAATAACATCTTAACCGACCTCCAATATGGGTTCCAGGTGGGTCTTGGGACAGTGGAGCAGGCCCTGAATCTCGCTCTCCTGATTGGGAAATACGTGAGCGCCAAAAGGGGTCACTTATTTCTTGTATACGTTGACCACAGCGCAGCGTTCGATTGTGTACAGCACCTTAAACTCTGGGCCTTGCTCGGGGAAATGGGCGTTGACCCCGCTCTTATCGCATTCCTGCGTGAACTCTATTCGGACGCAACGGCAAGAGTCAGGTATGGGATTAGTGGAGAACTCTCCCCCCTTTCCAAATTACAAAAGGGGTTAGACAGGGTTGCGTACTGGCTCCCTTCCTGTTCAACTTGTACACCAACGGCCTGGAGGCAGCCATGCTAGAGGGGAGCCAGGACCTTCCACAAATTAAACATCGCCCCATACCAACGCTGTTATACGCAGACGATTCTGTCATCTTCGCCAGGACGCTGACCCAACTTCAAGTACAGCTCAACAAGTATTGCTCTTATATGGATTCTCTCG
Source organism: Lissotriton helveticus (assembly GCF_964261635.1). Classification (NCBI taxonomy): domain Eukaryota; kingdom Metazoa; phylum Chordata; class Amphibia; order Caudata; family Salamandridae; genus Lissotriton; species Lissotriton helveticus. The sequence goes on along the minus strand of NC_136059.1, from coordinate 1,148,053,684 downwards.
GCCTTAAGGTCAACATAAAAAAGACATTTGTAATGCACCTTGGCCCTAAAATAAAGAGCCCTAAACCCATTTTTGTTGAAAAGACTAAGCTTGAACGAACCCGCGTCTATCCCTACCTGGGCATTTTGGTGGACGATTCTTTGAGCTGGCGACAGGCTGTGGCAAGCAAAAAGCTGCTCTTCCAGAGAGCCACGGCAGCCCTAGTTTCTTTTTCAAGGAAACTGGGGAAACCGGCTCCCCCAGAACTACTTACAATATACCACGCAAAGTGTCACAGTGTGGCAACGTATGGTGCAGGGGTTTGGGGCTATGGACCAATAAGCCCACTCCAAACAGTTGAGAATGGGTTCGTTAAATATCTGTTGGCCTTACCACATAGTGCCCCAACCTATGCCTCGCTAGCTGAACTAGGTATGGATTTTATTACGGACACCATTCGTTGCCAACCTATGCTTTTGTGGCACCGTATATGGACCAAAGAGGAGTGCCACTTAACGCGTTCTTTAATTTTGGATTGCACAGCCCTCGACAACTGGGAAAAAATACCCTGGCTAGTATACATTAGGAACCTCAGCCGGGATATGGACCGTAGCAATTTTTCCAGGACCCTCCCAGCATGAGTGACATATCGAGGAAAGAGCTTAAAAAACTGTGTTTGTCCCACTTAAGAGCTCTACGATGCTCAGTAGAATTGGTGAAACCCACAAATTCTCAAATTATTGCTGTACAGACCCATCTGGGCATTCAACCATATCTGACCTTCCACTTGAACAACTATGAAAAGTATCTTCTTACAAGGTTTCGTTTTAATTCCTTTTTCCGGCTTGTAACCTTTCCAAATGCTCAAGACTGGTCTCCCACTATTATTTCCTGTCCCTGTGATGATTTTTCACCCCAATCAACAATACATATTCTTTTCTTTTGTAAATTTTATTCTTTTCCTAGGAAGGTTTGGATCTTGCCCATACTAAGACTAATAGGCCTAAGAACCTGTCGCCCAGCATATTTATCTCTGCAATGTCTGGAGTCAAGTTTTATAGCGAAGTACGTAGCTAACTTTTTAAAAGCCTGTATTAAATATCGACGTAATTACGAGTAATTCATATTTTAGTTTATGTTTTTCGAGCATATGTGTTTTTCTTTCTCTCTATTCTGTATATAACATGATTGATTTGCTCCTAAAACGTCTTTTAACAATGTATAATTTTAATGCTTTTTGTACTTTTTATGGTTGCAATAACAAGCGGCAACCGAATAAAAGTTTTTATGAACATGAACATGAACTTCTACCTGCAGACTCATTACAAGCGCAGTACCTCCACAGTGGTGGGTCTGAGGAAATGGTTAAAACAAGAAGTCCTACAGAACAGACCTGGAAAAATAGCCTAAGGCTTCAGAATCCAGGCAGTAGTTCCTAGTGTAAGTATGGACTGAACCCTACATCCAGCCGCGGCTGCTGCAGGTAAGAGCAATGGGACGGGGGGCCGGCAGGGGGGGGATTTCGAGAGACGATCCGAAGGAAAATTCATTATTTATTTAATTTTCCCTTGTGGTTGTCTCTCAAAATCCCCCCAGCTCGCCCCACCGCCCCACCGCTCTTACCTGTAGCGGCCGCGGCGGCCTACATCACAGCCCAACAGATGTCCAGAATAAGAGCATCAATGGGCAATGGCAAAGAAGGGGCCTTTGTCTTTGTGGAGTGGGTACTCTGATTTGCTTTGATTTGATTTGATTTGATTTATGGTTTTGTAAAGCGCTCATATGCCCTTGGGCGTCTTGGCGCTGTAGAAAAGACATGATGTCCTGAGACTTGGTGAGAGTTAGTTTATCGGGACTTGAATAGCCATGTTTTAATCGCTTTCCTAAATGACATTAGGGAGGTACTGTTTTTGATCGCGAGAGGGAGTTGATTCCAATCTTTGGCGGCATGTAGCAGGAAGCTTCTGCCCCCCCACCTCGTTTGTTTAAACCTAGGAACTTGTATCAGTTTTGCCTGGCTGGACCGTAGGTCTCTTGTAGGGACATATGGCTTGAGGTGTGTTCTAAGGAACAAAGATCTCGAACCTTGGAGCGCCTTATATGTTAAACACAGTGATTTAAATCTAATTCGTTTTGCCAGAGGGAGACAGTGTAGCGTGTCTAGATAATGCGATATATGCTCTGATCTCGGGATATTTAGTATCAGTCGTGCTGCTGAGTTTTGCAAGCCTTGTAATTTGGTCAGGTGTTGGGCTTGCATCCCGGCATATAATGCATTACCTTAGTCGAGTCTTGATAGGGCTAAGGTGGTCACCACCGTTTTTCTGGAGTCCATGGGGATGTATGGCACAAGTTTCCTGATCATTTTTAAGATAACCCACATCGTGGATACTAGTTTGTTGGTTTGGGCCTCAAAAGTGAGTCTGTTGTCTAGTAAGATGCCTAGATTTTTTACTTTGGCCACCGGTGATGGACAGTTGCCAAGATCTGCCGGCCACCAGTCTGGGGACCAGATTCCTGTATTTGTTCCCAGTAGCATAACCTCACTTTTATCCCCATTTAATTTTAGGCAATTTTGCTCCATCCACAGGCTTACCAGCTTCATGCAATTTTTGAAGTTATTTGCCGTGTCTCAGGTGTCATTTTTAATAGAGACTACACTTTGTGTGTCATCTGCGTATGACACTGGCAGAAAGCCACATGCCCTGATGATTTCGGCTAGCGGTGTTACGTATAGGTTAAAAAGCGTTGGGCTCAGCGAATACCCCTGCGGGACCCCACATGGGGAGTTGAAGGGTTTAGATTTTTTCTCACCCAATTCCACTGTGAATGTTCTGTTGTCCAGGAAAGATGCCAACAACTTTCTTGCATCTTGGTGGACTGCTGCTGCTGTTAGTCAGTCCAGGAGCGTACCATGGTTCACCTTATCGAAGGCCGCCGACAGGTCTAATAATATCAAAGCGGCCTTCCCCCTGGCGTCCAGCACGCTCCTGAGCTTTTCCACTGCCATCAGCAAGGCTGTTTCGGTGCCGTGCCCTTCACGGAAACCGTACTGTGAGGGATCCAGGATGTTTGCTTCGGTAATAAATTGGGCAAGTTGTTTATTTAAAAGTTTCTCAACTACCTTGGCACCAAAAGGAATTCTAGCTATTGGCCTATAGTTTCCAGATTCTTCTGGATCCAGATTGGGTTTTTTCAAAAGGGGTAGGACTGATGTTGATTTCCAGAGGGCGGGATAGGTGCCTGAGTTCATTATGTGTTCCAGGAGGCCGATCAGTTGCTCACTGTACAGCTCTGGAAAGAAATGAAATATTTTTGGTGGGCATGGGTCTGAATATGCCCCCGATTTAGTTGCCATAACAATCTGGTGAACCTGTTCCTTCTCAGGGAGGCAAAATTTGAACTCTGGTTTTAAGGTTGTATTAGTAGCTAGGTCCTTAGTTTGGTCATTTTTGTCCTGTGTAGGGGATTGTGAGTTGGCCGATTTAAAAGATTCATAGACCCGGGTCACTTTGTCGATAAAAAATTGACCCAGAGTGTTGCAGAACTCTGTAGTGGCTGGCATATTGGTGTTAGCTTTTACTTTAGCTAGTTGTTTTACCGTTAAGAATAATTCTTGACTAGAGTTTTTTGCTTCCTCTATTTTCTAGATAAAGTACTGGCTTTTTGCAGTAAAGATCAGTTTTTTGTATATGTTCAGGGAGGTCTTGTATTCAGTTTTGCTGTCTGGGTTGTAGCTTATTCTCCATGTCTTTTCCAGTTTCCTGCATATTCGCTTCTGGGCCCTGAGATTTTCTGAAAACCAGGGTTGGGATGGTTGTTTTTTCCTGAAGGTCGCCTTTTTTAGTGGTACTGCTGTTTTTATGGCCGATGTTTTCCAATTAGAGATTTGGTCAGTGGCCATGTTACATTCCTCAGTTAATGTGGGTATATGTGACGCTAGGTGGTCTCGTAATTTAAGGGCGTCTATCCTGGACCAGTCTAGATATGAAGTAGGTGTGTCTTGTATCTGGGGAGACGCTGTTCCTTCTGTGTTATCCAGGGTTAAAGAAAATATTATAGCTTTGTGGTCCGACCAAGGGATGGGGAGGCAGTCCATTATCTTAATGTATTTGTTAGAGGTGAAGATACCGTCTAGAGTGTGTCCTGCTTTGTGTGTGTCCGTATGGACTAGCTGTTCTAGGGTCAGATTATTTAGTGTATCAGTCAGTGCTGCTGTTCCAGTATTGCCGCTATTTTCAAGATGGAGGTTAAAGTCCCCCAAGATGGTAAAGTCAGGGTATTGCACACTGGATTCTAAGAAGGTGTTTAGTAGGGCTGTCAGGTTAATTTTGGCTTTAGGCGGTCTGTAGACCAAAAGGCCGTTAAAGGTATAGTTTTGTGTTAATTTGATGTGGAAGGACAGCGTTTCGCAGTCCGGGGTGCTGCCTAGGGTGCAGCTCTTCATCTGTAATTCATTTCTGGCGATGATAGCTAAGCCCCCTCCCCCGTTTCTTTTTCTGATCAGCTCTGGCTAATGTGTGTCCTTCCGGGATTGCCAGTAATAAATCTGTGTCGGAGGCTTCGTCGGCCCAAGTCCTGGTGATGAAGATTAAATCCAGACTTATAGCATCGATAAGCTCTGCTGTTTCGGTATTATGTTTAATTAAGGATCGAGCGTTGATGAGTTCAGCTTTAAAGGATTTTGTCTCAGGGTTCGTAGGCTGAAAAGGTAAAGCCCAACTGCTGCAGCGTGTATACTCAAACTTGAGCTGGCATTTTGTGCAGTATTTGATTTCAGCTAGCGGGGAGAGCTGGCTACAACAGGCTTTGGGTCTTAGGGATAGTAGCTCCTCAGCTGAGTAGCTCTCCCTACCCCTATCGTGATCTTTTTTGACAGGGGTTGTGGCCCTGGGCCCGGTCCCGGCGCGGACGGGCGCAGACGGGCTTGCCTTTGGCGCCGGCTCGCCCGATGCCCGCGTCCGCTGCGCGGTCTTGGTTTATTCATGATATATACCAGGAAGGCGTGTCAGGGGGTGTGTCTCGCTCAGCCCGGTCCGCCCTCCACTCAATCAGCCTCAGCTGTGGTGGACCGGGGTCGGAGGGGAGGCGTGCGGCGCAGGTAAGAGTATAGATGAGCTTTTAATCAGCTTATTCTACAATCAAGTGCTAAAAACAAATGTGAAGTTTTAAAAGCAACGATATTACACAGACGAACAAATCACAAGGGTACGGCTCACACAAGCGCAACTCACGTCTTATCTCTCGCGCCAGGAAAAGCTAATGGCCTCATGTATGTTTTCTGGAAGGTGTGTCAGGGGGTGTGTCTCGCTCAGCCCGGTCCGCCCTCCACTCAATCAGCCTCAGCTGCGGTGGACCGGGGTCGGAGGGGAGGCGTGCGGCGCAGGTAAGAGTATAGATGAGCTTTTAATCAGCTTATTCTACAATCAAGTGCTAAAAACAAATGTGAAGTTTTAAAAGCAACGATATTACACAGACAAACAAATCACAAGGGTGCGGCTCACACAAGCGCGACTCACGTCTTATCTCTCGCGCCAGGAAAAGCTAATGGCCTTATGTATGTTTTCTGGAAGGCGTGTCAGGGGGTGCGTCTCGCTCAGCCCGGTCCGCCCTCCACTCAGTCAGCCTCAGCTGCGATGGACCGGGGTCGGAGGGGAGGCGTGCGGTGCAGGTAAGAGTATAGATGAGCTTTTAATCAGCTTATTCTACAATCAAGTGCTAAAAACAATTGTGAAGTTTTAAAAGCAACGATATTACACAGACAAACAAATCACAAGGGAACGGCTCACACAAGCGCGACTCACGTCTTATCTCTCGCGCCAGGAAAAGCTAATGGCCTCATGTATGTTTTCTGGAAGGCGTGTCAGGGGGTGTGTCTCGCTCAGCCCGGTCCGCCCTCCACTCAATCAGCCCAGCTGCGGTGGACCGGGGTCGGAGGGAAGGCGTGCGGCGCAGGTAAGAGTATAGATGAGCTTTTAATCAGCTTATTCTACAATCAAGTACTAAAAACAAATGTGAAGTTTTAAAAGCAACGATATTACACAGAAAAACAAATCGAAAGGGTACAGCTCACACAAGCACGACTCACGTCTTATCTCTCGCGCCAGGAAAAGCTAATGGCCTTATGTATGTTTTCTGGAAGGCTTGTCAGGGGGTGTGTCTCGCTCAGCCCGGTCCGCCCTCCACTCAATCAGCCTCAGCTGCGGTGGACCGGGGTCGGAGGGGAGGCGTGCGGCGCAGGTAAGAGTATAGATGAGCTTTTAATCAGCTTATTCTACAATCAAGTGCTAAAAACAAATGTGAAGTTTTAAAAGCAACGATATTACACAGACAAACAAATCACAAGGGTGCGGCTCACACAAGCGCGACTCACGTCTTATCTCTCGCGCCAGGAAAAGCTAATGGCCTTATGTATGTTTTCTGGAAGGCGTGTCAGGGGGTGCGTCTCGCTCAGCCCGGTCCGCCCTCCACTCAGTCAGCCTCAGCTGCGATGGACCGGGGTCGGAGGGGAGGCGTGCGGTGCAGGTAAGAGTATAGATGAGCTTTTAATCAGCTTATTCTACAATCAAGTGCTAAAAACAATTGTGAAGTTTTAAAAGCAACGATATTACACAGACAAACAAATCACAAGGGAACGGCTCACACAAGCGCGACTCACGTCTTATCTCTCGCGCCAGGAAAAGCTAATGGCCTCATGTATGTTTTCTGGAAGGCGTGTCAGGGGGTGTGTCTCGCTCAGCCCGGTCCGCCCTCCACTCAATCAGCCCAGCTGCGGTGGACCGGGGTCGGAGGGAAGGCGTGCGGCGCAGGTAAGAGTATAGATGAGCTTTTAATCAGCTTATTCTACAATCAAGTACTAAAAACAAATGTGAAGTTTTAAAAGCAACGATATTACACAGAAAAACAAATCGAAAGGGTACAGCTCACACAAGCACGACTCACGTCTTATCTCTCGCGCCAGGAAAAGCTAATGGCCTTATGTATGTTTTCTGGAAGGCTTGTCAGGGGGTGTGTCTCGCTCAGCCCGGTCCGCCCTCCACTCAATCAGCCTCAGCTGCGGTGGACCGGGGTCGGAGGGGAGGCGTGCGGCGCAGGTAAGAGTATAGATGAGATTTTAATCAGCTTATTCTACAATCAAGTGCTAAAAACAAATGTGAAGTTTTAAAAGCAACGATATTACACAGACAAACAAATCACAAGGGTACGGCTCACACAAGCGCGACTCACGTCTTATCTCTCGCGCCAGGAAAAGCTAATGGCCTTATGTATGTTTTCTGGAAGGCGCGTCAGGGGGTGTGTCTCGCTCAGCCCGGTCCGCCCTCCACTCAATCAGCCTCAACTGCGGTGGACCGGGGTCGGAGGGGAGGCGTGCGGCGCAGGTAAGAGTATAGATGAGCTTTTAATCAGCTTATTCTACAATCAAGTGCTAAAAACAAATGTGAAGTTTTAAAAGCAACGATATTACACAGACAACCAAATCACAAGGGTACGGCTCACACAAGCGCGACTCACGTCTGGAGACTCTTTCTTGGCAGTGACATAGCAGAACTTCGTCCACAATACAATCCACATGGAAAGTGTTTGTTGGGATGGGAATGTCTCCTGCATGATACACGTGCATTCTCACCTGCCAAGAGTGCCCGACTGCATGTATATCTGGTATCCAGACTTATTTCGACCCCGGTGTGGTAATAATGTGAGTATGTGCACATAAGCCTAGGCCTGTCCATGACTATGTGAGGTCCTAGACCTCTCTTTTGACCTGGGGTGGCTCACTAAGCTTGCCCTCAATGTAGGCAGAGGACCACTGCCCCTGTCCTGGGTATACTACATAAAGCGATGGTGGCAGCATACCATGATCAGTTGGTTGGCCAGATCTTTTTATCTGTACATTGGAGATGGGACCTACTATCATCATTTTGTTTTTCAGTTGTGTGTATGCCCAGAACTTTGCACTGGTATCCCATGTGAATGTTTAGTGCATCATATGTATAGTTGTAGCCTTTGTGAATGTGTGAGAGAGCATGAGTACTGAAGACAACGGGATCCATTTTGGATGCCCCATGTTTTGCAAAGCACAAAATGGAGGGGGAGGACCATTCTTCCAGAAAGTAGAAGTGTATTGACTACATTTCTGTGGCCAGTGAAGTGAGGAAGATGGAGACAGGGCTACATTTAGAAATCCCATTTGCCCTCTTCTTAGCAAAGTGCTGTTGATTAGTCTTTGTGAGCATTGCTATCTGCTTGATGGTAGAGGTGAGCGATGGATGCAGTTCAGTTGTGTGAGGAGAGGATGTTTCTACTTCAAGTCTGCCCTTTTGTCTCTCCCTAATTATTACTTCAGTTGAACTGATGACAGCCAGGTGCCTGTGTTGTGGGTACTCCAGTTTAGAGAAAGCCCCAGTGCTACCTGCTGTGAGAAGCATCACTCTACACAAAGACTGTGTCTGGATAGCACCATGAGGACAACACAGGAAAGAAGAACCATCCAAACCAGTGTTTGGTTTGCAGAAGCACAAACTGAGGGGTTAAAACGTACCACAGTGATTGGGGTTGGCTCTACTAATAAGAATGTTTTTCTCTTCAAAGTAACCCTTTTTAGCAATATTAGGGTAATAAAAACCTGGGGAAAAACATAACATTCTAACCTATGCCATACAGTTTGCATTCAAGTCTTAATGACAGTTCATAGGCCACTGTGTCATTTTAAGATCATAATTTAGAAACTACGAGTAACAAAAGGATCCCTGTGGCAAAAGCAGTAACCCAATGAGCTAGCCTCAGAAAATACAGTTCTGTGATCTGCATGGTTCACCTTCTTTACAGTAGACATATTAACCCTCTGCGCTACTTTATGATGAGTTTATTTGAGCTGGTAGTTTACAGTGCTGAGCACAGGCACTTAATTGCCAACACCGGCACTGTTTGTCTCATTTTTTGAAGAGCTCAGCAGCTGTTTAACCTCTTCGACGCCCATGACGGAACGGTTCCATCATCAGCGTCGGTTGGGCTGTGCTGATGACGGAACCGTTCCGTCACGACCACGCCCGTTTTTCGAACCTCCAGCACAGCGCGAAAATTCGCGCCGCGCTGAAGGTGTTAATAATACACTATACATTAATAATGACTAATAACTGCCATCCAAAGTTATAAGAATAGCTTGGGTGGCGGATATTAGTCACCTTTGATGTGTATTATTTATTTATTTGAATTATTTATAGAACGCAACTGTGACCAAAACTTCCATTCTGGCGCTGCAGTGAAAATTGTGTAGGTGGAGAGAGGGAGGAGAGGAGTCAGTTTATAGTGATACAGCCATCTGATAATTTGGTCAACAACCAGGTATTCAAGCTTTCCAACATTTTTATAGATCTGGCAATGTTCTCAGAACAGATGGTAGTCTATTACACAACTGGACGGCTTTCACTGAAAAGGCACCCCCCCCTTGTCGAGTCTTCCAGAACGTGGGTTCTTGAATAATATTGGCATTTGCAGACCGCTGGGCTCTTCCTGGTGTATATCTTTTCAATCTACGCTGCAAGAGTAAAGGGCCCTTATACTGGAAGGCCTTAAACACAGTACACTTTGCCTTAAAAAGAATCCTTTGCTTTACAGGGAGCCAATGAAGTTCCCTTAGAGCCTTGCATGCTGAGGATGTCCGTGGCGTGTTTAGTGCCAGTTTTGCTGTGACCACCTGAACTCTGTAAACTAATCTACTGAGTATTACACTCCGCACAATTAGTGCTTTAGCTTGATAAGGTAGGACAGGGAGCAATTTTCCTATCTTCAAAGCAGCTGAAGCAGACACAAGCGGCATTATTCACACGCTTTTCCAAAAAGAGCCGATCATCCCAGTTGGCTCCCAGATTGCGTACTTCTTCCGAGAAGCAGAGCTCATTCTCTGTAGGAAATGGCCAGAGATTCATAGAAAGAGGCATCGCAGATTTATTAGCTGAGCAGTATAGAAATGCTGTCTTGTCCCCATTTAATTTTGGTTAGTTTGTATTCATGCACTGAATGACATCCGCTATGCACGACTGGAAGGCTTTTACAGCATCTGGCTGATCGTTGTTAAAAGACAGAAATCAGCTGGGTATCATCTGCATAGTTCACCACTGAAATGTTATGTGTCTTAATAAGAGCAATTAGAGGCTCCATATAAATGTTGAACAGCACCAGGCTGAGTGCCGAACCCTGGAGCAAAACTTGTGTTTAGTGTGTCTAAAGCTTGATTGATATGGAGGTAGTGTCACTGCCTGACAACAATCTTGTAAATATGATTTTATGCACTTCCATATGGTCCCCCAACACCCAAATCCGCTAATCTTATCACTAGGGTATGGTGACTGACCATATTGAAAGCAGTTGATAGATCCAACAATACAAGAGTTGTGGACTGACCACTGTCTTCTTTCATACAGATCTCATCCAATGCATTAAATAGTGCCATCTCTGCACTGTGGACTGGTCTAAAAAGCAAACTGTTCCTCCTAAAGCAAAGCATGAGATTCCAAGAAGGACGATAAAATCTTACTGACATAGCATGCCAAGATCATGACTGGGAAAGGAAGAAGAGGGATTGGTCTATAATTGCTTAAAGATACTGGGTCTGCAGATGGCTTCTTCAGCAGAAGCGTAACCACTGCCTTCTTTCAGCTGCTAGGTACTAGCCCTAATTCTAGAGATTGAGTAAGGAGTAGTAACAGTGGTGGCAACAGCTCATCCACATATTTTTTTCACTGTTTGGGCGGAACAGGGTCTAGTGGAGATCCCAATGTAATCGACATAGCAGTTGTTAGCAGAGGATCCTCTGTAATTGGCTCAAATGATTCAATCTCACAAGGAGTTTTCTCCGACTGGTCAGGTCTATCACCACTCACAGGCTTCGGCCTTTCTGAGGCGTCTTCCAGTTTATGCAAGAGGGGCGTACTCCTAGTAATGCTATCGCTGGAATGTGCTGGCATCATCTCAGAAAAATTACTAATATCTTCCAAAGTCTTATGTAGTGCAGTTCCTATTATCCCAATAGGCTCTGCGCATTGGAATAATATCTTCAATAGTATAGACCTAGGGCAGAGGTTAACTAGGTCTTCTACCGATGATATTAGACTTAAAGTTTTGTGTTTGCCAGCTAGCTCAGAGTTAACTAGAAACTTTCTCGAATAGGCAAGGAGGATCTGAACCTCCCTGGATAGACAAGAAGGGATTTAGTTTCTGACAACCATAGAACATGACAACTTTGCTCTCCCCTAATCAAGAGTGTATCTCTAGAGTCGTGTGAAAACAAAAGACAACTTATTTTACTCAGTCAGTTCAGTGCATTCTTAGTTTCACCAGATTGTAGAGAAAGGAAGAGATGGGCGTGTTCAATAAAAGATGTTATTTATTGATCAGTCTCTTTTCTCGTACAAGAGAAATGGATCGCTATTATTGCAATACTTATAGTTAAGTAAAGTGCATACAGTAAAGACAGAATTATAAAAGCATTGATATGGTTTCTAAGCCATATGATATTTAAAATGGATAAAATATATACATACATACATACATTGACTAATCGTACTCAACTGGTGCTTCTAACCACGCCTACCCCGGTGTACCTGACCTAAGCCTAATACGTGGGCGGGAGTAGATAAGTAGCAGTTTAAGTTAAGTTTGTTTTGCCAAGGGACTGACTCAAGAATTCTCTGCAAGGGGTGATTCAGTTCTGTACCTGGGATCTAGAAGGTTTGAGGGCTGGTATCTCTTATCCCAGGTCTTGATATTCCAGCTGCCTGCGAGGGCTGCTTGGAAGCGCCGGAGCTGGATTTCTCGCCAGGAGAAAAGCAGCGTCTCTCTCTCTCAGCGCGTCAGGAAGGAGGGGCAGCGTCTGTGGGCTTCGCTCTCAGCTGGGCTCCTCGGCAAGTCTCGCTGCTCCAATCTCGTCACCACCGCGTGTGTTTGCTTAAGGCAATGTCGGTAATATTTATACCTGAAAGGTGCCGAGATTGACGTAAGGATGGACATAAATACGTCAATAAGGATGTCATACAAACTGATCGTTAGCACATTCTTTACTGAAGTTCTCGGTGAAATCAAAACAATGGCTGCTGGGATTTCCCAGGTCGCTGTAGGTTTGATTTGTTTTGAGAACTCCGTATGCTTATCAGGGGGCTGGAGGAATATCGCTTGCCTAATTAGATGGCATGCGTTAGGACTTAATCAGATAACGCGCTTCTGTGCCGTGGTGTGGCTTAATCAGATAACGGGTTTTTGCGCCGTTGAATGGCTGCTAGTTACTTATTAACCAGACAAGGGTCAGGAATAGGGGGATCGATACAGTACCCATAGGAAATACATCACACCCACTCCACGTAATCTATGTACATATTTACAAATCTAGGCATAGTAAAAAAACTAGTAGTGTATGTGTATACCGTACCACCCCAAAATACAATCATATGTATTTCGAAAACTGGAAATGTGAAATACACGAAAAAGATGCGAATAGTTACTATATGCACTCAAGCAATGAAAAATCTGTTACGCATATTTCTAAATCAGCATAAATGAAAACACGAAATTTACACATGAAATGGCTCTTAATACAGAAGAAAAATTGCGAGACCATTCCATCACAAAGCATAAAATACTTATGAACATGCTAGAGGGTAGCTAAAGTCTCTAGAGTATCTAATAATAGAAATTTAGTTCTCTAAAAATAGTTCTACCTTAAGCAGAAGATAAGTGTCCCAAAATTTTGTAAATATTTTGGATTGGAAAAAAATTGTTCCCGCTGTCTGAAAAACTGATGAGAAAAATTCCCATATCGCTTTTTAAAGTTTGAAGGCCAAATTCAGGATGTGAGGAACGCCGTGTGCTAGCTTGCTCAAAGTCATTCTTTCTGCTCGGGTGAAAACATCATATCATTTAGACTGTTGAAAAAACTGTCAACAGTTTCTTGCGAAAGTTCCACTAACTCGGAAAAAGTTGTTACCATGCATTCTTGAGCATGATTGCCTTCATTGATGTTATGACCAGCATAGCTGACAGAAGGTCGTACCTGATCGATGCTGCTTTCATCTTGTACTTCACTACCCCTTAATCGTAGTGGTGAAGCCTCCACGAATGCCGTCATCAGGATTGGTAGCCGCTGGGGACAGCACAATGCATGAGCCGTTACCGGACCCAACAATGTTTCTGCGTCCATTGGCACATCCGATTGTAGTGTCAGACAGGTGTCCAACACGCATTCTTCGCCGCATAGCAAGCACCTTAATACAGGCATAACACAACGTTGCCACAAGGGTCTAAATGAAAGAAACCAAGTCATGTTGAGGTCTCTCAGCCGGGCTAGTCCAAGGACTTTAGTTATGCGGTCCCTGTAGCGCATGGCTAGTATCGTTTCTTCCATCGTCGCTGGTGTCTTGTCTGTGACACGGTTTGCCATAGCGAAGCAACAGGATCAAAAATAGGATGCCTGCCACTAGTCCCAATATGAGAGGAAGTCCGCCAAAAATGGAATGGACAAAATCAGGAAAAATACCCAGGATGGCTTTGAATGGTGTTAAAGCTCCTGAAAACACTGTCTTAAATACACTTGAGACACCACTGGTATCAGAAATATTTAAGATTTTGTTCAGTATTTCTGCGAAATGTATGGGGGAATTAGTTGATAACAATGAATGAATCTTTGCCGTTGTCCTTGCAACTTGGAGATCATACGTTTCTTTAGATGACGTTAGCCTGGTCGGCGTCTGTAGGAGCACTGTCTTCATTCTGCTTAAAGTATCAATTCGAATAGAAGCAATTTTCAAGCTGGGCCATAACCTTGCCTCCCTGTCTGGAGAATCGTTAGGGAACAATACTCGTTCACAGCACATGACCTTCTTAGTCACAGTTATGAGATAAGGTTTTCCGGGCAGCAAACTACAACATCTGCGATCTACTATTAGAATGTAACTCCCGTTCGAGAGCCTCCTAAAGAATGGTTCTATTTGTGTTGCAGGTGTGCCTAGCTGGTAACATGAAAGGTTATTTGAAGTCCCTTCACAGGCTCCATGCAAACTAATACCCTGACACAGAAGTGTACCGCTTAGTGACCTTGCACAATTATTGCCACTAAGAAACACTTTCTGGCCTTTATTACTGACACATGCGTGTGTATAGGGCAAGTTCCATGTTGACTTAATGTACCCTTTATCCAACCTTTCATACTGGCCTGCCTGTATATATTTTTGGCAGTATTGAAACCTGAAAGTTGATATCGGAATATTAATTATCCCATGTATTATCCATTCAATGACAGGTCGTTCTGACATTGTCAATGGCAATCTCTTGAGTTTCCCAATGCTCAGGATTGTATAATCAGCACCCTTTTGTGCCATACTGATTTGTTTATCAGTAAGGTTAAAGATATTAAATAATGACGTTGTGTTGATTAAACGCCAAGGCACATAGCCTGAACGCAGATTTTGTAACGTCCAGCCAAGCTGTACAATAGAACGCAATTGCGACTGACCGTGTTGTAACATCAGTAAGTCTTGCGATATTATATCGATTGCTGAAGACACAATGCTGTCCAGAGAATATATTCTGGAGGACAGAGTCATTAACCCATTGTCCACCACAGAAAGTGATTTTTCCAAATTAATACGGTCAATTTCCCGTATTTTCTCTGCTGTCTCAATTTGAGCTTCTTTCCAGGCTTCGTTATATGCTGCATATATAGAGGCCGCTATGAAACGTTTTTGACGCTGTTTGCGTGGTCCCATAATGAAATCACGCAAGTCAGCACCTTCTGTAAGTAAAGTTAGGTGTTGCTTAATTTCTGCCAGTGTGGATGTTTGTAGCCATTGAAGGCAGAGCTTGCCCACACTGTAGGTGGTTACTATCCCTGGATGTTGTCTTTGGGAATATCTAGGGTCTGGCCTGGTCAATGTGAACCCCTGTATTTTGTTCAGGAATCTGTCTTGACAGTTATTTGTATCTGTGGGCCAGATCAACCATTGTTTCCATTCAGGATGTGTTCTGTTTTGGTTTAATATATGGTTTACGTCTATCTCAACGTCTATAGAGCTATTACTGTTCACTGTTGGCTTTGGAATAGACGGTTTGTTTAAATCTTTGATTTTGGCTAAGCCAAGACAGGTAGTTTGTTGAATAGTGTCATTCAAAAATATAATTTGTTCTGGGATCATGCAGGCTCTAAAAAATGATTCTATACCTTGTACTTGCCAATCTCTTGTACCCCAAATAGTTTTTGCTTCAATATTATTGTTCCAGAAATCAAAACCAAATGTATTCATTTGCTCAAAAAATGAATCTGAATATATCAATTTTGTGTTTGTAAGCATGGTCTTCATACCTGTCTTATTTGACAATTTGAAATAAAATGTTTCTGCTTTACTTGTGTTAAACCCTGAAAAGTATGAATATTTATCATAAAATGTTTTCGAGCTACCTTTTGGAGGAGTAGCACAATGTTCCCATTGGTTATAATTTAAAACATTTCTAGGTTGTGCAGATTTATGTAGATAATGGTTACCATAGTGGTTGTAGCAGAACATCTGATCATAATTAGATGAACCCTGCAAATAATCATGTTCTGTAAATTTAGCAGACATCACTAGGTCAGACATCATATCATTAATACTTTCAAAGTCCCAATCATCAGCAAATGTGCTTGGTTTTACAAAGTCACTCAATGAGATCTTGAATTGGTGTGGATACTTCAGGATTTCAACCGGACCATAGATTTCATAATCAGTATTGTCCCATGCTACCCCACCGGGTATAGGGTTGGCTGTGAAGTTGACTGAAGAAAGTTCTCTTTTCTCGACGTGTGAAGATGTGTGTGGTTTAAGGACCAAGTTGATTTTCTGGCTTGCTGTGTCCATTGTTGCATATTTTCCCTCAATGAAATGTCCCAAGCATAGTACCATGATGAGCTAAAGTATGAGGATAAATGCACCTAATGCCACCCAAATTTCAATCCATGGAGAAATCAGATAGGTTTCTTTCAGTTGTTGAAAAAGTTCCTTAGCTTTATCTTTAAAAGTTTTTGTTGATGGCTGTGTCTCAGATTCACTCAGATCTTCAGAGAAATCATCGAAGTTGATGAAGTAGCCGGATGCTGTTCTGTCAATTGTTCCAATTGCTTCTGGATTACTTTTTGCTTTTGGAGTTTGCTTTGTTTCATCAGCATAGTCATTTGTTACTTCATTGTAGATCGGTGTGTCTTGGCTAAATGTTTTTATTTGGGTTTTAAGAGGTTTAAGTTCCATTGCTTTGTTGCATAGTCCTTGTTGATTTACTGTAGAGTTTTCGAATGTGATTAGTCTCTCAGTTTGAACCTCTGTATTCGTAGCAAACTTTGGTGTTCTACTACTTCTTGGGAGTCCACTTGGCCTACTGTTTGTTATCGGCCACATGATTGTGGTTTTACCAGGTCGATGGATACAACTCGGTTCTCCTTTTTACCAGCAAGGGGCGGTAGTACTACTGATCTTGTCCCGTTGACAGACAAGACAGGAACTGCTTTTCTGTAAGAAGGCCCAAATTCCCTCTTTACCGCGATCTTTTCTCTGACTAGATCCCCGACTTTTGGAATCCAGACAGGCCTTGCTGGGACAGGTGGTTTTTCTTCAGTGGTTGTTGGCTGCTGTTTCAACTTTATGTTGCTCAGGTCTTTCCTTGTTTCATTTAAGTCCTGTAAAATAGTCAAACGATCTTTGATATCAAAGCATTTATCTTTAACCACTGAAGTCTGACTATCAAGATCTTGGATCATCATTCTAGTCCCGAACAATAGTTCGTACGGACTGAATCCTTTCAGAGAATTTCTTGGCAGGTTATTTAGACTACGTTGGACACTTATTAAATGTTTGACCCACCCAGCTCCCGAACCTAATACCTTTTCCGTTATAGATAGCTTTATGCCTTGGTTTTTTCTTTACACCATCCCGTATCCCTCAGGAAGGAAGTGAGAAGAGTCCCGCTATGCAATGCTCATTTGGCCATGCTTCCCCATAAGCTTGAGGGCTAAAGGGAAAATATTAGTCAAAACGTAGCATGCTCCTAGCGTATATGCCATTATAGACTCGCAAATCTTTTTATAACAGTCCAGACGTCAGCCGAGCGCTGGGGTCTACATTATAAGTGATAATTAGTCTTTTTATGTTAATATGATGCTTTTTTTCATGATGGGTACTTTCTTATTGTTGTTGTTTATCTGGAGCGAAATGCCATGGCAATAGTCCTCCTCGCTCGCCACTGCGATCTCTGTTACAGTCTGGGCAGTTTTTTGCAAAAATGTGATGATGCAGACTCATGCCTGGCCACCAGTACACTGATTGTAATTCTTCTAGGGAATCTTTTAGCTTGAGGTGTCTAAGACCCTCGCCCATATGTGCGTCTGCGATTAATAAGCCTCTCCTGTCCATGTTTGGAATTACTCTGTCCCCCACTCCAGGGATTCGAGCAAAAGGAACGGAGTTTGCATCGATTATGTATGTATAGTTGAGTGGGTAATTGATCGGTAGCACTGAGCAGTCGCCTTTTGATGATGTTCTCACCGCCAGCACTGTTTCACCGTCAATGTATTTTACTGTACGCTTTTTTGTAGCTACGGAAGCCGATTTAGTTGCAACCGCTGTGGCTGTCTCAGCCAATGAATTCCCTGCAACGTGAACGCCATCACGCCGATGACTCACTGAATGTATCACGTGAGTTTTTGGTAGTTCTTTCTTTAAAAGAACTACTTGTTCCCAAAGCGCTTTCTGCTTTATTGTGGCACCTGTGTCATCTTTGTAACCATTCAGAATCCATTTCTGTAAATCGTTATTGTATGATTTGACGCAGTAATGCGAATCGCACACTATAAGTGTCGGGAATTCGCGATCGGCATTATCTAGCGCCATTTTTAACGCTATAATTTCAGTTTGTTGTTCTGAATTATTCTCCACTGAGTGTGTTTTTGTCAATAGAGGTCTTAGTTTACCTTCCGAGCCACACTTCTTTTGTAACTTCACATGTGGGGTTGCATGCTTGTTCTCCCCAAACTGAGGGTTGAGCATGGCCGTCTGTATAAATTATACAGGCGTACTGTCGTAAGGGCAGAATGTCGATTGGCAGAGGGTACCTTTTTTCATAATCTAGATATTTTAATTCTTTCAATTCTGAATCAAAATAGTAGTATACTTTCTCTGTAGTAATTGAATTTACCCATTGTATCCACTCTGGATTCAATGCTGTGGTTGGTAAATTACATGGGGTTGTTAATGCCTCAAAGGCTGATTCTGCTGTTCTGACTGTGATACGTCTACCGTCAGCTTTGTCTTTTTCTCTTGCTATAGCCGTTTGAACTGCATGAACAATGTTTTCTTTAACACTGAACTTATTTTCAGCTTCTGTGTACAAGTGTGATTTGTATGCAATTGGTACCTTTTCTCCCTCATTAGAGGTCAGGTATGTGAATCCGCATCTTCCTGGGATGACTCGAATCACAAGGTTGCGTGTGTTATCACGTGTTTGTAATTTTGTTTTAACTAACATGTCTGTTTGTAAAGATCTCAAAATTTCTGTGTGTTTTTGAGTCCAGTTGATTCTTTTAAAATCTGGTTTTATTAGATCATAGAGAGGTTTAACTCTCTCTTCATAATTTATAATGTAAGTTCTTCCGAAATTCAGGAAGCCTAGAATTGATTGTAAGTTTTTTAATGTTTTAGGTGCTTGGATTACAGCACATTTCTCTAGGAAATTGTCAGCCAGGCTTTTGCCTTCACTTGATAGTTCATATCCTAAAAATAGGACTGTTAGATGGGCAATTCTTGACTTTTTAAAGTTGAATTTGTAACCCTCTGCTGCGAACCCAAGTATTATGGTGTTCACTCGCTTCAAGTGAGTATCCAAGTCATCATCTGTTAGATAGATGTCGTCGACATAAGATAATGCCTCGTCATCATATGTTTGTAGTAACTCTGTTACTCTCGCTGAGAATAACCCTGGGCTGTTCTTGTGCCCCTGGGGTAAACAACAGAAATTTTTTTGCGAGCCATTTACTGAGAACGCCGTCAAATATCTGCTCTCTGGTGCTATATTTTGACAAAAGAATCCATTAGAGATGTCTAACGTTGTTTTGTACTTTTTGCGCACTATGTTATTCATTAGTGCAGCACTATGCGAGTTTTGTACTGCAAAGGTTTTGCAACATGAGTTCAAGTGTCTGTAGTCCAAAACAAGACGATATGAATTGTCTGGTTTGGAGACAGGAAACAAAGGATTATTCATTTGTGAGGTGCAAGTTTCAATCACCCCCTGGTATTCAAGTTGATCTAGGATCTCTTTTACCTGTTTTTTAGCTTCTTGCTTAATTGGGTACTGCCTCTGTGCAGTAGGTTGTGATTTTAACTGGATTTTGTGAGGAGGAGAGTCCTCATCCCATCCCACATGATTTTTATATAAGGCAGGCGCTTGAGCTACTGCCCACTTTCTTGCAAGTGTATATTTTTTATGAATTGGAATATGATTTGAGAAGGCAGGCATAATTATTTCTTCGCCATGTGGGCACTCCCTGACAAACTCGGGTGGCCAGTCTCGTTCAGCTAGAAGGATGTCATAGCCCTTGGAGAGATTATCCCAAAATAGACCCCTTATTTTTCTAGTCTTATCCCCCTCTATACGCAATGTTATTTCATATATTTTATGAGGTTTGCTAACTCTGGTATCTGCAGTTTCCACTTGAATGTATTCATTCGTGTCCACTGTCTCCAGATGATTCATAAGGACTTTGCGAGCTATGCTCACTTCTGCTGCGCTGTCTAGCATTGTCTGAGCCCATTCTCCGTTTTTCAGCTGTGTCCTCAGTATTCTCGGCATGATTTATTACTTTAATACTGGCTACCTTCTTCTTTGGAAATTGTAATTTTTTATTTTGATGAGCAGGTTCCTTGTCTTTGGACTTGACGTGCTCTTCCCTGTGTTCTGATCGTCCTCTTCTTTCCGATTTCTGCGAGGAAGTCTGAAAAGATTGAGAGGGACGTGTATCAATATCTTGATATCTATCAGGTTTCTTTATATTATCCCTATTTCTAAGGTTGTATTTTTTCACAGAGGGCTCCCTTTGGGGAGACTTGCGTCCTTGGTCCGGAGATCTTTCTCTCCGCCGAGGAGACTTTCCTCTGGTTTGGAATCTTTTTTACTTAGGAGTGGATTGTTTATTTCCATCCCAGCTCTTTTTTTGAGTGTTTAGATTATTTTTAATAAATACCTTTTCAGGATTTTCAATTAGTTGGGGTTTCACTGGTTTCCCACCCAAACTATCTCTTCCTAGTTCTTCATAGGATTTCTCTATGATTCTGGCAATTTCAAATGGTTGGTCTGCTATATTTGTCTCTTTCAACCTCTGGCGGATCGCCACATTTGCTGCTTCTCCCTTTATATTGGCTAGTAATATTGCCAAGACCTGTTTGAAGTCTTTTAGTAATTTCATACCAAGAGTTAAAGCAGGTTCTGGACCGTATTCATCTTGAATTTGTTTTAGCACATCTGGTATTAGTGACATGGATGGAACACCATGTGTTTTTGTGTAAATGGAAGCAAAGACTGTACCCCAAGTGTCACAGTCCTCCACATGTGGAGCGATTCCCATTGGAAGACAGATAGTCAGAATCCTGTGTTTCTCAACAGGGGTGGTATCCGGAAATACCGCCTCTATTTGAGTGATTTTTTGTGCTAACCAGAATGGAATTTGTTCCCGTTTTGCGGGTACTTTACCTAGACAGGACTGTATGTTCTGTGGTGTAATTTTATTTGTGTTCCCCTGATGAGGGGTCAGTTGTGGAATTTTAATTGCTGGTTGGACTGTTGAAGTCCGCATTACATATTGGACTAATTGTCTATGTATTTTTATTAATTGTTTTAGTTGTGCTAAAAGATCTGCTGCAGGCATTTCTTCAATGTCTGGATGTGGTGTGTATCCGGCTAGGACCGGCCACATTGCTCCTGGTCTACCTAGTGGACCGAGCCTGGTGATGTGATTATTATGTTTTAGGGCGCCATTAAACAAGAGCAGGTGCTCTTGATATCTGAGTGGTATTTCCACCTCCTCGAAAGGAGTATACTCATTCGGAGGTTCCTCTATTTTGTAATAGTGGAAGTCCTTTGTTACAGCGTTTGCTGCTGGAAAGTTTATCCATGAATAGAATACCTCTGTCTGCCGATATTCGTGTGCCTCAATTACGAATATTACTGTACCACCTCTCGGTGTCAGCCCATTTTCTATAAGTTTTAAGGTTATAGTTTTCCTTATGTTGACCGGGATGAGTATTGCGTCCGGGTCTTGCAGTAGGAGACTATTGTCAGCTGCTAGGAGTTCAGCTGCTACTCTAGCTGTCTCCCTTCCTTCTTCACTGTCTGACATTTTACTGACAGGAAGGTTATTTTGTTTATTTGCAGATCCGGTTTCTATGGAAACAAAGATTAGATGCGCAATATTTTGGAACAGTGTATCCTTCAACGTTGAATAAACCAATAACCATACATAGGAGTCTCCTCCTACTAAGTTTGGCAGATTTAACCTTTCACCCACTCCAGACGTCTTTGGAGTATTATGGGAAAAAAGGGTCTGAGTGAAAAAGCACGACTGAGTTACTCTAATGTCTTACGTTAGATTTATCGCCTATCCAAAACGTTGGGCGCCATGTAGTGTAGTTCCTACTATCCCAATAGGCTCTGCGCATTGGAATAATATCTTCGATAGTATAGACCTAGGGCAGAGGTTAACTAGGTCTTCTACCGACGATATTAGACTTAAAGTTTTGTGTTTGCCAGCTAGCTCAGAGTTCACTAGAAACTTTCTCGAATAGGCAAGGAGGATCTGAACCTCCCTGGATAGACAAGAAGGGATTTAGTTTCTGACAACCATAGAACATGACAACTTTGCTCTCCCCTAATCAAGAGTGTATCTCTAGAGTCGTGTGAAAACAAAAGACAACTTATTTTACTCGGTCAGTTCAGTGCATTCTTAGTTGCACCAGATTGTAGAGAAAGGAAGAGATGGGCGTGTTCAATAAAAGATGTTATTTATTGATCAGTCTCTTTTCTCGTACAAGAGAAATGGATCGCTATTATTGCAATACTTATAGTTAAGTAAAGTGCATACAGTAAAGACAGAATTATAAAATAATACTGTAAAAGCATTGATATGGTTTCTAAGCCATATGATATTAAGAATGGATAAAATATATACATACATACATACATTGACTAATCGTACTCAACTGGTGCTTCTAACCACGCCTACCCCGGTGTACCTGACCTAAGCCTAATACGTGGGCGGGAGTAGATAAGTAGCAGTTTAAGTTAAGTTTGTTTTGCCAAGGGACTGACTCAAGAAATCTCTGCAAGGGGTGATTCAGTTCTGTACCTGGGATCTAGAAGGTTTGAGGGCTGGTATCTCTTATCCCAGGTCTTGATATTCCAGCTGCCTGCGAGGGCTGCTTGGAAGCGCCGGAGCTGGATTTCTCGGCAGGAGAAAAGCAGCGTCTCTCTCTCTCAGCGCGTCAGGAAGGAGAGGCAGCGTCTGTGGGCTTCGCTCTCAGCTGGGCTCCTCGGCAAGTCTCGCTGCTCCAATCTCGTCACCACCGCGTGTGTTTGCTTAAGGCAATGTCGGTAATATTTATACCTGAAAGGTGCCGAGATTGACGTAAGGATGGACATAAATATGTCAATAAGGATGTCATACGAACTGATCGTTAGCACATTCTTTACTGAAGTTCTCGGTGAAATCAAAACAATGGCTGCGGGGATTTCCCAGGTCGCTGTAGGTTTGATTTGTTTTTAGAACTCCGTATGCCTGTCAGGGGGCTGGAGGAATATCGCTTGCCTAATTAGATGGCATGCGTTATGACTTAATCAGATAACGCGCTTCTGTGCCGTGGTGTGGCTTAATCAGATAACGGGTTTTTGCGCCGTTGAATGGCTGCTAGTTACTTATTAACCAGACAAGGGTCAGGTATAGGGGGATCGATACAGTACCCATAGGAAATACATCACACTTACTGATCTTCTCGTAAAAGAAGATTGCCAGATCATCAATCAACTGCTGCATGAAGATCAAATCTTTCTTTAGACACTGAGTGTTAGACTTGGCACCATTGGCGTGAGTCTTCCTTCCACTTTTTCCTGTTCCCTCATCTGTTTTTGTTGGTCTAGATGATTTGGGCACTGTGCCACTGCTGATAAGTGCCAAAGTGCAAGCTCCCTATTGTAAAATGATGTCATGGATTAGTGATTCCATGATTGGTTATTTGATTTACTTGTCAGACCATAGTGCAGTGCACCATGTGTGCCCAGGGGCTGTAAATCAAATGCTGCTGGTGGGCTTGCAGCACCAATTGTGCTACCCACAGAAGAAGCTTGTAAAATGTGGCTCAGACCTGCCATTGCAGAGCCTGTGTGCAGCCTGAGACTGCCATGTTGACTTGGCAAGTGCACCCACTTGCCAGTCCCTAAACCTTCCCTTTTCTACATATTAGTCACCCCTAAGGTAGGCCCAAGGGCAGGGTTCATTGTATGTAAAAGGTAGGCCATGCCCTGATGTGTGTGGCATATCCTGATATTGAATCACAGCCAATTTAGTTTTTCACTATTGCAAGGCTACCTTTTCCCTTAGGCCAGAATGGGCATTTTGATTATAACATCTTATAATCCTAACTGACTCTGGGAACTAGGTAGAAATTTGAGTTTAGTATGCCTGAACTCAGAATGTTGAAATACATCTTTTAGTGGGGGTGATTTTTACATTCTATGTTTGAAAATACCACTTTTAGAAAGTAGGTATTTTCTTCCCTAACCATCCAGCATGCCTCTGCTAGGTTTGTGTATTCCATGTCTGGTTTGTGGGTGGCAGGGGCTGGGTGGCTCCAGGAGTCTGTGTGAGCCAGCACTAGCCTGAATAGACCTATCTGCATTTGGAGTGGTGGGAGGAGTAGCACCTGGGCCTTAATAGGGCTGTGCCTGCCTTTCACAATGCTGGCTCCACCTCCTGTGGTGTGTCTGATGACCCTGGCCCACACTGACAAACCGCTATGAATGCCTGTCAACGACGGACTGGTTCGACTGACAAACACAGGGCCCACCAGTTAGACAGAGGCCTCATATCTCCCCTACTCTTCTGTAAAAGGAAAATAGTATTTTGGACGTGCAGAAGTTAAATCTAATTACAACTTTTGATAAGGGTACTGTGGTTGCTGAGATCAGGGGGGTGCATCACTCTCAAAAAACAATCTGTAAAATTCTCACCTGGAATGTGGCGGGAATAACCGCTAAGGCTTTAGATACCATTTGGCAGGGGTTTGTTAAACAATACGATATATTGGCTTTCCAAGAAACATGGGATATATCAACCTGTTTCTCACTGGATGGCTTTCACAGTTTCTCCACCCCAGCTGTATCGGGTGTAAGAGGGAGAGCTAAGGGAGGCCTACTCATACTGTTTTCACTTAATCTGGTTGGGGTATTTAAAAAAATAGAACCTGCTCCTATGAATACGCTAATAATTGAGTGGGATATTTCGGACCACCAAACCTTTTTATTTATTAACTTTTATAATTCTAGGGAGGGCTCTTTTGTGAATGAGCACCTGATTGCCCTGTCAGATTTTTTGTCAGTCTATGAACATGATTGCACTTCCGCCCCAGAGATGGTTATCCTGGGCGATTTTAATATTCACCCCTGCGAGGGGGACTGTTATAATGACATATATGGAGGATCACCGGTTGAGGGGATTCCCCACTTTGAACATACTAAGGAGGGTGAGGGGCTTGAGAGTCTTCTTGCCAACTCAAATTTATTTGAATTGGGGGGTGGCAATAATGAGACCAGAGCGCCCACATTCATTGAGAGAGATGCAAATACCATCATTGACTACATCTTGGTATCATCTGGGGTGCTAGTAAAAGCACGGGAATACAGGGTGGTGACCGCCATCTTTAGCGATCACAATCCTGTCTTACTGACCGTGGACCTGGATTGTTTCCGGACTGGAAGAGACACAGGGGTGGTTGCCCCAAGAGATCTTTCAACTAAGGAGCAGGGTAGGAGGTTAAAATGGGAGAAGATTGTCCCCGAACATTTTTTCACAACATTAGCGCAGGAAACCGAGGCTAAGATGGCAGTCTGCCTTGATCCCACTTCATCAGGGCCTAATGTTGTGGCTGCTTATGTTGAGATATGCTCAAGGATCTCCAAGAACTTGGAGTCCAGGAACGGCTCACAAGGTATCAAGAAGATATATAAATGGTTTGACAAGGAATGCTCGCTTACACATAGTGCCTTACTGAAAGCACTTAAACATAGACCTAAAGATAAGACACTGGTGGCGAGCCTTCGTAAGGAATATAAATTTGCACTTGCTAAGCGTAAGAAACAAATCAAGGAGGAAGCCTGGGACAAATTATCATCTATAGACGTATTGAGAGACAGCAAAGCATTTTGGGCCATTATTAATCAGTCATTTTTCACCGAGGATGGGAAAACAGACATGGACTGTGTGATCGAAGACGAAAGATGGCTTAACCACTTTAAACAAATCTATGAAACTGAGTTAGGGGTTTCAACTTCCCCAGTCATAGCGCCTCCCCGAAACACTATGACCATGAATTTTAATATCTCCGAGGTGGAAAGGGCGATTAAAGATACAAGCAAACATAAGGCTCCTGGACCCAATGGGGTCCCTGCCGATCTTTATATTCAGTATCCACAATTTTGGTCCAAAATATTAACTAACGTCTTTAATGCAATACCTTCAGCAGGCTTCCCATCCTCCTGGTCCTCCTCCATTATTGTCCCGATTTTTAAGAAGGGGAACAGGGGGGATCCTGCCTGTTACAGGCCAATCTCCTTGTTGGACTCTGCTGTTAAAATCTTGGGCAGAGTCATTCTACAAAGACTTGGGGATTGGCTTGAGGGGAGTGGGGTCCTCTCTGACCTCCAGTATGGTTTTAGAGCACACAGGGGGACCATGGACCAATGCTTAAATCTTCACCTTATTATTAGTAAATACACAGTGGTGAAGAAGGGGCTTTTATATTTAGGTTTCATGGATTTATCCTCCGCTTTTGATTTGGTTAATCGCTCTAAACTATGGTTTATTTTGCGGGATATGGGTCTGGACATTACCTTGGTTAATTTCTTACATGATCTTCATCAGAATTTGTTCGCTTCTGTTAGGGTAACAAGGGAAGGCAGGTGTACTGAGCAATTCAGATCAGGGAGAGGGGTCAGACAAGGCTGTATTCTGGCCCCTCTCCTTTTCACACTTTATATCAACTCCCTGGGTAAATCTCTGAACCTAGCCACCCTGGACGTTCTGCGTATGGGAGGGGCATCCATTCCGGTCCTCCTGTACGCGGACGACGCTGTCCTACTTGCACGTACAGGCACAGGCTTACAAAGACTGCTAGACCACTTTGGCTCCTTTATGGAAGCCTTGGATCTAAAAATTAATACATCAAAATCCCACGTGATGGTAACTGGTCTACGCAGGAAAAGTATGAAGATCAAAACTTTTAGATGTAATGAAACACCAATCTCCAGGGTACCTTTTACTTAGGTGGTACCTTTGATGAAAGAGGAACCTGGGGGCCTCAGTTGAAACTCAAGGGTAATGGGGTTGCAAGATCCACCTCAGGTCTTATGAATTTCTCTAAAAGACTTGGCTCGAGACCCATGGAGGCTATGATCCATATGTATAAATCAAAATGTTTAGCAATTGCATCTTATGGGGCCGATATTCGGGGCTACGTACCATCACCAGGCATTCAAACTATAGAAAACAATTTTATACGATCTCTTTTGTCACTCCCAAAGTCATCCCCTACATTTTCAATCCACTGTGAAGTGGGTTTGGGATACATTACTGATCTCCTAAAAATGACCCCTCTTCTATGATGGGTTAAAACCTGGACAAATGAGGAGATTACGCTGAACCACCTCATACTTATAGACTGTATGGCCTTGGATAAAGCGGATAGTATACCCTGGCTTGCGTATGTTAGAGCGGCATGCGTGAGGCTGGGGCGTCCGGACATGTATTTATCACCACAGGGCCTCAGGAAAGAGGATGTAGGGTGGGTTAAGTTGCATTTCCGAAATTTGTTGGAGACAGAAAGGGAGGAGGTCGAACTTAGCAAACCAATGGTGAGATCAATATATCAACTATCAATCTCCCCAGTCATGGAACCTTACTTAAAATACGTGACTAAACCATACCATCGTTTTCTTTTACTTAGGTTCAGGTTCAACCTCATTCACCTTGTGCTTGGTGCCTACACAAAGTGGGGGACCCCAGTAAATACCCCACCTTGTACCTGTGATAGTTTTTCTACACAGGACACGCTTCACCTAGTGATGTTTTGTGAACATTATCTGGTGGCCCGAAAAAAAATTTATATCCAATTTTGAAGGATCTTAACTTTGTCCAGGTGAGGCCTGCACTTTTACACTTGCAAATGCTTAATTCTGTGCAGGTCACATATAGTGTAGCCAGTTTTTTGGTAGCGGCAGCTCGAATAAACAAAATAAGACTCACCCAGACGAACAATTAACTAGGTTGATACTTTGTCAACCACGTCTTGGGAAATGTATTAAGCATAGTGGGAAACTGGGGTGGCCTTTTTGAATTTATACTGCTCAGTATCTTTTCTTTGCATCAAAGATTTTAATTGTTTTAAGAATGAACGTATGAATTGCAATCATGTGTATATCGGTATATTTGTAAATTTTACTTGTATAATGTATGTATGTTTAAATGAATTGTGTATTGCTTTTATGGTTTTAATTAACCGAAATAAAGATATTTGACTGACTGACTGACAAAGGAAGAAGTTGTGCACTGGTAGAGTGCACCAAGAACTTGTTTGGACTGGGTCCAGGACCCCTCACACATAGAGAACAAAGACTTTTGGGGTGTAAATATGAGAGCTGAAACCCCTGAACTTTAGATTACTTCTTGGAAATTAAGGGGCACCTTTGCCAAGGAGAAGAAACCGGAGAAGCTGAAGGAGGATTACTGCCCCTGTGCTGTTTGCTGTCTGGGGTTGGCCTGCAGTGGTTACTTGTTGCCAAGGAAAAGAGAAAAGGACTTTTCTGTTTGCTTTGTCATCTTGAGGAAGATCTTCAAGGGCTTGAAATGAACGTGTCTCCTGTCTGAAGTCTCAGGGATACAAAGACGTCACCACCAGATCCCCCAGAACTCCCCTGCTGGGAATTCTACCTACAGAGAGGTGCCTGCAGCTGTTTAAAACCTATAGAGACTGTTTGTTGCTGGGAGCTGGAAGGGCAACGCAATGAGGAGAAGCGTGTCGCTGCCGCAGCAGTTGCCATCGCATTGCCAAAGAAGCTGCTGTTTGCTATCGCATCGCAGACAAAGCATATTGCATCAGAGGTCGCCGTCGTAATCACCGGGTAAGCGTGCCGCAGGGCCTGTCGCGGCTCCAAAGATCGATTTTTCCACATGGCAGTCGGGCGTGCACACATCACATCCACGTTGCCGAATTGCATCAAAGACACCCTTTTGTCACATCGCAACGGATCGTCGCATCGCATCGAGGCGCCATCTTGTTCGCATCGCACCGGATCAAAGTAAGGAACCGATGCATCACCTCCTCTCCGGTAAGGAACCGACGCATCACCTCCCATGCGCTGCAGTAAGGAACCGACACATCACCTCACCTGAATCAAGGAACCGACGCATCACCTTCCCTGTGACCCTTTTGTTTGTTTTGCGTGACGCATCCAAGGTACTTTGAGAGTAAAGTGTTGCTTTTACCATCTACATTGAACTAAGCTATTTCTACCATTTTAAAGTCATATTTTTATTACAGTATTGTGGATTTTTGTCATTTGGTCTTGTGTTAAGTCTAGTAAAGATTACTTATTTTTCTAAACTGGTGTGGTGTCTATTTGTAGTGTTTGTAGAGTGGGGTGAGTAGGCTGGGCGATCACTTGTGACCAGATCCTAAAGATATCCAGATATATCCAGATAGTGGGGCATCAAGATACCAAGTTAGCCGGCCGTCAGGGCATTGGGATGGCCAACTCCTTCCTTTGCACCCTCTGTTACCTCCATTGATGGCACTGCTGACTCTGAGTGGGGGAGTGTCAGACCTGAGTGTTCAAGCAGGTCTGTGTTTTCCGTGAGTGGGCATCACCGAGGGGCAAAGGGACAATATGCACAGAATGTGCCATGGGAGCAGTGGTATCGGGTGTATATCTATGTCTGAATGGAGATGGAGGGGGTTGTCAGTGCTAGGTGTGTGATGGTGTTCGTGTATGAGGAGAGGGAACGGCCCATCGAAGAACAATATGAGAGCCTTCTTACTTCTCAATATCCGCTATTCTTGAGGGAAGGGCAGTAGCAACATTTCACTTTCATTGCTGCAGGGTCCCGCATGGCGGTGCCAGGGGGAGGATAGGTGGGTGGGGTGGACAGATAGATGGGGAGAGGGTTGTGGGGCTCCTGGAGCGGGTCATAGAATGAGTATGAACGCCGTTTCAAACGTAGGAGGGGAAAGGAAGAGGACCGATAGAGTAATTAGAGAGAAAAAATAGGGAGAGAAGAGAGGTAGGAGAGGAGTAGATGTAGGCCAGCAGAATGTAGATGTGCATGTGCCGGTCTTAAAGGGTGGGTGTCAGGGGATGTAATGGGCAGAGAAGGGGGAAGGGGAGGGGACAGTGTGGGCTGGTACCGCCCAAAAAAAAGGTGCCACAGTAAGTGAAATGGGGTGGGGGGGGAGGGGGCGGTCGCGAACTCCATGCTCTTTGTATACAAAATAAAAAAGAAGGGGTAGAAGAAACTGGCCTGCCTCACCCCCTTGTCAGGACAAAGGGGCTATAACATTCCCCACTAAGACGAAATCTGACTGACTTACAAATCAAAATGCAGACGTAAGAAATTTACAATCTCTGCCTCAGTGCGTATTGTGCCCAAAATGGACTACAGCTTGTTCCTGAACACATAGTCAAAGGCAGAGCTGAAGTCAATGAAAGCTGAAGAGAAGTTCCCTTTGAAGCCCCGGTGTATTTTATAATCAAGAGCTTAAGGCTTAAACGCTGCTCTACTGTGTGTAGCCTGCTTCTGAAGCCAGGTTGAGTTTCCACAAATATGGTATCAGAGATTATATAGAACAGAACTCTCTACTGACTATGGCCAGATTTATATATCGGTGGAGAGGTACTTCCTCTCAATGGTGACATATTTGCCTCCCTGCTAATATAGTTGTCTCCCGGCCAAATGTAATTGTAGGCAGACTTTAAGGTTGGCCACAGCACAGACTTCTCTGTCTTTTCCATAGCCAAACTTCTAAGATGGCCCAGGGAGTAGGGGCCATCAGAGAAATGATTACATATCCACCCACCCAATTTAGATAAGCGGACATGTAGTAATTTTTTTATTGTTTCTTTTGGTTGTATGTCAATACAACGCTGTGGTTACACCACACTACCATTACAACGCTGGTTTTACAACGCAAGTCGTTACCACGACTTGCGCTGTAGGGTGCTGGACTTAGGAATAGTAAGATTTACTATTCCAACACCAGCCTACGTACAGTAGGGAAGGTGTTGGAATAGTAAATCTACTATTCCTTAGCCTAGAGCGCCCTCCAGCGCAAGTCGTGGTAACGACTTGCGTTGTAAAACCAGCGTTGTAATGGTAGTGCGGTGTAAACACCGCGTCGTAATGGATGTTCCCCTATGGCGAGGGAAGCAATGTATTTTTCTTTACAAAAAGAAAATCCTGTTCTGAGATTTTAGCTTTGTCAAGAAAAAGAAATTACTCTGTGCTACAAGTCTACGTACTGCTGGTGCAGCCCCGTAGCACATTGTAATATGCATTACCAGGAACTGCTGTGATGGTGGTTCTTGGCAATGTTTTTATAAATGACCGCCTGCTTGACAGTCACTTATAAATGTGGTGCATTGTCTCCCCACCATGTGGACGGAGTAAAATAATCCACCCCCACGATGGAATGGCAGGCCGTCCACCAGTATTTAAATCAGATCCTTATTCTCTGTGTCACTTTGACCAGTGAATAAATAAGGAAGATTAGATGTATGAATAACAGGATGAGCAGAAGAGTTGTTAGTCAATAGTCAATCATTTGTGTACAACGAAAGAGCAGTACATTCGACACACTACATATTCTGCTAGTCAATTTTCATTATAGCGGTGTTATTTAACATTTTAACTATCCTAGAGGAAATGCACATATCCCAGAATCTTCAAAACTGAAAATAGGTCACTTAATATACACCTATTTCTAACATTCAAAATACCACAACCTCCCTCACAATCTTTCTTGCAGTTACAAATTAATTTGACTCCTCTGACCATAATAACATTAAAAAGACTTCCTAAAATGACTTTGAAGCCAGTCATCGTCTAGTTCTTGAGCTGAACAAAACTGTGGACACCAGTTAAGGTAGGAACGTTTTTTAAAACTGAAATGTTAGAGGAGTGATTGGAGCGGTAACTTGATTGAAGAGGCAACATGAGTAGGAAAATGATCAGTCACAATCTCTGCTGAGTTGCCGTTAGAGGACATTCCCACAATTTCATTGGTGAGAATGTTGGAAGACAACTGTTTAATGCGCCTATGTAATGTAGCATCCGCACTGATCAAAATGCCTATTCGAATGGAATGTGAATGAGAGGGCCTCCAACTACATGAGCTGCTGTGTGGCGTTGTGGGCGTTGTCGAAGTAGCAACATTGCCACTGCTTGGTTAAAGAGTGGTTTCAAGCCTCAATGTCATTGCTGAAAGCCGCTCATCAATAGGATCCAACCTAGATAGTAAAATGCGTTTCATATCAATTAGTGCAACCAATAGCATTAGAGTACAATTCGGCAATGACATGTTGTCACGGTGACTATCTGTTCAGAATCAGAATGGTCCTCCTGGCATAATCCAAGCTGCTGGTACTATTATGCTCAGTCTTAGCTAGGCCTTTGTCGAAAGTGCCAAAAGCTTGAGCAAGGAAGTTATCAAGAGCGTTGCAAGATCTTTGCTTCTTAAACGGTAGAGTCACAGTGGAGGATCTGGTGGATTTCATTTTTCCCATGGTAAAAATGGAACTGTGGACACCAAACTTAAAAAAAGTGTATGTTCACCCCAGCCTCTTTCAGCCTCAGATAGTCAGCGGAGGGTCCCAGGGCTTTGTCCAGATGTGCCCCGTGCAGCATGATGTAGAGGTGCTTTTTGTAGCACCAACAGCGTAAGCAAACACCCTTCTTTTCTTGCTGTGCCTTGGTCTTTAAGGAATTCCTTTGTGCCTGGTGCTGCTTCTTTTCCATTTTTCAAACACCTAAAAACATGGTTCTTTTTTTGAGTCTCCATCTTTTCTGGTATGACCTATATATTTGGATGCCATTTTACCCTTTGGAAGGGTTCTGTTAATATAGGTGCTTGCGAAGCATATTTTGCCTTCCTCTTCCGGTCTCTGGGGCATATTACCAAGATTAAGCGATATTTATCGCTTAACACGGTTAGTGGCAATATTATTATCGCAGAGCTCCGCCGATTTTTATCGCAGATAAACCTTGCTATTATCAAGGTTTATCTCAAAAGCGATAAAAATCGGCCGTAATGCATGAATATCGCTGAAAAGTCAGCGATATTCATGCATTACTGAGCTAATGCTCTTAGCCATGTTATCCACCTACCATTGGATAACATAGCTAAGAACTGCTCTGGGCAGGCGTTAGCTTTTGGAGATATTCGCGCTTAGCGCGAATATTTCCAAAAGTACGCCTTTGTAGGTAATAGGAGATAGCGATGTTAGCGACTGTTTACAGTCGCTAACATCTTGGCACGCCCACTTTGCATGTCATTAGCGATAAATATCGCTGACATGCAAAGTGGGCCCCAAGATGATCGCTATCTCCTACTAGCTGTCGCTAACTGGTGTTAGCGACAGCTAGGTAATAAGGCAATAAAATTATCGCCGCTTTAGCGGGAACAATTCCAGCTATAGTGGCGATAAGGCCCTTGGTAATATGCCCCTATGTTCTTGCTTACAGTGATATCTTTAGTAGGGAGGTTGCAAATCTATGGTAGATTCATTAAAGAGATTTCCGGCCCCTAGTCAGCCTTCTCCTACTTCTGTTTTTGTGGGTACCCATAAGGAGTATCTTGTGCACTTTTGCAACCAATTTTTGCACTTCCCTTTCTGAATGATAGTCCTGTATGGCTTCTCTCCCATCAACAATTACCTTGGCAGGGCTTCATTTTAGGTTTCTCCTGTTGGTTATCCAGATGATCTTTTGCTCTAGCAACCTTTGTGTCTTTCTTCAGTAGTCAGTTTGGAGTTAGGGTTTGCAGGTGCTTATGGTGGGTTTATTTCTGTCTGCTTGGCAGTCAGGCATAACGCAGTTCGATTCTCCTTAAATTTGTCTAACCTCCTTTGCTGTTATGGGGAGGGAGTTGCCTTATTACAGTTCCTTCCTGCCAAACTCTTGTTTTTGGTTTATTTCTCCCTGTTCATAGTTCTGTTCTGTATTGTTCCTTTTTGCTCCCGATTTGAGCAACTTGAGCATCACTAAGCAGCGGGTTCTCTACACTAAAAAGCTGGTTTTCAGGCCAAGGGAGAGGCTATTCTTTTCTTTTGACTCACATGGGCACTGTCTTTTTATTCTACCTTCTTGTTCATAAGAGGGACATCGATTCTTTTACTAAAGCCTCACTTCATTGGCCTCTCTTTTTTCTGCTTCCTTTGGATTAGCCATGTGGGTTTCCACCTTCTACTTCTGATGGGTGTTAAACACGGTATCATTATGGATTTTCATGGTGTTCCTACTTTTATTGCCCTTTTCGGGATTTGCAGGTGGGTGTCTTTTGTGTTTCCTTCCCTGCCTCACCAGGACATCCCTCTCATTGCGGAGTGACCTAGGCCATGAAGCCACCAGCATTATCATACTTATTCAGTCCTTATAGACAGTAGCAACAGCTGCCTCCCAAGTTACAATGAGGAGTCCGGGAAGGGCATTGAACTTTCACTTTTAGATAAGAAAGAGGTTCAAAGTATTTCTATCTTGGTTGCTCTGTGTCTCTATCTCTCTTTTTGTTACCGTTAACCTTTGAGTCCTGATGACATCTTCTTTGGGTACTGTCTTTTTTATGTCCCTTAAATATCAGGGGGGATTTGTTTCTTCTGCTATGTGCTAGATGGTTTCAGAAATATTCTTTATAGTGACATGATTGGTTTCTTCTTTCCCTTCTGTCTGGGCTAGTAGCCCAGTGATTGAAGTCTCTGAAGCTCACCTGAAGTTAATGGGTTCTTTTCCGCCTGGTACCACAGAATGTGTGTGACTGATTGTTGCAAATCGAACCCTTTTTGGGTGTTCACTGTAGGAAAGTGCCCTTTTTGACATGGTCACCCCATTTCTTGCCTGGTATTCAATGCATTTTTGACTGGAAGTGCACTGGGTTCCTGATAACCAGGTTCCCAGTGTCAGATCTCTCTCCCTAAACTTTACAATTGTTTCCCCATTTGACAATACCTTTAGCACCATCTGTAAGTCCCTAGTAAATGGTCCTCCTAGTACTTAGGGTCTGTGGTACTAAGGAGGGTCCCTAGGGGCTGCATAATGCATTGTGCCACCCGAAGGGACCCCTCATCACACCCATGAAGGCTGCCTTTGCAGGCTGCATGTCTTGGTGCAGGCAAAAGTGAGAACACAACATGGCACACAGCCCTGTGTGCCAGGCCTGCAGACACTGCATATTGAATAGGTGAGTCACCCTTACAGCAGGCCTTACAGCCCGAAGGCAAGATGCACTATACTTCATGTGTGGGCATAACGCACGAACAGATGTGCCCCTGTACTGAACAGTCTCATTACTGCCAGTACAAGTGACCAGGAAAGCCTTTTTAAGTACATGTGCTGGACACTGGTAAAACCAAGTTCCCTAGCTACATGATGGCTGTTAGACCTGGCACCATTGGCGTGGGTCTCCCTTCCATTTTTTGCTGTTGCCTCATATGTTTTTGCTGGTTATAGATGCTTTGGGCACTGTGCCACTGCTATTCAGTGCCACAGTGCAAGTGCTCCCTATGGTAAATTAATGTATGGATTAGTGACTCCATGATTGGCTGGTTTGGTTTACTTGTCAGACCCTAGTACAGTGCACTGAGTGTGCCCAGGGCTGGTAAATCAAATATTGCTGGTGGGCTTGCAGCACTGGTTGTGCCACCCACAGAAGCAGCCTGTAAAGTGTGTCTCAGGTCTGCCATGGCAGAGTCTGTGTGCAGTCTGGTACTGCCACGTTGACTGGCAAGTGCACCCACTTGGCAGCCCCTGAACCTTCCCTTTGCTACATATTAGTCACCCCTATGGTAGGGCAGGGTGAATTGTAGGTAAAAGGTAGGACATGCTCTGATGTGTGTGGGATGTCCTAATAGTGAATTACAGCCATTTTCGTTTTTCACTATTGCAAGGCTACCTGTTCCCCATAGGCCAGAATGGGCAGTTTGATTATAACATCTTATAATCCTAACTGACTCAGGGAACAAGGTAGAAATTCGAGTTTAGTATGCCTGAACTCAGAATGGTAAAATACATTTTTAGTGAAGTTGTTTTTAACATTCTGTGTTTGAAAATACCACTTTTAGAAAGTAGCTTTTTTGTTGATTAACTATCCAAGCAAGCCTCTGCTAGGTTGTGTATTCCTTGTCTGGAGTTTGAGTGACAGGGGCTGGGGTATTCGAGGAGAAAGGGTGAGTCAGCACAGGGTTGAATAGACCCATCTGCATGTAGAGTGGTGGGAGGGGAGCACCTGAGACCTGAATATGGCTGTGCCTCAGTTCCACAATACTGGCTCCACCTCCTGTGGTGCGTCTGATGTCCCTGGCCTACACTATGAAAGGAAGAGAAGGAGTCCTGTAAACAAAGTGCTCCAGGACTGCACAGAACTGGTTTGGACTAGGCACAGACACTCTCTGCCTCCAGAGACAAAGGATTTTGGTGTATAAAAGGAGGGACCCAGATCCCAGAACTTTAGATAACTTCTTGGAAACAAGAAGAACCTTTGCTGAGGAGAGGAACCAGAGAGAAACTGAAGGAGGAGACTATCCCTATGCTGAGTGCTGTTTGGGGTATTGGCTTGCAGTGGTTGCCCGACTGCCAAAGAAAGGAAAAAATAACTTTGTGCTGCTTTCGCCATCTTGTAGAAGATCTCCACGGGCTTGGAAATTGACCTTGCTTCCTGCTGAAGTCTCAGGGATAACAGACTTCACCAACCAGCTCCCCTGAATTCCTTTTCTGGGAATCTGAAGTGCCTGCTGCTATGCAGGGCCTCCTGAGAGACTGTGTGTCGCTGGGAGCTGAAAGCGCGACTCACAGAGAAGAAGCGTGTCGCTGGGAGCTGGAAGCGCAACTCACGGAGAAGAAGCGTGCCGCCGCCACAGCCGCTGTCTTCGCAACACTGAGTAAGGGTGTCGCCGCTGCCGCTGTCGCCATGCATCACCGAGAGCGCCATGCATCACCGTAGAAGAGTGTCGCCATCGCAGCAGACGCCGTCGCATCGCTGGAGAAGTGTGTCGCAGGGCCTGTCGCGGCTCAGAAGCTTCCAGAGTTGCCGCACGGCCGTCGGGCGTCCGTGCATCACTCCTTCGTTGTCACATCAAGAAGACGTCATTTTTGTTGCATTGCACCGGATCGTCATCCCATCAAGGTGCTGCGAGTCGCACTGCCACAGAAGCGCTGTAAGAAACCGAAGCATCACCTCCCCATGAGGAGAAGAACCGACGCATCACCTCCCCGCCAGTAAGGAACCGATGCATCACCGCCCTCTACACAGCAGTAGGGAACAAACGCATCACCTCCCCCAGAGTAAGGAACCGGCGCATCCCTGTTCTTGCGTGAAAGGAACCGATGCATCACCTTCCCTGCAACACTTTTGTTTGAATAGCGTTATGCATTGAAAGTAAAGTGTCGCATTTACCATCTAAAGTGAACTAAGATATTTCTACCATTCTAAAGTATAGTATTGTGGGTTTTGATAAGCTTATATAGAGAACACTTTTTGATATACAACCTGTGTAGTGTCCATCTGTAGTGTACCAAGACGGTGAGCAGGGGTTATTTTAGAAGTGTAGCCCCTTACCCTGACTAGATGCAAGGGTACCTATTTGGTCAAAGGTACCTACCTCTGCCACCTAGAGACCCCCAAATCTAACAACGGCTTTACTAAAAATAGTAATGTTTGGTATCTTGTACTAATAAAGCCACACTGATTCCAGTGAAGGATTTATTAATACATGCACCCAGAGGCCACCTTAGATGTACCCACTAAAAACCTACCAATTACCAGTGTGTTGACCGACTGGTCCTAGCCAGCCTGCGACCACAGACGAGTTTCTGACTCCCAGGGTGAGCCTTTGCTCTCAGGAGGTCAGGAGCAAAGCCTATTCGGACAGAAGGTGTTTGTACCCCCTCCCCTAGGACGACCTGCAAATTAGCATTCCAAGGGAGGGGGCTTCATAGAGCCTACCACCTTTAGTATGTGAATCTGGTTTCCTCAAAAGAGAGGATGCCTATCCCCCACCCCCTGTGCAGAGTCCATTTGGTGCCTGAATAGACAGGAAAAAGAGTAGTCAGAGAGGTATGTTCACCTTCAGGCTAGTTCCACCCTTAAGGTGGGCTACCTGAAGTGAAGACGAAAATCAGAAGTTTGCCATCTTTGTGATGGTAAACTTAGGAACTCTGGGACAGGGCTATGGCCACTTTCAACAGGAAGTGGTCATATAGGGGGCGTAGTGACAC
This sequence comes from Lissotriton helveticus, assembly GCF_964261635.1. Lineage (NCBI taxonomy): Eukaryota > Metazoa > Chordata > Amphibia > Caudata > Salamandridae > Lissotriton > Lissotriton helveticus. The sequence continues at coordinate 1,148,015,901 of NC_136059.1, read as the reverse complement.
CCAGGGGTCTGATGTTCATTTGCAACTACCCTACAAGCAGCTAATGCCCCTAAATCTAGCATTTAGTGAAGTCCCTGGCACCAGGAAATCAGATCCTGGGAACCTAAAAGAAGAAGAACAGCCGTGAAAAACCAGAACTGCGGAAGAAGCAACTGACTTGGCACCAACCCTGATGGCCTGTTTCCTGTTCCTGGTGATTGCTCCAAAGTCGACTCATCCTGTAAGCTGCAGTGCCTCCAAAAGTCTGAGAGGAATACCAGTGCTTCCGCCAAGACACCGGAACTTCCTTGGAGCAGCAGAGCTGCTTCTCTGACCCCTGCAGGCACTAAAGAAAGAACTGTGAGGACTCCAGAATACGTAAACCTGACATCTGTGAGCACCACTGCAACCATCGCTCCACGCCCGAGTTTAAGTGTGCCAACAGTGTCAGTAAGATCCCCAGCCCTCTAGGGAAGAAGCCCACATTGGGTTTGGCAGGAGGGTACTCCTCGCCCCTGCCTGCAGCCTCTTTGTGCAGCCCCCTGACCACCAGTGACTCACACCTCTGCACTCATCACCCCGGCCCCAAATGGAAATGGACCAAAGGTGTCCCGATGGTCCGAGCATCGTGATACCTGAGCCCCCTTGTTGGTTCAGCCTCACTGGTTTTCCAGTCCAAACCTTCAGTCTCTTTCTGACCAGACCAATCCCCATTGACTAACATCGGGCTCCCGACCCCATATCACATCTCTGCGCCTGGATGCTTCTAAGTCTCCTGGGGTGAACTTTTGCTGTGGCCTTGGACCTTGCCCCATACTCACCTCAGGTCCAGGAGATTGGTCCCGTAAGTCACCATGAAGTGCTCAAATGATAGCATTGAGCATGCAACACTGAAACACACCTCTGCACCCGGACGCCCCAGAACCTCCTAAGGTGACCTGTTGATGTGGTCTTGGACCTTGTCTGATACTGACCCTAAGTCCAGGAGATTGGTCCCAGAGGTCACTGTGAATTGCCTGAATGCAGTGCATGTTTTTCCCCCATAGGAAAACATTGACACCCAATCCTGAAAAGCACCTCTGCACATCGCCCCCCCCAGTGCCGCCCAAGGTGACTTATTGGTGCTGCCTTAGACCTTGCTCAGTACTTACCGTAAGTCCAGGAGATTGGTCCTGTAAGTCACTGTGAAGTACATGTATGCAGTGTATGTTTTCTCCTCAATAGAATAACATTGCCACCTCTGAAAATTGCCCTGCCAACTTTTGAATGGCAAAGGTATTACGATCTCGAAAAGTACTCACCTGGTTCTGATGTTCTTGGTGCCAAAACTTAAATAAATATAAGAGTTTTTTAATAAATTGGTATGGATCTCCTTATTGAGTCATGTGCATCATTTATTGACTGTGTGTACATTGTAGAAGCCTAAACCTCCTCTCTGATAATCTTAAGGCTGCTCGACCACACTATCACCTAAAAGAGCAACTTGGGATTGCTAGAGCAAGCCCCTGTACAATTATAACGGAATTTCTGGACTCTTTGCATGGCATACCTCTTCTCGGTTTACTATATAAAGAGCCAGCCTCCTACAGTTTTCTTCAGTTTTTCATTTTTTGTGACCCAGCTATTTTGGTACTTTTGAACTCTAACACTGGGACAATGCTACAGAGTGCCCAGTGTATGTACTGTGACCCTTAAAACAAATTCAAAATTGGCATAAAATCCAGTTTGACATATTTAATTTGACTATAAGTCCATTTTTTATTGTGCACCAGCTACACCAATGGCATTTAAAAATAAATGTCACATATGGACTGAACAATATATTCTGCCATCCACTTTGTGTCCCTGACAACCTGAAATAGGCCTTCTCTCAGGCCTTGACCCCTGCGCTTGCAAGTTCTCATGGTTGCAAATAGAATATAAAATAACCACTTTTTCAGGCCTAGAAACCCACTTTCAAGTGCTAGCTAAGGGACAATTATGATTTTGGCAGTAAGGGAACCACCAATGCTTTTTCGGCGAACCGACTGCCCTCTTCCCTGGTGGTCCAATCGCCGGATTATGAGCAGAGCAGGGAGATCGCCTCAAGACCGCGTCCACCGCCATGCTAGAGCCAGTTGAAAGGCAGTTCAAGTAGCCAAATATTGGGCGGAGGATAATTGTGCCCATGTGAAATATCACCGATGCACATGGAATGTGCTACAGGACCTTTATGTCAGGTCCCTCAATACCAAACAATTTAAACGTTTTATTAAAAAAGTTTTAAAAAATTGACTTCCAAACTCTCACTGGGACAAATTCACATGGAATAGCAGAGCTGGCCTCCGTCGGGGTTGGCCTGAATTGCACCTTGGTCCCGGTCTACTACTACCATTGACTTACATTGGGTGCTTTTTTTCCCTTGGTGCTTTTTCATTTTATTCTTTAAAAATTAATTTCTCCTGTTTCCCTTATTGAACTTTTGTTGATTTGTTTTTATTTACTCATAAAAAAAGTCTCTTTGTTTTGAGTTTTACCATGTTTTCTGTGACCTCTTCTACTAATTATGCACTACCTAAAGGATTTGTACATTGCCTTTGATGTAAGCCTGACTCCTTTGTGTCACGTTAACAGGGATTAAACACAGGTTTTTTTAATTTGATTTAAGTGACATCCAGCCTTATCCTTTGAGGTTAATACTTGTCCACCCCAATTAATAATCCACTTTCCTACATTGATCCATTCCAATTCAGGTTCAGGGTGTGCAGGTTAACTTGGGGTATTCTCAACATTTCAATCATGTGTCCTGCCCTTGGTTTTCTTGCCCTGCTTTTCTATGTTCTCACATACCTTTTCTATATTTTGTTTGGCATGACTTAGCTTCACTTGGCTGGTATGTCTTTGTGCATTGTGTTCTTGATCACAATAGTCAGGCTGTTGGTCTATCCTCAGAGTAAGAAATAGGACAAGAAAGGTGGTGAGTACTGATGACTCCAATTCTCTTGTCCTTATCCCAGCACTTACAATCCTGCTGTTCTACCCAGAGGCAGTTACTCTGTGATCCGAGTAACCGAATGGTCTAATACAGTAGAAACTTTGGGAGGCCTGTCTATAATAATCAGTCAATCAATCCGTCAATTTGTGAAGAGCTGCTTGTCACCCTCAAGGGTATCCAGGCACTAGCAGGGTACAGGTGATCAACCGAAGAGCCAGGTCTTCAGGGCTCCGTGTGATTCCAACAGAGATGGGGTGGTCCAGAGATGTAGGGGAAGTTCGTTCCAGGACTTAGCTGCAAAGTAGGAGAAGGAGCGACCTCTGCTTCTGGATGCTCGAATACAGGGGACATCAAAAGGGAGGCAGAGTGGATGTGTCTAGTGGGTTGTGGGAGTTCAGGTGGTGGATCATGTAGGTGGGGTCGCAGTTGTGTAGAGCCTTGAATGTGTGTGTCATGAGCTTGAACTGACATCTTTAATGGATGGGGAGCCAGTGGAGATTCCTAAGGTGGGTGGGTGATGTGAGTTTGCTGGGGTAGGTCCAGGACGACTCTGGCAATGGCATTCAGTATGGTCCTTAGTCTTTAGAGGAGCTGGGCTGAGATCCCTGTATAGAGACTGTTCCCGTAGTTCAGTTGGCTGATGATGAGGGTCTGGGTGATGATGCATCTGGAGCTCAGAAGAAGCCATTTGAAGATCTTGTGAAGCAGTATAATCAGGAGGGTAGGGAGGTAGAGAGAAGATCCTTTCAGTCTCCGGAGTTAACTCATTATGATCAAGGGGGGAAAGGATCACTTGTCCTGCTTAAACCTTGGGTTTCACAAGTCGAGGAACTGGTATCTCCCAATCAAATATAACTCTCATACACGTGTACTAGGATGATTCTTTCTTAGCGGTATATACTGGGTACCCGCTTTTTTTACACGTGCGTGCGTAATCATTGAGTTATTTTTTGTATTGTGCACCCTCCACCAGGAGGTATTGCCTTTGGTTTAAGGCAGTAGTGATCGTGAATAGTAGGGGAGGGGTTGTGGTGACGGTGTAGTTAAAAAATCCGGACAGCCAGACTGAGAAAGTTTTAATAGGTCTGGATTCGGAATTAATTTAAAAATTAGTGGTGCACTTTTTGAAATTGTTAGGGGTTCAAGTGCATTTCGTATCTAAAAAGAGGTCAACATGTTTCAGCCTTTGGTAGTCAGAGGATCTTAGGCTTTCGTCAGGACCAATAAGGGTGAATAAATAGTGATTAAAGCAAAAATTGTGAGAAGAGAAAAGGTAAATTGACCTGATCCTTCGTTATTCAAGGTTTCATTGTACCTGAGAAAATGACAAAAAGACACACACAAACGACAACAAATAGGGAGATAGGGGACGGGAAAACACATAATATGTACAGTAGTGCCTTTCAATTATTAAGGAACTCATGAATAGCAATGCTTTAGCTCATACTCAATTCAGGCGTCAACTCTTCCTTTTTCATGCTTCGATAGTGGCAGGGACTAGGACTGTAATATGGTGCCCATAATTTTACCAAAGTACATTCTCTGTGCGTGGTTTATAGTGAGGACTATTGTTTGTGATTGGTTCATAATTTCATTCATGCTCCATTCACACCATGCTTTCTGTCGCATATCAATCGTGTGGTAATAGTTTTAAAATCACGTGCCCATGTGATGGTCAGATTGTTGTCTATAAATCGATGTTGCTTAGTGCGATGTGCACAATGACTAATAATGACTTAGCAATCGTGTGATTCTAAATTCATGCTCTAATGATGGTCGCATTAGGTATACGATGCTTTGTTGTGAAATGCGTTGTTCATAACTGTAAATTTGCCCAATTGCTTGTGGGCGTTTTTGCGTACCTTGTTTTGGATGAAGAATTACTTCATCGGGGAAGGAGGCAGCTCGAGAGAGGTTACTGAGGAAGTATTGAAAAAAGACTGTTACAAGTGGTCGTTAATACTTGCGGTTTGTCGGTCTCCTGTCCCAGGCTCGGTGCGCCTCGTTGTACCTGAGTGCCTTCTAGCTCGATCTGCGCCGCATGTGCTGGCTCTGCCTCTCGTCCCCCGGAACTACAGTGAGATGCGGTTCCGGGTGGACTTTAACTCCAAGTGGTTAGAAAGGGAAGAGTTACTTCCCGCTATGTTAAGAACTTCTTAAGAAATGTGTAAAAAGTGGTTTTAATTTGTTTTAAATGTTTATCACATTGATTTGTGATCCAGTAATTCTAAAAAACGGGTTTGAATTGAATCGAGTGATTTCAAAGTCCTGTTTGGTTCTATAGGTGTATAGAACCAGCTGGTCGGGGGAAATACCGTCAGGGTAATTCTGATCTGTCGCATTCTTTGTCTAATTAAAAAATGTGTTGATTTCACTCATTCTTCGGAAGATTCCACAGTGGGCTGTTGTATATATTCTAGGAGCATGAGAGTGGCCAGTGTTGGTTGAGGCATCTGAATCGGTACTTTTGGCAAATGTCAACAGGCAATAGATATGTTAAATTAGGACAAACAATTTTGTGCTCACTTGGGGTACTCTTGGTATAGTGGGGCTTAAGTTATGTTTCATTTGTTGAGGGACAGCCACGGAACGGAATCATTAAGGCCCTGGGTATCTGTTTTGAGCCTATGGACCCAACGTTGTTCCTTTTCAAATAGTATTCTCGTTGCATTTCTGTCTACTGTGTCAAGACTTTCTAAGATTACCCAGTGTAAGTCATTCACTGTGTGTTGCTTTTCCTTGTAGTGTGACGACATCTTTGTCGTGGTTCTTTTGCAGTTCACATTACTCCTGTGTTCACACAGTCTCTGTTTTGCTTTTCGACAGCTCATCCCAATATATCGCATGTCACAAGGACATGTGATCATGTACACGACATGGCTAGTGTTACAGTTCGTGTGTTTCTTTAATTTCCATAGGAAATTTGGGAGTAATTGCAATTCTTTTGTAGGTTCTGTGGTTGCACACATTACACAGGACCCGCATGGGTAGTGTCCGGTGATTGGGGGGTTATTCCAGAGTCCTGGTTGTTGTTTTTTCTTTTTTGGAGGTGGTCGTGTGTGGACCAGGAGGTCTTTAATGTTACTGCTCCTCTTATTTGCGAATCTGGGTTTTGACCAGGTCAGGGTATTGGATGTTATAATCCTCCAATTTCGGTTGATGATTTTCTTTACCTGGTTTGTGATTGGGCTATATGTAGTAACGCAGGTGGTCCTTTCATCGATCTGTTTTGGGTGGCTTTCAAGGAGAGATTCTCTCGGTTGGTTTCTAGCTCGCTTGGCACAGGAATTGATAATTCTCTTGGGGTAGTCTCTGGCTGTGAGTTTGACACAGAGATCATTTGCTTGCAGTTTGTAATCTTTTACGGAGCTGCAATTTCTCCTCAGTCGCAGAAATTGACTGTATGGGAGATTCTCTCTCAAAGGGCATGGGTGGAAACTGTTGAAGGACAACAAGCTATTTTTGGCAGTAGGTTTAAAATATGTTCTCGTTTTTAGAGTGTTTCCTTCAGCAAAAACAGTTATGTCTAGGAAATCGAGGCTTTGTGAATGGGATGTGTAGGTGAAGTTGAGACATTCATCTTGTGTATTCAACCACCTATGGAATTCCATCAGAGACTCTGTGTCTCCTTCCCAAATTAGCAGTATATCGTCGATATACCTTTTCCAAAAGAGTATATGACGAAGGTAGGGATTATGTGCGTTGTGGACGTAAGTCTGTTCGAAGGTGCTCACGTAAAGTCCCGCCACACTTGGAGCAAAGACACTGCCCATAGATGTCCCATGTTGCTGAAGATAGAGAGTGTCTTTATATTGAAAAAAGTTCTCCATCAAGGCCATTCTGCAGCACTCCAAAACAAAGTGTCTTGGTGTTCGATGGTGCCATTCATTGTTGAACAGAATGGATTCTAGCGTCTCTAAAGTCTTCTGTTGTGGTAGGCTCGTGTAGAGGCTCTCCACGTCTAAACCTACTAAGAGCATACTGGTTGTTGAGTAGTCAAAATTCTCCAGCTTATTGATTAGATCTCGTGTGTCCTTTAAGTAGGTCGGTGTTGTTTGCACCAGTGGTCTCAGGTATTGGTCTGCGAATTGCGACAATGGCTCTAGGATGGAATTTATTCCTGACACAATAGGCCTTCCAGGAGGGGGCATTTTGTTTTTGTGTGTCTTGGGTAGAGAATAGAAATAAGGCGTGACTGGTTCTTTCGTTATCAGATAGTCCGCTTCTTTTTTGGACACCCAGTTGTTGCACTCTGCCTCTTCAGTCATTAAGGCTATTGTCCTTTGTAGACGTGGTGTTGGGTCAGTCGTGATGATTTGGTAGTATTTTCGATCTGCTAGTAGGGTCAAGCATTGGTGGTCATATCCTTCTGCTGATAGTAGGACTATGCCTCCGCCTTTGTCTGCAGGCTTAATGACTATGTCTTGATTGTTCTTCAATTCGTTTAAAGCGATATTTTCAGCTTTAGTTAGGTTCTGGAATGGTTTTGGGGGGTGTTGATTCAATTCCTCAACCTCCTTCATGATTGCTTGTTCGAAGGTACTGATCTCGATGGGTACCTGCGAATTGAGTGTGCAGTAACATTAAAGACCTCCTGGTCCACACACGACCACCTCCAAAAAAGAAAAAACAACAACCAGGACTCTGGAATAACCCCCCAATTACCGGACACTACCCATGCGGGTCCTGTGTAATGTGTGCAACCACAGAACCTACAAAAGAATTGCAATTACTCCCAAATTTCCTATGGAAATTAAAGAAACACACGAACTGTAACACTAGCCATGTCGTGTACATGATCACATGTCCTTGTGACATGCGATATATTGGGATGAGCTGTCGAAAAGCAAAACAGAGACTGTGTGAACACAGGAGTAATGTGAACTGCAAAAGAACCACGACAAAGATGTCGTCACACTACAAGGAAAAGCAACACACAGTGAATGACTTACACTGGGTAATCTTAGAAAGTCTTGACACAGTAGACAGAAATGCAACGAGAATACTATTTGAAAAGGAACAACGTTGGGTCCATAGGCTCAAAACAGATACCCAGGGCCTTAATGATTCCGTTCCGTGGCTGTCCCTCAACAAATGAAACATAACTTAAGCCCCACTATACCAAGAGTACCCCAAGTGAGCACAAAATTGTTTGTCCTAATTTAACATATCTATTGCCTGTTGACATTTGCCAAAAGTACCGATTCAGATGCCTCAACCAACACTGGCCACTCTCATGCTCCTAGAATATATACAACAGCCCACTGTGGAATCTTCCGAAGAATGAGTGAAATCAACACATTTTTTAATTAGACAAAGAATGCGACAGATCAGAATTACCCTGACGGTATTTCCCCCGACCAGCTGGTTCTATACACCTATAGAACCAAACAGGACTTTGAAATCACTCGATTCAATTCAAACCCGTTTTTTAGAATTACTGGATCACAAATCAATGTGATAAACATTTAAAACAAATTAAAACCACTTTTTACACATTTCTTAAGAAGTTCTTAACATAGCGGGAAGTAACTCTTCCCTTTCTAACCACTTGGAGTTAAAGTCCACCCGGAACCGCATCTCCCTGTAGTTCCGGGGGACGAGAGGCAGAGCCAGCACATGCGGCGCAGATCGAGCTAGAAGGCACTCAGGTACAACGAGGCGCACCGAGCCTGGGACAGGAGACCGACAAACCGCAAGTATTAACGACCACTTGTAACAGTCTTTTTTCAATACTTCCTCAGTAACCTCTCTCGAGCTGCCTCCTTCCCCGATGAAGTAATTCTTCATCCAAAACAAGGTACGCAAAAACGCCCACAAGCAATTGGGCAAATTTACAGTTATGAACGACGCATTTCACAACAAAGCATCGTATACCTAATGCGACCATCATTAGAGCATGAATTTAGAATCACACGATTGCTAAGTCATTATTAGTCATTGTGCACATCGCACTAAGCAACATCGATTTATAGACAACAATCTGACCATCACATGGGCACGTGATTTTAAAACTATTACCACACGATTGATATGCGACAGAAAGCATGGTGTGAATGGAGCATGAATGAAATTATGAACCAATCACAAACAATAGTCCTCACTATAAACCACGCACAGAGAATGTACTTTGGTAAAATTATGGGCACCATATTACAGTCCTAGTCCCTGCCACTATCGAAGCATGAAAAAGGAAGAGTTGACGCCTGAATTGAGTATGAGCTAAAGCATTGCTATTCATGAGTTCCTTAATAATTGAAAGGCACTACTGTACATATTATGTGTTTTCCCGTCCCCTATCTCCCTATTTGTTGTCGTTTGTGTGTGTCTTTTTGTCATTTTCTCAGGTACAATGAAACCTTGAATAACGAAGGATCAGGTCAATTTACCTTTTCTCTTCTCACAATTTTTGCTTTAATCACTATTTATTCACCCTTATTGGTCCTGACGAAAGCCTAAGATCCTCTGACTACCAAAGGCTGAAACATGTTGACCTCTTTTTAGATACGAAATGCACTTGAACCCCTAACAATTTCAAAAAGTGCACCACTAATTTTTAAATTAATTCCGAATCCAGACCTATTAAAACTTTCTCAGTCTGGCTGTCCGGATTTTTTAACTACACCGTCACCACAACCCCTCCCCTACTATTCACGATCACTACTGCCTTAAACCAAAGGCAATACCTCCTGGTGGAGGGTGCACAATACAAAAAATAACTCAATGATTACGCACGCACGTGTAAAAAAAGCGGGTACCCAGTATATACCGCTAAGAAAGAATCATCCTAGTACACGTGTATGAGAGTTATATTTGATTGGGAGATACCAGTTCCTCGACTTGTGAAACCCAAGGTTTAAGCAGGACAAGTGATCCTTTCCCCCCTTGATCATAATGAGTTAACTCCGGAGACTGAAAGGATCTTCTCTCTACCTCCCTACCCTCCTGATTATACGTATTAACAGCGTGCAGCTGTGGGAGACACATCTCATAGGCACCACTAGCCTGTGACATCATACTGCCTAGCAAGAATTGCAACAATGGCAGGAAGCTTTGGTCTCAGTTACACAACTGAGGACATCGATGAAATCCTGGCAAGACCGCCTCTACTCATGGAAGGTGACCTCAACCAGACTCTATCTTCGACAGCAGAATGGGACGAATTAACAGAGGTCAAGAAGGAACAAGTACGAACGGCAGTACATGGCATAATCATGACGGAATACCTCCGAGTCAACGCTGCACCCAAAGGCCTTTGGGTGACGAATGCACCACGCATTTTTTTGAAAGATCTTGCGTTCAGAAAGGATTGGTCTTCCATATCCTGGAAGTGTACCAGAGACTATTTAGTACTTATAATCAAAACCGCAACTAGATTGACGGATGAACTTGCAATCAAGATCGAAATTCTGGAAACAAAAATGAACAATACAATCAACATCACTATCTACAAAACCCGCCTTGATGAGATAAACAAAGAAATGAAAGACACCCAAGAATACCTAACCCAGACAAAATTACAGAAACTTGCCAAAGAGTTAAAGAGATTCTCCTTGGAACGCATTCACCCATACAGTAGTAAAGACTACAAACCAAATGACAACTCTGACACCAATAGCATGTCATCAGACAACAGCTCAAACCAGAGTGGGGATGATACTACACCACGAGGCCGAGGCAACTTTAGGAACAAAAGGGGACAACAAAGAGGTCGTAACAACCAATGGCGCCCCCCTTTCTACCACAACAGTGGACAAGGGATACCTTTTCACCCATTCAACCCCCAGTTCCAAGGGTGGCCGAACCCTTATTTTCCGATACCCATGAACCACCAAATGCCCCCACAGGGTGTTCAAAACTACCAACAAGGCCGTCCTTTTTTAGGGAATGGCCAGAACAACCGAAGGTCCAGACAGAAAGGAATAACCTGGTCCGACCAGACACGACAGGTCCAAACACGAAGTGTCACCAAAGCCAACACAAACCAAGGCCCGACAGTCTGATAGTCAATCTAACAGGACAAGAATTGACAGAGAACCAAACCAGTGTACTCAACAAAGGACTAGGCTATGTACCGACACCAAAAACAGACATCTTCAGAACTAAGTGCGAGCTTGCAAATTTCTGCCGCACCCTTAAATTGAAAGCGTTTTTCAAAGGAGAACAACAACCCCAAGAAGGAGATACAACTTTAAGAAACAAGTCGTCATTTTGTCCACTCAATTCGCAGGTACCCATCGAGATCAGTACCTTCGAACAAGCAATCATGAAGGAGGTTGAGGAATTGAATCAACACCCCCCAAAACCATTCCAGAACCTAACTAAAGCTGAAAATATCGCTTTAAACGAATTGAAGAACAATCAAGACATAGTCATTAAGCCTGCAGACAAAGGCGGAGGCATAGTCCTACTATCAGCAGAAGGATATGACCACCAATGCTTGACCCTACTAGCAGATCGAAAATACTACCAAATCATCACGACTGACCCAACACCACGTCTACAAAGGACAATAGCCTTAATGACTGAAGAGGCAGAGTGCAACAACTGGGTGTCCAAAAAAGAAGCGGACTATCTGATAACGAAAGAACCAGTCACGCCTTATTTCTATTCTCTACCCAAGACACACAAAAACAAAATGCCCCCTCCTGGAAGGCCTATTGTGTCAGGAATAAATTCCATCCTAGAGCCATTGTCGCAATTCGCAGACCAATACCTGAGACCACTGGTGCAAACAACACCGACCTACTTAAAGGACACACGAGATCTAATCAATAAGCTGGAGAATTTTGACTACTCAACAACCAGTATGCTCTTAGTAGGTTTAGACGTGGAGAGCCTCTACACGAGCCTACCACAACAGAAGACTTTAGAGACGCTAGAATCCATTCTGTTCAACAATGAATGGCACCATCGAACACCAAGACACTTTGTTTTGGAGTGCTGCAGAATGGCCTTGATGGAGAACTTTTTTCAATATAAAGACACTCTCTATCTTCAGCAACATGGGACATCTATGGGCAGTGTCTTTGCTCCAAGTGTGGCGGGACTTTACGTGAGCACCTTCGAACAGACTTACGTCCACAACGCACATAATCCCTACCTTCGTCATATACTCTTTTGGAAAAGGTATATCGACGATATACTGCTAATTTGGGAAGGAGACACAGAGTCTCTGATGGAATTCCATAGGTGGTTGAATACACAAGATGAATGTCTCAACTTCACCTACACATCCCATTCACAAAGCCTCGATTTCCTAGACATAACTGTTTTTGCTGAAGGAAACACTCTAAAAACGAGAACATATTTTAAACCTACTGCCAAAAATAGCTTGTTGTCCTTCAACAGTTTCCACCCACGCCCTTTGAGAGAGAATCTCCCATACAGTCAATTTCTGCGACTGAGGAGAAATTGCAGCTCCGTAAAAGATTACAAACTGCAAGCAAATGATCTCTGTGTCAAACTCACAGCCAGAGACTACCCCAAGAGAATTATCAATTCCTGTGCCAAGCGAGCTAGAAACCAACCGAGAGAATCTCTCCTTGAAAGCCACCCAAAACAGATCGATGAAAGGACCACCTGCGTTACTACATATAGCCCAATCACAAACCAGGTAAAGAAAATCATCAACCGAAATTGGAGGATTATAACATCCAATACCCTGACCTGGTCAAAACCCAGATTCGCAAATAAGAGGAGCAGTAACATTAAAGACCTCCTGGTCCACACACGACCACCTCCAAAAAAGAAAAAACAACAACCAGGACTCTGGAATAACCCCCCAATCACCGGACACTACCCATGCGGGTCCTGTGTAATGTGTGCAACCACAGAACCTACAAAAGAATTGCAATTACTCCCAAATTTCCTATGGAAATTAAAGAAACACACGAACTGTAACACTAGCCATGTCGTGTACATGATCACATGTCCTTGTGACATGCGATATATTGGGATGAGCTGTCGAAAAGCAAAACAGAGACTGTGTGAACACAGGAGTAATGTGAACTGCAAAAGAACCACGACAAAGATGTCATCACACTACAAGGAAAAGCAACACACAGTGAATGACTTACACTGGGTAATCTTAGAAAGTCTTGACACAGTAGACAGAAATGCAACGAGAATACTATTTGAAAAGGAACAAAGTTGGGTCCATAGGCTCAAAACAGATACCCAGGGCCTTAATGATTCCGTTCCGTGGCTGTCCCTCAACAAATGAAACATAACTTAAGCCCCACTATACCAAGAGTACCCCAAGTGAGCACAAAATTGTTTGTCCTAATTTAACATATCTATTGCCTGTTGACATTTGCCAAAAGTACCGATTCAGATGCCTCAACCAACACTGGCCACTCTCATGCTCCTAGAATATATACAACAGCCCACTGTGGAATCTTCCGAAGAATGAGTGAAATCAACACATTTTTTAATTAGACAAAGAATGCGACAGATCAGAATTACCCTGACGGTATTTCCCCCGACCAGCTGGTTCTATACACCTATAGAACCAAACAGGACTTTGAAATCACTCGATTCAATTCAAACCCGTTTTTTAGAATTACTGGATCACAAATCAATGTGATAAACATTTAAAACAAATTAAAACCACTTTTTACACATTTCTTAAGAAGTTCTTAACATAGCGGGAAGTAACTCTTCCCTTTCTAACCACTTGGAGTTAAAGTCCACCCGGAACCGCATCTCACTGTAGTTCCGGGGGACGAGAGGCAGAGCCAGCACATGCGGCGCAGATCGAGCTAGAAGGCACTCAGGTACAACGAAGCGCACCGAGCCTGGGACAGGAGACCGACAAACCGCAAGTATTAACGACCACTTGTAACAGTCTTTTTTCAATACTTCCTCAGTAACCTCTCTCGAGCTGCCTCCTTCCCCGATGAAGTAATTCTTCATCCAAAACAAGGTACGCAAAAACGCCCACAAGCAATTGGGCAAATTTACAGTTATGAACGACGCATTTCACAACAAAGCATCGTATACCTAATGCGACCATCATTAGAGCATGAATTTAGAATCACACGATTGCTAAGTTATTATTAGTCATTGTGCACATCGCACTAAGCAACATCGATTTATAGACAACAATCTGACCATCACATGGGCACGTGATTTTAAAACTATTACCACACGATTGATATGCGACAGAAAGCATGGTGTGAATGGAGCATGAATGAAATTATGAACCAATCACAAACAATAGTCCTCACTATAAACCACGCACAGAGAATGTACTTTGGTAAAATTATGGGCACCATATTACAGTCCTAGTCCCTGCCACTATCGAAGCATGAAAAAGGAAGAGTTGACGCCTGAATTGAGTATGAGCTAAAGCATTGCTATTCATGAGTTCCTTAATAATTGAAAGGCACTACTGTACATATTATGTGTTTTCCCGTCCCCTATCTCCCTATTTGTTGTCGTTTGTGTGTGTCTTTTTGTCATTTTCTCAGGTACAATGAAACCTTGAATAACGAAGGATCAGGTCAATTTACCTTTTCTCTTCTCACAATTTTTGCTTTAATCACTATTTATTCACCCTTATTGGTCCTGACGAAAGCCTAAGATCCTCTGACTACCAAAGGCTGAAACATGTTGACCTCTTTTTAGATACGAAATGCACTTGAACCCCTAACAATTTCAAAAAGTGCACCACTAATTTTTAAATTAATTCCGAATCCAGACCTATTAAAACTTTCTCAGTCTGGCTGTCCGGATTTTTTAACTACACCGTCACCACAACCCCTCCCCTACTATTCACGATCACTACTGCCTTAAACCAAAGGCAATACCTCCTGGTGGAGGGTGCACAATACAAAAAATAACTCAATGATTACGCACGCACGTGTAAAAAAAGCGGGTACCCAGTATATACCGCTAAGAAAGAATCATCCTAGTACACGTGTATGAGAGTTATATTTGATTGGGAGATACCAGTTCCTCGACTTGTGAAACCCAAGGTTTAAGCAGGACAAGTGATCCTTTCCCCCCTTGATCATAATGATCTTGTGAAGCAGTCAGAGTATGAAGAAGCAGGAGGAGCTGATGGAGCTGAGCTTGGCTTTCATGGTTGACATGGTGCCAGGATGATGCCTAGGATTCTGGCATGGTCAGTTAGAGTTGGAGTGGGTCCAAGCTCATTGGCCACCAGGAGGCATCCCACGGGGAGTTTTTGTTGCCGAAGATTAGTACCTCTGTCTTGTCTGTGTTAAGCTTCAGACAGTTGTCCCTCATCCAGTTGGCGACATTTGTCATGCAGTCGCAGAGGTTGGTCTGGGTGTTGGGGGTGTCTTTGGAGAGGGAGAGGATGAGCTGTGTGTTGTCGGCCTATGATATGATGTTGAATCCATGGCTTTTGACAATACTGGCTAGTGGGGTCATGAAAGTGTTGAAGAGAGTGGGTCTGAGCGAGGATCCTTGTGGTACTTCCCAGATGTTTTTTGGGTTCGGAAAGAAAAGGGGGTTAGGTGGACCTTCTGGGTTCTTAAAGTGAGGAATGAAGCAATCCATCTGAGAGCGGATCCTTGGTAGCTGCGGCTCCTCTGCTAAGGAGGAAGAGCATCGCCCCACTGAGTTCAAAGGAAAAATAAAATGATAATAACGCAATGTTAATAACATTACGTTATTATCATTTCATTCTTTGTATACAGCCCAAGTCAGGTTAGGGCAGTGTGGGCAAGGCTGTCCTCACTGGGGGGGAAGAGTGGTTGCTGCACCATAAGTGCGCATGATGGTTTGGTCGGCCTTCAATTCAGTGTCTCACCACACACTATTGCAAGGATGGATGGATAACATGCACAGGTTCCCACTCCCTGTCTGAGTGCCGAACTAGGGTGCTCAGACCAATCACAACGCTGCTGTCATGCTAGTGACAGCAGTGTTGTGATTAGCTAGAGGAGTCTGGGAGCCTGTGTGCTTCCTGCTTCCTGGATACTACAGAATAGGATGGAGGAAAGTCGGTGACCGGCAGGTAAGTGAGCTTTTTGTCTTTATTTTTTTGCAATTCTTCCCCACCTCCCTGCACCACCACTAAATGTACCTAGTGGCTCCTACTCCCTAGATACCAATGTCATGCAGCCTAGCAATGAGTGTGTGGTGAGAGACTGAATTGAATGCTGCTGAGAGGTCTAGAAGGATCAGCATTAGTGTTTCCCATTGGTCAATTGAGAGTCGAAGGTCATCCGTGGCAATGATTAGGGCTGTCATGGTACTGTGATTGCTGCAGAATTCCAATTGGGAGGGGTTGAGAAAGTTACAGTATTTGGAATGCTGCTTTTTTTGTTCCCTTGTTTCTCTTGCAGTGGTAACTTCACTTCATAATGCATTAATCTGTAGCTCTGGGCACTGCCATGTGGTGAACAGTGGTTTTAGTGGGCTGTATTACTATTCAATGATCCTTTGTTACTCCACTAATATGAGGCTTTGAGAAAAGAGAGGGCATGCAGTGAATTATTCAAACTGTCATGCGTACTTGTGCTATCCATGTGTTTTCTATGTTGGTAATTTCTTATGTTTTAATTTGCTTTGCTTTTTTCTTTTGCTTTGAGACATTAGTCTACATGGCATTTTTTTTATGTTAGCAGTTTTTTTATTTCATCCTATCATTTGTATTTGTTTGTGAACGTAATGTTTTTCCATTTTTACTGTAGAGTAAAGCTTTTGATTTACCGGGTGGCAAGCACTACTTCCGGTTTCGGCTTTGGAAGATCTAAGTTAGTGTAGATGTGTGTGTTAAGCAAGGGGGAAAAATATTTTGGAATATTTACCTTCACTCTGTGTCATTGTACTACTTGAGTGGGTTTGTTAACTGTTGTAGTAGTTTTAGTATATTCAGCTTATGTTTTAGTATGCTTCAAATTTCAAGTGTGGCTTTTGCAAGAGCTATAATCTGTTTCTTGGTGGGTAATGTTTTTTTTCTTCTTATCTAGTGGGATTTCTTTAGGGCTTGTTGTGTGTGTGCAGAGAAGAGTAGGGGTCCGTGGCAAGGAAAAGGCATCTTTTATGTTGTAGAAGGTTCATTTTGTGGTTTGTATTGGTATTACTTTTTAGATCGTTATATTTCAGTATTCTTATTTACTGTCTGATACATCCACCAGTTGGTTGATTACTTATTTGAAGCACTGTACTCTGTGTTGTCAGGTTCTGTTGACAGTCTTATGGGTGATCATTATGGATGCTTGCAGGCTGACTGCCCAGGTTTGCTTTTTGAATATGCCTCAGAACATGGCTCTGAGAGGGTCCAGCTAGAAGATTCTGGCAGTGAAGTTTCTGTCCAAGAGGAAGCATCAGTTAATCAATCCACCACTAGTGCAGATGAAGTGACTTATTTACAGGAGGACATGGAAATGCTTGTTGTGCAGTGTGAGAAACCTTTCTGGCAAATAGGGATCAAAGGGTTTCCATTGTAATTATTGAAAGGCAGGCCATTTATTTTGCCTGCCTTTAGTGGTGGTGCAGGAAGCGAAGTACACACAGTGACCGTCTTTCCAATCAGTTTCATCCAACTATTTATTGATGATATACGTTTGCATTATATTGTTGAGCAGACCAAATTGTATGTAGCACAGACACCAGTGCCACACATGCTAGAGCTATACAGTGGGTTTTTGTCAGATGAAGCAGTACAGGGATTTAACTTTTTTGATAAGATTACTAAGAAAACCATATTGGTCTACCAGTCACTTGGTGGTAGCTGCTATTTTTTCAGAAATCCTAAGCAGAGATTGTTACTTACTTTGCATGTTGTGGATAATGCTACAGAGATCACCCTGATTGTGATTGTCTCTTCAATATTTGAGCCATCCTTAATCATTTTGTGGATAATTTCTCATAGATCTATGTTACAGATCAAAATATTGCTGTGGATGAGTCTCTGGTCATGTTCAAGGGCTGGTTGGCTTTTAGATAGTTCACACCCAACAAGAGAAAACATTATGGCATTAAGTGGAACATGTGTGAAAGTCCCAATCAATCAATCAATCAATCAATCAATCAAGGAGTTCTCAAGGCGCTGGGGGGGGGGGAGTGGCAGTGGGTTGTGCAGCTCCGGTCAGACGAAGAGCCAGGTCTTGAGGGGCCTTCATGAAGATAGGCAGAGTGGGGGTGCAAATGATGTTGATCAGGAGCTCATGCCAGGTCTCTGCCGCAATGTAGGAGAAGGCTCTTCCACCCGTGGTTTCGACGAGGCAGAGGTCGGCAGAGGTCAGCAGGATCAGAGGATTCTTTTGGGTGTGTGGAAGGAGATTCTTTCCTAGAGATTTAGGGGTCCGGTGTTGTGGAGGCATTTCTAGGCATGGGTGAGTATCTTGAAGGTTAGTCTCTTCTCGACAGGGAGCCAGTGGAGATCTCGCAGGTGTTGGGTGATGTGTTTGTGTCGAGGGATGCAGAGGATAAGTCTGGCTGCAGTGTTCTGTATGGTCTGGAGCTTGCGGAGCAGAGATTTGTTGATCCCGGCGTAGAGGGTGTTTCCGTAGTCCAGTCTGCTGGTTATGAGTGCATGGATGACGGTCTTTCTTGATACAGGGGGATCCATTTGAAGGTCTTGCGAAGGAAGCGGAGGGTGTTGAAGCAGGTGGAGGTGAGAACGTTGATATGTCGTGTCATGGTGAGGGAAGAGTCGAGTATGATGCTCAGGGTCCGGTCATGGTACGTGGGGGTGGGGGGCTGCGGGGCTGCAGGGGGTGGTGGGCCACCAGGTTTTGTCCCATGCAGAGGCGGAGGGGCCAAGGACGAGGACTTGTGTATTTTCTGAGTTAAGCTTCAGGCAACTGCTGCTCATCCAGGATGCGATGTCCTTCATTCCTTCCTGGAAGCTGAGTCTGATGGTGAGGGGGTCCTTAGTGAGGGAGAGAATGAGCTGGGTGTTGTTGGCATGGGATACTATGCTGAGTCCATGCTGTCTGGGGGTGGCAGAGAGGGGGGCCATGTAGATGTTGGAGAGCGTGGGGCTGAGCGATGATCTTTGGGGTACTCTGCAGTTGATCTCTGTGGGTTCAGAGAGGAAGGGTGGAAGTCTGATTCTTTGGGTTCTGCTGGTGAGGAAGGAGTGTAGACAGTTGAAGGTGGTTCCCTGTATGCTGGCGTCATGGAGTCTGGTGGTGAGAGTGCAGAGGGAAATGGCGTTGAAGGCTGCAGAGAGGTCGAGTAGGATCAGGGCTGTGGTGTGGCCTTGGTCGAGGAGGCTGAAGATGTTGTCTGTGGTGGCAAGTAGGACAGTCTCTGAGCTGTGGTTGCTGCGGAATCCGAATTTGGAGGGGTCAAGGATGTTACCTTCGATGAATTTCGTTAGTTGGACGTTGATGATCTTCTCAGTGACTTTTCCGTGAGAGGGAGGAGAGAGATGGGTTTTTAGTTCTTGAGGTCCGCTGGGTCTTCTCAGGGCTTCTTGAGGAGTGGGAGTGGTTTGACTTCTGCGCATTTCCAGTCATCTGGGAAAGAGCCAGCTTCGAAGCTGGCCTTGATGGTGCATCATAGCTCAGGTGAGATGGCAGCGGAGGCTCTGTGGAAGATGTGTGGAGGGCAGGGGTCCGTGTGGGCTCCTGAGTGAATGCCTTTCCTGGTCGATGCGGTGTCTTCAGTGGTGACTGGGGTTCAAGAGGAGATAGTGGTCTGGAAGTTGTTGCTGGGTAGAGAAGTGTATTCTGTGTCCGAAATCTGTTCATTGAAGTTGTCGTAGAGGGATCTTATTTCTAAGTGGAAGTAGGAGACAAGTTTGTTGTAGAGGTCCTTGGAGGGTGTGACGTCCGTGGCTGCGCTGGGGGGCTTGGTGAATTCCTGGATGATGCTGAAGAGTTCCTTGGAGTTGCTGGCGTTGGCGTTGATTCTGTTTGAGATGAAGGTCCTTTTGGTGGATCTGATGAGTTGGTGGTATGCTGTCATGGCGTTCTTTTATGTGGCGTGGTCTTCTGGAGTTTTGCTGTTGCTCCAATTCTTCTTGAGACATCTGCAGGTGTGTCTGGATTCTTGGAGGACAGCAGTGAACCAGGTGGCCTTCCTGGGACGCTGTCTATCGGGGTTGCGGAGGGGGTGAGCTTGTCTGGGCAGTTGGTGATCCATCTGTGAAGTTCTTTGGCTGCGGAGTTGGCATCGGTCGAGGTGGGGGATAGCGGATGAGGGCAGAGTTGAGGTGTTCCTCGGTGACCTTGCGTTCCTTCACCGAGGGCGAGTTGCAGGTTGAGCCTTATAATGATATTCAAAAGTCATGTGTCTCGTATAAGACGCTGGTGGTGCATTTCTTTCTTTTCGGATCCTTCAATGATTATGTTTTTTTCAAAGAACATTCTCCAGAAACAAAGCTGGCCTTTCTACCATTTTAGCAGTCTGTGAAATGCAGCCTTGTTGCAGTGGAGCAAGCAATGGATAGAAGAATCAGAGAGTTTGAGGATATGGCTAGACTGAAAGATTAGTTATCAACAAGAGAGAGAGGGAAAAGGATAAAGGAGCACTCTTGGTCCCCCAACTACTGGGTCTGGTTCACGAGGGTTGCTGCAGGTACCAAGCGGGTGCCTGGCATTGAAGGCAGTGTGCCAACTTGCCACTATCCCCCTCCCGAGACCCATGGTGTGATAAACCTTTACACTGCATGTGCAATTCGGTTTCTCCAAAGAGAGCAACCCCTGAATTATAGGATTGCAATTTATAGTTTTGTTTTTTCACATTCACGTTCTCTGGTTAGGGTGGGCCTTAGCGCGCCCATACCGCCGAGGTACCCCCTTTTGTGGTCCGGAAGAATGCCTGGTAAATAGCATGACTCAGGCAGAAACATGTCAACCCTACACCATGGGATATAACTGAACAATCTATCCAGTTTTTCATCCAGCACCTTGTTTTTAGTGTGTCTGAAGGGCCAACTAATAAATCATTTTCGACACAATCTTGTCACTTTTAACCATGACTTTCACTTTTTCACTCAATCACAATAAACCAGCTCAGCAGTAATTCTGGCATTGAAGCACACCAGGGAGGCACTCGGACGCTCCTGGTGGGGCCCGATGATGAAGCATGTCACCAACTAGATTGGTTAAATGAGGTCTTTCTAAAGAATCTAGTAAGATTCTTCTTGCCTGCTCTTCTCACAAGAAGGCACACTCTTTTGTTGTTTAAGTTAGACTGAAAGATTGCCACTTTCCTAAATACATTCCTCCAACAGCCATAAAAATACTTTCCTTGTCCGAGATGTAAAGTCTGTCTCTGAAGAGGAATATGAAAGGAGAGTCATATGTAATGCCCTGAGTGTTCTTCTAATCCTGTTCTATGTATGCCCACATATTCTAAACTATATCATATGCAACTGAAACAATAGGAGCAAACCTGAGAGAAAAAGGCAATAGAAGACCATAGTCTGTATTGTCTTCTGTTTTATGTTTTGACAACAGTTTACCAATTATTTGACATGTTTTTCATGCAAACATGGTTAGTTATCCTTTTCTACAGCATGATGAGTAATATAGAATTTGGAAAAAACGGCTTTTTCATGTTCTGTCTTTAGCTGAAGCCTTTCTTTAAAAAATAAATAAATTTCCGTACATGTTTTGTGATATGAAGTTTGATGGTGATGTCTGTAGGGTGGTTGGATACTGGTGTCTGTGTCTGTGCGTGTGTGGAGGTGGCTGGTAGTGTACGTAGTGGTTGGCTGGTGGGGTGTGTATGGGGGCCAGGATTTTTAAGGTAATATCGATGTTAAAAATATCTATGTTGTTAATATCATTTACAAAAATGTTGTAGTAAGGAATATTGTTTTTTAATTATCTTTAAGTATTTTATTACATGTTTTAATTGTATATGTTATAATTGTTTGTATAATTATTGTTAATGTTTTTAAATCTGTTTTGTAAATTTGTAGTTGTTTAATTTGTAAATTGTAATTTTAATGTTGTAGTGGGTTGTGTGGTTTGTAGGCATAAGGGGAGGGTAGTAAATTCATTATAATCAATTAATAATGAATTGTAATTCTTATTAATCACTCAACTGCTAATAATGTCAAATGTGTAGTTAGTTTATTTTTTAAGTTGTAAATCTGGTGCGGGTTGTGGGATTTATAGGGTAAAAGGTGGGAAGTTAATTAATCTTAATTAATCATTTCTATTTAATATTAATAATTTAATTGATAATTAATTATGTAAAATTTGTAATTAATTTGATTTTTAAGATGTAATTTAGGTGTGGGCTGTGGGGTTTGTAGGGGTAAAGGTTGGAAAGTTAGTTAGGTTTAATTACTTAAAAAAAATAATTAATATTAATTACTAAGTTGATAATTAGTTATGTAAATTGTGTAACTGTGATTTTTTAAAGTTAAATTTCAGGTGTGGTTAATTGGGTTTGTAGGGATACAGGGTGGAAAATTAATTAACAAATAATGTATTAATAATTCATTATTAATGTATTATTGATTATGTAATTGTTCATTATGTAAATTGTGAAATTATCATATTTGTTAAGCTATACTTTAGGTGTGTGTCATTTAGTTTGTGGAGAAATGGGGGGCTATTTAAGTAATAATGCATTTAAAATTATTTATTCAATTTGTAATTTTTTTTATTTATCAATATGTTAAATGTGTTATATTTTATTTTATGTCAATTACATTTTGCTTTTATGCTTGTGGGAATATAGTGTGGTATTTTAATTAAATTGATAAAATCTGTTTTAATTAATAATAATTAAGACAAATGTTAATAATTATGTAATTTATTACATTTGTAAAATTGTAGACACATAATTTTTATTTGGAATTTTATATTTTGGGGTATTTAATAGAGTTGTTAAAATAATGGTATTTGTTTGAAGTGAACTACTCTCTGTATTTTTGCAGAGCCTGGAATGGGAAAAGTTAATTTTACCCATTTGGTGTCCAATGCTTTGACTACTGTTGCAGTGAATGTAGTGGGAATAGTCAATTTTACCCCTCCAGAGTCCAATGCTTTACCTGCTGTTGCACAGTTTGGAGTGGGAATAGTAACTTTTACCCCTCCTGTGTCCAACGCTTTCCATACTGTTGCACAGACTAGAGTGGGAGTAGTAAATTGTATCCCTATTGAGTCTAACACGTTTCCTAATGTTGTGTGCACTGGAGTTGGAAAAGTTTATTTATTATTACTAGAGTTTAATAGTTTTTTTTAATTGTTTAAATATTTATATTATTATGTGCTTTGTGTATTCAACTTTGTATATTTTTATATATATAAATGTCTGTAATATTTTAGTAAAACAACACTTATTTTTGTTTATTGTTTAACTTTTATGTATAATTAAATTGGCAATATTTTAAATGTTTTTGTAGTTCATTTATTACATATTTTATTTATCTCTGTATATGTATACAAATATATATGTACAATGAGAACTCCTCACAACCTCCAGCAAGCCACGAAGCATCGCCGGCGAAGAAGGAGACGGACCACCAGGCTCAGGTACGATGTCTTTTATTCACCCAACAGAAAACAAATATATATGTATGTATATATACACACACATATATATGTAGTGAACAAGGACACAGCCTGGTGTCTGAAACCCGTATGAGGCATGCACGTTCTTTTGCACAGTAAAGAAAAATCTGGCTAGCAACCATTTTCGTGTCCGTGGTTCTGTTCGGTGCAGTGAGGCACCTGGGAAGTGGAGTGTACACATATATATATATACATATATATATATATGTACTTGTTACATTAATAAATGAAAAAACTAGAACATTATAATATAAATTACAAATATTTTTAATAATAGTTTAACATGATATCTGTGTATATAAACATAAACACATACATATATATGTATGTGTGTATGTTTAAATTAATTTATTTTATATGTATTTTTAAATATTACTTAAAAATATTTAATTTGGTTTACCAGGTTTTAAAATCAGGGTTATGGATGCATTATCCCATGAGACTGGGGGCGACACGCCTTCCTGGAGGATCTGGTTGAATAAGGTAGTTAAGAAAGGAACAATTGCCTGCTCCAAAACCCTATAAATCTCAGCGGGAAGGCCGTCGGGCCTGCCGCCTTTCCCTTCTTACTACTCACAATAGCCGCTTTGACCTTGTCCCGCGTGATCGCCCGATCTAAAGAGGCACGTTGTTCCAAGGTCGGCGAAGGCAATGGTATCTCCTTCAACCAATCTTCAATACTATCCGCCTCGATAAATGTATCCTCCTTATAGATGTCTTGAAAAAACAGCCTAAAAATCCTCCGAATGTCCTTGTCCAATGTATAAACCAAGTTATCATGGGTAATTGAACCGATAATATTTCGTACCTGGTCAGGCTTAGATTTCCAGGATAAGAGTCTACCTGCTCCCTCTCCATATTGAAAATGAGCAATTTTACTCGCTTCCCACCTTTGTAAAACACATGTATTCAACACTGAATCCAAGTGCCCCTTTACTCGCATTAACTTGTTATGTAACTCCTGTAAGGTATTGATCGAGGCATCTGAATGCGAATCTATTTCCCCTTGTGTCTTAACAATTTCAGCCTCACTGGAAGATACCTCCTCTCTATATAATTTCTTCCTACAGGTAGCCCTGCTAGTTATTTGGCCCCATAAAAAGGCCTTGTAGGAGTCCCAAACACAACCTAATGAGGCTGAACCAATGTTCGCATTCATGAAGCATTCAGTTTCATTTACCAGAAAGGAAGTCTCCTCGTGTACCGAGAGAAGCGAGCGGTCAAACTACCAAATTCTGGGGGAAGCTTTGGCAAAACCTTCCATTACCATCCATACAGCTGAATGGTCTGATAGGAGTGAGGGAAGGTAAGAGATGATTTTTACTACACTCTTCAGAGTCTGGCTAATCAAAATAAAATCAATTCTCGAATGATGATGATATTTATAGTTTCGAAATGAGACGCCCAGTTGTTGTCCAGACCTTATTCTCCATATATCTAAATAGCCGTACTGTTTCATATTATCCAATAGGAAGGCCCTAGTTTTAGAAGGAATTGAGGCCCGACTAGTTAATGATTTATCGAGAAGGGGATCTAAAACTATAATGAAATCTCCGACCTGGATAATAGGTTCTGAATAAGATAATAAATGAGAAAAAATGGATTTAAGAACAGAGGGGTCATCATGGTTCGGACCATAAATTCTTCAATTGTAGTTTGTGCCCCTGCAATGTTTACTGTTGCAATGACCCATATGCCACCTGGGTCTGCTAACTTAGATATAAGACTGGCTTTTACTGATTTCTTAAAAAGTATCGTGACTCCCCTAATGTTCATAGTCTGTGTTGTAGAGATACATAAATCAATCCATCTATTTTCTTTAGCTAAGGAAAGCATCTCCGGTTCTGTCAAGTGCGTCTCATGGAGAACAATGACCTGCGAAGGCCATTAATATTCCAGAAGAGAATCTGTAGACTATTCATAAGAGAAGTTACCTCCCCCTTTCATATGTCCAATTTCCAAACAAAAGCCCTCAAGACCAATCCAAAATTGCCATATTTACACCAAAAACCACTCTATAAAAAAGAGTAAAATAAAAGAACGTTACAAAGAAAATGAGGACATTTTTAGATTTTTTACCTTGCAACACCCACCCACCTACCCCATGCCCTAATCTACCCAGCCCCCCTCTGTGGGAAACCCTTGCCCTATCTATCCGGAACAAGTCCAGAGATAGCGCCCCTCCAGACTCCCGCAACGTTTAATCCATACAAACAACCAAAGATGCCAAAAGGTTAGTAGCTTGCCAACAAAAGAGTAATTAGGACTCAATATATGTATATTTTTTATAGCCTTCTAAGATATCAGCCTAATACTCAATTATAAAAGGAATGTAAATACCAACCTACCCTACAAAACTAACTATCCCCAATATTGAATTTAATGATCAAAGAAGGAGACTCTACTAGAGGTCCAGGACTGGCTCAAAGCTAACCTGATGAACCTTCCTCTTTACCCAAGTCCAGCAACAATTCACCTGCAGCCTGTACAGATCTGATGTTGTACATTTTGTTGTTGTACATTATCTTTAATGCAGGTGGACACTTGAGTTGTGCAACCGCCCCTAGCTTCCTAAAAGCGTCTAACCTCCTCCCCAAATCCCACTGTTTATCCAGGGTTGCCCTAGATAGATCTGATCTTATCTGAAAAGTGAACCCCTTGCCGCTCAAGGATTTCTGTTTTAGAGCTTGATTAAAAATAAACTCTTTAAGAGAATAGGTGGGGAAGTTGACTAGGATTTTCCTAGGCTTAGATCTTTGTGGGTTCTTCCTGAAGGGGTCCCTATGAATTCTTTGTATGTCAGTACCTAGATCTTCTACCGACTGTTCAAGCCCTAAAGAATCCCTTAAAAGCGTGATAACATATTGCTTGATATCAGTGCCCTCACTCCCCTCAGAAATATTAAGGATTCGTAGGTTGTTGCGCCGAGCCTTGTTCTTCAAAACCTCCATTCTTTCGCACAAGGCGAGATCCTCTTTTTTGAGGTTAATAATGTCAGCCTTGGCCTTTTCGGGATGAAGAGAGAGGCCCACCACTGTGTTTTCTGGCGTCGCCGTCCTAGCGTTGAGCCCATCGATTTTATTCTCCAAGGATTCACAGAAATTTCTCATTTCTGTCTGGTTGGCAGTTGAGACTTCGAATCCCCTTTTTATGTCTAATGACAGAGATGAAAACATAGTTTCCAAAGAGGCTGCTACCGAACCGCCACCACCCTCAGCCAGAGAGCTGCTTGTCATTAAAGCCATACCCTTCTGCAGAGCCACTCCCTGCTCCAACGTCTCCAATGCCTCTGATGTCTGCTGTGGTTCTAAAGCAGGTTCATCCGATATTCCCATATCTTCCATCTCTATCGTTGCAACCTCTAAGGCCCCTACAATGCCCGGAACCCCACAACTGGTATCGCACTTCTCACCCCCTAATGAGGCTCCCTCCAGATCCATGGAACAGGGGGGGGAGGAAGAAAGGAGAAAGATATTTAACCCTTCGCCCAACGGCTGAGGGATGACCTTAACATCAAGCCTTTTAGGTACAGGGAATGGGAGAAGAAGGTGGCCTTGTACGCGGATGACATCTTGATCTTTTCCTCAGAATTGTGCACAGCCCTTCCATCGGTGATCAAATTAGCTCAGGATTTTGGTGAAATCTCTGGATATGAGATTAATGCCTCTAAAACAGAGATCATGGTCTGGAACAATGAGGAGTCAGTGGTAGGGGTGCAGCCCAGTTCAAAAATGAGGTACCTTGGGATTAATATTGTCCAGGATGTCAATAGAATTGCTGAAACTAACTTTTCTGTAGTAGCGAAAGATTGTCGAAAACTCATGAGATCATGGTCTTCATTACCTTTGTCCATTTTGGGAAGGGTAAATCTTATAAAGATGTCTATTTTACCAAAAATCACTTTTCTGTTTAATACTATTCCTCTTTATTTCTAACCTTCACTTTTATCTAAGTTGCAGAGTGATAATAATTCCTTTATTTGGGCTCAGCAAATACTCAGGATTGCCTAGAAAAAAATAAGGCGCCGAAGAGAAAAGGGAGGACTAGCAGCCCCGGATCTTCAATTGTATGCGTGGGCATTCCAACTTACCCACTCCCGCATGCTATTGAAGAAGCCCACTAACATCGGGATCGGCTGTATGTTCAGGGACATGCTTAGTGGGGTAAGCTTATCACAGGAGGGGTTTCTGTTTAAATTTGGGGACCCCAAATTAAAAAAAATATATAAAACTAAAGGTTTTACAGGGCATGGCTAGAACGTGGGCCAAAGTGTGTCGTTCTGTAAGGCTAGGGTATTTCTCTAGTAAGGCACCTTTGTGGGACTCACCTGGGGGCTCTGGTTGGCTTAAGGACAGTCTTGCTTTGCCCTTGAGAGAGGCAGGGTTGGAAGTATGGGGCGATCTGTTTGTAGTAGGAGTTCTTGTTTCATGGGAATCCCTTAGTGATAGAGTCGGTTCAAACCTTTCTAGGTTTAAAAACCTACAGATAGCTAGCTGGGCTCAGTCACAGTCTACCACTAAGAGTAGATTCCCAGTAGGGGAAGGTAACCATCTTGAGTTCCAACTTCTTAATAGAACCCGGGCCAAAAAGGAAATCTCTTTTTGGTACCATGCAATTCTAGAGGAGATTGGTGATGAATTTCAACTGGCTGATAAGCTCTGGGGGAGTTCCTTTTCGGACCCCGATGTGGGAAGCCTCTGGCTTAATTCCTTTAAGCTATTGTGGGATATTGTTAAACCAGCATGGCTCCAAAGGAATCACCTCTTCACCCTGCATAGGGTCTATTACTCACCACAGAGGCTCTCAAAATTCTCAAAAGACTCACCAGTATCTTGTATGAGGTGTGGGGCAATAGCTGCCTCGGACTTACACATGTTTTTTGATTGCCCATCCTTGTCTCCCTTCTGGGACTCTATAAGTAGTCTACTGTCAACTTCTCTCGGCCGCCAAATTACGATAAATTCTGTACTTGCAATATTTGGTGTGATGGATGGTGTCATGGGTCCTGCCAAACATCTTCTTTTCTATACCATCCTCCTGGCCAGGAGAGAAATCTGCAAAAAGTGGAAGGACTCTATACCACCCTCCTTTCCTGATTGGCGGGCATCAGTATTGAAGGTTTCGAGGCTAGACCTAATGAGATTGGGCAACCAAAATAAAAGAGCCTTTTGGTACCTTTTGAAGTGGGGCCAACAGTGAGATTTCGGATGGGGTTGGTTTTTTTTTCCTCTGTCCAATGATTATGCTGCCCTTGCTTTCTCTTTCTCTTCTGGCATATCCAGACATATCAGGTCGCGCCCTGATCGTTGGTACACATGCTCTGCAAAGTGGCTCCCCTATGGTCTCTGTACGAAGGTCTTGGAGGATTTAACATCACTGATTGGCGGAGGCTACCTGAACAATAAGCCTTGCTATCCAGTTCACTGAGGCAGTGTGTCACTCTCTTCAGACTTTAACGAAATGACAAGGGTAGAAAATGAGGACAAAAAAATATATATTTAATTTACATTATATTAGTGTTATATGTTAAAATATTTAAGATTTACTACTTTTAACTATATAAATGTTAAAAAAAGATATTTATGTCAATATGTTTTCGATATTATGGTAAAATTATATTTTTCTCTTGATCTTTTCGCACTTACTTATATATCCATAGGAAAACAATATTTTCCTGCTCTATATTTTTGATACAATATTTCCGTTGCACAATATTTCTGGTTTTGATATTATTTCAGTGAACCACCTCCAACTCTGTCACACACTCTCTGGACAGAGGAAGCCTCTAGCCGCACTCTTGGAACACAACCCCTTGGAAGCCCGGCTACTTATGAGCCCACTGGCCGAGTGGGGCATCTCCCAGACCAATTGAGCCCTGATATATCATTCTTCATGTACATTGGCACAACTGAGGGAGCGATAGGAGGGGTGACTGGGCCCTCTGGACAAGGGAGAGTGGAGGGAGGCATCATGAACCTTAGCCATTGCAGCTTGGCTGCATCTTGTTCAATTAAATTACCTCCACTGTACATATTACACACTCAGGCATTTGTGGAGAGCCCACATACTCCTTGATCCATCCTGTACCAGAAGTGGGGGTGACATAGGTGATTTTTATCACATGGATTGGGCATAATCCATAATCCAAAGGTACTGGCTGTCTATATTTGCTGCCATCGTCAAAAACACAAGAGGGTCCCTGAATACAAGTACTAGGCGGAGGAGGCAGGGAAAACACTGTAATCAAAAACAAGAGAACCTCCCCTAGAACAAAACCTATAATTAGGTAATTACTCTAATTTCTTTCAAAACATCATCATTGTCCCACACAGAGAGAATTTATTTGAAAAACATATATCTATTTATTGATTTTTTTCTCTGAAATATTCTTTCATAGATCCAAAGTGTACAGAAGAGACATCAATATATATACATTCTATTTACATTTCAAAATATATGAGAAACAGCCCTCTCATAGCTCCAATACATCCACACTGTGTGGGACCATGATGATGTTTTGAAAGAAATTAGAGTAATTACCTAATTATATATTTGCTGCCATGTCAGCGGTCTTGGGCCAGTGTCATGAGGCATGACCAAGGGTTGCACTGTTGGGACTGGCGGATGACATGGGAGGCCCCAGAAAGGACCGAATCCTGGTGGGACAGGGCACAATGTTAGCAAAGAGATATGTGGCTAAACACTGGAAGTCCCCAATTGCCTCGATGATGAAAAAGTGGGGGCAGGAATGGAGAACTCTGCAAAATTGGAGGAACCGATTTATTTAGCCCAAGGATGTCCCAGGAAACACTGGAAGATGTGGGGGAGATAGTGGGAGTATTATTGACTAGACACTACAACTGTGGGTATCTCAAGGGGTGAAGTGGGTATGATAGTGGCAATTTCCAGCATTGTACATGAGAATTTCTGCAAACGTGTGTAATGTTGTTATAGAAAAAAAGAACATTCAGCATTTGCCAGAATGCAGCTACTAAATTGCTCTCTGGCTAGTTCTTTGGCCTTAGGTCTGTCAGCTCTAATGGAATATTAACACCAGGCATTTCTGAAAATAAGATAACCAGTGGAGTCCAAGGTGATGTGACTTTCATGGATCCTGCTACCTTTCCCTACCCACTAAGCTGTGCAAACCCCCAAATTGTGGCTAAATCCATGAATTTTCCTCACATTTCTGTGAGAGAGTGTTCCAGAAGTGACAGGGATCCAGATATTTCCTACCACCCAACATTCCCACACTTATCTAGATAAAAATACTACCACAGTTGTGTGACTGGGTCTGCCATCTACAAAAGAAAAGATTAAAAATGTAATGACATCAAATTGTCTCCATTCAAACCTACCCACCCGCAGTATTTGGGCCTGGGCTCAGCTGCCACCCAAGAAAATCTACCACACCAAGGGGAGTCCAGGGTAGTCACTTGCGTAAATCCCAATACTTTTTCTTCACCATGGTGCCCTGAAAACCATCATTTGTTTAAACCATTTATTTTCCTACTATTTCAGAGAAAGAAAGGTCTGTAAGCTGCAGGGATTCATAAACTTCCTACCACCCAGGTTTTCTATACTTCGTCTCATAAAAATGGTACGCCACTTGTGTAGTTGGGCCTACTGCTTGTGACTAGCACAGATCAAACCTAGGTAGTGGATGAGCCCAGGCCTAAATTCCAGAGCTACCCGTATCACCAAAAGGGTTAATTTTTCTTTCAGAAAGTTTTATGTCTCCAAGCGGGGTACCATTTTTATCAGAAGACACGTGGGAACAATAATAGAACACTTGGTATTACCAACTGGATTTCTTTCCATTTCAAATCTATGCCAGTGTGTAAAAAAGAACACATTTTGCAAAATTCTCTCTGAATCACATCATGATATGAGTAACCCCAAATTCAAATTCAGAGGTACACAAATAACTACAGTTCCTAAACTCAGTGTCATCTGCACATTTTAAAAATACTTATATTTCCTGTATAACCATTTTTAACTCATTACATTTTACCATATGAATTGCTGCATGGTCGCACGCAGTTAAAAATCATTTTAAGTACCACCTCGGTTGTAGGCTCTGCATATTGAGTGTGTTTTTGCAACTAACAAACACTGTGGGCTTCATTACAATGTTGGTCGGAAACGTTCCGTCCGACACCATCTCGGATTTGGGATCTGACCAATTCGCAGTCGGCGGTTCCAACCGACCCATTGCGATGCTTCTGAACATTGTTCGGAAGGACTCCCATTGACTTCTATGGGAACCTGTGTTCTGACTGACAACACAGACTCCTAGAGAGAAAATGGGTGTCTTCTAAAAACCTTGCACCCTGTTGCGGGCATTCCATGGTGCCTGCCACACTGTGCATGGTTTAACAGGGGGGTCTCTTGGATACCCCCTTGACCCCAAACCGGAGGACTCAGGATGAAGGGGGGCCGGGTAGGGGCCCACAAAGTCAGTTTCCAACAGCCTTTTCGTGTCGGACAGACTGATTTGGGAAGACAGTCTGAATCCGACATCGTAATCGGTCGGTCGGAAACACTGTCCATTGAGCTGTACAGATCGCTTCCAAGTGACTCAGATTCTCTGATTACCGCTTGGGATTGATTTGAAATGACCTAACGGTTCTTCTTCAACAGCAAGCATCGTGATCAGTTGGGCGGATTGGATTCTGACTGACTTGGGCAGATGGGTTTCAACTCAGTCTAGGAGAATCTGACTGTTGGTCAGAGGCTTTCCAACCGACATCGTAATGAGGCCCTATAAATCCCTGCAGCCAGAAGAGACTGATGGATTAGCATGCTATGGAAAAAAAGTTTGGAAGCCAAGTGGTTAACAAGACTTAAATATTTGATGATCAAGGACAGTGGTGTTAGGGTGGCCAGTACCTGAATGAAGTGTTTTATAACTTGAAAGTTAGTGCATGGAATGAAACTATGAAGTATTTCGTGACTCCGTGTGATAATGTGTCATACCCCAAAACAAAGTCAACAATATAGCTGGTAGAAGAGTATTATCTGCAACAACAAAAAACGGAGAAACTAACATTTCCTGCTGATTATGCTGATAAGAACGTGGATGTAGGATGCCAATGTACATTCATCAGAAAGTGAATTGCTTGTCCCCTATGTAGATTTAGAAGGAACAAGGATGCTTCCAGTCATGAAAAATCAGAAAGGAAATGTTTCTTGCATGACAATACGGATCCTGAGATGCAAAAAAATGATTGCCCCTTGTATCAACTCTTAAAGTGGATACCCTTGGAAAGTAGTGCACTTTAAATCTACAAGCCAAAGGCTTATAGCCAGACTAAGCTGTGCTGACATGACTGCTAGGGATGCAGTATACCTTACAGTGTGACTCATATGCTTGTGCCATACAAATAGCAAACAACAAGATGGGATGAAAGTTTTTGTGAAAGCTTATAGCTTTCATTCAACCCACTCTAGAAAGTGAACAAAATAATCCAGTTTGCAAAGTTTATAAACATAAGCTAATCTGTTGTAGAAGCATTGATCACGTTGAAGGAAATAAACTCAGTATCCATTAAACAAGCTTAAAACAACAAACTCCATCTAATGTTCTTGGACTTAAGGTACATGCAGAAAGTAGTGATGTGTTAATACTTGTAAACCAAGAAGTTGGACACTCTGACGCAAAACTATGCTCTTGGTGGTGAATCCAAAAGCAATGATCGTGGCAGAAGCAGCAGAGATATTATGCAGAGATAGTGTACACAGCAATCCCCTTATTTCTGGATCATTCATAGAAGAATGCTAATAAAATTGACCCCTTCTATATTAAAGTTAAGCTCAATACACTCAAAGCCAAGAGACACCATTTACATTATTTTTTATCTTTTTACACCCAATCTAACCAAGATCCAAGGACCTTGTGGACTATGTGTTTCGTATCGACATATCGGTGTCATGCAATCATGTCTTAACTACTGAACTAAGGTACTCAACTATGGCTCATTTTCATAATATTAGTGTTGTACCCTTTCAAAATAAAAATTGGTTTCTGCTGTCGATAACTTCAATCACATATCACAACCTGCACCACGTTGTCTGTGAAAACTTGAGACTTGCATGGGGCATGCCAAGGAGGAACAACTAACATGCAGCTAATTAAGGGGTCGATTAGGATGGCGGTGAATCCGCATCCACCGGGCCGGCGGAAGCCAACGCCGGCCTGGAGGATGCGGATTCACCGCCATGGCCACAGAAAACACCCACCGCCAGATTAGGATGGCGGTGGGATTGCGGTGGGACCAGCGGCGGATGGCAGGTCCGCCCGCCGCTGATCCGTGGGGTGTGGAGGGCTATATGGTGGCGGTGTCTGCAAGACACCGTCAGCCAAATTACGATGTGCATTGAAACATGCTTTTCCACGGCGGCTTTTCCGCCGTGGAAAAGCATGTGGTCTTTTGGGGGCCTGTTGCGGGTCCCCAGGGTTTCGGGGGGGTGGGGGGTGCACATGGGGGGTACCTATGGAACCCACCAGCATTTACATGCACAAAGCGGCAGGCACCGTGCGGTGCCTGCCGCTTTGTGCATGTAAATGTAAAACATGCATTTTTAACCTTGCGGCGGGTGCTGCTTCAAGCAGCACCCGCCGCAAGGTTAAAGATACGGGATGTGACCGCCAGGGTGGCGGTCACATCCTAATTGCACCGGAGGGACCGCCGCTGCGTCTGCGGACGGTCCCTTCACCTCGGGGGCGGCGGACGGACGCAGGTCCGTCCGCCATCCTAATAGGCCCCATAGTTATGCAAATGGGTAAATATTTTCACTGCCCGCATTGATGTCAAATGCTTAGCCAAAGTCTTTGAGAGTCTGGAGGGGGGAAACTGGCTCCCACTCTAATCCTTTTTAAAGTTTTGTGTGATTCCACTTTCAGAGACCACATGGGATTACAGAAGTCTCACGAGAGCTCCAAAGTCCATGCTGCAATCGCGTATGCTCCGCTGTTTAAATCACATTTGAGAGCATCAGTCTTTGCTAGGCAATCAGGTGCGGTGTGTGGAAGCGACAAACATGCGGAAAGCCAAGATCAGAAGATAGCAGAAGGAACTAGTGGCTGCATAGCAGCGGCATTCACAACATATTAGCACATTTACCTGTTAAGGTGGCATTCTGACATCTCGAAAGAAGACACTTGAAGGAGAACCTGTAGAAAGATAAAAAGAGACATTTAAGAAACAAATATCCAGAAAATTAGGTCAATGGTTTAATTCATGCTGGGTACTGGAATCAATAGGCAATTTTTAAATGATCATTTGTACAGTCCTAATGGGAGTAAGTGGCAATATAAAGATTACTTAAAGTAACAATCTAAAAGAGTGTATAAGAATTTCACTTAGTGAATAAAGACAACTACTTCTTTTAGTTTGGAAATCTTCTGCAGGAACATTTAAATGATAACAAATTTAAAAGTAAACTGTGTGAAAATGATTTTTTGAAGGAGTAATAAACACCTCTCTTTCCCAACAGAGGTTTTTCATGATTACCTATGTGACATAAAAAAAGTTATTCAATAATCATTAAGTAACCATAGTAAGCACATTTTCGAATTTAGAGTAGTAATCACAAGTTAACAGAAAGTATATCATATTAATAACAATGTCACTGCAGAGAAACCTTGACATAAAACAAAGACTCCAGCCAGCTCTCAATCCAAACTGACTAACAACAATATTTCCTGTAAATAATTATGAAACCACTTTTATGAGAGATAAAAGCCCAAAAAAAGTGAATCAATGAGGCAACTTTATTCTCTATGCATATGGAACTAACCCGTCTGAAATAGAACATAAAACAAAAAAAGAGAGCAATAGACTTAACAGAGGTGTAACAGAGAATGTGGTGAAGTAACACATCTGGAACGGTCTTGTTTCCCTCTGTCCAATTCCCCTTTCCGTGCTAGCCTTTCTGGCACAGAAAGGCTGTCGGACAGTGACTTTAGGGGCCTCTAGCACGGCCGCCTTGCCTCCGCTGCCTATGGTTGGTTGCCGAGGAGGTACCTAGGGTAGCCCCCTGTAATACTATGCACTGTGTGGAAGACACATGGGGTGCCTGCCACAGGGTGTAGGGTTTTACACGCACCTCTTTTCTCTATAGGAGCCTGTATTACGGCAGGTATACAGCCATAGTACAAGCTCTGATAGAGAAAAGTGAGTATGGGATCGAACAGTATTCAGATGCATCGTAATCAGGCGGTTGGAACCACCGACTGGAGATCGGTTGATCCCGAGACCATGACAGTGTCAGTCGGAGGCAACGCCGACCAACATCATATAGCTTTTTCTCTTTTTATAAACTCAATAGAAGAACAATAGTGAATACATGTATCCATGTATGTGTTTGCATTTATAGAGCATATACCTAGATGGGCCGCTTAAGAGTGTTGTAGAACAAGATGGAAATAATTGGATGTTCATATTTAATTACAATATATCTAGTTTAGCTAAAGTCCATTATGTTCTTCCTTAATAATGTTAAGGCCCTTCCCACACAGGTCTGCTCTGCCCATCAACTTTTACGCGACCTGCACATTCTATGGCTCATAAAATATTTGCATATGAACAAGTAGTTCTCAGGGATGTCATGCAAATAGTTTCTCAAAAGAAATATATCAACTACAATATATCCAAAGCTGAAAAAGATGCACTCCAAATACTGAGGGAGAACAAGGATATTGTCATCAAGTTCACGGATAAAGGTTAGGCAATTGCCATACAGAATACCAGAGTCTATAAAGCTGAGATCTGTACCCAACTCAGAGATGGTGGTAGTTATTCTAATCTTACTTCAGATCCTACTAAGGAAATCAGTAGACTGATAAAGGTGACTACCAATGTTGACCCCCATATGGGTTTTTTGCCAGAGACTGAACATAACTTTCTCAATAAAAAAACACCACACCTCCCAACCATTTACTCCACCCCTAAGGTTCATAAAAACCTGTCTGACCCTCCTGGACGCCCTATTGTGCCCAGCTGCTGCTCCATCTTGGAACCTATATGTAAATGCATTGACTTATTTTTGTAACCTTGTGCTGTGTCTGCCAAAACCTACTTAAGAGAGAAAATGGAAACCATTAGATCGATTGACCAACTACCATTTAATCCAATACAACAGCTACTGGTCACCATTGACATTGCGTCTTTATATGGAAGAATCCCTCAAAGGCAGGTTTTAGAAGTCATAAGGACTGTCCTTGACAACAGACCCCAACTGGTCCAAGTACCCACCGATTTTGTTTTAAATCTATTAGAGATCGCTATGATGAACAACTTTTTCCTCTCTAAGGATGAATTCTTTCAACAAACCAAAGGTGTTGCGATGGGGACTAGCTTTGCACCCAACCTGGCCATATTGAATATGGACAATTTTGTGACAAACTACATCTTCAATTATGGCAATCCATATCGGAACAACATAGCCCACTGGAAGCGTTACATTGATGATATTTTAGTGATCTGGACAGTTACCGAGGGTGACCTTCTATGCTTCCATTGCTGGTTGAATGACAGATCACAGGATATTCAATTTAAACATCAACACAGCTCCAGCTGTATATACTTTTTGGATATCTCCATTAAAGTGGACGAGGGTCTTCTTTACACTACTCTATTTAGAAAAAGTAGTGAATGGAATACCTTACTGCAATATACTAGTCACCACCCTGGAAACCTTAGGGATAATTTACCATACAGACAATTTCTCAGAATACGAAGACATTGCTCATGTAAGACTGACTACCTTAATGAATCAGACAATCTACACAACAGACTGTTAGCAAGAGGTTATCGTAAAAGTCTACTTAAAAAAGCTTACAAGAGGGCGTGGTTTAACCCTCAAGACACTTTATTGGAGCCTAAACCCTCTTCGACTAAGATAAATAAAAGGATGATGTGTGTCACAACATTTAACACACGCAGCAATGAGATCAGACGCATCATCAACCGTTACTGGAATTTAATCTTGGATGAAGATAGACATAAAGGAACTGCTGAGGCACACCTTCAGGAAGTGTAAGAACATTAAAGACTATGTAGTCTGCTCTCTACTTGCACCATTGCACGACCTACACAACCCTCCCTACAATCTATGTGGAGCTTGCCCACTATCACCGGACACCACAAATGTGGATATTGCAAAGCATGTGACCTCACGGTTGAAACCAGTACTTTCAGCCAGGACCACCTCAACTTTGACCTTAAGAAACATACCAATTGCAACATTACAGATGTGATGTATGCCATCAAATGCCACTGTGGTCTACTATACATTGGACAGACTCTTCAAAACGTAAAAAACGCATACTACAGCATTGTAGTCGTATCAGATGTAAGGTTCAAAAGGGTCCACTAGTTGAACATTTCCTCACACTCGACCATCCAGTAAATAGTTTGACTTTGGGTTGTCCTTGAAAAGGTGACCCTAGGCGCCAGGTACAGGGACATAACAGATATCCTAAAGGTGCGGGAATGCAAATGGAGCCATATGTTCGATACTGTCAACCAGGGTTTAAATGAACAAGAGGAAATCTCCAGATGAATATTGTTATTCCACTATAATTGATTCCCTTCTCCTTACTGAGACACAGTTCCTACAATTGCAGCAGGCCTAGACTCTCCTTTGGCCTTGATTGCATCCCTACGTAAGTGTATACATGTATAATAACAATGTCCCCCCCTTTTGTTCCCTGTGATTCCATTTTGAACTGATTTGAATTGGTTGTCTATGTAAATCCCTGTATGAGAGTAAGTCCCCCCACTTTGTACAGGACACATGTTTGTAATTGTCTTAGCTTACTACGATGTTTTGAACTGCTTTATACTTTTCCTTATGTAAACTCTTTATGTTTATATGGATCCATGTCGTACTTGACACACCATTGCAACAGACTGCCTTTCTGTACACAATAGTGTTTGTGTTGTATCCCTTTTATCTCAATGTATACATATGTAATTTCTTTAGGTGAAGATGTGTTCCCCGCTGTACAAGACAAATCATTGTAACAAACTGCATCTGGTTATTATTGTGTATATAATGTACCCCTTGCATCTCAATGTACATATATATAACCCTAAATATACATATACTAGCTCAGAATCCCGATCTTAGCTCACTATGATGTGTTCTCTCTCTTTTTTTTTCCAACTCTTATTATTTAACAAAACAATAAAGTACACATCAGTACAGTTAGTCATTTCACAGTGGTTGGTTACATCATGGGTGCACAACACATTTAATGTTTCAGTCCAAAATCTATTCAACGTTTCGTATCTACCCCTCTGCGTTCGGTGACTATTGTGACCTCTCCTCCCTCCGGCGTAGCTCAATTGTAGGAGACTGGCATATTTCGCCCCTGTGTATGTTCCATGCTGCCCATTCACGATCCCATTTTTTAGGGTACCCTCTGTTTTTGAAGACATCCTTCTCCGCTATCATGGCCCTATCCATGTCAGCCTACAATCCTCTACTTAGTGGTGGTTCCCCTACTTCCCATTTTTGTGCTATGTTCCGGTTGGCGAGGGCCCATCCCAGTGAAACCCATGATTGTTCAGTTTGAGTTAGGTCGGTAGCTTTCCATATGTTTAATAGACAGAGGTTTGGGGTGTCATTACGTCCCCCCCCACTTTCCATTTTTGATACGACCGCAGCCTAGTATGTTTGGACGATCGGACATTCCCACATCTTGTGGAAGAAGCTTCCCTCTTGGGAGCTCTTTCGGAGGCAATATGCATCTGTTCTCCTCCCCATCTTAACCAAGACTCTTGCTGTCAAGTAGACTCTGTGCAGGGTTTTAAGTTTGAACAGCCTTAGTCTCATGGGGATGGTAATTTTCCTGGAAGAGGCCAGCACGTCTCACCAGTTATCGTCCTCTAAATCACCCACATCTGCCTCCCATTGCTGTCTTAGACCTGCCAACAGGTCCGGTCGGTTGTTAAACAGTTTTTTATATGTTAGGGAGATGGCTTTCTTAGGCATAGGGTCTAGTAGTAGTCTATCTTCGAGGTGGGATGCTTCGGGTAGAGGGCCTTCCTCGGGTATTGCTACTTTTAGGGTATGGCTAATCTGTAGGGACCTAAAGGTTTTGGACTGCGCTAATCGATACTCTTTCTGTAGATCCGCAAATTATACCCACCCTTTTTTATTCCACAAGTCACCTACCGATGAGATACCTATTAGAATCCGAGGCAAACGCTCAAGCGGCCAAGCCACTCAGGCGCCCACAGTGGGATTATTTGTGTAATTTCTCATGCCATCCAAGGTTTTTAATGACCAAGTGCCAAATTTCTATGGTGCGGCTGTAGGACCGGTAAGGTATAACCGTTTGGGGTTTGTGTAGAGGGCTCTTCGATATCCTCTCTGCCCCATAAGCCATCTATCTGTGCAGAGGCTCGGGTCAGTTTGTGGACCATGGACCCATCGATTGATTACAGTCAGCTGAGATGCCCAGTAATAAAGCTTAAGGTTGGGTAGAGCGATCCCGCCGTCCTATCATCCCGGGGTTAATTTCTGCATTGCAATACGGGGTGCCCTCCCAGATGTGTTCTCTCTTTACATTATTTGCCTGCACTTCACTCGAGTGATGAGACCCAGACTCAGTAGGATTTTTTCCATTTTCATTTTCTCAAAAAAAAATTTTTTTTAATTCACTTCCTTTTTCCTCCGGATGATTCCACAGTTATACAGGCATATTCGGACTATGCCCGCCCACTCATGCCGTAGTTACGACCTCACGCCGAGATCGTTAGCTGCTAGCGGCTATGCCCCAGACGTGCTGCGTGCACATGGTAACTGTATCTATTTCAGACACAGCCGGAGCGGCGCTTGCACTGAGACAAGATGCAGTGGCTCTCATTCG
The DNA here is from genome assembly GCF_964261635.1 of Lissotriton helveticus. NCBI lineage: Eukaryota > Metazoa > Chordata > Amphibia > Caudata > Salamandridae > Lissotriton > Lissotriton helveticus. The sequence continues at coordinate 1,147,975,595 of NC_136059.1, read as the reverse complement.
GGTTGCTTTTTATGCTTGATTAAGGTAACTGCTTCCTAATGGAACCACTTGATCTGTCTGTAATTCTTCCTCCTTCTTTACCAGCTGTTCCTGGAGGAGGTGAGCAACTGTGCTACCATGTATTGTACCCTGAGCATGTAAGATCATATCACTGATGGGTTTTCACTACCCCCTTTCTAGATTGCTCCCATTCTGTCCTGATGAAGACCCCCTGTGAGGTTCAAGTGGCTCTCCCATCCTTTAGGGGTCGAAACATCAACTATCCAATATCCATCTACCTGGACTGGATTTCTTTTAGACATCTCGATAATATAGGAATTCAATGATGTATCTACAAAATTGTGGGATTAACTAATGACATTTTACCTCCAGTCAGGTCACATTCAGAACATCCTTGTAACTATTGTATATATTGTAAATATCATTCTTCGCGTGTAATTCTCAAACTCGTTCTCACCTACTCAAGAGCACCGCTATTTACACTCTTTCCACTGGTTGTGGAGCAATTGTATAATATGAAATATTATATATTGTAATGATCTTTTGATGCTCTTTATGAAGAATTTTGCTACCCCAATTGTTGAGGTCTATTTAAAGTATTAGGTACTAAGTAATAATTGATTGAAAGTTTTTGGCTATGACCACTGTGTTTTGTACCAATTCCTACCCAGGTCCCATTATGGCTCAGGTTTCCCCATTGCTTTGTAATGTCCTTAATAATGTTAGGCATGCAGGTTGCAGTGATAAAATGCGGCCTTTCAAAATATTTGAAAATATGCACAAAACAGTGATATAAGGCAAAAGGAAATACATTTTAAGGAGGAGGCGAAACCCTTTGTCTACATAGCAAAAGCTGAAGTGATCACATATTCTAGGGCCTGCATTTGTTATTTAACACCACCCAACGACCCATTCTAGTATGAATATGAGATTAGTGTAAATACCTTATAATGTTTGGTAGGCAATAATGCTCCCCACACACTTTCTCCAGCGACTGCGATCTAATCTCATATCACTGACATGGGCGAGTGAACAGCCCAGAGTTGCATTGGAAATCTTCACATTACCGTTAAGACAGAGGGAGCTAAATGCGACAGATATGACACTCTATGCGCTCAGGCTCAATATTTAAATATTCGGTTATACCCTACATGATTTGAGCTTCACGTGGAGGTTGAGGCGGACACAGCATCCCCAGTGCCCCATCAACTGCGCTTTATCAGGCTTATAGACCACAAAGCGTGGAGATAGATACTGTGGGGTGCGTTCAGTGGGTATGGGATGGCCCAACCGCTGTGACCATTTACATTGTCTTTGTGCACCCCCATTCCTTTAGCCCATAACCCAATGCTACCGGCCCTACAGGATGACAGTGGCAAAACACGAGCACATAAAAAGGCATTAAGACAATATTCACAAATGGAGATTTGTATCCGGTTGGACAATTTCTCTGTTCGTTTGCGCTGGAGGAGATTCCACAGCCCACTATGCTAGACATACTCCTTTACCACCAGATCTGTGCTACATGTCCGGCCCAGCAGCGCACATTTCCCAAGCCCCCGCCTACACTAAATGCCCTTGATCATATATTGACAAATACTACTCCTTACAGACTAGTTACGTGTTTGTACGCCATTATGCAAGATTGTCATTTGTCACCGCAAAGCCGGGCTAAATGGGTGGAGGGCATAGACCCCCCACCTACGGAGGATCTATTGCTGTTCACAAACTTCAGCCCTTTTGCCTAATTACAGACTCAGACTTATTCATTTCAAGTTCTTACACAGATTATATTGCACTCCCGAACAGATGCGACGTATAGGTCTGTAGCCGGAGGCTCGCGGTGAGAAATGCTCAGCACCCTAGGCTTCCTTCCTTCATCTGGCATGGAATTGCCCTAAAAGAAAAGATTTCTGGAGCGAGGTACACCACATCATTCGTGGCTCTGAGATGCTGCCTATTGTTAGGAACAGATGGCCAATTATTGGGAATTAATTAATTATCCTGTGAAATTTCGTTTTTTAGGTCTCGGCTAAGCGCGCGGAAGCGCGTTCTCGCCGAGAACCTTTTGTCGCCGTGTCTGCTTTCCAGGAGACAATCCTGGCCGCGCGCATCGCCTTGGAGGCGATTTGAAACTGTCACGCGCACAAGTACGAGCGCTCAATTGACACACACACACGATCGCCCATGCACGCACGCACCCACACATACAGAGAACCCACCCCCGCCGTCGCATACACACACACACGCGCGCACACACACACAAGTGCACCGAGACCCCCCCCACTCCCTTTTGCACTTACCGGCTCAATCTCGGGGACTCCGCTCTCAGCACGCGGCAGGGGCAGGCACCGGGCATGTGCCTCGTGCCCCCTCCGCAGCGTTCACGCTGCAGCTCTTCAACACTTGCGCAACATCCTACTGGCGGCCCCGGGACTCTCCACCGCTCACAGGAGCCCCGGGCCGCGAGACACATTTCCTTCGCCTGCCTCCTCTTCCGGTCCGGACGCGGCCCGCCCCCGTCACAGGTGACCTTGCCTGACTTCTGGTGCGGCCGCGGTATTCCGGGGGCAGTAAGAGTTATTTTTTTTTAATGTGCTCAAGAAGCTTTTTTTGATATTGCACTAAATTCTTCAGCTGGATGTTGACGTTCGTCTAGAGTACAGGCATTGCACTAATTTAGCAGTGTTTTCTGTACTATAGTTTTTTCAGTTATATGGTCCTTCCAAGCCTATACTTGCTGCTCCATAGTGCTTTTAGTAGCAAGTTTTACTGAGTACTGGTACAGCTAACTCATACCTATTGCTACTATTACCAAATAAAATGTGACCACTCTCTTTACCATCCTTATAAGGGTGGAAGGCTGAGAACCTTGCAACGGTTCGAACTTGTGAGCTTCAGGTCACTGCATACAGAGGCAAGCTGTAGTATTCAAACTGGCCTAACCTCAGCAAGAATGACAACATTGCACATGTTGGAGCCCGTCTGCCCAGGCCATAGCACATCGCAGGAACTTCACATGGTATGATGAGCATGCAGGGAATACGTTTTATTTTAAAATAGTCAACATGAGTGGGTAGTGAAGTGACTATGGAAGCAGTTGGGCAGAGTCTGACAGCGTTTCAAGCAAGAAGCGAGGTACGGTCAGCTGGCAGCACGGAGCAGAGTGACCTGGCAGCAAGGTGGCTAAGTTTGGGAACCCAGCACAGGTCGGTGGTTTGTTATAATGCTCCCGGGTAGTCCCCCCGCACCCCTCGTAGTCGTGCTCGCCGTACTCCCTGCCCTATCGCTGCCTCCAGCCCCGTTTCTCCCCCCCCCTCGAGTGTTCGGAGAGGGAGCGGGTGACAAGCTGCCTCTGCTGCGGGGGTAGTAGAGTCCCGTATGAGCCTTGCAGGATTGCTGGATTGGGGGCCATTTGAGGCTAGTGATAGCGAGAAGGCAGGCATTAGGTTGCGGTCCTCTTGACGGTGGTGAAGGAGTGGCCGGAATCAGCAAGTGCGGTTTGCGTCACATCGAGGGACCAGCGCTCCCATATGCGTGTATTTGCTACTATGCATAGGCTCTCTCACAGTTAACTTCCTAAAAATAAAGGCCACCTAAAATTTGGAGCCATGTTTAGGTGAGATACAACCGGCCCTAGCCAGGAAACCCTATGTACAGTTTAGGCATGGTTCTCTCCCTCTGCATGCATGTTTTATTTTTATTTTGTTGCTGTGCATGTTTAGCCGTACTGACATATTTTTGTCTAACACGGCCTACTTTGCAGGGCTGGCATAACGGTGCATAGATGCTTATAGCAGCTACAGGCCGCCCGCTTGTCGCACTCTATCCAGTCTCAGCTCTGTCTTTGTGTTTGTACTTGGATTACTTTCCTGTGTCTGTCCGGGTATTTTTCCGTCTTGTTATAGCTCACATAACCTATAGCAAAGCATATCCAGTGCATAGAACGGTGCATTTTGAATGGATTTTTTGTGGGGTGATTACATGTGGAGGGTGTCGATGGGACCCAGGATCTGCACCGGGCTGTCTATAAGATAAAGGATTCACCCTCCCAGAATAAAAAATAACTAGAATAGACCCTTTCAAACCCCTCAGAACACTTTTTTTGGGCCTAAAATGTATTGACTTTTGTTGCAATTAGTGTTGCAATATTAAGCAATGCCAAAAGCTCAAACTTAATTAGTGCGAGACCTATTGCATTGCAAATGCTTGTTCTATATGTGTTCCATATAAGGTATACTGGTTTAGAGATGGAAAGCGCTACTATTAATTCTTCACTAGGATTTTTTGGGGCTCTGGCAATGGATGTCGTAGCTTTCAAGGGTTACATATAAGGAAAGCTTCAAATATCTGTTCAAGTCTTCATATGGCTTTATCAAAATGAATAATATCGCCCTCCCCTTAGGTTGGAACAAACTTCGCTGAAATTCTAAACAGTTCTTTTGCTTCTGATGTTAGACAATGCAGAAATATTCACTTTTTCCAAACTATAGGCATTTTGTTTGCTTCAATTGCAACCAAGTATGTTAGAAATTCTTCCTTTCAACTTCTCCATGGGATTGTAGGATCCCTTTACATTGGAACCATTTCCCTGGAGGGTCAAATTGCTGATGTCATAAAATAAAACTGAAATATGTTAATAGCGCAAGGACATTCATAAGCCTATGCAATAGCATGAAACAGTAATATGGTAACGACACATTAAATACAAAAATGGGGGTATAAAGATGTGCACATAAAAAGTCAGTTACAGAGAAGGAAAAATGTGAGGCTGCATTTTCCAAGTAAATGTAAATGTACCTTATGTAAGTAATTATGAAATCATGGTAGAATCTTTGCATGTTTTGAGTAACTGAATTAATGGATGCACATCAAAATAAAGATGTACAAGGCTGTCATAGGAATGCTAGTTTTCCTGAATTTGCAGTTGAATCAGACTTACAACACACTCAGGGCCTAATCATTAATGTGGCGGTGCCCCGCTCACACACCACCAAGGCCACAATTAGCCTGCCCGCTGGATTCCAACTGAAATCCAGGTCGGCTGTCACTGTGGTGCCAGTTTAGAGGCTAATAGGAGAGCCGTAACAAGCACTGCAATGGAAAAGCCATTTCAGGTTCCTGCAGGGCATGGGCTGTCAAGTCCATGCCTTGCAGGAACTGGGGGGGCATGCAGACAGTGGGGCACACGATGTGCCACCTGTATGCATTCCCTGGTGAAGAAGTTCACAGCCATGAAAACCGCGGAGGAGAGGAAACCCGAAATGTGCTTGGTAGGGCAGCAGCATCCCCACCAAGCATATTGCAGCCTCAAGACCACTGCAACACCGCCAGGGATCTCTGATACGGTGGTGCCCATGCGGTTGTAATGGGGCAGTCAGACCGCCGGTGAGGAGGTGCCCGCACTATCACCCTGGCTACGGAGTCGGATAGACCACCATAGTCATAATTAGGCCTCAGAGAGTTTGGAGCCTCATGGAGAAATGTGTTACTTTGAAATGGCTACCTCTCTGACAGGAAAATTCTCCTGATGAGTGAGAGCGGTGCCCTATTCCCTGCAATCTATCCCATCTTGGGAGAAGCAATGCCTATGGTCAGTTATGCTGAAGAGGTCTCCTTCATATTCACTTTGCTGAATCCCTGCTCCCCTGGCTGTCAAAGAGTGGACCACATTGAGAAGGCTGTAGGCATGAGAGAAGGTTGCCTCAGTATTAATTCATTGCCTTGGACTTCAGACATCATTGATAACAAAATGAAGGGGGAGAACAAGGATTCATTGCAATTCTAGTTTGGAGAACAGTTGCAGTAGTTTACTTTCATAAGCAACCTGGGGGTCATTGTGGTCTCTGCCTTATTCAGGTAAGTCGAGTCAGGTCTTCAAGATGCAGTTTTACTGTACAAGGTATTTGAGACCTAGTATGTATAACAACATTTTGAAAAATGTGTAATACGTTGATTTCGATCTGTACTAAATCGTATGACTTAATGAGCTTCCAGGAAAGCAGTGGTTTGCAGATGATTTGCAGGTAATTCCTTAACACCTGCTCATTTTGGCTAGCTGGTGGGGTAACCAGATATTCTGGATTTCCCAGGACCAGCCTTGTTTTTCTATGTCTGTCTCAGCGTCCCAACACAATAAAAAGAAATGTATGCGTATGCTGGTTTTTGGGAGGACGGAGAGCCATATTGTATATAGTGCTCCGGAGCGCAACAGGCATGTGCGCTTGCTTTTTCACCCTCAGGGGACTACAGTATTACAAAAGGGGCCATGGATGTTTGTGCAGTCTCTTCTGAAATACTTATAACGCTAGCTCACGTGTAGCGACAAAGCTGCTATCTTCAGAGGGCATGCCCTCATTTACATGGGGGCATTCCCCTATGGAAATGAGAGAATCACGTTGCCTCTCGTATTATTGATGCAGGCACAGACAGCCACGGCTCGTGCAGGAAGTTACACCGGGCGGTGACGTCAGGCAGAGGAGGGGCAGGGTGGGGGGTTGTAAAATGCGGGATATGGACGATGTCAGGTAAGTACCAAAAAAAAAAAAAAAATTTCGTTACCAGCGCTACATCGCCAAATGTGATGCAGCGCGCGCAACGAAATTCGTTTTATATTTTTTTTTCGGTACTTACCTGACATCGTCTATATCCTGCATTTTACAACACCCCACCCTGCCCCTCCTCTGTCTGACGTCACCGCCAGGTGTAATGCCATGCACGAGCCATGGCTGGGCACAGAGGCAAACATATCCATTGGAGGTGCATTGACAGTGCACCATAAAATGGTGGCACACTGTCAGGGCGCCTTTTTAACCCAGCTCGCTGGATGGGAGAAATGGGGACCAATGGACCCCCAGACATCCCGCTGCAAGCAGGTGGAGTGATTCACTGCACCTGCCTGCTAGGGTCTCTCTCTCTCTCTCTCTCTCTCTCTTTTGTTCTGTTCCACTGTACAGGTGGCAATCTGCACGTACTTCAAGCACAGGCAGGTTGCTACCGGCACAGTGAAACATGGAAGAGCTTGTAAACAGTTGCTCCATATTTCACAGAATGTGTTGCCTCATAGCAGGTGCAGGATCGTGGCGGCCATGAGGGCAATACATTAATGTCATAGGTTGCACTGCCACTGCTTGTGCCTAGCACACCTGTTTAAAGGTTTGTCGTGGTACATGGGCCTAGGTGAGGGGGCATGTTTACATTTCCACAGGCCCAATCTCCTTTGCGTTTCACAACAAGTTAAGATTTCTTAAATGACTTTCTCACTATGCTACTTTGCCTCACCCTGGCAGTACAGCAGGTTGTAATGAGGGGTGAATCGCCGTCTAAGAAAACATACTAGCCAATGTCCAGGCTCACCTGTGGTCTTCATCATAGAATGGGTGAGAGGTTATAAAATGTTGGTTTACTGTGTTCTCTTGTACAGCTTTTATCACATATGTCTTTGTCATGGCTAAAGCATGTCAGGGAAAGGTGCACTAACGCACTTATTTCTTTTTTTTGTTTTTTGGTTCCATGCAAAGCAAATGCAAATGCTTTCATCAAGAAATCCAAAGAAAATCCCTCCACCACTGATCTTCTTATTTGAGCTGCTGCATGCTTTTAAAAAATGAATCCAGAACGAAACCAGTGAAACTAAATTCTTTTTATATCTCCAACAAGCCTCATGTCTGTTCTAGCTCAGTCCTTCCTTCATCTTGGTTCCGGGCAGTGTCCAAGCTATGTCCAGGAGAGCTAGATCCATGCCAGATTTTAAAAGTTTCCACATTAAATAAGTTTCCATAAAATTAATTCATATGGAACTTATTCACTTAGTCAGTGGTTATTCTGAAAATATGTAGTGACTTTAGCTATCCTGGACTTATAATGGATAATCCTGTAAATTCTATATTCATGCTATGTGGCATTATTTAGGCTATATCTATCTCCACTGAATGTCCAATTTTTTGGTGTGAATAAGTGATCACCCTACTTGTCGGGTCTCTCTCTAGAAGATAATTAAACATCACTGCTCTCTGCTGAGAGCGGCTACCACTTGTAACCACTCACCCTGCAATCATGAGCCCTTGCAAAGGATAGCACGAGTTATGAGGAGAAGGTACATTAATATCTATTAACATTGAACAGCATGTGTGCATTAAGGCTATTACCTATTGCTATTGCCTATTGCCACATTTAGTGGCATTGTTGTCTTCTTAATGGCTGGGCCAGGGGTGCTATTTTTCCTAACATATATATAAGGCAATAAAAAAGGATTTTATAAAAAGATAATTGAAATACCACTCCTGCTTTCTATGCAGTTTATTCAGTTATGGTTCTTGTAGTATACTATTTAACATTACATCCCTGAGTTCCACCCAGCTTTGTTCTTGCTGGTAAACTACATTTCTGGCCCTTTTGTTTTGCCATAGTCACATCCTGTATGAAAGTGCAGTTGGCATATCATTCAAACGACATGGGGTGCAACCCATGATCATTGTATTAGTTCGTATATGGATTGTCTAGCATAGTCTTAATTGAAACAGAAGTGCCATCAGACTTTATGTGATACGGATTCAGTTCTAGGACTATTTTTACCTGTGAAATCCCTTTCCAAGGGTGCTTTTATTGAATTCTATGGTGTTTTTCCCTATGACCCACACATCCTTAATGTCTCCCTTTTGAACCCTCTGTACCTTCACCTGGTTCCCTTATGTTTTGTATTTTAAATGGGAGGACTTTCCGAGACAGCCCCCTCACTCCTTACACATTTTGTTTTACTTTTTAACCTTATGGATGTGTGTAATATAATAAATGTATACTATATATTTCAATATGTACTAATAAATGAAATCATTTAAAATAGTTAAAACAATACATAAATATAAAATAAAGTTAAATATAGAAATAGCATCGATTTATCATTTAATTGTGATATATTTAATTATTGCATATTTTATAATTAAATAATAAATATGTCCTACTTTTATATATGTTTAACATTACATTATATATATTTATAGATATTTCAAATAATTTAATTCCTCATCATCAATAATCTTTAGTCGCTTCATTTCTGTAGCATAAAAACACATAAAATACAATTCAACAAAGTTCATGCTGGGGATAAATTATTAAAAAACAAATAAAAACTCAAGGACATTTTAAATGCAATTACTTAATACAGATCTCTTTGACACAGTCATTATAAGATTAAAGACATACATCGAGAATAAAAACAGGTAACAATCATGTATAAAAGCCAACATCAGATCATCTCAGTCATAGGGTCCGTTTCTGCAATTTAAGACCCTGCCAGATGAAAGAGGCCGATGCAGTTGATCAGAGGACTATGTAGTTTTAGTGCAATAAACAAAGCCGGTCTGCACTATCTACATTTAAACATTTTACGAAGGGGACGTAAAAAAATTAATTCTCTGGATATCATAGAATGTGCAAAAGAACATAGTGCCAGATGTAGGTGAATTCAATTTAGCAAGTCCTTAATAGCGATTTTTACCGAATCGCTATTAAGGACTCGCAAAATTGAATGTAGGTAGGAATCGCAAAAATATTTGCGATTCCTTAATATTCCTTAATTGCGAATTGCAAATTGAGATTCGCAATCAAGAAATACCATCACATTCATTTCTATGGGCCAAGAGGCCCATAGGAATGAATAGGTTTTGTGCATGCAATTTGCGAGTAACCAAGAGGCACTCACAAATTGCGGGCGCAATTTCAAGGGTGCCAGGGTTCTAAAAGGACACCCTATTGAACCCCTGAAATGTGCATGTGTGCACATGTGGCGCACATAGATGCCCTAAGGGCATGTATGTGTGCCACATGGCACTCTGTAAAAAGCCAAAAAGTGCTTTTTGAAATGAAATCGCAAAATACCACCAACTTGAAGTTGGTGGTATTTTGCGATTCCTTACGACAAAATCGCAATTTGCGATGCCTACCAGCATAGCATTTAGGTAATCGCAAATTGCAATTCTCTAAATGCTTGTGCAAAATAAGGAATCGCAATTTTTGCGATTCCTTATTTTGCGTGTGGGTATTTGCCTACCTACATTGCTCACAGCCAAATTGCGATCGCAAACGCTGAAATTCTGCAAATTTCAGTGTTTGCGATCGTAATTTGGCTTTCTGCATCTGGCCCATAATGTGCAAAGCAGATTGGGAGGAGACCCTATCACATGGGCAAGTACTCATATCCACAAATGTATAACAATTAGCAGGATAACCTACCCTAAACTGTAGGAGATTAAAAAGCAATCTAGTCAAAATGTAGCGGTGTTGTGCGTTCTGAATTGAGGAGGTCCTCTTGAGTATGCATCAAATTTAAAGAATTACAGATGGTCTGACTTTATGTTCTGCCAATCTTTTCAACCCGGCCTTATTCATAAACAAGTGCTTTAAGGTGACCTTATTAAAAACTCAAGCATGATTCCGGGTCCCTAAATAACCTAGGGTGCCCAGTCTCCTTACGGATAGACTTAAGGTACACAAGCCAGGGTACATCAAGGGCGGCATGAAGTTGCAAGCAGTCCTTCAGAATCAACTCATTTAAATATGTATCCTCCCTTCTCCAAATGGGGTGCCACGGCAACAGAGGATGCAAGACTGATACTGATTTTATCCTGGATATATTGGGGCACAAAGTTCATCATAAATAATGGTATTGGAGCAACTACGAGGGACTGTCAATAGATTTTTTTAAAATGCATTTTCTACCCTTTGAATTTCATGTACATCTACCATACCCCAAATATACGCCCCATAGGTTGCAATCACTGCACAAGTACTGACATACATATTTAACAGCTCCCTGAGCAGCTTAGAGCCCCGTTTTTTTGTAAAGCTTTGAAATCATTTATAGGCTGTTCAAACATAGCTGGCCTATTGGCTGCCATAGGTTTCCATAAATATTCAATATCGAATAAAATTGGGAGATACAAGTAAGAAGTAGTCACATAAACTTTAGCACTATTAAAAATATGGACTGGTCTTTTCCTTGGCCTTGCCCTGCAAATCATAGTGAAGGTTTTGCTTTCACTCACTTTTGATTGATTGATTGATTGATTGATTTTAGAGCTTATATAGCGCATACTGTCACCCTACGGGTATCCTGGCGCTTCAGACTAATAAAGTATGACCAGAGTGGAAACAGGTCGCAGCAGAGAGAAAAGAGAGAGACAGGAACTTAGGCCTTGGGATAAAGCCAGGTTTTTAGGTTACTGCGAAACTCTAACAGGGAGTTGACTTGTCTGAGGCTCTGAGGGAGTTCATTCCACAAACGGGCGCCAACCACTCTGAAAGCCCTTCCTCCTAACCTAGACCGTTTAAAACGGGGAATCGTCAGTAGGCCAGCACTAGAGGAGCAGAGCTGCCTTGTAGGACGATACCATGTAAACCTTTCCTGTAGGGGGGACAGGACCTAGCTCATGCACTGCTCTGAAAACCAGACACAGAGCTTTAAAGTGGACCCTTTCCCTAATAGGCAGCCAGTGTATCTCTCTCAGAGCCAAGGTTGTAGAAGAACTCCGCGGCCTACCAAGGGCCAGTTTAGCTGCTGCAGACTGGATTCTTTGCAACCCCTGAAGAATGTACAAGGGGGCCCCCAGATATAGGGAGTTGCAATAATCCAGCCTGCTTCCCACTATACTACTTACCACCAGGGAGCGTTCCTCTTAGATAGTAAAGGGAGTATTTTTCGTAGCATGTGTATTAAGGCAAAGCATACACTGGCGGTCTTATTTGCCTGTGATTCCATCTGGAGGTCGTCATCAAACATCACCCCCAGATTACGAACCTTCCTGACCGGGGTTAGAGGTTCCTCCTCTGGTGTAAATCTAAAGTCAGATGGAAATTATCTGGACATCCTACTAGAGGAGCAATACACAACCTCAGTCTTTCCGCTGTTAAATTGCAATAAGTTTCTTCTGAGCCAGTCAGTCGTCTGCCGCATGCATTGCTGGAACATGTCCAGAGATAGTGCATGGTCCCCTTCTAAAGAGAAAGCCATTTGCTTGTCATCAGCATAATTGACTAGGCAGACTCCAGATGACTTTATGATGGGAAGCAGGGGTTGCAAATAGACATTATATAGGATAGGGCTGATCGCAGATCCCTGCAGCACACCATGGGTGACTAAAGATTTACCAGAGGAGTACGGTGCTAAGGTTACCACCTGCTGTCGTCCTGCTAGATAATATTGAAGCCATTGCAATGCCCGGCCTTTCACTCCTATCTTCTTCAATCTTTCCACTAGGATGGGATGGTTCACCGTATCGAATGCGGCCGACATATCGAGAAGCACTAAAACAGTGACATTCCCGTTGTCGGCTCGCATACGCAAATTATCCAGCATAGTGGCCAGATACATCTCGGTCCTGTGCCCAGGGCGAAAGCCAAACTGGCCTTTATCTAGTAAATGATTCTCCTCCAGGAAGCATGACCGGGACCTACTGACTGCTTTCTCTAAAATCTTCACCGGATAAGGAAGGAGAGAGATGGGCCTAAAATTTGCCGGTATTGACGGGTCCAGGGTAGGCTTTTTAATCAGTGGGGTCACCACTGCCAATTTGCAGCATTCCGGGACCATTCCTTCTTCCAGGGACTGATTGCATATCTGCCTCTGCCATGGAAAGGTATTTCACCCAAAAGATTTCCACATTTTATGGGGGAGAGGATCAAGGGGGAGCCTGAGGATATAATATCTCCCAAGCTGTCAAAAGCAGCTTCTGTTAGAGCCTGAAAGGTTTCCAAGAATACAGGCTGTTGTAAATCTACCTCAATCCATTGTTCAGGATTAAGTTGTTCACCAATATTATTAACGTGCAGGGTATTCACGATTTTTGCAATGTTATCCTGAAAATGTAGATCGATTCATCACATAATGGGGAGGAAAGGTCCTTGATCATTTTAAAAAGTGCTTTAGTCCCATTTGGCGCATGTATAATTGAGCTGGCATAGAAATCTGCCTTAGCCCAGAGGATTTCCTCTTTATATTGCAGTTGTATCCGTCTTAGATCTTTTTTATCTTCCTCACAATAACATTTTCTCCAGTTCCTTTCCCCCTTCCTGCGGAGCATACGGAGCTGCTTCAGCTCCTCATTATACCACGGAGCCAAGATTTTGCTTCTGTTTTTTTTATTTCCTTTATAGGGATTACCTGGTCCAGGATATCAGCTATGTGGTTAGTATACACTTTATAGTTTTTTTCTACGGTCATCGTGGGTGCAAAGTGAGTAGCGTCTAGGTCAAATATAGGAGTTCCAATCTTATCTAGTTTTGCCCATTCCCTACCTCTACTGTAAGACCTTTGCTGACCAGCACTGTCCCCAGAGTGTAGCATCCTAATGCTAAAACGAATAAGATAGTGGTCAGACCAGTTCTGGGGCACTATATTTAGTATCCTAGTTGTAGGCTGGTTGGAAAATATCAAATCAGGGATATGTCCCCCTTGATGTGTTGAACCTTCCATCACCTGGGAAAGATTCAGGTTTGTGCATGTATGCCTCAGATCACGCAGTTGGCTACTAACATTCCCATCTTCCCAGAGATTAAAGTCTCCTAATATGATCATTCTGGAATGTGCCAGTGAAAGGTTGGTGATAGTGTCAAAAATTTTTTGATAATGTGTGGTCCCACCTGGAGGTCTATAACACAACAATCCCGTAAGTAGGTTCCCACTAGAAGAATGTAGAGAGAACCTCAACATTTCCATCCCCTCTACTTCGTCTACCTGTAGGAGTCTAAAATCCAGCTCTTCTTAAAAAATCACCCCCACTCCTCCTCCTCTACCCGTGGTTCTAGGCTTGTGAAGAATGTTATAGCCATTAGGGCAAGCACATCCTGGATCTACAGCTGACTCTGCATTAATCCAGGTCTCCCTTAAGAACAAAGCGTCAAGTCCCATATCCTCTATCAGGCCTGAGACCTCATTGGAATGTTTAACAAGAGACCGGCTATTAATCAGTCCCCCGATAAAGGTCTTTCCAGCCTTTCTCACGTGAGCCAGGGCAGAGGTCGCTTTACATTCTGCCTTACCTAGCTTCAACAACTGTTCTCTGTCATAGGTTAGCCGCCCTCGATCACCAACCAAACGGGCAGCATTGCCGGTGCCGAGCGCCTCCGGAGTGCGGACGGGCGCAGACGGGCTTGCATCTGGCGCGCCTCCGGAGCGCAACCGGCGCGCGCGCTGCGCGTTTCCATCCCCTCACTTAAGTATGGTGGCCTGTAGGAGCTGCCGAGCAACTAGATCGCCTCTCAAGATTGAGCCTGCAGATGGCAGCGAGCCCGACCCTCCCTCAACCAAGATGGTGCAGTAGCCAACCGGGAGTTCTAGCCACGCCAAAGCAGCAGGTGGTAAAGTAAGTTTTTTTATAGAGCGGGTATGCGAATAAGTTCTGCTGTCACATTCAATCAAAAGCCCTTAAAACAGTAAAATAATACCAACAAAGATCGCGGCGATTTAAAAAGGGAAAACCCCCTGTGCTATTCTCTTTGCGTCCTGCAGTGCAGTTCTATGGTCTAGAACTGCACGCTTGCATCCACCCACTTAAGTATGGTGGCCTGTAGGAGCTGCTGAGCAACTAGAGCGCCTCTCAAGATGGCGCCTGAAGATGGCAGTGAGCCCGACCCTCCCTCAACCAAGATGGCGCAGTAGCCAACCATGAGTTCTAGCCACGCCAAGCAGCGGGTGGTGAAGTACGTTTTTTTTATAGTGCGGGTATGCGAATAAGTTCTGCTGTCACATTCATTCAAAAGCCCTTAAAACAGTAAAATAATACCAACAAAGATCGCATCGATTTAAAAAGGGAAAAAACCCTGTGCTATTCTCTGTGCGTCCTGCAGTGCAGTTCTATAGTCTAGAACTGCGCGCTTGCATCCTCCCACTTAATTATGGTGGCCTGTAGGAGCTCCCGAGGAACTAGAGCGCCCCTCAAGATGGCGCCTGAAGATGGCAGCAAGCCCGACCCTCCCTCAACCAAGATGGCGCAGTAGCCAACCGGGAGTTCTAGCCACGCCAAAGCAGCGGGTGGTGAAGTAAGTTTTTTATAGTGCGGGTATGCAAATAAATTCTGCTGTCACATTCAATCAAACGCCCTTAAAACAGTAAAATAATACCAACAAAGATCACAGCGATTTAAAAAGGGAAAAAACCCTGTGCTATTCTCTGTGCGTCCTGCAGTGCAGTTCTATAGTCTTCCAAGTCATGCATAAACACTGTGGGCCTGATTACAACTTTGGTGGTGCGGCGCCAGGTCCGCCCACTGCCGCACCGCCAAACCCGTGGCTAGATCCTCTGCCAGATTAGAGTTTCCTCCTGTCTGGCGGGCTGGTTTTTGACGTTCCCACTGTGGTGCCTCAGAAAAGGCACCGCAATGGGAATGCCCAAAAAAGTTCCTGCCCAGCATGGACTAAAAAGTCCATGCTGTGGATGCAATGGGGTGCATGCACACAGGGGGGCACATGTTGTGCCCCCTGTGTGATTCCCCGTGCAGATGTGGTACAGGGGGCCCTGCAAGTCCCCCTTTGTTTCCTTTCTGCCACGGTGTTCATGGAAGAGAAACCTCCATGACACCGCCAGCGGAGAGGAAACTCACAATAAATTTCGCAGGAACGCTACAGCTCTACCAATTGAATTGAATTGAATTGAAAATTGATTTATATAGCGCGATTGCTGCCCAATGGGCGTCCAAGCACTGAGCATGTAGACAGAGCTGGGCAGTGCGAAGAGGTTAGAACTCAGTAGACCTTGCAAACAGAAGCGTTTTAAGTTGTTTGCGGAAGGAGAGCAGGTTCGAGTTGGACCGGAGATGTAAAGGAAGTGCGTTCCATAGTTTCGAGGCGTTTAGAGAGAACATCCTTCCTCCGGTCCTAGCTCTCCTTACTTTGGGAGTCACAGCCAGGAAAGCCTCCGTAGAGCGAAGATTTCTGGTTGGGTGGTAGTGGGTGACTAAGTTGTTACTGATTGCTGGGCCTGTCTTCCAGAAGGCCCGGTGGGCAATGCATAGTGCCTTAAATGCCACTCTTTGTTTCACTGGCAGCCAGTGCAAGCTTTTCAATCCGGCTCTGGCTGACTGGGTGCGTGGGATCTGTAGCAAGGTACGGGCTGCACAGTTTTGTACCACCTGCAACTTTCGTAGAGTCATCTCAGGGGCTCCCATGTATAGGGCATTGTTCGAGTCTAACCGCGACTGGATCAGGCCCTGTACTGCCACCTGATTTGCCTCCATTGGCAGAAGAGGAAGAACTTTCCTCAGTGTTCTGAGTAATCCAAAACATGTGGCGGATAACTTAGTGGCCTGAGTGGAGAAGGAGAGATTTTTGTCGAGCCATACTCCTAGGCTTTTTACACTCTCCTTTGTGGTAGGAGGTGTTCCCAGGCAGGCGGGCCATAGGGAGGTGAATGACTCTGGGGGGGCTGGGCCCAGGAGCATGAGCTCCGTTTTATCTCCATTAAGTTTTAAGAAGGAGGATGTCATCCAAGCCTTGACATCCTCTAGGCATTTCATCAGGCCTTCCGATGTTTGCCTATTACCCTCTTGAGCCAGGGAGACCACTAGCTGGGGGTCGTCGGCATACGATATAATTGTAATACCGTATGGTTCGACGACCCCAGCCAGTGGTTTCATATAAATATTAAACAGCGCAGGGCTCAAAGACGAGCCCTGCGGCACCCCACAGCTCAGTGATTTCCTGACTGACGCCATTTCCCCGTCAAAGATCTGAAAAGATCTGTTGGTCTGGAAGGAGTCGAACCACCTTAGTGCGTCGCCTGATACTCCGATGTTACGTAGACGGTTCAGCAAGATGGAATAGCTGACCGTATCAAAGGCCGCACTTAGGTCAAGGAGGATCACTGCCACTGATCCTCCTTGATCTAGTATCCTGCGGGCTTCCTCAGTGACCACTAGCAAGGTGGTTTCAGTGCCATGCTTAGGTCTGAAGCCCGTTTGGGTTGAATCCAATAGCGAGTTGTTTTCAAGAAACTGTACTAACTGGGTATTTATATATTTCTCCAGAACCTTGCTTGCCCAGGGGAGTAGTGAGATGGGGCGGTAACTGGAGTGGTCTTCTGGATCAAGATTGTTTTTTTTTAACAGTGCCCGTACCATGGCTCTCTTCCATACGGAGGGCACTGTGCAAGAGGAGATGGAGGAGTTTAATAGGTCCAGTATCACAGGCAGGGTGGCTTGACTTGCCTGAAGCAGAAACTCTGGTAGAGCTGGGTCGCGGGGGGAGCCTGATTTGACTTGGCGTGCTAATTGGTAAAGGGTATCAAAATCTAAAGGGGGGAAATGTTCTAATTTTGGCTGATCTGGGGGGGTGAGGTGTCCCGGAGATGTTTTGTCGGATATTCCTGGATTGGTGGCTGCCGTCGGGAAGGAGGAGTAGATCTGGGTGACTTTATTATGAAAGAAATCCGCTAGCTCATTGCATTGTTCTTGTGTTTTTGCTAAGGGAGGGGCTGTGTTCACTATAGTAAATTTTTTTACTAGGTGAAAAATTTCCCTGGGCTTGGATTTGGCTTCCATAATTTTGTCTGCGAAGTAGGTGGCCTGGGCCGCCCTGACCCCATCTCTATAGGCCTTTATCGCCTCTTTATATTTGGCCTTTTTTTCAGGTAGGAAGTCTAATCGCCACGCTCTCTCTTTTTTCCTACAGAGGCGTTTTTGTTCTCTTAAGGTATTTGAGAACCAGGGTGATGATTTGTGCAGCTTCTTTGAGATAGATCTCTGAAAGGGCAGAATCGTATCCAGTGAGTCCCTGATCCAGTCCTCGTAGTTCTTGTTTGCTAAGTTGGGGTCTGGGCAGGGGGGGGGCGAGTGGAGTCTAAGTTGTTAATCCAGGACTCCATAGACAATTTTGCCCAATTTCTCTTCATTGAGACCTGGGGGGTAGGCAGGGGGGTCTTGCCGGTGAGCCAGGTAAATGGGACCAGAAAATGATCCGACCAAGGAAGGCGAATGGGTTGGCCCACCATCAGCTCGGTACAGTTGCTAAAAATTGGGTCGAGTAGGTTACCCTTTTCATGAGTGGGGGCTGGGACCAGCTGAGTTAGTTGTAAGGCTGCTAGATCATCTATTAGTTCCATGGCAGTATGATCTGTGGGGGAGTTGAAATGGTAATTAAGGTCTCCTAGAATCGTGTAATTAGCGGAGGTCATGATTCGTTTGGCTATGATGTCTGGAAGAGATCTATAGAACAACTTAGCCGGCTCTGGAGGGCGATATATCAGTGTGCCGGAAAAGGAGCTGTTCGCAGTGAAGTCTATGCTGAATGCTAGGCTCTCGCACTCAGGGATAGTTTCAGTTGTGGTGCGACAGCGATACTGGTCTTTTAATATGATAATAAACACACGGGCACCACATCTGGCCCCCCTCAAGCTGCACAGCCACGTCTGTCCCAAATGAATCCAATAAATCGAGATTAAATTTCATTTTCCTCTTATTCCATATTTTCTCCGTAATTTTTCTCCTTTGGCTTTTCATTGTTATCAATTCATTTTACTCATTCTTAACGTATTTCGAGTTTTTCCATCAAAGACACAGGAGCAACAAATGTTTCCACATGTCACGATTTTATGTTAAATTCACCCAATGCATTTCGGGATGTACCCTTCATCAGGGGTATCTAAAATACAAACAAATAAATGAACAACCATCAGCTTAGTTTTGTGTTACACTAAATTTACTCAAAAACATGATTTTTCTTACCAATTCATAAAGATAGGTAACACTGCAGGATTATATTTCAGCTGCTATTTACTTAAAACAGTCGTTTAGAAAACCTATACCTTCTGTCTAACAGTCCTATTCTCCAAGCCATAACAAATCACAAATATCTCATCCACCCTCCCATGTGTCCCAAATATTCCCAACGCCGTGTTCACACTAAGGAATAAAATTACTTCACGAACGTAACTGACGGTATTGTCAACAGGCTTACCGTGACATGTTTTCCTTCACTGATTAAATCAGAGAGCCATGCTCATTTTCGACTGGTTTCTGCAGCTATATTTCAAAATTGCTCTCATAGGGTGCCCATGCACCTCTCTCCTTCTCGGTAATAACTGCCTGAATGCTTTCAACTTCTCTCCGACTTTAATCAACTATAATTCCCCCAGGTGCTCTGTCACGTGTTTCTCGTGCGCGCGCTAAACTCTGCAACGGATTTCATATGTTGCTCACTAACTATCAGCCCCGCTGTCAGCCTATAACTACTACGTTTCCCAGAATGCTTTATGGCTTAGGTTCCAAGGTCTTTTAATTCTTCAAATACACAGCTGCACGTTACTCTAATTAGACATGTAAACTTTTGAATGGATCAAACAATATGGGTTCAACATAGCTGAAACCTTTTGTTAAAGAGTCATATTATCATAAAATGTACTGTAAAAACACAATTCTAATATCAAAGGTATTTTTTGTGGTATTTTAACCCTGAGAGTCATCGTACGTGATTAAGAAACATGTCTTCCTGTGTTATCCATGCTTTTTCTCCAATTGAAGTTATGTCCCAAATTTTCTCACTGATCATTATTTCACTTTTCTCCTGGGTGCAAACTCGCCGATTCAGGACGAATCATATCATTAAATGTACATCAGTAGTGGCGGGATGCACACCTTTGTATATACCCAGATTATTATGCTCCATGTTTTTATACTCAATAGTTTCAAACTTCTATTGGCGTGCACGCCAATAGAAGTTTGAAACTATTGAGTATAAAAACATGGAGCATAATAATCTGGGTATATACAAAGGTGTGCATCCCGCCACTACTGATGTACTTTTAATATGATAGCCAGGCCTCCTCCTCTCCCTTCAGTCCGATCTAGTCTATAGATTTGGAAACCGGGGGGGTAAGGCTGAGATTATGTCTGGCTCCGAATGGGATGTAAGCCATGTTTCTGTTAGAAAAATGGCGTCCGGCTTGCGCTCTTCAAGAAGTAGGGCGATTTGTGTGCTGTGCCTTGGTAGTGACCGTCAGTTTAGCACATACATGTAGTATTCCTGCGTCGCGGCGGACAACGTAGTGTTATGAAAGTGATGTTTACATCCGTGGCAACGAGAGGGGAGGTCACCTGGTAAATGTGAGTACAGTGTGTAGCCGCTGCAGTTCCTATGTTGTGAATCTCTGCAGAGCTGTACGTCCTGACCTTTGTTGCATGGGAGCCAGGGGTTATGGCCCCTGGTCCCGTAAGGTCGCGGACGGGCGCAGACGGGCTTGCCTTTGGCGCGCCTTCGGCGCACCGCCGGCGCGCCCGCTGCGCCTCCTGGAACAACACATTCTTTTATGACAGGGGAGAGGGGGCGTGGCCTGGGTCAGTGGGCGGTGCCCGGAGGTCACGGTGATTTCCCTGCGACCCGCTGCAGCGCCTGACTCGGCTGTGCGGGGAGGAAAATCACGGGGGAAGCAGGAGGTCGAGTAGTTTTAAAACACAAGTTATCACAGTCACAATTCTAAAATGTAATCTTTTAAAAAAGTCTTCTGCTCTTGAGCAGTTTTAAAACACAAGTTATCACAATCACGATTTTTAAAATGTAATCTTTTAAAAAGTCTTCTGCTCTCGGCTACAGCCTCAAGAGCTCAGTCTAGTGCGAGTGCTGACCAAAAGCGCGCCTTAAATAGCAAGGGGGCGTGGCCTGGGTCAGTGGGCGGTGCCCGGAGGTCACGGCGATTTCCCTGCGACCCGCTGCAGCGCCTGACTCGGCTGCGCGGGGACGAAAATCACGGGGGAAGCAGGAGGTCGAGTAGTTTTAAAACACAAGTTATCACAGTCACAATTCTAAAATGTAATCTTTTTAAAAAAGTCTTCTGCTCTCGAGTAGTTTTAAGGACATCGCACCCTCATGAACGATGCAACACCACCAGGAAACAGCGGTTCCCTGGCAGCTGCGGTTGAGCTATGGTGGTCTGACCGCCCTAATCATAATAGGGCGGGCAGGGGACCGCCACGCTGCGCTCCCATGAGTCTGGCAGTCCTTGGTGTGCCAGATTCGTAATCAGGCCCTATGTAAATATCAATCAGGCTTTGAAATCCTCCTAATAATTTAATTCAAATTAACATTCTTTTCAGTTGGGTGCTATTTTAAGTCACTACCTCAAGTATTTTCTATGGGAGGGTGCTACAGCACCAGTGGTTGGCCATGTGTAGTGCTGGACTTACTGCAAATATGTAAGTTGCTACAAAAGTGTCAGTTACTATAAAGTGCGATTTGTGAATACCGAAAAGTAGTAAACTTCCTCTAAAGTGTAAACTTTTCCCAAAGTGCAGTTTGTGAATCAGGTGGCCTTTCTCCGGGCTGCCATTCGAATGACACTCCCTCCACTATGCAGTCTCTTATTACTCAGCTAACATAGTAGCCAAGGCAGGATTACTTCAGGGAAAATGCCCTTCATATGATAGCCAGCCTGCGCAACCTTGAATAATGGACCTGGCGCCACCACCACACATACATCAGCCATTTGAATCATGCAAGTGACAAGATGCTCATGCTCAAAGGCAAGAATTGAGAAGTGTGCTCTCCCATATTAGGAGGGCATTGGAAAGATAATGAGCGTCCGTCCCTGCCAGCCATCCCTGCTCCCTAACTTATTGCCATTCTCAGAATGACGAGTCCAGAGGCATCTCCTACAAACTGTTGTGCTATGAAGAAATGGAGTAAAGCATGTTTCTCGTGTTTTGCCACTCCACAGTTGCCGAAAGAGGATAATGGATGTTTTCTCCGCAATATGTCTCATTTTTGCTATGGACAGTTATGAAGAAATATGTATTTTGTTATATGCTGCGCACTCACACGTACACCACCCCAACCGAGTTTAGAGTTGCTGAATTTATGAAAATGTGCAAGCGAAACACAGACAAAAATGCCAAATAAATCACAATGGTCTCCCACAACTGGAAGCTCAAGTAAAGCATTAGACTTAATTGTGATTCTTAATCGACGACAACCAAGGTATTCATTGTGAAACAAGTGGTGATCCCCAGTTATTTCAGTGGTGAACATTCCTAGAATGTAAGAATCATTCTCTAGTTGAAAAGAAACCTGAAAAAAAGCGCGGGCTTGCAAAACCTATACTTCAGCAATTTATAAAGAAATGCCGTTTTCTGGAGTCAGCCTATAAAGCTACACAAGGGACCAATTACACAGAGGGCAATGCGAGCGCAGTGAGCAGAAAAACAAGTTACAATCAGACTAATACACTCTTGCTGTCATCTGTAGAAACAATACCAGGAACAAAAACATATTCGAAGGTAGTCATAACATCTTGCCTGCTGGCCATGCCTTTAAAAAGATAATATTGCAACAAGGAAAGCGTTTCATAATGGAGCGTGTCAACTAGGGGATATTTTACTCACCTTCACCAATTTCCAAGCCAGCCTTTTTAGTTCTAAAGTGCTGTCATTCAATTAAAATATGTTCCTTGAAACTCGTGTTTACTTCTGCAGCCCTAGTGCTCCTAAGTGAGCAGATAGGCCATGCTAACCACAAGGGCGGGCATAGGCCCGTCCCACCAGGACCAGACCCAGGGGCTGCATCTCTATGAATAAAAAAAGGCCTCATAGACTAAAGTACATAAGCATGGAGACTGCAGTGTTGATAAACCAATGTCCTTACTTAACAGTTCTGGTGACATGTATTAATTTATTTATTCTTTGAGGGGTTTAAACATTTTTTAATAATGGTTTTTATATTTGTTTTTTGTGGTTGCCATCATCACCCTGTGAGCCAGCAATAAACCACATCTCGCTGTCCCACTGGTAACAAGGAGATTAATCGCAAAAATAAACACCTGCCTCATTCTTCAGAGTGGCACAGGCCCTTATTACAATGTTGGGCAGCAGTCCTTCCGATAGCTTGTCAGTGGCAGTCCAACTGACATCTGAGGCATCAGTCCGACTGCCGTATTAGGATACAGGTGGTCCAAACTATGCCTGCAGGGGGAATCCGCTCTGCCTTCTACAGGCTCAATGAGCCCATCGGGGTGGTGGTCGGATTGTAATCCCCACATTAGAAGCAGTGCCTACTCAGGCACCACCGTGGGCATTACGATGCACCTTCCAACAGTCTTTTTGTGTCGGTTTTTCCACCATGAAAAGGCTGGCATAAAGGATCTTTCTGTCCCCCTCGGCCCTCAGCTATGGGCCCTGGGGGGCACCTGTGATGCCCCCTAAACATCCATGCATGGTGTGGCAGGACCACACAGTGCATGGTGTTTAAAAAGTGTATTTTTCCTATTGCAGCTTGTGCTGCTGCCCACAGCTGCAATAGGAAAAATACACTTTTTGACAGCTGTGAAGGCGGTCGCATCGTAAATTGGGAAGAGGGACCGCAGTCTCCTTGTCGGGCAGTCCCGTTCCCGACATGATGCTGGGCGTATAATAATCCACTCAAAACATCAATGAAGGGGGGAAAAGAAGCTGTCATCCATTCCGCTTCCTCAGGCTAGAACAAAAAATCAATATGGGGGGAGAATGGACCACTTGTCCTGTGTTACCAGGGTCTTAATTAACGTGGGGGGCCGTCGTTGTAAAAAACCCTCATATACGGACACTGGCGTTGGGTGGTATAGGTTGATTCTCCGCCTTCTTGTGCCGCAACAGCATGATCATTGCGTCTTTTCATTAGTTCAGTATGCTGACCTCCACATGGAGGAAGACCAACTGGAATGACAGTAGTGGCCAGAGATAAAAGAGGGCGTGCTTGTGCTAAAATAAATGTTAAATAAAATTCCTAGCACCAAGTCTCGTGTATTTTATTCTTGAGATCAATGATGTGGGAAACTAAAAACAAGGACGTGCGTCTATAGACCCAGTTACTGGTCTATCGCACTGGTGAAAGTGATCAACATGTTTCAGCCTCTTGGTACCTCTAGAGGCTTTCGTCAGGACCAATCGGTTAGGAGCTCATTGTGGCTCCTAAAATGAAAGTGGGGGGGGTGTACTCACCACCCTTGAAGTTAATGGACAGATCTAGGGTATCTGTACCTAAGAGGAAAAGAGAAAATTACAGTATTACAGTTATGTCATCAATTAATAACACTGCTGTGGCGGTCAAATGTTTGCGCTGACCCCAAGGGGCTCATTAGGATCGCGGACGGACTTGAGTCCGTCCGCGACCCCACAGTAGGAGGGAACGTCCGCATGGGCAGCGGCGTTCCCTCCGTGAAGATTAGGATGTGACCGCCAGGGTGGCGGTCACATCCTCTATCTTTAACATTGCGGCAAGTGCAGCTTCAAGCTTCACCCGTCGCAATGTTAAAAATGCATACATTGCATTTGTATGCAGAAAGCGGCAGGCACCGCGCGGTGCCTGCCGATTTCTGCATACAAATGCAGGGGGGTACCATGGGTACCCCCCATGTGCACCGCCCACCCCTCCTTCACCCAGGGGGCCAGCAACGGGCCCCCGAAGTCAAAGTCTGTATGCTTTTCCACAGCGGAAAAGCCGCCGCGGAAAAGCATCTCTTTTACACTATCCTAATATGGCTGGCGGTGTCTGATAGACACCGCCAGCCATGTTACAGCTTTTCCGCCGCGGTTGTAAGTCAATTGCGGCGGAAAAGCGGCGGACTGAAACCAGGACCCACCAGCCATCCTAATGTGGCGGTGGATCTTTGGTGGGTCCGCAGAGAATTTTCCGCATCCCCCGGGCCGGCGGAAGCCACCGCCGGCCCGGAGGATGCGGAAAATCCTCCATCCTAATGAGCCCCTAAATGTCTATATTGAGATTAGGTATAGCAAAAAAAGGAGCATCATTTCTACACTGGCTTTGTGCAAGACTAGAGAGTAGCAAGGAAATATGACTTGTGTCATGCATAGTGATTCAAGTTTCATTTACCATAGGCAATGATACTTGGGTTAACCAGCTCTTTACGGTGAGAGATTTGGAGTCACATGGGTGCAGGGTCTCAGGTTAGTGATCTTCTTAATAATGTGGTTTTGTTTATGTTTCAAAAGGCTCTTGAGATACTCCAAAAGTATCTCTTATATAGCACGCTGTGTTTGGAGTAACTAGTACGCGCAGTGTAAGGTAGGGTAATGGCATATCGACTGAGAAAATTGGTGCAGATACAAGCTTTCTCGTACTGTGTGGAGATTTCCTTAAGTCATCTTCAGAGTGTAATGATTTGGTGAAAAGCCCCAAAGTTTGGTCCTATTACGTGCTATGGTTTAACTCAAGCGCGTTTTTAATGGCAGTTTCCTCAGAACATTTTAAGTGCGGGGTTAACCACATCGGTATATTTGGCAGTTGCCGTATCCTACAGTAACAGTTATGCCAAATAATTCAGAACATCATTCCGGTGCACGCGGTTGCGAATGAAAAAGTTATTCACTCGTAGTAAACACACAACAAACACAAATAGTTGTAGAATAAGTCATTACCTCAAATCTTAATTAGTGTTGTGACATCGGGGCACCAACGAGCCGCAAGGACCTGTTGAATTTGAATTTGAATTTAAAATACTTATAAAGCGCTACATTCACCGTGCGGTTTCTTGGCGCTATGGAGGCTAAAATGGCTGAAGAGAGGCAGTAGGAGCTGGAACAAGGAAGGAAAAATATGAGGACAATTTACAGAGGGAAAGCCTGATTGAATAGGAAAGTTTTGAGGTCTTTACGGAAAATAGGATAGTGCTTGGCCAACCGTAGGTGGTCGGGGAGGGAGTTCCAAAAAGAGGGTGCCAAAAATGAGAAGTTGGCTCCTCCCCACTTTTTGCGCTTGTAGCGGGGTACCTGCAAAAGTGATTGGGATGATGAGTGAAGCTCTCTAGCAGGGATATACTCCCTTATCAAGGAGGCAATAAAGGCAGGAGCTGAGCCCTGGCGTACCTGGAAGACCATACAACCTGTTTTGAAAAGGGATCGCTCCCTGACAGGCAGCCAGTGGAGCGCCTTCAATAAAGGGGTTGAGTGGTGAGAGCGGGGAAGGCCTTCCCCTATCGGGCCGCCTGGTTTTGGACCAGTTGGAGCTTCCGTAGGCTGTATGCCGGAATGCCGTTGTGCAGGGTGTTAGCGTAATCCAGCCGGGAGATCACCAAGGCGGACATGATCAGTTTAAGTGCCAGGGGAGAAAAAAAACGAGAAACAGCACGAATAGTGCGAAGGGTAAGAAAACAGGAAGAAACAACAGAGCTAATTTGTGAGTGGAGGGTAAGATGATTATTAATTTGGATGCCTAAAGTCTTGACTGAGGAAGAGGGAGTGGGAGGGGGACCAAAGGAAGAAGGCCAAAATAAAGAGTTCCAGGGACTGGAAGAGCCACCCGTGAGAACCAACTCAGTTTTATCCGGGTTCAACTTCAGGTGGTTGTGGCTCATCCAGTCCCTAATAAAAATCATAGTAGTCTGAAAGTTGGAAATAGAATGGGAAGAAAGAGAGAAAGATGAGCTGGAGGTCATCCGCATAATTATAAACGGTGACCTCCAGCTGCTGGAGCGCGAAAATTAAAGGATAGAAATAAAGATTAAACCGAAGAGGAGAAAGAGAAGAACCCTGGGGAACACCACATGTGACCTTAAGTGGGGTGGCCGAGAAATCCCCCAACCGGACCGCCTGGGTGCGGTCCCTCAGGAAGGACGATAGCCAGACCAAGGCCGAGCCCCCGATTCCCGCCGCTCTGACACGTGAAAGCAAGATGGAATGGTCCACCGTGTCAAAAGCGGCGGAGAGATGGAGGAGCACCAGGGCCTGGTGTTTGTTTTGGTCCATGCCCTCCCTGAGGTTGTCCAGGACCGACACCACAACGGACTCGGTGGAGTGCCTAGGCCGGAAGCCTGCCTGGCGAGACGCTAGGCCCCCATTCACTTCTACATGGGCGCTGAGTACCGATGTTACGTGGCGCTCAAGCACCTTGCCCAAATAGGGCAACAGTGAAATAGGGCGATAATTAACTGGGGCGGAGGGATCCGCACCAGGCTTCTTCAGGATAGGCACTATTGTGTCAGATTTAAGTGCTGGGATCACAACCCCCTGGGCAAGGGAACTGTTAAGAAAGGTAATCGGGGGCTCAGTGCAGACAGAGTAAATCTGTTGAAGAATACAGGCCGGGCAGATGTCCGCCGGGGAGCCTGACTTTACTTTAGGGAGTATTGCCAAGAACACTTCTTCGGTGAGAGGGGGGATCGAAGAAAGGCAGCACTGGGCAGTCGGGGGAAGGGGTTCAACAAAAGCAAGAGAGGGGGGTGGAATATAGGCTTTGATGTTAATAATTTTTTCCAAAAAATAAGAATTCAAAGAGTCACACAAGGACTGGGTGGGGGGAGGTTTAAGTGTAGCCCTGTCAGAGAAGGCTAGGTCGTGAATAATTGTGAAAATCTCCCTGGGTTTATTCTCCGCCACCAAAATTTTTGCTGAGAAGTAGGCAGTTTTGGCGCCTAGTATGGCTCTTTTATAGTCACCTAATAGTGTGATATAGTGGATTTTCAGTAAAGGACAATAGTCCCTTCTCCATTGCCTCTCAGCCTGCCGAAGGATCAGCTTTTTTTCCTTCAGATCTTCACTGAACCACCGATTAGATTCCTTAGGCCGTCTAGTTGAGATCCGACGTAAGGGGGCTACCGAGTCACAGCCTCCAGCAAGCCAGGTGTTAATGGAGGTGGCTTGAGATGAGGAAGATAAGCCCACCAGGTTAGGTGAAGAGTTCAGGAGGGAAGATGATAACAGAGGGATGTCGACACGGTTCCAATTCCGCGCCCAGGTGTTTTTGGCAAGCAAGACCTTTGGTACAGGGTTAAGGTGTAAGGAGAAGCAGATTAAAGCGTGATCTGACCAGGGACATGGGGACACGGACATAGAAGAAACAGAAATATTAAGAGACCAAACCTGGTCTAGTACATGTCCGTGTATGCGCGAGGGGACTTGTATGTGAGAAACAAAATTCAGGGATTGAAGTGATTCTGTAAACTGCTTTGAGGAAGTACATTCAAGGGGGTCCGTGGGCCAATAATTAAAGTCCCCTAACACTAGGACTGAGGCATAATTGACCGCCAAGGTGGCCAATAAGTGCTGAAGGGCTGGCATGAACAGGTGTGAAAACTGGGGCGGACGGTACATTAATAAACAAGTGAGCGGGGGAGAAAAAGTAAGAGAGCGAACCACAAGATGCTCAGTGGGAGTAATAAGAGGGGAGGGAAGAAGTTGAAAATTATACTCTGACCGAGCAATAAGAGCCACGCCACCCCCTGTCTTGCCCGCCGGGCGGTCTGCACGGAGAGCCACATAGGAGGGGGGGAGAGCAGCCAAAAGAGAGGGCAAAGAGGACTCACAAAACCATGTTTCCGTTAAAAATAGCATGTCAGGCTTGTGAGAGTCGAGCAGCACAAATAGCTCCTGATGGTGTCTGACCGCTGACCTGGTGTTGAGCAGGATGATAGACATAAGAGGAGAGGAAGATAGGGAGCCAGAAGCAGGAAAGAACTGCTTCGAGGGGGTCAGATGGGAGGAAGGGAAATGGGGGATGGAGGAGCAAGGCCAAGAGAGGAGATGCGGCAAATGATGGAATCAGACAGCGACCAATGGCCCTGTATGGCAGTTAAATCCTCAGACGAATAAGAGATGAGAAGGGCATGAGGATGCGCCCCTAGGCCCGTCCGGCCGCGGACGGGCGCAGACGGGCTTGCCTTAGGCGCGCCCGCTGCGGTCGCCCGCTGCGCGGACGAGTGGCCATTGCTCAAGTAGACCAGTAAGGGAAGTGACGTAGCAAGGGGAGGAGTCGCGTCCCTCCGTTCAATCGGCACAGGCTAGCCGTGACGGACCGGGGACTGAGTCAGGTGGATGCTTGGTGGACCAGATCTCCTCAGCACACAGTTCACCCCCCCAACAGGTTAGTAATTTTAAAAATAAGAGCGCGAAGCGCTACACAAAAATAAAGAAAGTTGCGCTGGCCGGTTTGCAATCAACCGCGCCAGTGCCAGACACTCCGTAAAATATTCCTCTCGCTCTCCTCTCGCTCTCAGCGCTCTCAGCGCCAGCTCACACTGCTCTCACCAGCACGGGAAACTGACAGGCAGCTAAGTAGGTAGCAAGGGGAGGAGTCGCGTCCCTCCGTTCAATCGGCACAGGCTAGCCGTGACGGACCGGGGACTGAGTCAGGTGGGTGCTAGGTGTACCAGATCTCCTCAGCACACAGTTCACCCCCCCAACAGGTTAGTAATTTTAAAAATGAGAGCGCGAAGCGCTACACAAAAATAAAGAAAGTTGCGCTGGCCGGTTTGCAATCAACCGCGCCAGTGCCAGACACTCCGAAAAATATTCCTCTCGCTCTCCTCTCGCTCTCAGCGCTCTCAGCGCCAGCTCACACTGCTCTCACCAGCGCGGGAAACTGACAGGCAGCTAAGTAGGTAGCAAGGGGAGGAGTCGCGTCCCTCTGTTCAATCAGCACAGGCTAGCCGTGACGGACCGGGGACTGAGTCAGGTGGGTGCTAGGTGGACCAGATCTCCTCAGCACACAGTTCACCCCCCCAACAGGTTAGTAATTTTAAAAATAAGAGCGCGAAGCGCTACACAAAAATAAAGAGAGCTGCGCTGGCCGGTTTGCAATCAACCGCGCCAGTGCCAGACACTCCGTAAAATATTCCTCTCGCTCTCCTCTCGCTCTCAGCGCTCTCAGCGCCAGCTCACACTGCTCTCACCAGCGCGGGAAACTGACAGGCAGCTAAGTAGGTAGCAAGGGGAGGAGTCGCGTCCCTCCGTTCAATCGGCACAGGCTAGCCGTGACGGACCGGGGACTGAGTCAGGTGGGTGCTAGGTGGACCAGATCTCCTCAGCACACAGTTCACCCCCCCAACAGGTTAGTAATTTTAAAAATAAGAGCGCGAAGCGCTACACAAAAATAAAGAGAGTTGCGCTGGCCGGTTTGCAATCAACCGCGCCAGTGCCAGACACTCCGTAAAATATTCCTCTCGCTCTCCTCTCGCTCTCAGCGCCAGCTCACACTGCTCTCACCAGTGCGGGAAACTGACAGGCAGCTCAGTAGGTAGCAAGGGGAGGAGTTGCGTCCCTCCGTTCAATCGGCACATGCTAGCCATGACGGACCGGGGACTGAGTCAGGTGGGTGCTAGTTGGACCAGATCTCCTCAGCACACAGTTCACCCCCCCAACAGGTTAGTAATTTTAAAATTAAGAGCGCGAAGCGCTACACAAAAATAAAGAAAGTTGCGCTGGCCGGTTTGCAATCAACCGCGCCAGTGCCAGACACTCCGTAAAATATTCCTCTCGCTCTCCTCTCGCTCTCAGCGCTCTCAGCGCCAGCTCACACTGCTGCTGGTATTGAGAAAGAGGGGTCATGTTAGGGGCCATTTACTCACGGTTTCGCGTTGTAGCGAGGAGTAGGCCTCTATGTGGCTTACCGGCACTTCTGTTTGAACGACTTGTTCTGACTCTGGTTCCCCTGGCCGGGTGACGCGCCCCTGTTCAGGGTCGTTTTTACATCAACTCTGAAGGTGGAAAGAGATAATGGACTAAAGCCTAAGTATGGTTGGCAGAGCTGGTTGGCATTTCGGCCCAGAATCGCAATGAGGCCCAGAGTGTCTTTAAACAATATAGGCCATTTGAAACCATATACCAGGGATCTTCTCAAACATATTAAGCTGACTTGGATCCTGCAGAGAAGGACCAAGAAGGATCAAGTGATTCTTGAGGAGCACCTGCACAATTGTTTTACTAGACTGCTAATTAGCTCTCTGTCAATCAATCAATGGGGATGGAAAAGTACCTAAATATGTCATTTTGTTGAGAGGTCTTCTTCACCTGTTCAAATTCTTAAATAATCATTATATAGCTGAGCTAAGTGAGTCTGAGTTTGAGAGCTGAGATACCATGTTGCACTTTCTTTTATTTTGCACCAAAACTAGACGCCTATGCCGTAGGTGGCTAGTGCCAATATTTAAGAGGTTCTCTGTATTAACTTGTAAAACTGCACTTGCACTTTGTTATTGAACGGATGTCCCACTTGTCTATCTGTCGGAAGCATGTTACCTCTGGGCTGCCGGAATCACAATTAGAAGGTCAATGACAATACCTTGAACCTGTGACTACAACATTGTTATGCAAAATACTACACATGCATTTTACCTCGTACTCTTAGGGGTCGATTACGATGCCGTTCGGTCAGGCTCCGAATTGGATTCAGGTCTGCCAAATCTGATTCGGAACCCTTTCTTTACGACTGATTCGGAAAGCTTTCTGAACGGCCAATAACGATGTTCGTAAAGCGTTTGGACTTTCCGAGTCGGTTCTGGATGTGATATGGAGGAACTGAGTCATTCAGAGCCCACTCGTACAGGTCTATGAACCACGTTTCCGACCAAGCGATTAAGATGTCAGATTCGGACAGCCTTTCTGAATTGGTTGTTCTGACTTGGATCGGTTGTCGGAAGCTGACTTTGGGGGCCCAGAGCATGCCCCCCTTCACCCAGGGCCTTCTGAATGGAGCCCACGGGGGTACCCAAGGGACCCCTCCTTTCCAGCCATGCACAGTGTGGAAGGCACCAAGGGGTGCCCACTACAGGATGCACAATTTTCCTCAACCACCCCTTTCTTCAATGAGAGCCTGTGTATTCCGGCGGAACACAGGATCCCATTGAAGCTAATGGGAGTCTGACCGAATCATATCAGGAAGCATCGTAATTGGTCGGTCGAACTTCCCGGATCCGATTCGGTCGGAAACCATTCCAAGTCCGATTCGGTCGGAATGCTTACCAAATGACATTGTTATCGAGCACTTAGTTGTCTATTTCCAGGTTATGTGGTACTGTATATATAACAGTAAATTATAATTTTTAATAACTGACGTGTGAGTATGTAATTTTGATTTCTATAATTGTTATTTTAGAAATTGCAATTTTTAGTACTATACAATGTTTATGGCTTATGCTGAGACAATAAATATTGTTTTGAGGAACAGAATTCAGTCCCTGCTTTTGTGGCATCCTAATGTGAAATGCGAGAGGGTGATAACAGACTTTACCTACTACTCTAGGATTGAAACCAGGCACCCAAAAACTGAACACTTCATCCTGGAGCTAAACTTCAAACCAGACTGCCTTGAGAACTGAGGGATAGTTCATGGCCTTGCTGACAGCGTCTTGTGGTTACTGTCTAGTTTTCCCTCCACCCCTCCAGTTTTAGGGTGTAACTACCATGACCTGTGCACATAAGCATCAGAGTGCGGGAAAGGCTAGGACCGAATTGTTGGTTGAGTTGTAACTCAGTCTTCCTTGAAGACTAAGGGGCCAATTACAATCTCATCTGGAAAGCATTCCGACTAAACCGGTTTTTGAATGCTTTCCGAACGACTTGGATCAGGATGTCCGACAGAGTGATTTGGATGCATCCGGATACGATTTAGGCGGACTCCCATTGAGTTCAATGGGAGCCTGTGTTTTGAATGAGAACACAGGCTCCCATTGAAGAAAGGGGTGGCTGGGAAAAATTGTGCACCCTGTGGCAGGCACCCCATGGTGCCAGTCGCACTGTGAATGGTTGGGAAAAGGGGACCTATGGGTACTCTCACATGCCCGATTCGGAGGACCCCAGTTAAAGGAGGGCCTGTTACTGGCCCCCAAAGACAGATAACAACAGCTGTTTCGTTTTGGGCAAACTGAATCAGAACAGCTGTCCGAATCGCTCATCGTAATGGCTCATTTGGAAACCGTGTCCCTAGAGCTGTACAAATCAGCTCCGAAAGGCTTGACCTGTCCGAATAACTTTCAAGACTGAATCAGACACCTCTAACGGTTTCTGGGCAACATAATCGGTCGTTTGGTACTGTTTACAATTCGGTCGGAAACAAGGGTTCCGAATCGGATGCGTCAAACCGGAATCCGATATGGAGCCCCTCAAATAGGATTGTAATCGACCCCTATGTGCCAAATTACAAGAATTTGGCGTAACGTGGCATAGCAGTGCAAACCGCCGTACCACCGCTCCACCGAAGCTTGTGCTGGTCGCCCGCAAGATTACAACTTATTCGTAGTCTGGCAGGCAGGTGGCATGCTACTTCCCATTGTGGTACCCTTAAAAAGGTTGCAAAAACAACAAGTGATGGACTGAATGTGGATCAATGTCACACACTCCCCCAGTCAAAAGATCTGGGCCCAAATCCATCGTTTTTTTGCACTCCACACCACCCTGGGTTAGACAATGGCGATATGCAAATCAGCTCTGACCCTGTTGCCCCATGGGAACAGTCCAGTCCGAACTACAAAAGCCATGTCCTTCCCAGAACGGAATCAAGCATCCGAGGACCGGACCGGTTTCGAGGTAACACCTCTCTTCAGCCCGGCTAGCTTGACTCCAAGTGGTGTGGAGTGCCTGGGACCCACGTCTGGGCATCCCCAGCGCACTTAGGGCGGCAATTGCAAAAACAACAAGTGATGGACTGAATGTGGATCAATGTCACACACTCCCCCAGTCAAAAGATCTGGGCCCAAATCCATCGTTTTTTTGCACTCCACACCACCCTGGGTTAGACAATGGCGATATGCAAATATAGCTAGCCGGGCTGAAGAGAGGTGTTACCTCACACCACTTGGAGTCAAGCTAGCCGGGCTGAAGAGAGGTGTTACCTCGAAACCGGTCCGGTCCTCGGATGCTTGATTCCGTTCTTGATTCCGTTCTGGGAAGGACATGGCTTTTGTAGTTCGGACTGGACTGTTCCCATGGGGCAACAGGGTCAGAGCTGATTTGCATATCGCCATTGTCTAACCCAGGGTGGTGTGGAGTGCAAAAAAACGATGGATTTGGGCCCAGATCTTTTGACTGGGGGAGTGTGTGACATTGATCCACATTCAGTCCATCACTTGTTGTTTTTGCAATTGCCGCCCTAAGTGCGCTGGGGATGCCCAGACGTGGGTCCCAGGCACTCCACACCACTTGGAGTCAAGCTAGCCGGGCTGAAGAGAGGTGTTACCTCGAAACCGGTCCGGTCCTCGGATGCTTGATTCCGTTCTGGGAAGGACATGGCTTTTGTAGTTCGGACTGGACTGTTCCCATGGGGCAACAGGGTCAGAGCTGATTTGCATATCGCCATTGTCTAACCCAGGGTGGTGTGGAGTGCAAAAAAACGATGGATTTGGGCCCAGATCTTTTGACTGGGGGAGTGTGTGACATTGATCCACATTCAGTCCATCACTTGTTGTTTTTGCAATTGCCACCCTTAAAAAGGTGGCAGTGCCTTTTAAAAAGGCACCGCAATTGTAACGCCTCACAAGGTTCCGGCATGGCATGGACTCATAAGTTTATGGCGTGCAGGAACCTATGTGCATGCACAAAGGAGGGCACATGTTATGCCCCTCTTTGTGCTTCCACATATGTCTGAGGCACAGGGGCCCCTGTAGGACCTGCTTTGCTTCCTCTCCATCAGGCTCTTCATGGCGTTTCCACCACCACGAAAAGCCTGACGGAGAGGAAACTTGTAATATACTTGGTGGGACCTTGTCAGTCCCACTAAGCATATTGCGGCCTCTGACCGCCACTTCTAAGCCAGGGCATGGCAGTTCCCTGGCAGAGCTAGCAGTCCTACTGCTATCCAACTGCCCAAGTTGTAATCGGGTGTTCAGAAGGTGCGACGGTAGCTGGATCCGCCCTGCCACCACAAGTCTTGCAGTCCGAGAACCGCCAAACTTGTAATCTGGTCCTAAGTTTAACACAAGTGGTATAAGCATGCTATCCGGTTAAGGTTTCTTCCTCAGCATCTTGTTTTCTGCATCAGTCATTATAGTCTATGCACTCTAGTCAATCACATATTGTGGGACAAGCATTCCCCAGGGCACTAACCTCCCGCATCTCAGAAAAGCCTAATGCTTGCCTGTCGCACTCCTTGATCTTGAAAATGTCTTCTGAAAACAAGCGGATTACAATTATTTAATCTTCCTCTGTATGGGTGAGTGAGTGGCTGTATGAGTAGGTATTTCATTAAGTGCCTTTGTGTGTGAGTGACTGTATTTGACAGTAAGTGCCTGATCAAATGGTTGTATAGGTGAGTACCGGGATGTGTGAGTGCTTGTATAGATGTGCGAATGGGTATATAATTGTGTTGTATTTCTGAGTGTATGAGGGCTTGTATAGGTGAGTGAGTGCCTGTGTTGAGAGGCTGACTGGATGAGTGAGTGGGTGTGTGACTTTGCAGGTAAATGAGTGGGTCTGTGAGTAGCTGTATGGGTGAATGTGTGGTCATGGGGCTGGCTGTAAAGGTGAGTAACTAGTTGTATGCGTGGCTGTATGGTTGAATGACTGGTTGTGTGAGTGGCTGTACGAGTGAGTGAATGTGTGAGTGACTCTATGGAAGGGTAAGGGAGTGTATGAGTACTGGTATAGGTCCGTGAATGGATATGTCAGTGGTTGTATAGGTGTGTGAGTGGGTGTACGAGAGGTTTTATGGGAGTGTGAATGGGTATATGAGTGGTTCTGTGGATGATGTCATCAGTGATGTAATTTGA
This sequence comes from Lissotriton helveticus, assembly GCF_964261635.1. Classification (NCBI taxonomy): domain Eukaryota; kingdom Metazoa; phylum Chordata; class Amphibia; order Caudata; family Salamandridae; genus Lissotriton; species Lissotriton helveticus. Next base: position 1,147,940,155 of record NC_136059.1, on the reverse strand, counting down.
GATGTCATGAGTGATGTCATCAGTGATGTCACTGACTATGTCATGAGGGATGTAATATGTAAGGTCATAAGCAGTGCATTGCAGGTGCATAAGTTATAGTTAGCTCAGGTAACATTTCTAAGGCTTTGTACGAGTGAAATCTGAGCCTTACCATAACGTCCCTATAACCTTTGTGTTTTTTCAGTGAATTTCTAAGGTTTTTTAAATGCTAAATCCTAACTATAACATCCCTGTAACCTTTGGTGTTTTCTGTGAATTTCTATGTTTTTTTAACTAGTTGACGCATTTGGAGAGTGGTAGAGAAAGGGACCTGGGCCTCTGACCTGGTCTCAGGAATCCCGCTGTGTAGGACTTACAGAAGGTATAAGGAGGGCTTCTTTTCAACCAAGATCCCTCATGAGTAAAGTGGACTTTATGCCCCAACCAGTAGGGCACCACGAGCCCTGTTTGCAGAGTGGTGTAGAAAGGGGGCGTGGCCTACGAAGACCTCTTAGCAATCCTGCTGTGTGGTATTTACTGGAGATAACAGGCGGGGTAGTTAGGCCCCAAGGACGACCTTGGGGACCAACTACCCCTCCTGTTACCTCCAGTAACTCCCAAACTGTGGAATTACTGAGACCTGCTACGACAAAATCACACCCCCTTTCTCCACCACTCTGCAACACTCCTTTGTTGTTTACAAACAGTTTTACTTTAAATTGTAGCATGTTGCACATTATATTTTTGGAGAACTTCTATACATTTATAGAGTGCAGGTTGCGTTCTGCCTAGTGTGAATTTGAAGACATCAGGCCATCCTTCCACTGTGTTGTTTGTTTTGAATTTTTGTGACAAGGCACTATCATTGACATTCCACCATGGTATTTCAAATTTGGACTGGCGTCTGTGACTAGAATGTGTATGAACCTCAAAAAGCACAAGCACATCTCTCCTGCTCTGTAGCTCCTTCATTTCCTTCTATTACAGATGGGATTTAGAATGAGATATTATGCATCATGCACAAGGCATGAGAAGAAAAAGTCTCTGTTTGCAAAACCTGCCTACACACTAAAGGCCCATCAAAAATGTGAGGCCTGTCAATGCCTCCACCTGTACCAAAGCAAGCCTAGATGGAAAAACATTGAGGGAGATCCCTCAAATTCCCCGTCCCCTTATAAACCAAATCCTTGCACTCTCACAATGTTTCTAAATGTATTCCTGACAAAAGCAAAAATTAACCTGCCTTTCATTTGGTAATGTGAAGAGAAATTGAAAGGGCAAGGAGGGGGGAGGAAGGATGGGGAAAGGACTTTACCTAAGGCACAAATATTTTTTACCCAAAGAAACCAAAATAAATACTAATTGCAAATAAATGTCTATGATCCATTTCAGCATGCAGATATATCCACCTCCAGCTTTCCATGTGTATAAGTGTAGACATGCCCGTACAACTGACAATCTGTGATAATTTCCAGGATTACTTTTGAAGTTCGTTGAGAATCTATAAAAAGTCGGAAATGTATGAAAATATAAATATAAACCTAGCTGAACAATTCTGTACTTTCTTCCTGGACCATCTGTGACTGAAGCCCAGATTGGATCTTTTATCTTATAACTAGTGGCTTGACATCTAATTTCCACAGAAAAGTGCACTGCTGCCTCTCGTGGAGTTGTCAGGACATCATTATTATTGCAATCAAATAAATGGAACTAACTTCACATTATCCAGTTTATCATTATTGCACATGAGAGAGTGCTTTATTAATTACAAAAACATTTTTATTTACATGCGTTAACCCCATCGCCGCGGGACTAATTCCCCCGCGGCGTGGGGGCAGGCGGGCTGAGCTCATCATGGCCACGCCCAGCACAGCGGGGTAATTATCCCTGAGTGGGCGTTCCGCGGAGGCCATGACGAACTCAGCTCGTCACCAGCACACGGCCACCATGCTGCATGACGAGCTGAGCTTGTCATCAGCATGCAAGGAGTTGAGTAAGCATAAGTGGGCCACAAAAACATTTACTGGGAATTTAGCTTGTTATCACTGACATCCATTTTAAAGTTGCTAAAGCTTCAGCCCCTTATCCCCAACCTGGTCCTTCCGGATCAGTCAGGGTTTATCCACGCCGGGTCGACGGCGCACAATTTACGTATGGTTTTCTCCACCCTGCATTACTTCGAGGCTGACTTTCAAGCGGTTGCTGTGCTGCATGACGCAGCAAAAGCATTTGATTCTGAGAGAGCGCAAACTGACTTAAATGTATGAGTGCACCACACTTACCTATAGTAAGCACAAATCATGAGGAGAAATGCCATGAGTGCTAATAGTATCTGAAATTATATTCTAAATGTATAGCTAATATAGAGATTTAAGTAGAAGTGGAACTAATACAGAAATGTGTGACATTATATGATTTTATTAGATGTGATTATTTTTGAATCTATGTCGTGTAGCTGTTAAAATATAAGATGGTCTGTGGTTAAACGCAGAATGTGGTAGGCCTCAGGGCCAGAGCTGGAGCTAAAAGGGAAGGTGGTTCTTTTCACGACACAGATTGTATTAACGTTTGGTCATCGCATTAAATGGGCCATGAATTATAATATGTTTGTTGAATAATAGAATAAGAGTATTAACATGCTTTAATTAAATGAAGAAGTTGAATGCCATAATCATAATGAGAAATATTGTAGGCCTGAAATGTTTTAACGTTGATTTACACGTACATGTCTGGGCTGAGAAATGTTGCAAGCCTTTTTAGAAGTCTATGAGAGTTGGGTTCTTGGCGGCAGATATCTGTCTGCAACAGGAAAGGGGGGATCCAATTATAAATGAATGAATAGAGGTCTGTTCAGTAGACGGCCCAGACATGGAGGAGGGTTTTGGAATGTTTAAGGGGTATCAGCGGGCCGGAGAAGAGCCTGAGAAGCAAGGTCAACTCTAACGTCTGAGGCCCAATACAAAGCATCATGGAAAAAGCCTGAAGCTACACCACGTGAGAGGCGTTTCGCAAGGGGCGTCTCAAATGTTGTTGACTGTTTTGTATTAGGGACAGCACCCCTGGGTGGAGTTAGAGCAGATACCTGAGGACCCTTTAGAGAGCGGATGGGTAGGCAGTGAGGGGTCATGACTGGAGAACTATAGGTTTTCACCAAGAGACTTAGAGTGGGTGACTTCCCTTGGGGGTCATTCACTGCTGACACCTTTTGTTAGGTTGGGATTTGGTTAAGTAGGGATACCATCTAGAGCAGGGTAGGGACAGCCTAACCTTTGCGTTTTCCTCCAACCTAAATGAAGGAGAGATATGCGTCTATGCTGATAGCTTTATTATTCTTAGAACTTGTGTTAGTGATTTCTGTTGCTCGTCTGAGGGCTTTCCGAGAGCACATGTATGTAATTGGACCTGTGTATCTCGTTAATCTCATTCTGAGATGCTTGTATTTGCAGCTTATCATATCTTTACAATAAACCTTTGAAAGCTAGAAGTTGTTTGTGATCTTTGGGAGCAGAGTCCTTTATTGGGTGAACTAACTTGCAGATGGGTGTACTGTTTTCCTCCAAGACAGGCAACAAAGGTTCAGTCGACCAGATTGAGGTTTAGATCAATAGATATAAGGTATCGATCAAAATCTCGCCCTTTCAGTTGGTAGCTATAGAGGATGGTTGCCTTCTTGAGGACGGTGACCTAGGCCAGGTTAGCTTACCCCAAGGCCCCTAGAATTCGATGATTGGAAGAACAGCCCGCTGAAGAAGATCCGGATGACGTGAGACAGAAAAAGCAGCAGTATCGGTCGAGAGTGAGTATAAAGGGTTATGCGTGTTAGATTGCGGTGTTTTGTATTGTACCTATGTTGTAATGTTTGGCGGAGTTGAATGTCTGTAGAGTGACTGTGGAACAGGTTGTGAGCGCGCGCAACCGGTGGAAATCTTAAGTTCAAGGAGAGCTTAAGTGGTTCGGGTGTATCGGACACCCAGAGTAATTGTCAACTAGAGTGAAGGGGGTCATGAGGTACCATTGATCACCCGAAAGACCGAGATAGGGGGAACGTAAGAGTGAGTGCGTGAGTAACGGACGCTGGTCGGAAGTTACTGTGTGTGTAAGCAACCTATCAGAGAGACGATAGACATCTCGTCAGTTGTGTTGACAATTACAGATAGACTGTGGACGTACAGTCGAGAGAAGTGACCGCTTGGTCGGAAAGTAGTCATTTTTCGGTGTATGATTGGGACGCATGCATAACCGGGAGACGAGTTGAGAAAGGAGGGGTGCTGCTGCGAAGCGGAGAAAAGTGACGTCAGGTAGTGTCGCGACGTGATTGGCCGACTGGAGAAAGACCGTGCTGCGATAGGCCAAGCTAGCAAAGCCGCGACAGGATTGGTGGATTGTCATCAGGAAGTAAACAGAGTAGCGAGGCTGGATTTTGTGCGCATAATTATGAAGTGTTTTAAATGGCTGAAAGCGGTGTTTAAAAAAGAGAAGCGGGGATCGTATGAAGGGGAAGAAGCCCCGCCGGAGGGTACGCCAGCTCGTTATATGGCAGTGAATGTTGGGTTGCATACGATCCTTTGGATATCAGAGTGGAGTAAGATTACTGAAGGAAATGAGGAACTGACGTTCCCAAAGTACGGGACGTTCAGATTAGAGGTGTTACATCGATTGAAATCAGTCATGACCTCAAAGAGACCCTTGCCTAGACCAACCCAGTTTGAAGCTCTTGATGCATGGATTAGGGCAGCGCATGAAAAGAATATGAACAGGCGACAAGAAAGGGTGAAACGATCGGTAAGGGCAGTGCAGGATGCCAGGTGGGATGCGGATGCTAAAAGATGGAGAGTGCATAACATGGAAGTAAATAAACTGTACCCAGTGTTAGAGGCGCCAGTAAATAAAAGTCCCCTAGAAGAAGATGAAGAGAGCGAAACAGAGGACAGCCTGATAAACAGATTATTGACAGACAGGCCACCCCCGTATAATAGAGCAGGGGGGGAGGTCGAGAATACTGAAGGAGAAAAGGGGGGCAATGCAGGAGAGCACAGACCGCTTCCCAGTTCAGAGTGGGATCCTGAGCCAAAGAAAGAGCTGTCCCAGCCTAGTCAGGTGCAACAGGTAGTCGGGAGGTTTGTGGTACAAAGAGCGCCGGAAACGGAAAGCGCCACATCCTACCCATTACCAGATGCACTACAGGTACCTGTTACCATAGGTCCTATAATATCGATATATGACCAAGAAAGAGCAAGAGGGGAAGAACGGAAACGGAAAGACAGAGAAAGAGCAGAGCAGGCAAGGAGGAACGATACCACTAATTCCCCAAGTCAGATGCCGATACCCAGAGAGTGGAGCACCCCGATGCACACAGCAGGGGACCCAGGAGGAGATCCCGGGGGCCCTAGATGGCCAATGGATCTGAGGGGATCTGGACGAAAATCCTTTCAAGAGCTAAATGAGTACATGAAGCAGTGGGATGAGGCAGTGAAGGCTCAAAAGAGCATCAATGCTGCGGAAGCTGAAAGAGAAAGTCAGGACAGCAGAGCACGGACTCACTGCGGGGCTGGGGAGAGTAGCCCGGAGTGGGACTGTAGAGGGAGTAGGGGAGTCACCCATTGGGCCCGGAGTGGAGGTAGAACAGACCTGGAAAACGGGGGCCCCGGGAGTGGAGGGGTGGCGTGCCCAATACTCAGTGAAGGGGAGAGGAGAGCGCAAGAGTACAGGAACAGCTTTAAGTGTCCACACTGTGTACCTGGCACCAGAGAACTGAATGGGAGTTGTGAGAGGTCGCACCATAGTCCCTGTGATGACAGAAATGAGCGCAGCCCAGGGAATATGGGGAACCAGGAAGGATCGTATCGGATACTGAGCGATACGAGGCAAAGGGAGAGTAGCGACCAGAGGGAAAATAACAGAGAGGTGTGCAGTGAGAGGAGAGAAGAAGAAGAGAATGGGCAGAGCCAGAGTAGGGGTAACAGGCCCGTGTTCCATCACCTTCCAAGATCGGATGGCCGAGCATGGGACCTGGAGAGATGGGAGCAAGGGAGGGCACCCATTAACTCTCCCGAACCCAAACGCAGAGCTCGAAGTTGGGATGGTAGGGAGACCAGTGAGCCCCCTTCAAAAGACATATTGCGAGCTGAAATAAAAGCCAAGAGACTTGATGTCACCAGCTTAAGGTCAGACCTGGATGACATGGTAGATGGTACCCTGCCTTTAGAAAGAATGGAAATGTATGAACAGGATGAAATACTGTATATGGCAAAGGACATCACTCGAAAGGCGAGAGCAGTCCATGAGAAGTTAGTCGAACTAGCAGGCAAATATATGGTGGATCTGTCAAGAACCAAAGCATTACAGGGTAACCACAGGCTACATTATACAGATCGAGACCTAGATGAGAGGAGAACGATTGGGCTGAAAACGCACATAAGGGAACTGATTATTGGAATAAGGACATGGAGAGCACTAGATAAGTGGGAAGAGAGGTGGTCCAAGAAAGGGACCGGCAGGAGAAGCATGATTGGTATGACACCAGGACAGCAGGGAATAGAAGCTTACCCTTTGCGTGAAGTTGCAAATGGGAACTATGTACATGTCCCTTGGAGTAGGGGAGATTTAGCTGCTTTTACCACCTCCTTCCCCAAATTACGAGAGAACCCAGTGGAGTGGTACAAGCAAGTGGAGAGATTTGTAAAAATCTCAAAGGTCCTATGGATAGATTTGAACACGCTGTTTGACATTGTAGTACCAGGAGATCTGTGGACAGCATGCAAGGTTAGCGCTGAGTGGCCCACAACGGAGCCAGAGAGAGATGCCAAGACTAATGGGCCGTCCGAGATTGTGATGGCAAAATTCGAGAGAGTGATGACTTGGCTGAAAGAGAAAGTGCCAATGCAAGACATAGATTGGGTCAGAATAGACCGAACAAGACAGGAACCCAAAGAGACAGTTCATGAATATTACGAGAGATTGCTGAAGGCGTTTAAACAGTATAGCGGCTTGGATGTAATGGATCCAAAAGACATAGGGCAATTTGTGTCCAAGTTCGTCCTGGGACTGAGACCGGATATTAGTTTAATGATTCAGCAACACTCGATTTGTTGGCAAACTAAACCCCTAGATGAAATACTGAGATATGCCAGGTACTGCTGTGATGAGATAGACTCTAAGGCTAAGAAACTAAAAGAAAAGTTGATGGTGGTACAGATGCAGGCAGCAGGAAAGGGGGGACAACAGCAACAGCAGCAAGGGACAGGTACAGGAGGCAAGAAGCAGTACAGTCAGAACAAGGGTAATGAGGAGAGTTCCACCTTTAGACCCAGAATAGACATAGCTACCTTGAAGAAAACGACTAGGTGCCACCAGTGTAACGAGGTGGGGCATTGGAAACGCGAGTGCCCCTACAATGTAGAGATAGGAGAACAAGAGATAGAGGAGGAAGAGGTTCAGAGCGCGCCTACAAGAGGGGTAATGCCATACCAAGGAAAGGTGCTCAAAGGGGGGGGGGCTCCTCCCCGAGCCCAGTTCCCGCAACCTCCTCGAGTAGGGAGTATGGGTAAGACCTATAGACAAATGCCCCTGTTTGTGGAAGGGGAAGAGTGCTATTATGTGGACCCATTAACCGGACAGAGAGTGGAAAGAGAAGACTGCACCCTCGGGGCAGCCTTGGAGGTAGACCAAAGGGGACCCTATGTTGAAGCAGAAGTAGCAGGGTGCCCTACGACATTTCTGGTGGACACAGGAGCCACTAGATCCACGATCAGATCAGCTGCAGTTCCAGACCTACCCATGTCTGGAGAGACCATACAAGTGGTAGGGGTCGCAAACAGGAGAATAACCAGCCAATTGACAGAACCGGTACAGGTGAAAATAGGGAAGTACAGCGATGAGCACCAATTTGTGGTTTGCGATTCAAGCCCTGTGTGTCTGCTAGGAAGGGACCTGTTGTGTAAATTGAATTGTACTATATATTGTACACCTCAGGGAGTGGAGGTATTGACCAATGATGATGACGCAGATTTCAAAGTTGCAAACTCAAGAATATGCGTGGAGCTGTACCCTACTTTGACAGTAGATGAGCTCCCCTGGGACTTGAGAGAGACAGTGGCATCAGAAGTATGGGATTTCACTGGGGAAGAGATAGGTTTGGTCAAAGGGGTGGACCCAGTGAAAATTGTAGTGAAACCGCATGCTGAGTTCCCAAGAACACCCCAATATAAATTGACTCCAGAAACGATTGCAGGTATAAAACCCGTGATCGAGTCCATGATTAAACAGGGAATACTGAAAGAAATCGTGGGTAGTCCATGCAACTCCCCGATTATGGGTCTGCAGAAACCAAATGGGAAATTTCGGATAGTGCAGGACCTTCGAAAGATTAATAACATAGTCGTTTCGTGTTGTCCAGTGGTACCGAATCCATCAGTAATACTGTTTCAGATTCCATTCCAAGCTGAGTGGTTCACTGTGATCGATCTTTGTCAGGCTTTCTTTTCGATCCCTCTAGACGAAGAAAGCCATTTTCTTTTCGCATTTAAGCTGGAAAATCGCGTCCTAACATGGTGTCGTATCCCTCAAGGGTATACAGAGAGCCCATCGATCTTTAACCAGCTTTTGAAGAAAAATCTTGAAAGTCTAGTGCTGCCCCAGAAGTCAGTTCTGGTCCAGTACATAGACGACCTTCTTGTGGCGTCAGAAACAGAAGAAGCTTGCAGGGAAGACTCCATTGCTTTGTTAAATCACCTAGCTGCCAATGGGCACAAGGTGTCCCCGGGAAAATTGCAGTACTGCCTGACAGAAGTGCAGTATTTGGGACACAGAATAGAGAAAGGCAAACGAAAAGTGTCACCAGACAGGATAGAGGCGATCATGAAAATGAATGCGCCTAAGACACAGAGAGAGGTCAGGATGTTCCTAGGGATGGTGGGTTATTGCCGACAGTGGATCGTGAACTTTTCACTGAAAGCAAAGCCCTTGCAAAAACTGACGCACAAGGAGGTGAGTGATCCGGTACCATGGGACAAAGACTGTTTGATGGCATTCCTACAGCTGCGAGAGGACCTGTGTCGTGCTCCGGCACTGGGAATGCCTGATTACAATAAACAATTTTTCCTTTACTGTTGTGAGAGAGAAGGTTGCGCGTTGTCTGTGTTGGTCCAAATCCATGGGAATGCCCGTAGACCAGTTGCTTATTTCTCGGCTACTTTAGACCCAGTAGCCGCAGCGTTGCCCGGATGTCTCAAATCCGTTGCTGCAACGGGTGTCAGCATTGAAAGATGTGAAAATATCGTTATGGGGCACCCGTTAGAGGTGTGCGTGCCCCATTCTGTTGAACTGTTGATGACCAGGACCAAAACACAGCATCTGACCAACAGCAGGCTCACGCGCTATGAGCAAGTTATTCTTGCTGCAGAGAACGTGACCCTCAAGAGATGCTCTGTTTTGAACCCTGCCACCTTGATGCCACTTCCAAATGATATCGATGATGATGATGAGTATACAGACCATGACTGCCTTGATGTGACTGAACTATGCACCAAACCCAGACCCGACATCGTAGATGAGCCACTGACTGACCCAGATGAAATTTTCTTTGTCGATGGCTCATGTGTAAGAGACGAAGTTGGGCAGTTGAGAGCAGCTTATGCAGTTTGTACAATTATTGGAGTTGTGGAAGCTGGGTGCCTGGAAGGAGTACACTCCGCTCAGGTAGCCGAGATTATTGCCCTGACACGTGCTTGCTTGGCAAGCAATGGAATTCGAGTCACCATATACACCGACAGCCAATATGGTTATGGGGTAGTTCATGATTACGGGCAGTTATGGTCTCAAAGAGGGTTCATGACCTCTTCAGGTTCTCCCATTCGCAATGGAGAGTTTGTGCGCCTGTTGTTAGAGGCATTGCAATGCCCAGCAGGTATCGCAGTTGTAAAGTGCACCGCACATACCAGAAATGAGGACTTCGTTTCGAAAGGCAATAGATATGCAGATGAAGTTGCACGGTATTGCGCGGAGCAAGGATACTCTTTCACAGAGGTGGATGTGGGTGGAATAAATGTAAGAACTGAATTAGCCATGATACTGGAAACTGTTGATACTTGGGATGAACTGTCAACCATGCAAGAAAATGCTCCTGATTCTGAAAAAGAAACATGGGAAAAGGCAGGATGTGTAATGGGTGAGACCCATTTTTGGGTCTCAGCAGATGGCAGAGCAGTGTTGCCCAATGAGATGGTGAGTCCAATGGCTAGACTCATACATGGTCCCGTACACTTAGGGAGAGATGCTATGCTGAGAGTGTTTAGACAGACTTGGTACAATCCTAAGTTTAGAATAGCAGCAGAAGCAGTGTGCCAGCGTTGTGTGACCTGTCAGCAGCTGAACGTAGGAAAAAGAACACCAGTTGCACTAAGTCACATAGGAAGGTCTGGAGGTCCATTCAATCGAATGCAGATAGATTTCATTGAAATGCCAAGGTGCAACCGCCTCCGCTATGTCCTGGTGGTTGTTTGTGTGTTCTCCAGATGGGTTGAGGCATACCCTACACGTAGGTGCGACACCCTCACAGTGGCCAAATTACTGCTTAGAGAACTCATTCCTCGCTTCGGGGTGCCGGCCTTTTTGGAATCAGATAGGGGAACACATTTTAACAGCGAGCTTGTGAAGATGATTTGTGTTGCGCTAAATATTGACCAGAAGTTGCATTGCAGTTACCGACCAGAAGCCTCAGGGATTGTGGAGCAGATCAATGGCACGATCAAGAGCAGGATAGCAAAAGTGTGCTCCTCAACGACCCTGAGTTGGCCTGATGCCCTGCCATTGGTTCTCATGAGCCTTCGTAGTACCCCAGACAGAAGAACAGGGTTGTCACCACATGAGGTGTTAATGGGGAGAGCAATGAGGCTGCCATCTATCCCAGCTACTGCACTGTTAAATATCACAGATGATATGATCCTGGACTATTGTAAGGGGCTGTCTGACGCCATGCGTTCTGTGTCCCTTCAGGTGCAGGCTGCCGAGGTTCCAGCGTGCCAGGGCCCGTGCCATGACCTGTACCCTGGGGACTGGGTCCTGGTGAAGAAACACGTGAGAAGAAGCTGTCTGGATATTCGTTGGCGTGGGCCCTTCCAGGTCATCCTGATCACGAACACAGCTGTAAAGGTGGGAGGCCTGCCCAATTGGATCCACGCGTCACATACGCAAAGGGTTCCAGCACCTCGGGAAGAAACAGCTCCTCTCTCGGATGGACGTCCAGCAGAGGACCGAGAAGCCATAGAGGGGGCTAGCCAAGCTGTAGAGGTGCCAGCGGAAGCAGGGAACGAGTCTGACCAAGCTGAGGACGGTCAGTACAACAGTGAAACAGAAGACGCTACAGAAGGAGAAAGTAGCTGGGAGTACGAGTCAGACCCTGACAGGTCTGAGAGAGAGCGAGAACAGACAAGAAGGAGAAGGAGTAGAAGGGCACGTGGAGAAGCAAATTGGCCGCAAAGAAGGAGCTCTAGCCTGAGGTCAACTCCAGAAGCAACCCTTCCTCCGATATCAGAAGACTCAGACCCGGAAGAAGGTGCTCAGGGCGCTGAAGCACCCGACCGAAGAAGGTCAAGAAGAGTGCGTGTGCCTAACAGAAGATACTCCACACCTGAGTGGACATATCTGGCGACAAATGTCTGTGAAACCGGAGACAGGGAGGATCCGAGCGGTGGTGGTGTCCAGTTCTGAGCCCATTATCACCGTGGAAATACGACTGTTGGTACCCGGTGTCGAACAAGAAGGGTCACTAACATTCATGCTCCCCAGACCTCCCCGCCTCAGCAAGTTAAAACACATGTTTCTTTCAGAATTGCAATTCCCCGACTTTGGTACAACGATAACAGCACATGAAGAGCACAATCTTCGTTTGGAAATACTGAACTATGCTATTGAAGCTGCAACCACAAATCTGATAGTAGACTGTTAAAGGACTTTGTAAATAAAGCAAGCAGAAAAAAGAAGATTACCTAGCGCCCAGGAAGCAGAGAATTTTAGGGAACTTCCCTTGAGTTGATGGAGAAGGGCTAGGGTTGTCTTTTTGAACTGTTAAAGGACTTTTGCGAAGAAGGCTGTCAGCCTCCAGTTGTGTGGACTCTAAAGACAAAAGGATTGAAAAGAGACTGTAAAGGAACGAGAGGAAAAGAACTTTTTGCTAAAGATAAGAGAGAGCCATATAGTCTGACGAAATGGAGGCCGGCACCCCGAACCGCAGAGCTAAATGTATAATAGGTACACTAATAGTAGGAGTAATAATATTAATAGCTTTAGTGGTAACAATTTCTTATGTAAAGGGACATGAGGAAGAGGCAAAGGTAACTGATGTGAAATCTGTAGAAACGCTTACACCTACTGTTGCAGGTGAGAAAAGGGAAAACACTCAAGAGAAAGCGTTATTGGCTGCAGAAGCCCGCAGGTTACACGTAGACGAGTCCCAAGGAGACTTTAGGTCAAATGCTTATGCTAAACTTTTATATGAATACGTGGATGCCATGGAGGTTAAGGATTGCTACGTCTGCATGCAGTTGCCGGCATCTGTAGATGAAGGAATTCGCTATCATCACCTCCCGCTGACATATGGCATTACATGTAGCTTATTGCTTAGTATATTTTATGAGAGAGATAGTTTTGAATACTATTTCTCCAATTATGATTCAGTGTTGCCAGAAGTCCCAAATTATAAGCAGATGAACAAATGGGACTACTGGAAGAGTGAAGACAGATTGGCCAAGTTCTTCATTCCTTGGATTACCTTAGATACTTCACATGCCCGTAGAAATAACCTGACATGCAAGGTGTCAGAAGTCGAGAAGAAGTTCATAGGGCAGGTGGATGATCGTTATAGGAGACAAAAGATTTTGAAAAAATCAGGACAAGGGAAAACAGATTGGACCGAGGAAGAGAAGTCACACCAGAGAAAGGGTAGTAGTGGTCCAATAGCTTTAGATAAAGCGCAGAGAGGAAAGCTATGTCTTCACAGAGCCAAAACGTATTATGAAAATGTATACGTTGGAGAAGTGGACTGTGAACATGCTTTTAATTTAGAGTACTACACTAAGGATTTCCTGAAGGGAATGCAAGTGATTCCAAATGTGTATTTTGTATGTGGAAGAAATGCTTATGTGAGACTACCTGACAATTGGTATGGATCATGTTACCTAGCAATTGTCTTCCCCAAAATATATCATGCACAAGACTTAGTGATCATTGAGGGCAAGACATCTTGGAGGGGAAGGAGAGATATAGGCGATGCAGAAATGGTTGGAGATGTCTTTGGAGCTATGTTCCCTCTTTTGGGAATAATCCTTAATGATGTTAAAATTAGACGACTGGCAACAGTTGTCGACAGGTTGTCTGCCAGCACTGCTCAGTCCTTAATGCTGGTAGAAGGAGAGATGCAATCGATAAGGGCTATGGTTCTTCAAAATCGTCTTGCATTAGATGTCCTACTAGCAAAAGAGGGCGGAGTCTGTAAGGCTTTGAAGGTCCAGGAATGCTGCACTTACATTCCAGACAATTCAAAACCCCTTGAGAAGGTTATTAGGAACATAACTGATATTCACAAGGAGATCGAAGACTTGAGTAGAGAAAATGTTTGGGAAAAGGTGGGCCACGGAATGAGTACAGTTGGAGGGTGGTTTTCCACCTTAGGCAAAAGCTTTGTTTGGTATATTCTAAAGCCTATCATCATAATATTGATCTGTGGGATTATATTGTGGGGATTGGTGAGGGTATTCAAATGGTACAGAGCAAGAAGGTTAGAAAGGGCCCAAAGAGAACAGCTGCAGAGATTGGCTGCCATACAAGATAATCAGTACAGGAGTCTGAGGGCTCTGGAAGCGCAGAGAATGCCAGCAATAACGTCAGTTTAAATGTTAGTGATGACCCCGAGAGGTCATCAAAGGGGGGAACTGAGAGAGCGCAAACTGACTTAAATGTATGAGTGCACCACACTTACCTATAGTAAGCACAAATCATGAGGAGAAATGCCATGAGTGCTAATAGTATCTGAAATTATATTCTAAATGTATAGCTAATATAGAGATTTAAGTAGAAGTGGAACTAATACAGAAATGTGTGACATTATATGATTTTATTAGATGTGATTATTTTTGAATCTATGTCGTGTAGCTGTTAAAATATAAGATGGTCTGTGGTTAAACGCAGAATGTGGTAGGCCTCAGGGCCAGAGCTGGAGCTAAAAGGGAAGGTGGTTCTTTTCACGACACAGATTGTATTAACGTTTGGTCATCGCATTAAATGGGCCATGAATTATAATATGTTTGTTGAATAATAGAATAAGAGTATTAACATGCTTTAATTAAATGAAGAAGTTGAATGCCATAATCATAATGAGAAATATTGTAGGCCTGAAATGTTTTAACGTTGATTTACACGTACATGTCTGGGCTGAGAAATGTTGCAAGCCTTTTTAGAAGTCTATGAGAGTTGGGTTCTTGGCGGCAGATATCTGTCTGCAACAGGAAAGGGGGGATCCAATTATAAATGAATGAATAGAGGTCTGTTCAGTAGACGGCCCAGACATGGAGGAGGGTTTTGGAATGTTTAAGGGGTATCAGCGGGCCGGAGAAGAGCCTGAGAAGCAAGGTCAACTCTAACGTCTGAGGCCCAATACAAAGCATCATGGAAAAAGCCTGAAGCTACACCACGTGAGAGGCGTTTCGCAAGGGGCGTCTCAAATGTTGTTGACTGTTTTGTATTAGGGACAGCACCCCTGGGTGGAGTTAGAGCAGATACCTGAGGACCCTTTAGAGAGCGGATGGGTAGGCAGTGAGGGGTCATGACTGGAGAACTATAGGTTTTCACCAAGAGACTTAGAGTGGGTGACTTCCCTTGGGGGTCATTCACTGCTGACACCTTTTGTTAGGTTGGGATTTGGTTAAGTAGGGATACCATCTAGAGCAGGGTAGGGACAGCCTAACCTTTGCGTTTTCCTCCAACCTAAATGAAGGAGAGATATGCGTCTATGCTGATAGCTTTATTATTCTTAGAACTTGTGTTAGTGATTTCTGTTGCTCGTCTGAGGGCTTTCCGAGAGCACATGTATGTAATTGGACCTGTGTATCTCGTTAATCTCATTCTGAGATGCTTGTATTTGCAGCTTATCATATCTTTACAATAAACCTTTGAAAGCTAGAAGTTGTTTGTGATCTTTGGGAGCAGAGTCCTTTATTGGGTGAACTAACTTGCAGATGGGTGTACTGTTTTCCTCCAAGACAGGCAACAAAGGTTCAGTCGACCAGATTGAGGTTTAGATCAATAGATATAAGGTATCGATCAAAATCTCGCCCTTTCAATTCCCTGCATTGGGACTTTATGTTCACAGTCCTACTCCGAATGAGACTACCTCCCTTTTTTTCTGAAGTGGATACACCTGCTGTATGAGGCACCTGCTGTGCGTGTTAGGGTCAATGGTTGGGTTTTGAATACGTTTCCTATTCGGCAGGGCACGCGACAGGGCTGCCCCCTGTCGCCGATGCTCTTCTCGCTGGCATTGAAGCCACTGGCCTGTAAGCTTTGCCAGTGCCACTCTCAAGCAGCGTTAAGGTGTAGACAGCGTCCGTTGGTGGTCTCCATGTACGCCAATGATATGCCTCTATATGTCCGAGAACCTGGAACGATTCTCCCAGGCTTGCTCCGTGAGTATATCAAATTCGAGCATTTTCAGGGCTGGGCATAAACTGGGCAAAATCGACGGTATTCCCGCTCACCGCGGGTACGCAGCCCATGGAGCTAGACTTCCCATTAGCATGGTCTACTGACCCAGTCAAATATTTAGGGGTGGATGCACAGTGACCCTGAGGTGGTTATCTCTGAGAATGACCGCCGCGCCCTGCCCCACATCACATTGAGCAGTGTGATGGGCCAAACTCCCACTTTCTTTAGCAGACCGCATCGCAGTGGTCAAAATGACATTCTTGCCCAAGCTACTCTATTTGTTCATCAATATTCCCATTCGCCTCAATCTTGCGGTGTTCCAATCACTTCAGTCAGTGCTGCTGCCCTTTGTTTTGGGAGGCAAGAAGTCTCAATGGAGCAGGCAGGTGCTGGTGTTGCCGTTTGAGCGGGAACGTTTTGATGCCCCGGATCTGCGCTTGTACTATCTCTGCGCACAGGCTTAGTTTGCCCATTATTGGTATTTTCCACAGCGGTTCCAACTGCACGTGGCTATTGAGGCCGACGCTGTGCTTCCGTTGGCCCTTGCCACGACTGCCCTAACTGGCAGTGGGGGTGGACCCAGGACTGAAATTAATCCCGCACTTTGCACTGCATGGGTGTGGAAAATGCTCAAGGCGCGTGCACCCTTGCAGTATATCTATGCCCCGATTCTACCTCTTGTCGCGCACCCTGGTATCTCTGCTGCACAAGAGCCGGCTGCACTCAAAGCCCTGGGTGCGGTGGGAATAACACACTTAGGTGACCTTTATGAACAGGGCCGGTTCAGATCGCTACCCGATATACAGGGCGGCAAAGACTGTGGGTTGATGTTTGGATTCATTTGTGCGTGGGTACAGCAGGCAATAAGATCCAGCTATCCTGACTACTCGGAAGAGCCCAAGCCGCGGCTGGCGCTGCAGGCAGTGCTAGCGGGGGCAGATCGCACAGGCCTTATAACGAAGTTGTATAATGCGTCCCTTAGGGAACGAGAACAGTGTGACTCCACTTCATATAACAAATGTGCGGCGATACTGGGCACTTCTCTGTCGCCGGATATCTGGAAGTTCTGTTGAGCCCTGACAGGCTGACTAATGGCAAACTGTAACCTCCGCATTATCCATTTTAAATACCAGCACCAGTTATACTATACCCCGTTACAACTGATGCTTTTTGGTCTGTGGGAGAGCGCCTGCTGTGTTTGTTGTGGTTAGGGGGATGCAGACTTCTTGCATCTTTCATGGAATTGTAATGGTATACAGAGTTTCTGGGATAAGATAACGAACCTGCTCACAAAAGTGGTGTTGGAACCGGTGCCATGCACACCTGAGGTTTGCCTATTAGGCTGGGTAAAGTCTCGTAACCCCTTCCATGCTTATGACAGTCCCCGGCCATCATGAGTCACGGTGGGCGTGTGCGCACGATGGCCGGGGGCCATCCGAGCCACGGCAGCGATCAGAATTTTTAGCACTGCGCGGAATTCGAGCCGCAGCCAAGGTGTTAAACCCTGTAACCGCTGACGTGTGGCTGTTTCTACCTTGCTGGCTAAGAAAGCGGTGGCACAGTGCTGCGGCTCTAAACTCACCCCAACACTGAATAAGTGGGTCCGAGATTTGCTTTACTACAAGGAGCAACTGGAGATCTACGTTGAGGAATTGCCGGAAACATCACGACCTAAAGACTTTTGGGCACCGCTCCCTGTGTACTTTCTGAGTAACCCTGATTTATTATAGTTGATGTCTACCTAGGCTCTTGCTTTGTCTCTCTTGGGACTGCCAAATGTTGTAACATCGCCAAATGTGTTGAGATGGCTGTATGGGGGTCACTGCACTTTTCTTTTAGTGCCATGGGGACTGGGGGTAAGGGTGGTGGGATGTTCTGAGTGTTGTTCTTTGGATTACGGGGAACAAAAAACACTAAGACTTGTGCTGTTGGTAATCCTTTATGTTTGATATGACCCCTTACAGGGGACTCACTGTGTATTCTATCAGCTGTTCAATAAACAGATTTAAAAAAAAGTTGCTAAAGAAAATGTGGTGCTTAAAACTACATGAACGTATTGTCTGCGTGCATGTTTTGCTAAAGAAAATGTATCTTTTAAAATTGCATCAACGCATTTTCTACATGCATATTTGTCTTCAGCATTTTTCCTTTTCATAAAATAGTCAAAATAAGATACTATTATCTGGAGGAAGCTTCATTGAGATGATCTTGTACGTTACAATGTTCAAGGCTGCTGTTGCCTAAGCCAAAACTGTATTTTGTTTATTTTCATACATGTTTAAGGGCCATAATATGACTTTGGCGGTCTCTGAGTGGGGCTGCAACGCTGCCGTCCGCTCCAAGACCGCCAAAGCCATTAAAGATCACTCGCCAGAGTACAACTAATTTGAAGAAAGAAGAACCAAAGGTGATGATGGACGGAGCGTTGACAATGCAAACACTCACCCCCAGTCAACTGATCTGGGTTTAATCCATCACCGTTCTTTAGCTCACTCCGCCACCCCAGTTCAGACATGGCCATATGCAAATCAGTCTGACCCTGTGCCTCATGGGAACAGTCCAGCCCGAACTGCCAAGCCATGTCTTCCCTGGACCGGAATCAAGCTTCCCAGGACCGGTTTCTGGCATTGCAGCCGTCTTCAGCCGGGCTTGCTTGACTCCAGTGGCAAAGTGAGCAAGGGACTCACGTCTGAGCATACCCTGCCAACTTAGGGCGAACAAAGAAAAACCAAAGGTGATGATGGACGGAGCGTTGACAATGCAAACACTCACCCCCAGTCAACTGATCTGGGTTTAATCCATCACCGTTCTTTAGCTCACTCCGCCACCCCAGTTCAGACATGGCCATATGCAAATCAGTCTGACCCTGTGCCTCATGGGAACAGTCCAGCCCGAACTGCCAAGCCATGTCTTCCCTGGACCGGAATCAAGCTTCCCAGGACCGGTTTCTGGCATTGCAGCCGCCTTCAGCCGGGCTTGCTTGACTCCAGTGGCAAAGTGAGCAAGGGACTCACGTCTGAGCATATCCTGCCAACTTAGGGCGAACTCTGGCAGGTGGTTCTTTGGCGATCCCACTGCGGTGCCTTTGAAAAAAACACCACAATGGGAGCGTCAAAGGCAGTTCCTGCAGGGCATGGAGTATCAAGTCAATGCCCTGCAGAAACTGGGGGTGCATGCACACAGGGGGGGCTCAACATGTGCACCTCATGGGCAGAGGCAACAGGGGACCCTGTAGGGCCCCCTTTGTTTTCTCACCACCACACTTTTCATGATGTCACACAGGCATGAAAAGTGTGACAGTGAGGCAACTCCTAATATGCTTGGCGGTGCCTCTGTGGCATCACCAGCCTATTAGGGGCCTTAGAACACTGCACCACCACCAGAGATCGTGGATCCCTGGTGGCAGCAATGGTCCTGTGGTGGCCCAACTGTCACGGTCCTAATGTGGCAGGCCACCCACCAGTCTGATGGTTCGTGGACCACCACCACAGGTTCAGTGGTCCACTGGACAGCTGAACTCATAGTAAGGGCCTAAGGCATTTTCCCAAGTAACCCAATTTAAGTAGTACAATTTCTACAATGTTGGTTTATGTCATGTTTCTTTGTTTGTACAAGCCTATGATATAACTTAACGCCCTATCAAGTGGGCTGTTTTGCACTTCTCTGAAGCTATAAAATTGCCCTTTCTAGGATGTGTGACGTATTACTTGGACTTGCCAGAGACTTACTCAAGAATTTTTGCTTGCTTATTTGGTTCATGCTTAGAGACCATTTCCAAGCTTTCATAAGGAGAAGTCCTCATGTTAGACTTTTATCTAAGTTATAATTAAACTCTTCTATTCTTTGAACTGAGCAGTTTCACTGTTAGATGGTTTGCTGATTTATTGATTTATCTCTATCTCTATCCTAGAGGAAGACTACGGCATTTGCGGAAGAGAAAAGCGGAGCGCAGAGTTAAGCCAAGATTGCTAACTCCGTGCTCCGCCATTGTAAAAACACAGGGATGCGCTGTATTCACAAGAATGCGGCGCACCCCCTGCGTTCCCCCTAGTGCTGGCGCTAAATTTAGCTGTCTAGTGCCAATGCAGGCACCCTTGCACCACAGTGCAAGGGTGCCTGCGTTGTGGGGAATGATTGTTCATGTGCAGGAAGGTGTCCCTACCTGCAAATACACTATCAGTAATGGTGATTTATAACTTCTATGTGTGCTGCTTTATGCAGCACACATAGAGGTTGCAAGTTGTAATTTTTGTTAATGATTGTTTATGTATAGGAAGGGACACCTTCCTGCACATGAACAATCACTCGTGACAATTTGCTGTTTCTATGTGTGCTGCAGAATGCAGGACACATTAAAATGGCAAAAAGAGCAGAAATTAATAATTTCTCCTCGTTTTGCCAGGTTAAGACCAGGTTTTCCCTTGTCTAACTTTCGGCGCTGCATCCCATTTAGTGCACCCTTGTAATAGGGTGCAGTGTCGAAAAGCAATTGGTGTTACGGTGGAACGCCTACCGCAGCACTCATTGCCTGCCCCTTTCACGCTAAGTGCTTCGTCAAAGGGGGCTTTAATCACAAGGCTGAGTTGAGTCGTGTTAAGTGGTGAATGCCTCTTTGTAAATAAGGCGAAGGGCGTATCGAACCTCATAAAAAGTGACATTCCTGTGGCGATAAGCCCTTGTATATATGCCCCTACGACACTCATCTTGTTGATTACTCGCCCTTAACTTATGAACTGACTAGCTTTATGCTAGTTCATTTCTGAATCATATTAAATTGTGGTTATTTCCATTTTGCTATGACCTCTTGCAATTGGCTTTATTTTTATGCATTCTTGATGCTGTTTTAAATCTAACGATCTACTTTTTTGCTTTCAGTAAATATTTTAAATTTTAAATTAAACTTTATGGTTTGACTTTGAACTTTGTCCTGTTCAAGGGAAACTCCTCCTTTGGGACCCACAATGCTTGGATCCTGTGATTCGACCCTTTACATTTATGAGTGTAAGCGCCAACACTTGCTAGCAGACAGTGTGAATGAAGAGGTTTAAACTTCTATGGCGCTTTCCTTTTCTGCGCTGCTTCCATTACATACATGTCCCTAAGCTCAATCATTGATAATATCACTTATAAGAGTACTCAGTCGTTTGGCATGAAACAAAGGTCAATGTAAAATATAACATGATTTCAAATCTTTTTCAATGTATAACAAAATGGGTAAGAAAAAGATTAAATGTGTTTCCTTTTAAAAAAAAAAAAAATTTGTATTAAGTTTTCTTTGGCAGCAGCAGAGAAAAAACAGTACATCGGATACTAAAATAAAAGCAATAATACAATTCCATTCAGCAATATGACATATTTAGCAGAGCGATAAATCAGTTACTATAGACCGTAAAAAAAGAGATACACAAAGAAGAATAATAAGAGCAATATACATCTCAAGTTCCTATCCAATTAGCAATTGGAGACCAAAGGTTACTACCAAATGTCTTCTTTCTTATACCTTTCAGTTTGTATAATGCAGTTTCAAGATAGTACATAGATAAAAGCTTATTTTGCCAAAAAATGAAATTAGGTGCTTCTTCATCGAGCCAGCATGATGTTATGCAAAACCGGAAGGCAGACATACATAAAAACACAAATCCAATGTCTGTATCCGAGATCAAGTTAGCAACATTTTCTTCACAACCGAATAAAAGCATAGATGCTGTTAATTTGACTGAGATGGAGAGTTCAACTGTAAGAAAATGCTCAACATCAGCAATGAACCTCGTCAGTTTCGAACAATCAAAGAACATGTGTACAGCATCGGCCCCATATAGATTGCAACGACTACAGTTTGTCCCACGCCCTATACTCCATTTAGCTACCTTCCCGGGTGTGTAATAGAGCTCAAAGACAGACATAAAATGCTGACTGATGAGTGATCCGTTCAGCAAAACATTTCTAGCAATTTCTAAGCTTCTCTCTATATTTACATTTTGGATGTTCAGTTTCGAAGTATATGATAGGTATTCATTAAATAATCAAATGATACAAAATCCTTCTCTATAAATAAGTCCCCCAATTTTCTAATACCTAAATTATTCCACCTATACATTACCCCGTCCTGGAATAAGGCTGGCAAAAAAGAACATTTCTGCAGAGGGGTATATTTCGTTAGATTAGTATTGAGCCGAAATTTTCTTTTAATAGATCGCCAGATAAAAAAAGCTGTTTCAAATATCTTAAATTTGGTCTTTTTATAGTAACTCGGCTCAATAATCCGGTTTAAGCACTGTTTCGCCTCCGTGCCCAAAAGCATTTCATAAATCGATGGGGTCAAAAAATCTTCTGTTTGATCTTCCGGCAGCAGAAGTATACCCAGATGTTGCATTATTGCCATCCAATAATAAAATTGAAAATTTGGGATACCCCAACCCCCTCTATATCGAGGTAGCTCACAACTTTTCAGTGCTCTCCTGGCCCGGCGATACCCCCATAGAAATCTAGAGCACATTCTCTCTAAGCGAGAGAAATAGCCAGACGAGATTAACAAAGGTATAGCACGAAATATATATAAAAATATAGGGAAGATAAGCATTTTTATCACATTACTTCGGCCAAGTAAAGAAAGCTTCAGATTATTAATCCGTTCTAAAATTTTATTAGAGGACGCTATTACTGGATCTAAATTAATAGGAATAATATCCTCAATAGTGGCGCTAATTTTAATCCCAAGGTATATAGCCTCTTTGTCTATCTTCATATTCTCTGGACATCCTACCCTTGAATGTATAAGCTGAGTTTTGTCAATATTCAGTTTATAGCCGGAGAGGCGGCCAAATTCCTCCGCTGATTTTACGATGTTGGGTAGTGCGGTATTAATTTCCGCTGTTACAACGGCTATATCATCGGCATAGGCGCAGACTTTTAATTCCCAGCCATTTAGCTGTACTGGTTTAATTGCGGGGTTCCTTTCCGGATTTCTAATAAAAGGATCGATATATAAAGCGAACAGCAGGGGGGAGCAGGGACAACCCTGTCTCGTCCCCCTTGCTATCCGCACCAACCCTGACGATGACCCTGAAATTCGGATAACCGCAGTCGGTTGAGAGTAGAGTGTTCTTATTGCCTTAATAAACTCCCCAGGAATCCCCATCTTCTCTAGCACTGACCATAAAAAGGTCCAGGTGACCCTGTCGAACGCTTTTTCGGCGTCCAACAGGGCCACCCCGACCGAAGAACCAGTCCCCTGCGCCCAATCCAGCAAAGATATTATTCGCCTGATATGGTCTGTGGTACCTCTGCCCTGTATAAAGCCATGTTGTCTTATAGAAACCATCACTGTCATTAAATCATTTAGCCGGCTAGCAATAAGCTTCGAGTAAATTTTACTGTCGGTATTCAGTAAAGATATTGGCCTATAAGACCCCATCTCTTCTGGCTTTTTTCCTTTCTTTTTAAAGACAACGATTGTTGCTTCTGCCCATGAACGTGGAGCCCTCCTCTTAAAGGCTAGATGACATACATCCACCAATTCTTTTTTGAGTTGATTTCTAAATATGCTATAAAATTCCAACGGAATATTGTCTGGCCCTGTAGCCTTACCTAGGGCTAACCCTAGAATCGCAGTCTCTATCTCTTCTCATTCAGGAGGTGTTAAGAGATTCAGACACTGAGCCTCCGATAACGTTAATGAGCTCGTTTCCTTCAAATATTCCCACGGTTCAATGGGGTCCCCTTCCTCACTATAAAGCCGTTGATAAAATTCTTGGAAGGCTACCAAAACTCCTCCTTTAGTCTCCTGCATAGTACCATTTAAATCCCTAATTTTCAGAATATCGTTATATACCTGCTTCTCCCTTGCTCTTTTTGCTAACAGTCTGCCGTTTTTTTCCCCAAACTCATATGCTGTTTCCTTATATTGAGTATAGTTACTAGCAATTAAATCAGCTATTTTGGAGTAAGCATTAGCTCTTTTGATCGAGAGATCTTTTTGGGCTATTTTACTCAAGTCAGATTCCACTCCTTGCTTTAACACCTCTGCCAACTTCTCCTCAGCTCTTGTAATTTCATCAAAATCCTTCCGTTGCTCAATTAAAGATTGCTTACGTTTAAACCCAGAATAACTAAGAGTCTCCCCACGGACCACAGCTTTAAATGTATCCCAAACCATTTCCTGAGTTGCTGTGCCTTTATTGACTATGAAAAACTCCTCTATTACTTTAGACATATACTGACGATACTGTGCATCCAATAGTAGTTTACGTTCAAAAGACCATCGTGAAGCTTCTATTTTATCCTCCATTTCAATATTCAATTCCAATACTACCGGGTTATGATCAGAAATTATTTTGGGGTGAATTTGAATTTTAGCTTGTGTTAAAAAAACATATGAAATAAAAAATAATCCAACCGAACAAATTTTAGATGGGGAGCAGAAAAATACGTAAACCCCGGGTCATTCGGGTTCTTCTCATGCCAAACATCATAGAGACCATGATCCAGAAGTGACCCCCGCAGAGCAGTATATCCAAATTTTTTCTTGCCAATGTATACTGAGTTAGATCTTATATCAGCTCCTGCCCCCACATTTACATTACAGTCTCCACAGAATAATACTGGGGTAATCCAGTGTGCCAATTCTAAATTAATAAAATGAAATACTTCAGGATCATCCAAGTTTGGACCATATATATTGCAAAGTGTGAAACCTTACCGTCCCACCTTAAAATCCGCCATCACCCATCTTTCCCATTTGTCTGCAGCCGATTTTATACAGTCCACCCACCCCCTCTTTTTCAGTATCGCTACCCCTCTTTTAACTCTTTTTTCTTAGTTCTCTTCCTTATAGTGGAAGCACTGCAGTTAGGTGATGTCCTGCTTTCCTCCGTTGAGTCGTCGCCGCTGCTGACATCACTCGGGTCATCCACCCAGTCCTCATCGGACGATTTTTCGGAAAGTGAATAATAATTTTCACCAGATTCTGGCACCAACAAAGTCCCCTGTGAACCCAGCTTATTTTCCAAAAGATTGAGATGAGTCATGACAGCATTAGTATCTCTTAATGCTACATCTCTAAGGCCATCATCTTCAGAAATTTCTTGTTCCTGTTCCTGAGGCTCTTGGGGTTGTACAAGGTTTTGAGCTGTGTCAGGAGTGTCTATATTCTCTTCAGGTACCTCCTCCTGCTGCGATAGGGAGTCTGGTAATATCATTAGGTTTGTGTCTAATGCTTCCCCGTCTTCTGTTGCTGTTGCTATTGTTTCCACTGAGCAGTCCTGATTCCGAGCGCTTTGCCGCTCAAACATGGCAGGGAGTGTCAAATTTTGAGTCGCTTTTTTCAAAGAGCGTGGAGCCACAAAGCCCTTTCCCTTTTCCACTGTTTTTTTTCTCGGGTTCCCAGAATGCTAGCAGTACTGTTGTTGCCAAAGTCTGCGACTGGCTCTAATCCATTCTCGGGTTCTCTTACACCCCCATTGTTGGTTTGATCAATATTGTCCCTCATACCTAGGTTCTTAGATTATCACCCCGTGTGCTCACCTTCACGGTTCTTTCAGCGGCACCATTTAAATTTTCCGTATTTGTCACCGTGCCTGGCTCCTTGTTTCTATCGCCGCGTGTAGTTACTTTCGCCGCTGCGGCTTCATTCACTTTCCCTGCTCCTTTTGCCGACATTTTCTTATTTTTTGTGGCGCCCCCTCCTCGTCCGCGAACTACCCGGCTTTGTAGCCCGCCAAACAAAAACAGAAGGGGAGACCTACAAAGTGGCGCCCTGCGCCAAAATGTAATTAAGTCACTCGGCATTCGTGCATTGATATATAGTTGCGCACCTTTCCTACTTTGTATCCACTTATGTCTCTGATGAAAGAAAAGAAATAAAAGAAAGCAGCATTCAGCCCGTGCACCTCGCTCTCCACCCGGATTGAATTTCTGGCTTACCGGGCTTCTGGGGTCGAGCGCTGACTCGGACAAGTCGATCTGCAGCCACAAACCGCATCAAGTGCAGTCCCGCCCGTATCGCTCGCTCTACACCTGACTCAGGTCTTCAGATTTTCCCGGGCTTTGGACGTAACCTCAGAGTCAGCCCCCGAATCGGCCGCCTCGGTTCGCTTCCTCTAATCACCCAAGCCGTGTCGACTCGCCTCCTCTGACCGTCCCAATCAGCTCCACTCCCCTCTGCCAGCGGTTTCCTCCGTCTCCGACTCCGTCAGCTTTCACCATTAGCTTACACCGCCACGGTGAGTCGAGAGAAACCCTGCTCTGGCCTCAGCTTATTCAGCTCATTCGGCTCCGGTGAGTCTTCTCCGTATCGTGCCTTGATAGTCCATTTTGCAGTAGCGTTCATCCAGGATCTGGCCCGGGGTGGGAGGGGGAGAGGAAAGGGCTGCTCACACAGCCGACATCACGGATGCCATCTTGCCTCCTACGCTCTAAGGGGTCGCATTGCATTGCATGGATAAAATGTGTTTCCATAAATAATTGTGTAAGGGGCAAGAAGGATAATAGTGTTACACATGCTCCAAAAACAACCCAAAGAAAAGAGCACATAATTCCACCAGCAAGCCCCTTTGAGGAAAATATAATAAACAGGAAGAAGGTTACAGGGGTAAAGGAATCTTACAGTAAAACATCAGAGAATAAGAATACATCAAGTAGGGTATGCAGAACCAGTCACAGATAAGATGGCTGCTCATTGCTGGATGGTGCCACTGAAGCCCCTCTCCTTGCTACAAATGTCCGGCAGCAGTAATGCCTTTATCAGAAGTCAGGAGGAGCAGAGAGTTGTCAGACACCAGAAGCTGAGACCACCAATTATAGACTCAGCATTGTGCGCATAGAACTGCTGGAAGCCTACCAAAACAGAGGTCAGAAGCTGGTACATCCATGGCAGTCTGGTGAAGGACCATGCCAGAAGTCCACAGAGGTGAAGTGGAGATCTTGGAATGGCACCAATGACCTGCCAGATTGTCTACAAATAACTGCCAGGCAAGGAGCCAGCTCAAGAGCCGGCGCGATTCCTTATCATCCCCACATGCTCATTTTAAGTCCATCTGAGTGTAGAGGTGGGAACTCGTCCATACCTCAATCTCTGGTACTGGCGCCACACATTCACATGGGGGCTGCTCAGAAATGCCTTTTTAACTACAGCTCATCATTACATGTGGCGGGTGTACCAACCTGAGGTCTTGCAAGCACCTTTTCTTATCGCAATGAACTTTAGAAGTGCACAAAGCATCAAGCATAAGCACTGTCCAGCACTATTTTCACTTTTGGTGTATCCTATAAAGGTTTTTTTGCCCTTTTTGTCAGTTTTGCCCTCTGAACACTGTTGGGGTGAAGCCCTAGGAAGTGCCGATCATTCAGTGTGTGCAGACCTTGATATGTCAGTGAAAACCCTATTTTCCTCCAGCCCAGCCCTATTCTTAGAGGCAATTGTGAGGCACAAGCAGGGAACCCTTACACCACCCCCGAAACTGTTGGATCTCATGCTAAGCCCAGTAACCGAAGAAATCTCTTCAATTGGTTCAAGGATATTTTTGATGGACAGCAGCATAATTGTGTTTTCTTCTGAAGTCAAATCTATGTACCAAGAGATGACTACAGTTCACCAAAGGATTGACTTTATGGAGTGTACAGGCTCATGAGTCTATAAGAAAGGGTAGACAACTGCACAGACTGTGATATGGAGACCTGAAAAAGAAAGTAACAGACCTGGGGGATCACCTCAGAGGGACAGCATTAGACTTTATAATATTCCAGGAACTGTGGAAGAAGATAATGAAATTGTTTTTCTCTGGGGCCTCTTCCTTAATCAGAGAACCTCTTGACCCACTTCTGGTCATGCAGGTTAAATGAGAGACAGTTTTAACCCCTCCCATGCCCATGACGAGCTCAGCTCGTCATGAGCCACGGTGCTCCGGTGCTCATGACGAGCTGAGCTCGTCATGGCCCGTGGAACGCTCGCACGCTGGGCTAATTCCCCTGCTGTGCTGAGCGTTCCATTAAACGGGCGTGGTCATGACGAGCTCAGCTCGTCATGAGCACCGGAGCACCGTGGCTCATGATGAGCTGAGCACGTCATGAGCATGGGGGCGCTGTGCTCCCCCCCCCCCCGCCTCCCAGCACAGCAGGGGAATAGCCCCAGCAGACAAGGGGTTAAAAAATGTTTGTAAGGGGAAGCTTTGTCAGTGTATGTCAGACTGTTGGGATGTGCCTCTGAGCGCTAATACAAAAATGCTCTGCTAATAATGTATCCCATATTGTTTTATATTTATTGTTAGGTACCCTATCATGTGTCTCCTTCTTGAGAATTGGTCTTAGGGAAACCAGATTCAACATTCGAGTGTATAGATCCCAGAACCTTGCTATTTTCATTTAATTTAGATTGTGTTATGAGCCCCAATGTACCCCAATATAGGCCTAGGTAGCTGTATGACCTTTTACCTATATTTGTTCTACCGTGCTCTACATAATGGCTCTGGGGCTGTCCTTTTTTATTAAGGATTTTGTCTTCGTGTACATACTTTTTAGTTATAATTTATTTAATAGTGGCTATCAATAAGTATATGCTTGTAGCTGTTGACTTTGGTCGGGGGACTTATGGTCTCCAATCCAAAGTCATCAATTCCACTGCCCCTCTGATATTTCTGACCTCATTGTTATGCTTTCTCTCTGTAAATAGCTGGTTCACTTTCCTGAATTATGAACTTACCTTAAAATGGTAGGTTTCCTTCATTGTCCCTCCTGATGTGGCTACAAGAGGTCCGACCATCCGCAAAAAAGGGTGGTGATTTTTCCTGAGCCTGAGCCATATGCCAGGTTGAGGTTAGGCTTGTTTTACCGACACTTACGGTGACCACCAATGAAATCCTCCCCTGACTCAAGGTGGACTTGGGATCACTGTGTGGTTATGTATAAAACCCCTTTCCATTTTTGGAATTGTATTCACTGTACACTTCATTAGCAGCAGCACTAGTTGGTCCTGAAGAAAGCCGCTACACTTCTGTGTGAGGGTAATAAGGCTGAAACATGTCGACCACTAATTGATACTCAAGGTGGGAATATTGTCCTCCCCCGAGTGCCCTGTTTTTAATCCTGGCCCAGGGACGTGCAAATGAATGGGTTATTATGCACCATAGAGCTCATTTTACTTTCACTCACTCCTTTTTTTGTGCTGCGTCCCCCACTGACCCTGAGCTCCTCGTTGCAGTAATTAGTATACTTTGTCTCCAGATGAAAACATCCCTGAGCTCTTCCATCTCAGAGAGGAGGTTGTAGCCCATGCCGTAACTAGGTATCACAGTATAGAGGAATCTCAATGATGAAGCATGCCTCCTTCAGGTGGGTGAGGAATTTCATCCTTTAAAGGGGACCCGCCATAGCTAGTTGGCATACTTAGAAAGTTTTTCTTGGCTCCATAGACCCAAGGGTTTTTGTTTGTGAATTATATGTAGGTTGGGAAGCAAAGACTCGCAAGTCTTTAAACCTCCTCAGACCATCAAATATTTCTCTTTGTGATGTACATATATATATATATATATATATATATATATATATATATATATATATATATATATATATATATATATATATATATATATATATATATATATATATATATCTGTGTGTGTATGTATGTGTATATGTATATATGTTTCCTTCATTGCCACAATTCATATACAACCAAAGAGCTCTCACCACATGGGCTTCCACCCTGTTGGCTACTAGAGAAAGGGCCTGTGACTCCAGCTGCCCAACAATGCTAGATTCATCACAAAAGCCCCTGCCACATCCTCGGTCCACACCAGACTCGACAGCCACTTTCTTATTCTGACTATATGAAACAGGATGTCTCTGGAACTGTTCCCAACACTATTGTTTCTCCTTCTGCAGCCGTCTAGGACCAATACCGTACTAGCCTCCCCTTAGGCTAATCTTGCCCAGCCCACCCAATCTCTGATTCTGAAGAAATTAGCCATTCCCTGCAATGCACCACTCAAGAGCAGAGCCATGGATGGACAAGCTACTTGAATGCAGCAGTAGCAGCTGAGGGAACAGTGCTGCAGAAGCGCTTCATAGTTTTTGGTCCTGGAAGCGCACACTGATGAGAGATGTTTGAAGGGCCGGTGGGTGGGTGCTCTTTCCCCAGCCCAGAGGATTTTGCCATCTTACATCCAGCCCTGCACTTCCTCGCCATTATGGTGGCCACCATGTTGGGTCTGACTCATTTAGTCAACACTGGACTGCTCCACAACAAGATCATCCCCATCTAACCTGAATGGCAGCTGCAATATTGGTAGGAAACATGGCCAGCCTTATTTCCACATCTTTCACTGTGTTTCCTTGGGAAGGACCGGGTGCAAAAACATCAGCCCATTTATGAGTGGGTGAAGTGGATTTCCATACAGGAATTCTACTTCGCCCAACTTGTAATGAGTGCCTGCATGTTTAGAGATATAGGATAGTATTTTGACCATGGACAATCCTTTAACAATAGTAATAGCCTAGTCCACATTTTTCAAATGTTCACGATGAACCAGAATGGCAATACTTTGTGTAGCTCGACTCAAGAGTGGAGTAACCAAAGTAATCCTTTTCTGATTTTCTCTTTGCCAACCATTAGCTACTCAACAATTTCAAACTAAATGTCTGTATGTACCGTCAGGGTCACCACATGTCCCACAGCCCTGCTTGGTTTCTAGCAGTTGCATCTCTTCCAGTGTCCATTGCACCTCCAGGAAAACTTTCAGTTGAAGCAAGGAAAGAGCTGCTATGCAGATTCCCGGACCGTAGACCCCCCCCTCCCCAAAAAAAAATCTCCTCACAGCCTTGAACATCTTAGCTTCCACTCTGCAGACTGTTGATTTGAAGGAACGGTAACACCGTAGGGTGCACATAAAATAATATGGTAGTATCCAGTACAGATCTGCTTAAACGTCCAGCAGCTGCTGTGATGGAAATTGTGGTGGGTTGGGCTCCTGTTACTTTTCAAAGTGGTGATTTCATTCAGGCTCCTTGGGTCCATGTTCTGAATTGGCCTTTCTTCTAACTGTGCCTGCTTTATGTTGCACAATTCTTTACAGCATGAAGCACCACATGAGTTGTTCAATTTTGTGAGCCAGGAATGCAGGCAGAACTAGCTTCTGAGTCAAAGTGTCCTCGCTTCCACATCTCTCCGTCTGTACTAATTACAGAAGCAGAGGGTTTGTGTCATGTTTTTTTAAACAGTAGTATGGAAATTCTGCTCTATATGATATCAAAACATAAGTATAGTTGTAATATAATAATATGGACTAATATAAGTTATTAAAAAAAGACTATCCTTTGTTGTTTCCGCTAAACCAAAAGCCAGTGTGTTCAAGATATATATATATATATTGCATTTAGTAATCTTGTGAACACATTATAACTAAGTAATGATGTGTTCAGTGGCAATGATTCCCCTCTTTTTTTAATTCTTAACCCAAAAATAACAATACATGCAAGATATTTATGTTAAAGCGTTAGGCAGTTGTAGGCTGTCTTGGAATCATTTTGTTTGTACCTGGAATGTGCACCTTTAAATCACAATTATTGTTTAATTTACCATGATTATGAGCAATAATCTAAATGGCATGCTTGGCAGTATTATCTAGCTATTACATTACCGATCCTCCAGTGAAATGCTGGTGCAGTGTAATCAGGTGCCCCAGCTGCTCAGGTACGTTTAGCTGTCACAAAGTTAGTTAATGCATCCACAATCATTCTTGCTGAACAGATGGCATAACATAAAACTCATTCTGAAAAATGTTCTGTACGATTAGTGACTAATGGGAGTTGAGCTTTCAGAAATTAGGAACAAAGTTATGAAGCCTTGTACCTCTCCGTCACCAGTTAAAGAAAAAGTAGTTTTATATAGCGCAAACTTGACCTGAAGGTATATGGAGCACTTTACATGAGCACCAGTTACACTATAAAAGGTCATGCTCATTTTTAGGTTTCGCCTGTACAGCCAGCATGCACTGTCAGCAAAATCTATTGCTCAAAACAAGAGGCTTAAAAATGGGCTTAGCACCGGCTCTACTTATCATTGGTTGACTTCCATGCCACTCTTGTTTTCCTTCTTTCTATTGGCCACGCCTCCTGCTTCTTCCCAGATACTCATTGCCTCCTGGTTTCTTCCCAGGGTTTATATCCCTTCTGTGCAGCATGGATCTATCACAGCTTCCTGTTTGAGGCCAGTGTACTTCCACTGGCTGTGTGCCGCACGTTGTTTTGTACTTTTTGCTATGAACTCTACAGTGCATGTGTTAGACCTGTTAGACACAGCCTTAGGCAAACGTTTTGACTCTTTATCTCCAATTGTTGCTGAAATTTGTTTTCGTTGGCCTTAGGCCTTAGGCACTTTACCACTGCTAACTAGTGCTAACATGCTTGTGCTCACTCACCTAACTGGCATATTTAATTTACTCATAAGTCCCTTGTAGAGTGGTATAGCATATACCCAGGGTCTGTACGTTAAAGGCTACATGTGGGCTTGCAGCACTTACTGTGCCACCCACTTCAGTAGCACATTAAAACATGCCCCAGACCTGTTATTGCAGCATGAATGCACTATTACACTGCCATGTCTACTTGGCATTTAAACCCCTTTGCCAAGCCTTAAACTCCCCTTTTATTACATATTAGTCACCCTTAAAGTAGGCCCTAGGTATCCCATATTGCTGGGTGATTAGTAATTAAAAGTTTGGACATGTACATTTAAGTTTTACATGTTGTGGTAGTTAGAAGCTCCTAAATTCGTTTTTCACTACTGTGAGGCCTACCACTCTCATAGGATATCATTGGGTATTCCTTATTACATTTAATACGCTGTAATTCCTAATTGTGCACAGGTAGATATAGCATTTTTTATATGTATGAAATTGTAATTATAAACCCTCTTTAATGGTAAAGTTGGATTTTTCATTACAATTTTGAAAATGCCACTTTTGGAAAGTTGACATTTTTCTTCCCTGAGCTCTTTAAACCTGCAGCCTGTCTTGGGTGACATGACTGGGTGTAGCTGATAATTCGACTTTGTGAATTCCTCCTAGACATTCACACAATAGAGAAATTAGGTGTGCCTCAATGGGCCGTCTGCTTGCAGGATGGGGGCAGAGCTGAACACAGCCCCACTTACATATGAATCCCTTTGCTCTGCCTTCACACAAAGGGCCTAACAACCCTGTATTGTCACTACAGCCTGCTTGGAGCCAGGGGATAGGAGCAAGAACCTCAATGCGCTTCAAAGAACCTTTCCAGACGCTTCTACCATCTTCCAGAAGAAGGACACCAGCTTAAAAGACTTGGACTTTCAACCCCACTCTCAAATTCACTACTGACCCTGAGGAAGACTCTCAGAGGACTGCCTGCTTCTGTAACATGCTGTGCACTCTGCCAGACTGCAGCTCACCGGGAAGGAATGCTTTGATGCCTCAACCCTACCTTGAACCCTCTAGGACCGCTCTGCTGTTGAGCACCACATCTTCACCTACACCCAGGACCAAAATAAGCGACTACAAGGGCTAGTTTGGTAGCTTCCTTTCGGAGCCACAGGGACATAAAATACTCACACCATCTTGGACCCACACCTGGACCCAGCCAAAGTGTGTCCTGAACCCCCAAGAGGTGTCCCACCAGTCCTGGACCCTTGGTTGTGGTGCCAATAGCGCCCAGATGGCCAAAAACTAAAACTGATGACTTAGACAAATTTTGGCCCAAAAGTGCTCTGAGAACCTGGTGGAGACCGGGATGAACCTGATTGTTCTATCCGCCCAAGGTGCATCACCAGTCAGATTGACTTTGTGGTTTCTCCTGTTTCGTTTTCCTCCTCTGCAGCAAATGCTTTTCAGTGGTCCTTCACCAAAGGGTATCTGACCTGGTGGAACTGTCTTCTGCTACAGCCCTCCGCTTCATCCCATTGGAAATTTTCAGCTTCCATTTTGGTGACAAAGTCTGAACGTAGGAATCTTCACTGTGGCTGCGACCCAAGGCCATCCGACAATGAAGCTTCCTCCTCCGACACCAACTGCAGCCTTGTCATGCTGAACTTTACCTTCTCAGAACATTTTCTTCAAACCATTTTTGAAAGTCCAAAGGTAAGCACTGACCAGGCCCAATCAACTTTTCATATCTGAACCGCACTCCATCGCAGTCAGCCTTAACTTTCGACTTTGACCCGGCCTCAGGCGACTAGAAGTTGGAGCTTCGATCTTTTTGGTGCTAGTCTTCACTAAAAACTTTAAAAGTTCATAACTTTGGTTCTGCTGATTCGATTTTTGTCATTTTGGTGTCATATTATTTATAACAATTTACTATATTTTCTAAAATTGGTTTGGGAGTTTCTTATGGAAAAATTGTGCCATCTTCGTGCAGCACCCTAAGGTGTCCTCCGACGGCAATGAAGGCGCAGGGGGTTTAAGAAGGGATTTCACAATAAAAAAAAATTCCCGGGGGGAAGTGGGAAGCGGAGGTGATCATTCCTCCAAAATACACAGCTTGGACAGTTCTAATTTCTGTCTTATAGTCTTTAATAGCTTCTCTGTATTAAATTTTCTCCGCACTCTAAAAATCCCTTCTCCACCTTCTCTCCAAGCGTTTGCATAGTTGTTTCTGTTCTCTCAGTTTGAGAGAATACCACGCTACACAAGGCCCATCTTTTTTCCTGGTCATCCAGACCTCCAGAATAAGTGCATCTAATGATGATACCAGCCATAAATTAACTCTGTTGTTAGCGAGTTCAGGGCCATCTCCTAGGACTTTTCTAGTGTTGTCAAGGGTAGATGCCCAAGATTCAACAGAAAGTTTAGACCAATTCCGACACCATGTTTTTCCCTTTTCCTGTGGCTGCCTGCCCTCCTGGTTGGTCCAGACAAAGGGGACCATATAATGGTCTGACCAAGGCAGGGGGGTATGTTTCCCTACCGCAAGGCTTTCGATATTGGAGAAGAGCGAGTCAAGGAGGTGGCCTTTCTGGTGGGTGGGGGCGGACACTTTCAACTTCAGTGTCAAAGCACCCAAATTGTCTAGTACGGCCTCAACATTCGGGGAGGAAAATAGATGAAAATGCATATTAAGGTCACCCAAAACAGAAAAGTTAGAAAAAGAGCTGATCGATTTAGCTAGGAAATCCGGGAGCTCCCTGATAAAGAGGCCTGCTGGGCCTGGAGGGCAATAAATGAGAACCCCAGAGAAAGTGCATGTGGAGGAGAAGCCAAGAGCAAAAAGACAGCTTTCACAGTCTGGGATCAGGCTGGGTGTATTCCGACAGGTAAACTTGTCTTTAAAAATAATGGCCAGCCCCCCACCTCTGCTCCCTTCCCTGTCCTGTCTCTGAATCACATTTCCAGGGGGCAGGGCTTGTACTACCGCTGGGTCAGACAGCCTTGAAAGCCAGGTTTCGGTGAGAAACAAGGCGTCTAAATCATGTTCCTTAAGAAGCAGGCAGAGCTCAGTGGTGTGTTTAGGTAATGACCGGCAGTTTAAAAGAGCCATCTTGAAGGCCATTAACCGTAGTGGGCGTTTAGCCACAACAGACGTGGCCAGAGTACCTAGATCCAGACAGCATTGAGGGCATTCCTTACAGGTATTGGTTAGCCTGTATGAACATTTGAAAGGGAGCGCATCTTTGAAAAAATCTAACTGATCAAAAGTATAGAAGATCCTACCTCTTGTTAGGGGACCAGGGGACGTGGCCCCTGGTCCCAGTCGGGCGCGGACGGGCACAGACGGGCTTGCCGTAGGCGCGCCTTCGGAGTGCCAGCGGCGCACCCACTGTGCGCGTCAGGTGCGCGGCTGCGTCATCTGCCTCTTTTGAGGAGAGATGAACGTCCGGGCCAGCGTAGCAAGACTGCTACCTCCGTTTCCAGTGCGTGCCTGGTAGTCCCCCCGGAGCATTAAACACAGCTCGTTCCCGCCTCCCGTGCAAATGAGCCAAAATCTAGTTTGTTTGTTTGTTTTAAAGCCCCAAAACAAATTACTCCATGGATTTTAAAATAAAAGCAGCAACATTTCTGAGTTAAAAGCAGCAGATTCCGAATTTCAAAGCAACAAAAACGTACTTTAAAAGCACAGAAAATTCACCAGAGCTGCCAAACAGATGCCTACACCGATCCGCTAATGATCGGGGAAGGCTTTGTCTCAAAGCGTGGCCGCGTCATCGGCCTCTTTTGAGGAGAGATGAACTTCCGGGCCAGCGCAGCTAGACTTCTACCCCCGTTTCCAGTGCGTGCCTGATAGTCCCCCCGGAGCATTAAACACAGCTCCTTCCCGCCTCCCGTGCAAATGAGCCAAAATCAAGTTTGTTTGTTTGTTTTAAAGCCCCAAAACAGATTACTTCATGGATTTTAAAATAAAAGCAGCAACATTTCTGAGTTAAAAGCAGCAGATTCCGAATTTCAAAGCAACAAAAACGTATTTTAAAAGCACAGAAAATTCACCTGAGCAGCCAAACAGATGCCTACACCGATCCGCTAATGATCAGGGAAGGCTTTGTCTCGATCATAACAGTTAATCATAAAGATATAACTAACATAACATAATTTAACATAACTTGGTGATACATTACTGAAATAGTATACAAAAAAAGCCCAAACTTTTGAAAGCCAAAAATGTTAAAAGAAGTGGATAAAAAAGTTAAGAAATGTTAAAAATCTGTTAAACAATGGAAAATAAAAGTGAATATAAAGAACATACAATAGTAACAAAATATAATTTACATGTTTATTAAGAAAGAATAATAAAAAATATATTTTATTTACTTAACTTTATATATTTATTTTAACTTGAAGTATGTATGGTTAAAATTGTACAAATGTACAATAAATAAACTTTGAAAACATAAATAAAATTTGAAAAACGTTTTACATGTCTTTATTGTACAAAAATGTCATTATCAATATTATTGGTTACAAACATACAACAAACTATTTTTTTATTATATTTCCAATCACCAACAATACAACTAAAATAACAGAATGTATTTCTACTATACACAAATTAAAGTGAAATAAAAGATTTCAGAATACAAATCTAAACTTAAATAGTCACACTCCAATATAAATGGTTAAAAAAATTTATAGACATTCAAGGGATGACATTTGCTATTCCCTCTCCAAACTAACGATAATGGGGGAAGGTGTTGGACAATAAAGTGGTGACATTACTATTCCTAATCCAGTCTAAACCAATTTGGGGAAGGCATCGGACATTAAAGGTTTGTCATGTACTATTCCTACTCCAACGTAAACCAATTTGGGGACGGTGTTAGACATTAAAGGGGTTACATTTCCTATTCACACTCCAATCTAAACCAATTTGTGGAACTTATTGGACAATAAAGGGGTGGCATTTATTATTCCCACTCCAATCAAAAACAATTTAAGGAAGATATTGGACACCAAAGGTGTGACATTTACTAATACCACTCCAATATAAAACATTTTAGGGAAGGTGTTGGACACTAAAGGAGTGATATTTATTATTTCTACGCCAATTTAAACTAGTTTGAGAAAGGTGTTGTGTCTGGACACTAAAGGGGTGACATTTACTATTCTCACTCCATTCTAACCATATTAAGGAAAGGTGTTGGGCACTAAAGGGGTGACATTTACTATTCCCACTCCAACAGAATTATACTGGTGGAGGTGTTGGAAATGAAAGTGTGGACATATACTATTTCCACTGCAATCTGAACCAATTTGGCGAAGGTATTGAACACTAAACGGGTGACACTTATTCCCACACCAATCAAAACCAACTTAAGGAAGACAGTGGACACTAAAAGGGTGACATTTATCATTCTCATGCCAATCTAAACCAATTTGAGGAAGGTGTTGGACACTAAAGCGGTAGCATTTACTATGCCTGCTCCAATCTAAACTATACTGGGAGAAGGTGTTGAACATTGAAGGAGTGACATATCCTAGTCCCACTCGGGTCTAAGGCTATTTGAAGAAGGTATTGGACGCTAAAGAGGGTACATTTACATTATCCACTTCAAAATATAACATTTTACGCATGGGAATACAAAATAAACATTTTAAATATGCAGTCTAAACTCCATATTCACACACATATTTTTACTGTAATATTGAATACACTTTCCAAAAATTACAAACCTATATATACATATTTAAATATTTAATCATCAAAAATATTTTAATTACTAATAATAATGTATATATTTTTCAAAATATATACTAACATTCCTAAATTTTAAACATAAAATGACAAATAAAATCATAATACAAAATTAACAATCATAAAAGAAAAAAAATAAACTACATTTTATAATTTAAATAAGTTTAAAAAATAGTTTTAAAATAAAATTTTAATTTAAAAGAAACAATATTTAACACTCATTTGGAAAATGTGTTACAAAATTAAAAAAATATAAAACTGTACCATACAAATATTTCTAAATAGTTAACTTTATTAAAAGCTTTGGCTTATATTGTACATTTTATTGTATATAAATGACAGTAAAAATTCATAATTTAATACCATAAACACATATTTTCATTAATTTAAAAGTAAAATGTATTAAAAATATTTATATCAGAAAATAGGTGTAAAATTGTAAATGATTAATTTGAATTGGTTTTAATGATTAACTTAATTTAATTTTGAATGTGCACATTTTAAAAATCTCCGCACACTTATCCAATAAAAACCCAAAATCTTACTACTAAAAATAACAATAATTTATGCACATAAATACAATTACAAATTTCAATAATTTGATAACTAAAAATTATATCACTAAAACACATATAAATAAAAATAATTAACATACATAATCAAACACATTACCATAAATTATATACTAATTAACAAATGATATTACATACAACAATATTTTATACATCAATATTTTTTACAATGATATTAAAAACATCACTAAAATACAATATTTGTATCTTTGATATTCTGTCCATCATTTGTTGTTGTGGCACTTTTTGACCTAAGTGGAATGGGTATGCTCACATGTTTGTCCCTTGCTCTCTGTGCCACTAGTTTAAGCTAGCCTGGCTGATGAGGGGTGAAATACTCTGGAACCGGTTCCAGGATACTTGTTTCCGGGCCAGAAAAGACCTGGCTTGGTAGTTTGGGCTGGACTGTTCCCTCGAGGAGCAGGGTCAAGACTGATTTGCATATGGATGGGTCCAAACTGGGGCAGCATAGTGAGCAAAAAAACAATGGATTTAACCCAGATATTTTGACTAGGAAGAATGTTTGATTTATTCAGCATTACATCCATCATTTGTTGCTGCCGCACTTCCTGAAGTAGAGGTCAGGGAGGGAAATATAAAAGGACAGGCTCTGTATAGACACTGTCTCACCCTTAACAGACTCATTTGACTCACCCCCTCTCACCATAACATGGACTCCTACTACCAACCATACCATACATAAATGCACTCAACACATACATGTGATGTCAGTGCCGGGGACTGAGGGTACATAAAAATGGAACTTCACACAAATGGGGCTGGTAGCCTGTAGTCCTCCTGGAACAGAAAAAAAGGTGAGGTAAGATCTATCAATTCACTAAAGTCGTCAGGCAGCTGCCACCACTTTATATCGACAATCCAGGACATCGACTGTAGTTTCATATGAACAAAGATGGCAAAGGTGGTGTGCCCCTCCAGGTCACAGAACAGGTCTGGACCTTCAAATCACCATGGACAGGCCTAGGCCTCATCGCACGTGCTATATTAGTGAGCCTCCTGGGCCATCAAAAAAAGCAGGACACTAATTTTATCTGCAATCAGGTCACTTGGGGCAGCGGTACACACCCATTTACTATGCAGGAGGCATTCATGCCCTATCACACCCTACAGCACAACTATCTCTTAGCATACACTGACTATTTCCCTACCTGTAATACTGCAACCAATCACCTGAAAGATGTGTAGTTCGCTGCTTTTACTTTTTATATCCATTTACGTCTGAATAGGTTCTATTATCCAGAGTAAGCTTTTGAGATAATGCATGCCATGCTTGTCTGATATCTCAGGACCTGAATACCATCCAGACTGCACTTTGCTACTTGGTATGATATGGGTGAGTAAAATCTCCATGTGACAAAGATACTTCACACTTTGGTTGGCATCACTGCAGTGCTATTTCTAATAGATTCTCAGGGATAGATTTTAGAAAAATTCTCTTTCTCCACTCCGACCACTGGCCAGACAATCCCAAAACTCTGCTGAACATCTCCGGACAGTCCAGCATTGACCTCAGTTCCTGGGACTCAGACTAGTTACTCAGTGAAATTACAAAGGGGGGTTTTACCCATGCAGTCACGGGGACCTGGGCGCTATATGGTACATATAAAGAGGGGGGTCCCCGCAAGGAAAGCGTGTTGTATGCTACACACACTAGCACAACTCATAGACTAACACATAAAAAATTTTTTAGCACAAAGAATCAATGGGTATTGTCATTCATTTTCAAACCCGGAAAACTGTCACTGTATAATAATTTCACATTCAATAAATAGCCCCAACAGGGGGGAGAAAGGAAGGAGGGGGAAGGGGTGGTGCTCAAGGGAGTGTAAAGTCAAAGGAAATAAACACAGTAACAAACAGCCATGTGATGAATACAATACTCAAAGTAGAATTGAATCAATTCAAATACATAAGCCAAGGATCAAGGCCTTCATTGGTAAACAGATAAAGAATGACATTCAACGGTCACACACTGAACTCAAAAAAAATTTGGGGCATGTGCCGGATGTCCGAGGGAAAGAGCCGTCGACGTTTCGACCCCTATCTGTAGGCTAAGTTTAGTCCTTTAACGGGGTCTTCATCAGGACATAAACAGGAAAGAAGTGGAGGGGGGCATTCTAATCATGGAGTCTAGGCCCAGCTGGGCTCTAGACCTGGGAACTTAGTAAGCCACGCCAGAGGTCGTGGTCTGCCTCAACGCTATTGTTGTATGTGTCAGCACCACACTCCGCAGACACTCCTACACTCCGTGTAGGAGTGTCTGCGGAGTGTGGTGCTGACCGGTGGCGGTACTATCCAGTTTCTCTCATCTATTGCACACTGGGACTTTGGCGGAGCGGCTGCCCGCCCACCCTCGTTCTGTTGATATCTCGGGGTGAACTGACGTTCCATTTTCCAATTTGTGGTTTACGTTACCACAGACCACTGATGCTGCTGCATTAGAATCGACTGCTCCGACCTTTCAGAAGACGGTGCCACAGACTTCGTTTGGTACCGTTAAAATACGGCACTCCTCATCTCCTTAATTGAGCCACCACCGCGTTGCGAAATAATAGCGTTGAGGCAGACCACGACCTCTGGCGTGGCTTACTAAGTTCCCAGGTCTAGAGGCCAGCTGGGCCTAGACTCCATGATTAGAATGCCCCCCTCCACTTCTTTCCTGTTTATGTCCTGATGAAGACCCCGCTAAAGGACTAAACTTAGCCTACAGATAGGGGTCGAAACGTCGACGGCTCTTTCCCTCGGACATCCGGCACATGCCCCAAATTTTTTGGGAGTTCAGTGTGTGACCGTTGAATGTCATTGTTTATCTGTTTACCAATGAAGGCCTTGATCCTTGGCTTATGTATTTGAATTGATTCAATTCTACTTTGAGTATTGTATTCATCACATGGCTGTTTGTTACTGTGTTTATTTCCTTTGACTTTACACTCCCTTGAGCACCACCCCTTCCCCCTCCTTCCTTTCTCCCCCCTGTTGGGGCTATTTATTGAATGTGAAATTATTATACAGTGACAGTTTTCCGGGTTTGAAAATAAATGACAATACCCATTGATTCTTTGTGATAAAAAATGTTTTATGTGTTAGTCTATGAGTTGTGCTAGTATGTGTAGCATACAACACGCTTTCCTTGCGGGGACCCCCCTCTTTATATGTACCATAGTTACTCAGTGACACACAACACCCTGTCTATATGTGTGGAAGATAAAGGGTTTAGAACATACCTATTGAGAGGGGCTGATTCCGGAGCACAGGGCTCAGTGTTCGATCCCAGGCGCTGTTGGCAGCGCACTCACATCATGTGACTCTGGCAATAGCTCACTTAATCTCCCCAACGGCCCCAGGCACCTGGATACCCTTAGGGGGGCTAAGTTTGAGCTTTACAAATGTGGAATGTTTTTATTGAGTTTACCACTGATGCATTTGGAGAAGTGTGGCTCACTGGTTAGAGGAGGCAGATCCGGACGCTGAGATAAGACCCGGGACCAGGGTTCAATTCCCGACGCAGCAGGGTCTTGAGCCCAAAATGTCCACGGACTCGGTAATTCTCGCTTCGGTGCCTACTCGAATCACAGGTTCACACTCTGAATAGCTTGCTTAATCTCCACTACGGCCCCCCGTGGCGGGATGCCTGGCTTTCACTTTGGGGATACCCAGTAGGGGCTATCTCACAGGGAAAAAAAACCAGGACGGGTTCCCAATGCAAAGCGCTTTGAGACCTGGCGGTGATATTGCGCTATATAAAAACCCATCAATCCATCCATCCATGCATTGAGAATCCTCTTTAATTGCAATGCATCGCTTGATCATATTATCCCATAGAGTTAAACAAAGCATGGGGTCATTCGACAGCCAAATATTATGAATTGCATACGATATACTACAGCAAACCATATTTGGATTAAATAAACAAGTATGCCTTAGCTCATCAAACTAGTTAATTGTGCAGTGATTGCATTTATAAATCACTGATAGGGTTGTAAGGAGTGAAAAAACAATGCAACAGTAAGACATCAAGCTTTGTTACTATAAAAACGCTGTGGTAAATCTTCCCTCACTTGGGATTTCCACACAAGGTCCAAGCTACTGTCTCCATTGTTCTGTCCAAACTCGATTACACCAATAGCCTCTACCACGGATCACCTTAACGATGATGAAAAGACTACAACGGATTCAGGACTACCAGACTACTCTTACATCTCAAACTGCTAGACCACACCTCCCCTGCCTTGAAAGCCCTGCATTGGTTACCTGTTGCCTGAAGATCCACGTTCAAGCTCATCTGTATCACCCACAAAGCGATACATGGAATAGGACCACTCTTTTTAAGGAATAAAATCACCAAACACATTTAACAAAGGAACCTCCGCTCTAGAGTGCCACCTCACCTCAAAATCCCAAGATGCAAGAAAAAAAACATGGGTGGCACATCCTTCTCTGTTCAAGAAGTCAAACTATGGAACTCTTTACCCCCTAACATAAGATCCTCGGACATCCACCTTAGCTTCAAAAAACTACTGAAGAATTGGCTGTCCCCTGTAAACCTGTAGAATAATTTTGTTTAGAAACAAATAAATAAAATACATTTGTAAGTACAACAGCACAAGCAGTAATGTATTTAATGCATGTTTAGTCTACATATACTTACTTCCTTTATGCTTCTATATACCTTCCATGTACTTTGAGCTATATATTTATAATTTTCTCCTAATTCAGCTAATCCTATGCACTTCCCTATTTCTCACCTTATACCTCTCTCAATATATCCTCTACCTCAACTCTATGACTCATCTCGAACCTCTGTCTACTACTCATTCCAATGCAATACCCTATTTCTCACCCTATACCTCTATCAATATCTTGAATCTGCATATACGTACTTCCTTTATGCATCAATATACTTTCCATGTACTTATCTATGTACTATCTGCAATAACTTCATGAACTCAAAACACACAATACAGACAGGAAAAGGGTTGGATCAACCCTCTTCAGCATTTGGCTTCTCAGAGTGAGTTTCCATCATGCCCTAATTCGAAGGGCTGACCTTCTCATTATGGATCTGTCTACAGCATTTCGAAAATGTGTACATTTTCAGCAAAGATGCGTTTCAAATTCATGTGAGGATAAAATGGACCTTTATTTTTTCATTTGGTTTCTGGAATAACAGTTGCACTTCCTTCTCCTTATGATGATTCACTGCCACCTTACTCCTCTGTGCCTCACCTGAGGTTGTTGTCACTGGACGTTCCTTTCCCTGCAGAGAGCTTGGCTTAAGTGACATGTGGTTGTTTGGAATGCAAATGGGTCATTCCTCTACTGGAAGTGTTTAATATAACCTTATTGACTGTTGCAAAGGGCAATACCGGTGGTTAAAGGCCCTGAATCTGAGTTATAGGGGTGAGGGCCTATAACAAGGGA
Source organism: Lissotriton helveticus (assembly GCF_964261635.1). Classification (NCBI taxonomy): domain Eukaryota; kingdom Metazoa; phylum Chordata; class Amphibia; order Caudata; family Salamandridae; genus Lissotriton; species Lissotriton helveticus. The sequence goes on along the minus strand of NC_136059.1, from coordinate 1,147,896,326 downwards.
GAGGGCCTTCAGCAACTGGTGTAGTCCAAGGCAGAAGGGCAATAAGGCTATTAGAACATTCCACCCACATAGGGTAGAATGTTCTAAATTAAAAAGGGAGAAACATGAAAACAAACATTGGAATGTTGGAGCTCCAGGCTTATACCAGCCATTATAAGCCTGAAGCTACTCCATTTTCTTCAATTGAGTTCTACAACATTCTAATGCTCTGATATAGCCTTATAGCCTGCCGTACCGGGTTATACCAGCCAATAAAGATTCACTCCAGCATTATGGGCCCGAGCCGAAAACTGCACTTTAATGCCATTATAGTCGAGCTACGGAGGGCTATAAAGCTACTAGAACATTTTGCTACTAAAGGGCAGAATGTTCTAACAAATAAAACAAAGGCCTCACGTAGCCCCATGGGATTGATATCCTCTTGGGCTCCATGAGTCCTTTGTTCACAGCAACAGTCGTGAATGACAACATTGGAATGTTGGAACTCCGGACTTCTACCGGCCATTAGAAGCCTGGAGGAGCCCTCCATTGTTTTCAATGGAGCTCCCAACAATCCAATGTTCTAATTTCCATTCAAGGAATAGCCTTTTGGTGTACCTAACAACATCATAGTTACACACTAACCTAACAATTGCAGCAAACTCTTTTCAATACCTCTGATATTCTCACTCTGTAGAATGGTAACCTGATTTGATAGATGGCAGACCACACATGGCTACCTTGAGACACAAGGGCACGCATGGCCATCATGAGATTTATGTGTCTATACTTTGTTGGTGAACCAGCCTGCCATCTTCTCTTGAAAAAGTACATGCTGTATTAGCAAAGTGGTGAAATGTGTTAGCAACTAAAGACTGAACATTAACCTGCATATCAGAGATAATACCCGACAATGATATATTTACAAAGGTGTATAAGGAAATATAACAAAGCTGTAATGGTGATGAGTCCTGGGGTTGATTTAAATCGAAAATATTTAAAAACAGTTATAGCTGATGATTGAATAATTATACATAAGATACTATTACAGGAAAACCTCAGTGGCAATGTGCCTCAATCCTTGTATTATTTGTTCTCCATGCTGGGTACAGAGTTCATCTCCAGTCAAGAGGAAATAAATGATAATACATTTTATAAAGTGCTTGAATGCCCTAAGGCATCATGGCGCTGGTAGTATAGCAGACAATGTTACAAGCCGTAAAAGCAGAAGCTATAAATTAAAAAGCCAGGACTTAAGGTTGCTCCTAAAGATACACAGGGAAGAGTTGGTCTTTAAGTTGAGGGGTAGGGCATTCCATTGTTTGGTTGTACCAAATATGAGGCTGTGACCCCCCTAGCACGATTTTCTTAAGCACTATAAGGTTACATGCTGAGGATGATCGAAATGTTCTAGCAGTAGAATATCTGATTAATTTATCTTTAAAATAAATGGGGCCATTTCCGTGAAGGGCCTTATAGGCGATGCACAGTGCCTTCAATCTATGCTTTTATTGACTGGTGATCCAGCGGCCTATAGGAAATATGCCATAAGCAATGCTACCCAACTCTACAACCTACTACCTAAAATGTTTCTCTAACTCATGGACCCATTAATTAAACATGACATATTTTGACCTACTGAATCGGGTGATCAAATTAAATCTATATACACCTTATTCACAACTTATGTATACATTATATACAACCGCGGTAAATGTTGACATCATTTGAACAAACCTAACTATTTAAATGACCACCATGGCGATGGCATCTAGCTAATAGTAACCTACGCTTCTGAATAACCAAGACCAGCTTGTTTCAAAAGTAAGATTTTTATTAACTAATTGTAGATAATTCAAAATATAGTTTCATAAATGCAATTTTATTAGAATTATAGCAAGCATGTTTGAAAAGTGTCATAAGAAAAATATAGTTTTAAGCAAGAAATTATAAGTTTAGCATTTCTAAAATCCTAAGTCCCTAGCTAAGCTAAATAAATGAAAAGGTAAAGTTCTTTGAGGATTCTTACGTGCTCCACGCAAAGTCCAGCAGCACGACACCCTCATCGGAAAGTCAGAAAGCAGCAGCCAGCCCATCCCCAGGGCATGGACTTTTTATACCTTTCTATGCTAGCTAATCTAAGTAAAGGAACATTTTCTGCAAACGACGATGTCTCATTGGTCAGAGAGTGACAAGTGACATGTCACCTACATTTCAAAACTTCCATTCGGTCATATTCTTTGGGACCATTGTCTTTCTTGTACGTGTTCCAAAGCTTCCTTGATTTGCAACAATTTTAACAAGAGTTCTCACTGACTCCATTGCACTTCCGCGGATGCCAAGTTAACAAAATTGTTCTTTTCTACCGGTTTCTGACCTTGGCCACGTCCGACAGAATGATGACAACACATCATCTTTGTTGAGTGAATGCAATTTTGACGGAAACTTTTCTTTCACAGAGACATCTCGTGCTCGTTGCAGAATTAAATTCATCGTTTAGCAAACTCGAGCAAACTAGGCCCAAAAGCAGGCAACTTATTTTTCTAGTATAAAACAAACACAAGAAAAGTATTAATGTAAGAAATATTATTTATTCTGTTTCCACCCTTCGTTTACTAATTGATTAACCCACCCAATTAGTCTAATGTTACCTAGCACCAAGCAACAAATAAGCAGCATTTTATATCTACCAGTCTTCATGAATCCATAAAAACCTTATGTGCACCTAGAATAGTAGAAATGACATCACATAGACAAGGAAAGCAAAATAAGCACATGCTTCTTTTAAATCCGCTGCAGTTTAGTAATGACAAAACGAAAACGACAAATTAATTTATTATTTTTGCACGAACAAAAGATGCAACATTTATGCACGTTTATGAGCACACACGTTACCAACCCCATGTGTAAAGTTTAATCTAGGTTGTGTTAGCAAAACACATCACAAATCATTAATATTATTATTTATGTTATGGAAATGTGACTTCACGAGTTTAAACAGATTTCTATTTTCTATCTCGCTCCATCAACTCCCTCATCTGGTGATTAACAAATCACCACACCACCACCCAAAATTTGGAATTTTAAACTTTCTGGAAAATGATTCAAATTCATCTATGTCAGTATTTCTAAAAATCTGTTTCTGCAAAATCCTTGCAAGTGTCATAACGAGCTCTGTGTAATTCCTGCAACTCAATCTCCCTCTCCTCTTCTTTTTTGAGTTTATAAATTCTTCTTTTTTCTTTCATTTGTCTCTTTCTCTTATGCAACAAACAACCAATTTTTGTCAAAATGAAAATTAATATTATCACAATCAAAGGTGCCAAAATCTTGCCAAGAACTGAACTTCCAATGTCATGAAACCAATTTTTGATTGATTGGAATCTTTTTGAAAGTCTTTCTGTAAAATCTTCTTCTTCTAACGGAATTATCTCTGAATGCATCTCTGTGATGTTCTTAATGTACATCTCAAGGTTCTTACTTTCATCAGGGATATATGTGCAACAATGTTGCACATGTAAAATGCCACAGACTCCTCCCTCTTTTGCCAGGAGTATGTCTAAAGCAAGGCGATCTTGAATCACCATGGATCTAATTGCAATGACCTCAACGTTCACTAATTGGAAACCATCAGCTGTATCTGTTGACAACCTGTCAACAATTGTGGACAATTTTCTAATTCTACCTGCGTTCAGGGTTATACCTACAATAGGTATCACTGCTTGAAAAATATCTCCCAAAACTTCTGTAAAAGTTTCTCTTTTAGCCCTATTTACATATTTGTGAATTTTGAACAAACCTTCCGAATCTCTGTCAACATGGAATATCTTAGGAAACACAATCCCAACATAACAAGTTCCATACCAATGGTCAGGAAGGTTGTAGTAAGCCTTGTCACCACACACAAAATAAATCCCAGGGAAATTTGGATCTTTTCCACCTTTGAATCCCCAACCTCCCATGATCTGATATGTATCTTCACAATTACTTGCACCCACAAAGTAGTTATCAAAAAGTGTATTGTCTCTCCTAATGCAAAGCTTACCACTAATTGGTTTGTCTATGTGAATTGCAACATTATCAAGCATTTTGCCATTAAGCTTCTCATCCTCTTTCTGCCAGAACCTGGATTTAGTCTGCTTGACTATCTCATTTCTCTTGTAAATTGCTCTCCTCTCTTCAACCAGGTTCAAAAACTTCTTTCCCTCAGTACTTAGTTTGCAGGTTAAATTGTTCTTGTAAGCATACTCATAGGTAAGTTCATTAGTAACAAGGAAAAATTCCCTCATCTGTTTTGCTCTCTTATGCTTATTCAAAGCACCCTCAATTTTTAAATTGGCAAAAATCTCGTCAAAATCTGAATAATAGTATTCTAAGCGTCCAGTCTGATAGAACAAGCTAGCTAACACACTGCATGTCACACCATATGTAAGAGGAAGCATATTGTATGTCACTCCCTCAGAAACAGAAGCAGGTAATTTAACACAAACATAGCAGTCTTTTGCATCCATTACCTTGACATATTCACTCAAAAGCCTTGTGAATGTATTGCTTGAAAAATCACTGATAGATTTGTCCTGATGAATGTTAGGTTGATGATCAATAACTTTGCCAGTTGCACTATGTTTGTTTTGACTAACTGAAGCTTTGCTTGTCATATTGGCTTTGTGAAAATCCTTGTTAATTTCAAATGGAATGATAACAGCTAAAACTAACCTGAGCAGAATTAGAATGAGCAGACACACCAGAGTCATCTTACAGCATCTCTTAAAAATGGAACATCTTGAGGTACTCTGTTCCATTACGTAAGGCATTTTTGGTTAGTTTTTGCCTTAAAAAGAAAAAACAATTAAAACTATTTTAAAAATTTAATAAAAGATTTATTATTTACACCCCCTTTTAAAATATATATATATTTTTTTTTAACCCTAACAGTATTTCTTCGACCTTATGTCACAAGTAAATTTTTCTTCAACTAAACAACTTTTCTTCGACCTTGTGTCACCTAACAAGATTTCTTCAGCCTTTTGCCAAAAACTAAAACCCAAAAATCCAATTAAAAATTCTGTACTTCAATCATTGTCACTAATTTCTTCAATGTCTTCTTCCTCTTGACTACTATCATAAATGTCAATGACAGGTGGAATTACTAGATAAGTCCACTCAGGTGATTTATATTTCTGATTTGGCCTTATAATTCTTTTTCCTTTCCTTGTCACAACCTCGATTTTTCTTCCAACTCCAACTTCCTTTTCAGAATCCTTTTGACTACTGATTTCTTCCACCTGCTCCTTCGGTTTTTTGATCAACCTGACTCTCAATCTTCCACCAGGCCAAAAATCTGTCTTCCTCACAAATTTTCTCTTTGGTTCTGAAGCTTTCGTCTCAGACTTCCAAGATCTTTTCTTTGGACTTCTATTTTCACCATCCTCATCACTTTCTCCAGTATCACAGTCTGAAACTTCAATTATTGACTCAGGAACTTCTCTATTCGGCAGTTTTACTCCTTCAGGAACTCTACTTTGTCTTCCATCACTGGTACTCGGTAATTCGTCTTCCTCCTCCTCCTCTTCAATTACCTCCAACTTCCCAGATTCTGGACTTCCGTTCCTTACTTCAGAGCTTAACTTCTGCTTTTCGATACTCTCCTGGTCAGAAATTTCTTTTGGCTCAGCCTCTCTGTCTTCAATGGAATTCACTCCATTAATCTTCTTGACTGAATCCTCAGTCGTTTTTCCTTCTGATAGATTCTCTTCTTCTCCGGAATCTATTTCAATTATTTCAGAGCTTTTTCTTGTCAATTCTTCATTCACAGGCACAGGTTCCAGATGTCGACCTCCCTGTCGATCTTCAGTCTCTGGATTTGTTTCGCCTTCTACTTCTGAATCAGAATCTTCTGTAGTATCACTTTCTACAACAGAACTCTCAGGAGTAGGCACTGGAATGGTATGACTAGGATGTATCCACCTCTTCAATCCTCTGCATTTCACTGCGTTTGTAGTAACCAGAATTATTTGTCTAGGCTTCTGCCACCTAGGAGCCAAACAATTTCTTCTTCGATGTACTTTTGTTCTGACCCAATCACCAGGTCTCAAATCATGTGTCAGAACTTTCTCATTTGATTGTGCTTCAGTTCCCACCTGATTAGACACAGAAGTCACTATATCAGATAACCTTTTACAGTAATCCAAAATAGCACAGTCATTTATGCTCAACAGTTTGCCTACAGGTACAAAAGCCTGCCTCATGACTCTTCCCATCAGTATTTCATAAGGACTTAAACCTGTCTTTTTATCAAGTGTACTTCTCAATGACATTAAAACAAGTGGAAGAGCATCAGTCCACTTTACACCTGTTTCCAGACACATTTTTCCAGTCCTGTTTTTAATTGTCCCATTAATCTGCTCAACCACCCCAGATGCCTCTGGTCTGTATGCACAGTGTATTTTCTGCTCAATGCTTAATGCCTCACATATCAGCTTCATTAGTTTATTATCAAAATGGCTTCCTCCATCACTCTCAATAGTGACTGGAAAACCGTACCTTGGGATGATTTCTCTGAGTAGCAATTTTGCCACTGTGATTGAATCACAATGTCGTGTAGGAAATGCTTCCACCCATCTTGAAAACAAACAAACAATCACAAGAACATATTTCAGACAAATGTGTAGGGGCATTTCAATGAAATCCATCTGCAACCTGGTAAAGGGACCACCCTCTCGTCCAATTACCCCTGTTCCAACCACTGATTTTCTGTTTGGGTTCATTTGTTGGCATGACAAACACCTTTGACAAAAAGACTCTGCAATCGTTCTGAATTTGGTATTGAACCAAGTCTCTCGGAAAAGTCTGATCATAGAATCTCTTTCAAGGTGAGCTGGGCCATGATACAATCTGGCCATATCAGCAATCAAACAATTTGGTAAGACTACTCTGCCATCCTTATAGACCCACACTCCATCCTCATCCCGTGGTCTACAATCTGCTCGTAGCCATAGATCTTTTTCCTCATCATCTGCTTCATTTTGTAAATCTCTGATCTCGTGCCATGTTTCTACCACTGTTGTTAGCATTAATGAATTTGAATCAGTTTCTTTACTCTTTTCCCGATTGTATGCACAACATTTCCTTGCGCAGTATTTTGCTGTCTCATCTGCATAAGCATTGCCTTTTGAGATATAATCCACTCCTTTTGTGTGTGCAGCACACTTTACAATCGCGATTTCCTTCGGCAACTGTATGGCTTCAATTAATCTTTTGATGAAAACTGCATTTTTAATTGGTGAACCTGCTGAGGTCAAATAGCCTCTCTGAGACCAGAGCTGTCCATAATCATGCACAACCCCGTACCCATACTGACTATCAGTAATGATGGTAACTCTTATATCTTTTGATATTTCACAGGCACGAATCAAAGCAATCAATTCAGCCACCTGTGCTGAACGAATTCCTTCAAGACATGATGCTTCTTTGACATCTGCAACTGTGCAGACTGAGTATGATGCTTTCAAAGCACCTCCCTCTGTCCTCAGACAGGAGCCATCCACAAAGTAGACAACATCTGATTCAGGCAAAGGTACATCTTTGATGTCCTGCCTTGGTTTGGTGCAAAATTCCATGACATCCAAACACTCATGTTCCACTTCATTTTCATCAACAATTTCAGAATCAGGCAGTAATGTAGAAGGATTCAGATTCAAACATCTTGAAATGGAAACATTATCTGCTCCTAGTATGATTTTCTCATACTTTGTCAATCTGCTGCTTGTTAAATGTTGAGTTTTACCTCTTGTCAGTAGTATTTCAACTGAATGAGGCACAAAAACTTTCACAGGAAATCCCATTATGATTCCTTCACTCTGCTCAAGACTGACACTTGTAGCTGCAACTGCTTTCAAACAACCTGGTAATGCTTTCGCAATGGGATCAAGAACTGCAGAGAAGTATGCAATGGGTTTCTTTAGATTCCCATGTCTCTGAATTAACACAGACAATGCACATCCTTCTCTCTCACTGCAATATAGTTCAAAATCTTTCTCATAATTCGGCATGCCCAAAGCAGGAGCTTGACATAAGCTCTTTTTCAGGTTCTCAAAAGATTCCATCTCAGCCTCATTGAGAATAATTGGATCTTTCACATCAGACCTTGTCAGTCTCTGTAGTGGTTTTGCAATTACCGAAAATCCACTTATCCATTGTCGACAGTAGCCAACCATTCCCAAAAACATTCGAACTTGTCTCTGTGTTCTTGGTGGTTGCATTGCTTGAATCATTTTAATTCTCTCAACTGTCACCTGTCTTTTTCCCTTTGCAATTCTGTGACCAAGATATTTCACTTCTTGTTTGCAAAACTGTAATTTTGCTGGAGACACCTTATGTCCCTCATCTGCAAGATGATTCAAAAGTGTTATTGTGTCTGTCACACAATTTTCTCTCGTTTTAGCAGCTATCAACAAATCGTCGATATACTGCACCAGCGTAGACCTACCAGGTAAATCTAAATTTTCCAAAGATCTCTTTAACAACTCATTAAAGATTGAAGGACTCTCTGTATACCCTTGAGGGATTCTACACCATGCGAGGGTCCTACTCTGGAATCTGAAAGCGAAAATTTCCTGACTCTCTGGATGTAGAGGAACAGTAAAGAATGCATTGCAAAGATCAATGACAGTATACCATTCAGCATCATGTGGAATCTGATACAAGATCACTGCTGGGTTTGGAACCACAGGGCAACATGGAACAACAATCTGATTAACCTTTCTCAAATCCTGAACTATCCTGTACGTTCCATTCGACTTTTTAATTCCCATAATCGGTGAGTTACAAGGGCTACTCTCAATTTCTTTTAAAACACCTTGTTTAATGAATTTTTCAATCACAGGTATGACTCCCTCAATTGTCTCTGCTTTCATCTTGTATTGAGGAATATTAGGAAATTCTATTCCCTGCTTCAGTGTAATTTTGACTGGATCGACATGTTTCATCAGACCCATCTCATTCCCAGTCAAATCCCAAATTTCAGATTTCACTGTTTCCTTGAGCTCTTCTGGCAGATTTTCTTTTTCAAATGCAGGAAACAATTTTGTTTCCTCTGTTTCCATTAACATCATTGTCAACCTGTACAAGCCATCTTCCTCCATTGTTTGTAATTCAACTCCTTCAGGAGAACAATATATTCTGAAATTCATCTTGCACAATATATCTCTGCCCAATAGATTCACTGGACTACTGTTACAAACCACAAATCTGTGTTTGTCTTTGAAATTTCCAATTTCAACTGGTACTGGATCAGTCAAATCAGTCCTGATTTGTTGATTGCTTACTCCAACAACTTGGATGGTATCCCCAGAGAGAGGTAGGTTTTCTATTTCCACTGATCTAACAGTAGAACGGGTAGCACCAGTGTCCACTAGAAAAGTGATGTCTACATCATTAACTTTCCCATTTACAAATGGACCAGACTGGTCAACCTCAAGAGTGGCTCCAACAACACACTCTTCCTCCTCTCTCGGGCACCGTCAGTAATAATCATCAGAATCACTCTCTTGCCCTTCTGTTAACAAAAACTGTTGTGCTGCATTTTGCACCCTTTGCCTTTGCGGTTTAATTACCTGATCGTCTCCTTGAAATCCAACACCTGAATTATATCTCTGAGTTCCCCCACAATTCGGAAACGGTGGCTGTGGCACTTGATTCTGACGGTTATTCACCTGATTCACCTGTTGCTGATTCACCTGTTGCTGCAACTGTCGCTGAAGACTCAATTCGTTTAAACTCTGTTGCAACTGTAGCTGTTGCTGCAGGTCAACATCATTCTGCATCTGTGGATTTAACAATGGGCTTTTTAAATTTCTAGGTGGTTTCTTACACTCGTCTCTCCAGTGTCCAAGCTCGCCACAATTAAAACAAGGTAATTTTTGTTTAATCTCTTCAATCCTTGGGTTAATTTTTCTCACAAAATTATTACCTTTAAACTTTCCTTGCCCTTGGTTCGAATTTGTAGTTTGCACAAAATTTGTGTTTTTATTACCAAGACTAGCAATCTGATGCTCAGCCACTTTTACCTGAGCCCACATGGCTTTCTCCTTGAGCTTCTTTTGTTTCACTTCTAACTCATCACTGCAGTACTTCGCCTTTCTCAAAATTTCATCAACAGAAAGTGCTTGCCATCCGACAATACTGTTTCTGATCATGTCTGCAATTTCTGGTTTCAGACCATAAACAAATCTGTAGACGAAATGACTCATATCTTTCTCGTCTAGTTTTTCATAGCCACTGTATTGTTTAAAAATCAACAGTAACCTTTCATAGAATGAATGGACTGATTCTTTTGTTTCCTGATTTGTTCTTTCAATTTTTACCCAGTCAACTTCCTTTGGTGGAATTTTGTTTTTCAACCAGTAAATCACTTTTTCATAAAACTCCATAACAAGAGGATTTGGGGCACCTGTTTCCTTATTTCGATCAGGTTCTATTTTCGGCCAACTTATGGCTATTTTACATTCTGTCCAAAGATCTGATGGGACAACGATGTCAAAAAATCCATCCAGATCAATCCACAGAACTTTTGAGACTTTGATGAACCTGTCCACCTGCCTATACCACTCGACTGGCTTCTCCCTCAGTCTTGGAAAATCATTTGTGAACAGCAGTATGTCCTGTCTTGACCATGGGACATGAACATATCCTCCACCTGCAATCTCTCTCATTGGAAATTGTTTTGACAATTTTTCCAATTTCTCATCTTCCTTCTTTTTCGTCCATTTCACTCTCCATTTGCTCAGTTCTCCCAGTTTTTTAATGTAAACAATCAAATCCTTTATGTGAATTATTCTTCCCATTGAGTTCAAACTCTCAATGTCGCTTTCTGAAAAGTCTAATCTGTAATGTTTTGCAAAATTCTTTTGCCTGCTCAAATCAATTTCAAGTTCAGCTGCCAGTTCATCTAACTGATCATATTTGTTTTTTGTTTTCCACTGAATACTCTTGCAAATGAACAATAGTTCATCATCTCGATAATAATTTAAACTGTCAGGACCAATCGTACCAATTATTAATTCCTCAATATTTGCTTTTAATTTTGCAACATCAAGTTTAGGTTTTGTCACCCTAACTTCAGGACTCTCAGCATCAGATTCTGCACCCATCGGTGTTTTTGGAGATAAATCCTCATTAAAAGTCAAATCAGGCATTCTCGATCTTGAAGAGTTTATTTCAGATAAATCTGAGTAAAATTTTTCAGCAACCTTCTGAATTTCTGCATTTAAAGGAACAGTCAACCCTGTCTTGTTAATTTCTCTTTGCTCAAAAACAGGCTGAACAGGACCAATAGTTACTGGAACTGTCACAGCTTCCATGCTTTTAGTTATTTGTCGAATTAATTCTTCTTTTGATCGTAGATACTCAGAAGAATCAACAGCCTCCACATTTCTGACTTCTCTCACATAATTTTTTGGAGCTTCTCTTGATCTTGGAATTAATGAAGAATGTCTAACTTCATTACGGACATTTGCATTTGTCTCAGTTTCTGGTCTTCTTGGAGTTTCAACAATCTCACAATTATTTGGGTACAATTTAGGAGCTTCATTAATTGGAGGTGCACTCGGTGTAGTTTCTGTAGAAACCATCGGAGTAGACCAAGATCTAGGGGGTCTCAAAGGCTGATTCCTTTTATCCGAAGTATAGATTTCTTCTAAAACTGCATCTTCAGATTCGCTTTCAACAGGGGCATTATTTCTCTTTTCAGTTCTTTTTCCCTCAGGAGAACCTAAAACCATTTCTCTAATTAAATAAAGTCCTTCACTCATGCTTCCCTGTCTCCACATTCGCATTCTGTCTTCATGTGTTTCTCTTCTATAACTTGGGGGTGTAGGAGGTCTTTTAATTCCACTTGCTTCTCTTTGTAATTGGTACATCTCATCCTCCCATTCAACTAAAGCCTCAAATTGAGTTGGTCTCGGCTTTGGATTAAGAGCATTCATTTTCTCTCGCAAATTTCTTAAAACCTTTACATTAAATGAACCATCATCAGGCCAGGTCAAAACACCATCTTCCCTTGTGTAGTGTTTCCAAGCATCAAACCACAAAACAGTATGGTAACCATATTCACCTTCCATATACGCTGCAGGTGTTTTGTACTTATGAAGTAATTTACCACCTCGCGTTTCAATCTTCTTGTCAGGCGACATAAAATTTTTAAGTTTCTGAAACAACGTTGGCTTTTTCTCAACGTGTTTAAAATGATAACTCATTTTTACGAGTTAATTCCAATTAACAAATTTGTTCGTAAAAAATTTCCGGGATGTTCCGCAAAACAACCAATCCGTGCACAAAACACACCAACAGGCCAATGAGAGTTGAGCTACGTCACTTTTTCACTCAACCAATAAAAATGAAGATTTTCTGAAGAACCAATCAGCTTACAGTTCGTCAGAGACTCAAGAACCAATTAGAGCACAGCTTGTGACGTATGTCACCCAATCCCAGCGCGGCTCTGTGACGTACATAGCAGCTGCGGTTTCTCACTTCTCACTCCTAGCGCTTACCCCTCCTTCACAAAATCCTTTCACAGCGCCATTTTGAGAACACTTTCTCGATGTAAATTAATTTTTAACAATGACAATAAGGACTCATCTGTCTGTTTCTCTAAATAGGATAGTTTGCATACATTCAAGTATTCACAACTCGGAATAGTCGGCCCTATTCTCATAGAATAATTTTCATTCGCCAGTAGAGCAATCTTTTTACTCTGCCCTTCAAACAAGTAATTATGAACTCATTTCCCTCCGAACGCACAACCAAGTGACTGTTCAAAAGTTCTACTCGAACATAAATTACAAAACAAACTCGCACTTTCACACGGAAAAATCCCTAACTACAATCACACATGAAATCCGTACAGGACTCTCACCTGTTTATAGAAATCATGCACCGTTAGCAAAATAACGACGTTATCCGTACAGGACTCTCACCTGTTTATAGATATAAAACATGTACCCCTACAGGACTCTCACCTGTTTATAGGTAATCATGCACCGACGTTACCCTACCCTTCACTCAAGCTCAAATATAACTAATACTCTTATCACAGTGAGTTTTACAACAGGCGCTTTGTCCCTATTCTCATGCTGCTCTAATTTCTTAGATAATCCTCACTATACAAGATTCACACCTAACCCTAAAACTGTGTTGCACGGCGACAACACGTGATACACGGCGATATCACTTGTGATACACGCGATATCACAAAACAGATCAGATGTCTTGCGTGACTACCTTCTCATCACACAATCTGTACCGGTACAACTCACATATAGCACGAGAACTAACTCAACATATGTTAAACATCGATCCTATTTCTTTACCATAACATATCAATAATACCTTAGTTACCCCTAGCAACACCTTGGTTACCCTTAGCAACCATCAATTTCTGCTACCAGAAGAATTGATCCAGCGGCCTATAGGAAATATGCCATAAGCAATGCTACCCAACTCTACAACCTACTACCTAAAATGTTTCTCTAACTCATGGACCCATTAATTAAACATGACATATTTTGACCTACTGAATCGGGTGATCAAATTAAATCTATATACACCTTATTCACAACTTATGTATACATTATATACAACCGCGGTAAATGTTGACATTATTTGAACAAACCTAACTATTTAAATGACCACCATGGCGATGGCATCTAGCTAATAGTAACCTACGCTTCTGAATAACCAAGACCAGCTTGTTTCAAAAGTAAGATTTTTATTAACTAATTGTAGATAATTCAAAATATAGTTTCATAAATGCAATTTTATTAGAATTATAGCAAGCATGTTTGAAAAGTGTCATAAGAAAAATATAGTTTTAAGCAAGAAATTATAAGTTTAGCATTTCTAAAATCCTAAGTCCCTAGCTCAGCTAAATAAATGAAAAGGTAAAGTTCTTTGAGGATTCTTACGTGCTCCACGCAAAGTCCAGCAGCACAACACCCTCATCGGAAAGTCAGAAAGCAGCAGCCAGCCCATCCCCAGGGCATGGACTTTTTATACCTTTCTATGCTAGCTAATCTAAGTAAAGGAAAATTTTCTGCAAACGACGATGTCTCATTGGTCAGAGAGTGACAAGTGACATGTCACCTACATTTCAAAACTTCCATTCGGTCATATTCTTTGGGACCATTGTCTTTCTTGTACGTGTTCCAAAGCTTCCTTGATTTGCAACAATTTTAACAAGAGTTCTCACTGACTCCATTGCACTTCCGCGGATGCCAAGTTAACAAAATTGTTCTTTTCTACCGGTTTCTGACCTGGGCCACGTCCGACAGAATGATGACAACACATCATCTTTGTTGAGTGAATGCAATTTTGACGGAAACTTTTCTTTCACAGAGACATCTCGTGCTCCTTGCAGAATTAAATTCATCGTTTAGCAAACTCGAGCAAACTAGGCCCAAAAGCAGGCAACTTATTTTTCTAGTGTAAAACAAACACAAGAAAAGTATTAATGTAAGAAATATTATTTATTCTGTTTCCACCCTTCGTTTACTAATTGATTAACCCACCCAATTAGTCTAATGTTACCTAGCACCAAGCAACAAATAAGCAGCATTTTATATCTACCAGTCTTCATGAATCCATAAAAACCTTATGTGCACCTAGAATAGTAGAAATGACATCACATAGACAAGGAAAGCAAAATAAGCACATGCTTCTTTTAAATCCGCTGCAGTTTAGTAATGACAAAACGAAAACGACAAATTAATTTATTATTTTTGCACGAACAAAAGATGCAACATTTATGCACGTTTATGAGCACACGTGTTACCAACCCCATGTGTAAAGTTTAATCTAGGTTGTGTTAGCAAAACACATCACAAATCATTAATATTATTATTTATGTTATGGAAATGTGACTTCACGAGTTTATTTTTTAACAAAAAGGAGGGAGATAGGATAAGTGATCAATTGATCAACAGACACAATTTACCACTCAGGAGGGTGGAAGGTCCAGTAACAGCTTGTGTCCGTATTTAGTACTGGGCAAGCAAAAGGGGGGCTGCTGAACTGTTCCTGTGGAGAGATTGGAAAGTATTAACTGGCGTGACCAAAGGTGTTCGTGTGACACCCTGGGGCATCCATTATGTCGGATGAATTTGCCTCACACACCCAGAAGGGTGTCATGCTTCATCATCGGCGTATGCTCCTCGTCGGGGAGGCGGTGCAATCCCCGACGGGCTCACCTCAAAGAGGGGCGCTTTGGCAGAGATCTTTTTATCCGACAGCCTTTTGATGAGGTGGGGGTGTGTGGGCAGGATGGTATAGTGATGTGATGGGGAGATTAAAATGTAGCAAGGGGTACCGGAATTCACTTTATTCTGGGGGTCCCCTGGCTGCAATTAAAAGGTGGGGCTAGCTCGCTAGGTGTCAACAGGTCAATGCAAGTGATCCTAGAGGAGACTAGAAGTGAAGGTGGTCGACATGTTTCTCGCACAGTGTCTAGTTACACGCGATTCATCAGGACCTTTATAAAAGTGAGAAAGGGGAAGGAACATCAATAACATGCTAGTGTCATGTATGCGGTGTATGTTACCTCTGTGGATTCTCCTATGCCTATACATAGAGAAAAAAATAATAAGGAAACAATGGTTAAAGCATAATTTCAATAAACCAACATAAGTCACGTTATTGCCAGGACATAGAAAAAGTAGTGGCATGCTGGCGGTGTTGTGAACTGGAGTGCACAACTACTGCATACCTGTATACGTGGAGCGTGCAAAGTGCTTTGTTGAGTGCACACATAGCCACTGTATATGTGAATAGAACTGTGGTGTGAAGGAGTGATGTTTAAAAACAAGGATTTTAAAATGCAGCATACTGGGAGCGATAGGACTCCCATCTATTAACATTTAATGAGCAGTTCTGTTGGTGGGGGCACCAGATAAGGCTTACTGTGGCTAAGCAACAACCAGAAAGACAAACATCCATCCAACTCACTCACGGTGTTTTTTATTAAGCGCTGTAGTGATACAGCGCATGTCCCCTTCTTACCTAATGGTTAAGGACTAATTGCCACATGAGGGATCGGCGGGGTCGAACAACAGGGATGAGCCCATTAAGTGTAGCTGAAGGGAAGAAGGGGGAGAGAGAGCACAAAAATAGCGCCTCAGGGTTACTAGAACAAACACATGGAAGTGTTTGTCGAGCATGGTAATAGCGTCCCTTCTCCTGCTTCAGGCTAAGCCACTCACCTCAAATCGCCAGTGTCCGTGTGGGGAGACCTACCCATGTCCGCCGAGCTCGAGTAGATAAGGGAGCTCGGCGGTCGGTGTGTTTTATCCCGGTGACTGAACGCGCCTGCAGGGACGTGACGCCGCCTACTCTGTGGGGTCACGTGATTCCACCCGGTAATATGGCGGCCATCTTGTAATGGTCAAGGGGCGCGCTGGAGCGCTGGCTACTAGGGTTAGTTGTCCCCTATGGTTAATATTGAAGGGCCAAGGTGTGGGGAGTTCGTGGAACTATGAAGATTGAGAGCGGCCCCGTGAGTGTTAGAAACGGGGTGCCCTACGTATATATGTATAGCCTTCAAATTCTTCGACTGCCCCGGTGTCTATTCCAAGAGCGGCGGCCATGTTGTAGTGGGCAAGTTGCTCTTTTGGAAGACAATAACGTGAAAACGGAGTGTAAAGGCCCTTTGCTTCATTATATGGATAATAGTTTATCCAATTACCCCGGTGTCAGTTCCAAAAGTGGGGGCCATATTAAAGTGGGCAAGTGGCTCATTGTTGGGAGAACAAAGACGGGGATGTGTGGTGTAAGGGCCATTTGTTGACCTGCAAGTTGGGAGGACCCTGGTGTGAGGGTAGAAGGGAACAACCGTCAGAGTGTGGTCAGGATCTAAGACGGGTGTGAAGGCAGCATGAGGAAGTAGGGTGGAGTGTCACCTCTCCTCTTGATGTATGCTCCTGTCAGGTGTATCAGCAGCCGTCAGTGGGAAGTGATGGTATATATGTATATATATATATATATGAGCACTGGCTGGTCTACAGTGAGTGCCATGGAATGTCTTCGTTAAGGCCCTGTTTATCTGTAGAAAGTCGGTGTACCCATCTCTGTTCCTTCCGGAAGAGGGCACTTCTCGGGCAGTGTGGGCTGGATTCTAGCACTATCCACTTCATGGAGTCTTCATTGTGATTAGAGTCCACATAGTGTTTGCACATTTTTGTGTGGATCTTCTTGCAGCGGAAATTGCTGCGGTGCTCGATAATGCGGGTTTTGACTGGGCGGGTTGTCATCCCGATATATTTCAAGCCACACGGGCACGTGAGCATGTATATGCAGTATGGTGTGTTGCAATTAGTGTGGTGTCTGAGCTCCCATATAAAAGTATCGGAGAGTTGTATGGTCTTTAATGTCATGGTGTATTTGCATACCCCGCACATGCCGCAAGGGTAGTGGCCCGTCACGGGGGGTAGATGCCACAAGGTTTGTTGGGTGTCTTTCCTGATATTCTTTGGCCTGGTGCTGATTAGAATATCCTTCAGGTTTTGTGACCTCTTGAAGGCGAACCTTGGTTCATCCAGGACCAAATCTCCTGTGTTGAGAATACCCCAGTGGTGTTTGATCGTATTCCTGATTTTGTTGGATAATGGGGTGAAGGTGGTCACACAGGTGATCGGTTGATCTTCAACCGGGACTCTTTCCTGACGGTCAAGAAGTGCCTCCCGGTTATTGTTTCTGGCCCGTTTTCTCGCTCTTAGAACCTCACTTTTAGGATACCCTCTATCAAGTAGGTTCCTTGAGAGAATTGAGGATTCCTTCTTATAGTCCGAGACAGCACTACAATTGCGCCTTATCCGCAGAAATTGGCCAAAAGGCAGATTGGTGCGTAAGGCCTTGGGATGGTGGCTCTTGTAGTGTAGGAGGCTGTTGCGGTCTGTGGGTTTTCTGTACATCGTTGTACTTACAGCTCCTCCTTCAAGTTTGATTGTTAAGTCCAGGAAGGCGATCTCATTAGGTGAGGAGACCATGGTGAAGTGTAAGTGAGGGTTCAATGTGTTGATCCACTCAAGAAAAGCTAAATGAGAAGTGGAAGGGCCCTTCCACAAGATCAGGATGTCATCTATAAAGCGTCGCCACATTTTGATGTTATCCCTGAAAGGGTTGGACTCATGGTGTATGTGTAGACCCTCAAATTTGGCCATATACAGACAGGCCACCGATGGGGCAAAGGTACTGCCCATAGATGTACCTTGGGTCTGATGATAGTACTTGCCACTGTATTCGAAATAGTTTTCGGTCAGGGCTAGGGTGGCGCATTCCATAACAAAGGTCTGTGGGGTGTTGGAGTTCCAAGTTTCTAGGCCCAGTTTTTCCTCAATTACCTCTAGAGTGGCCCTCTGAGGGATGTTAGTGTAGAGGGCTTCCACATCTAGGGTAATCAAGAAGTCAGTCTCTCCTATGTCCTGTATGGTGTCCAGGATTCGTAATACATCCGTTTAAACAGATTTCTATTTTCTGTCTCGCTCCATCACTGGCAGCCAGTGAAGTTCCACTAGAACCTTGGCCACTGAGCTGTGTCAAGGTATCCCTAGTAAAGGACGAGCTGCCGAATTCTGTAAGATTTGAAATTTGCTGAGAAATTGTTTCCGTAAATTAAGGTTCAAGCCATTACAGTAATCTATTTTGGCTAGAGTAAGGGCAGTTACCACCAGTTTCTTCATCTCAAAGGGGATAAAAGGTAGACCCTTTCTTAAAAATGTTAACATAAAAAAGGGGCTAGAGGTGATAGCATTCACCTTTTTGTCAAACAACAGATGGTTGTCAAAGGTCACCCCCAGGTTTTTTACCTAAGTCACGGCGATTGGGATGGAGCCTAGATCCTCCGTCCACCAATCTGGTGACTAAAATGAAGTGTTATTTAGTGATACAAAATGCATTGCAATAATTTACCATATTAAGTTCATGGCATCATAGCCAAGATTTAATTACTTATGGCCTTATTTATGGTCTTCTTACCCCCTACATTAGAAGGGTGTAGGTATTCTCCTTCCCCAGAACCACACTGTCTGCAATGATTTGAGTCAATGACTTTGTTGTGAGAAACCAGTGACGCCAGAGTCATAGGTGCACGGAGCAACTCCTTCTTATGGATTCAAGAAGTATACTTTCCTGAAGTTCTTTTGTTTGTGCATTACATTCTTTATCTGTTAATGGTTATAAAAGAAAATTGGAACCGATCGTCACACACTGTCACCTGCAGACCGAGCATGAGCCTCAGAGAACTATCTGAGCCCTGGTATGACAGAATTTTCACTCTGGTGCCCATCAATGTCCTTAATTTATCTTGCCGTTAGAAAGGCAAACAACATACACTCAGCATCATAAAGACAGTTACCCAAATATGTTGTCTTACTGAAGTCTTCAGCATATTTTAAGGTCCAAAATAACTCATGAATTGAAGTACAATGTTTCAGGTCATTTCAATTAACAATGCCCTTTCTGCCTCCCATATGGTGGGTCTATAGGCCAGCAAAACTCTTCATTTTTCTAATCATGCTCTACATTTGTGGTGATGAAAAAAGGGACAACCCGTTTGTGCACCATCTTCCTTCCGAGAGAGAGGTGTGGCGCAGTGGCCAGAGCGGCTGACTCCCATGGACGGCCTTCATGGGTCGATCCCCGGCAGCTTAGCTCAGCATCATGTGACTCTGGGCAATAGCTCACTTAATCTTCTTGATGATTCCCAGCACCTTGAAACTCTTAAGAGGTGTTATATTCGTGCTTTACAAAAAGGAATTCTTTTATTATTATTTCCAAGCTACAACAAGGCTAAGGCCCAACAGATGGAAGAATAGGCTTGGTTTCTGGGGCACTGTCACATCTTGACGAAGTGCCATATTTTGCCAATGTTCTTTGAGGAATTCAAGTGCACAATGTACCACAGGTCTAAGCACTGTATTTTTCCCCTCTTAGTGCAATGTTTACTGCCCAATTGGCCAAATGTAAGCATTCTTTAAGAATTCAAAGAGATGATTCGTGAAAAGGCATTAATGAATACTGAGTAATGGGGCACATCTAAACATGCATAATGAAGGTAATGCTTGCCAACATGCTAGCCACTCCTGGAGCAACGATGCCCACCCATGAAGTAATGCTTGTGCTGGCATAATGATGTTAATCAATGAAGAATCAAAATCATTAACAAGATAGCCAGACCTTTACCTGTTGGCTTCAACAATGCTTGTTCTTATATCACCATAAAAGTCGTTTTGGTTTTAAAAAAAATGTTGAAATATGCTCTGCAATGAGACCAAAAACAAGGGCAAAATCGATGTCTTACACCTAAAACACTAGTGTTAAAGATGCCAAAATCTTCCTGCCCCACAAACAGTCCAAGGAGGCGCAAGCAGGCCACAGGTATTATAGCTGTCTGTATAGCATCCTATAACTATTGTGGGCCTAATACGAAAAGGTAAACTTAGACTTTTGTGTAAGTTTACTCTTTGATTTTTGTATTCACAAACTACAGATTTAATTTAACCAACAGTAATAATAATAATAATAATACAATCTTTATTCGGATATAAAAATAACATAAAAGATACAATATATCAAAAGAAAAAGGGTTACAGGTGCAGGCTTTAAAAACAGTTCATCAATCTGAGTTCTACATAATGCAACTTCAACAAGTAAATAAGGAGTTTACACATCCCATATGCCATATCCCTCACCCATCTAATTCATCCTCAAACTTGATTTGGGCCTCTAGCACACCAATATGAAAAATATAGAAGAAAAACATTTTTAAAACAGTATGAAAGAATGGCAAGCGGGAAATCTATGGGCTTCCGCTACCCCTTGTGATCCTTAATCTAGATGCAGCCCTTAAAAAGTTAGTAATACAAAAAAAGGTAAAAACATCTGGGGCCAATATTAAAAATACCAAGGCCACACGTGCTTGTCTAAATCTGGCTTTCTTTAGGATGTTCTTCAGGAAAAACTTCTGGGATGTGAATAAAATGGGCATAATAAAACGAAATGAAGGCTGTCCTGTGGAGACCTGTGGTCGCAGCCACAGGGCCCCTTCATTTCTATTGACGGTGTGAACCCTGCCGGCTCTGCTAATACATGGGGCAAAAGGTTTAGCCTTAACCAGGTCATTAAAAATCTATCATGAGCACTGCTTAAGCAAGACAAGTATGGTTCAATGTCCTCGGTAGACTTAACTGCTAGATGTTCTCTCACCAACGCCTTGGCAATCTCTCTATCTTCCTGGAGCGTCGTAGAATACTTGAGGAACCGATCCTTGACCAAGGCCTTATCCTGCATACTCATTTTAGAAGGATTAGTGAATAAATCTGCACATCCCATTTTCTCAAAGGACTCCTTCACATATTTTAGCCTGGGAGTTTTTTGCCCGTGGTCAAGGGAAAGACAGTCTTGTATGACCAGTCTGCTTAATGCCACCGCCTTGTTTGCCCAGATCTTTACCCAACAGACTAGGGGTTTAACTGCCATCCTATCCGTGATGTATCTAACACTCAATTCTTCATGGATAATATAAGCTGGCGTGCTCTGGGGGACTTTTAACAGGGGCCTGAGATACATGTTCTCTTCGATTTGCAGTTGGTTAGCCTAAAAAAATCCCCAAACCTCATTTCCGTATAGCACTTTAGCACAGCACATGGAGCTATATGATCTCAGAATCTGCTCTGGGGACCAGCGTCCTAACTTGTGTGCAAATTTCATTATTGATCCGGAACATCTGGTCATAGCTCGACATTTCTCTTCTAATAAATATTTTAAATTTAATCGGCCATCAAATAAAATCCCCAAATATGAAAAGGACTGTACCTTTCCTAGACAATGAGATCCAATTGTGTAGTTATAGGATCTACTTGGCTTCTTCCCCACTTCCATAACATAGGATTTTACAAGATTGGTGGGCAAGTCCAGATTCTCCATAAATGACACAAAAGCATCTAGCTGCATATATTTGGGGGTGCGAGCGAGGAGTACCGCATCATCTGCGTAGAGCAGAACGGGAATACCACGGGTACCCATCCTGGGGGTGTCTGCCTGTAAGGTGCTTAGTGCATAGTCAAGACCTTATATATAGTGTGAACAGAAAGGGAGGTAATATGCAACCCTGTCTGACCCCACTGGAGCATGTAAAGGTTTTTGTTATTTTTCCATCCTGGCTATATCTGACCGCAGCCGTAGTGTTCAGATGTAATGACTTTAAGATGTTAATCAGCCCTGCGTCCACCCCGAGCTCTCACATAATTGCCCATAGTTTCCCACAATTTACTCTATCAAAGGCCGCAGTCAGATCTATAAATGCCAGATACATCGTCCCTGGATTGACCACTATATATTTGGCTGAAATTAGATATAAGTTGAGGCATTGATCCGGGGTAGATTTCCCTGGCCTTAAGCCAAATTGGACATCAATTATGACTTGATGCTCTTCTGCCCAATCTGTCAACCAACCTAAAACCACCCGCCCTAAAACCTTCACCGACACATCAATAAGAGAAATCGGACGATAACATTGTGGGCTGTCCTTGTTACCTTTTTTGAAGATGGGGACGATCGTAGCAGTGGACCATGATGCCGGCATTACTGTGTCCACTGCTGCATTCATGACCCTTGTTAGGAGGGGTGCCCATAAATCCACATTGCTTATAAAAAAGGTCGGGTGGGATCCCATCTTGGCCTGCCACCTTATTCCTAGTGAAACCCTCAATTTCTATTTTTACCTCGCCCAATGAAAATGTAGGTGGGGTATGTTCTGCTCCACGTTCTGCTCCTATGCCTGGTCCGTACTTGGATGATAATTATAAAGCCCTTGAAAGTTATCATGCCATTGCGCCGGCAGCATGTTATTGCTTAACCGGGTTTGTTAGCATCGTGAAAACAAGGCTTATTTATGACTCTCCAAAAGGCGGTTGAGTCATTCAATACCATCCCCTCTGTCAGATCTTCCCAGGCTTGTTGTTGTAATTGACCCTTGCATCCTTTTACAGCTAGCTTAATTTTTTTACGGCAAAAGTTCACCAGGTCCCTCTCTCTTGGTGAAATCTTTAAGTCAGCTTTCAGTTCTCTTAGAGCGCTTGAGCATTGTGGATCAAACCATCTTGGGCTGTCCATTTTGACCTCGTGAGCTGGGGCTCTCAGCAGACTGGCAACTATTTGCACAACACTCCTGGAAGCCTCAACTAATTCTGCCCCTTCCACTTCTAGATCTTGACGAAGTGCCATATTTTGCAAATGTTCTTTGAGGAATTCTAGTGCACAATGTACCACAGGTCTAATCACTGTGTTTTGCCTCTCTTAGTGCCAATGTTTACTGCCCAATGGGGCAAATGTAAGCATTCTGTAAGAATTAAAAGAGATTTTTCGTGAACAGGCACTACTGAATACTGGGACACATCTAAACATGCATAATGAAGGTAATTCTTGCCAACATGCTAGCCACTCCTGGAGCAACGATGCCCACCCATGAAGTAATGCTTGTGCTGGCATAATGATGTTAATCAATGAAGAATCAAAATCATTAACAAGATAGCCAGACCTTTACCTGTTGACTTCAATAATGCTTGTTCTTATATCACCATAAAAGTAGTTTTGGTTTAAAAAAAATTGTTGAAATATGCTCTGCAATGAGACCAAAACAAGGGCAAAATCTATGTCTTACACCTAAAACACGAGTGTTAAAGATGCTAAAATCTTCCTGCCCCACAAGCAGTCCAAGGAGGCGCAGGCAGGCCACAGGTATTATAGCTGTCTGTATAGCATCCTATAACTATTGTGGGCCTAATACGAAAAGGTAAACTTAGACTTTTGTGTAAGTTTACTCTTTTTTTTGTATTCACAAAGTACGAGTTTAATTTTACCAACAGTAACTTTACGACTGTGAGGGCTTTGCATTTGTGGCGGAGGCTCCGCAAACAAATAGATAGGCTTCTCTTCTCTTTTTTATATGCAGATTTCTCCACCCTAACTGCGGGGTCTTCACAATCATAAAATGACTATTAGTAAAATTAAACTTGCTGTTTGTCAATACAAAAATAAATAGTAAGGTCACACACAAATGTAAAGTTTACCTTTGTGAACCAGACCTTTAGTATACAGAGTGACCTATGCTGTCTGCTCATTGATATGAAGCCACAGTGGCACCAGCAAAAAAGAAATCACAGAACCATGGGGAAAGTCCGCACAGACTTAGTAAGCTCTAAGGGCCTCATTTATGAAAAATGACGCATCGCTGCGAGAAAGCAGCGATGCATCACTTTTCATTTCGCCCTCCCTGCGACACCAATGATGCATCATATTTACAGTGACGCATCATCGCGCAAGGAGTTACAGATATGTCAGTATTTCTGACTTATCTGTAGGCGCAAAAGTGACGCATTGCTGGAGTGTCACAAAAGTGACGCAACTTCAGCAGTGGGTCATTACACATGGGCAAGTCCCATGTGAAATGAGCCTGCATCAGTCTTACGCCTGCCTAAGATATTGATGCATTTCACTTCGACCCTTTCTTGCATCAAAACGCCCCCCTGCATACATTATATCTGGCGCAGGTATAATGTGGCGCAGGGGTTTACAAAGTGACGCATCTGCCTAGATGCTTCACTTTGTAAATATGATGCAACATCGCTGGTGCGTCGCATGCTGGTGCGTCACAAAAAGTGCAGCACCAATGTCCTAAAAGTAACGCAAGGCCTCATATATAAGGCCCTAAAGGTAAAACACAAGTGAACTATACAAGCATGCGTAATGACTTTTAAACAACAACACAAACCATTACAATCACAAAATCAAGAATGTTACAGCACACAAACATATACCACCACATCACACAGTGTCGCAATCACATCAACGCACACTGCCTCACCATCATACTCTAACACTACCAAAACTGACGTGCAAACATAGGTACACCACATAATCCTGCAATAACATATTCTCTCTCTCACGCACACGCACACATATATGCAAAAACATACA
Source organism: Lissotriton helveticus (assembly GCF_964261635.1). Taxonomy (NCBI): domain Eukaryota; kingdom Metazoa; phylum Chordata; class Amphibia; order Caudata; family Salamandridae; genus Lissotriton; species Lissotriton helveticus. Next base: position 1,147,871,327 of record NC_136059.1, on the reverse strand, counting down.
CACACACTCTGTGTGTGATTAAGCTGCGGATATATGTGCTGTGTCATGTAGGTGAGTGATGGTTTCACTGTTGTGCCTCGTTTTGTACCTGTTCGGTCCATTACGGTTATTTTAAGGCGCGTGGGGTCCCCCAGGCAAGACAACATTTTAGAGGACTTTATACAGAACTATACGGACCTTCGCATTTTATTACGACACTTCTGCTAATTGAAGCCCTGTGACTCCAAACAATATTGAACAATATGTGAGAGGAAGTCTAGTGGTATAGAGAAAAAAAACGTCACTTTGCCAGGGGGGCCTCTGGAAGGTGGGGGCCCTGGGCAATTGCCCACTTTGCACGCGCCTTAAAACGTCCCTGTGGTCTGTGTCCTTTACTGTCGGTGTGTGCGGGTGATAGTGCTGCTGCTGCCACCACTCCTTGTAATTGTTTGAGCTTAGAAAACTTGCACCGGTGCTGCCCAGTATGTACCATGGTAAGTGATAATGACGTACGGTTAAAAAAATTTATAGAGAAGGCGTCATGAGTGATGTGGTCAATGCGTATGCTCCATTTTCTGGTTAATTTGGTGCTGTTATGCAACCTATTGTTGCTGTATTATGTTCGCGCATGTATCTGCGATTTTTTTCCATAACTGGCCTAAATCCCTCATTCTCGGTGGGTGTCCCTGACAGCATTTCTGACGAGCAGTGAGGCGCAAAACAGCGACGATAATTCATCACAGCTGCTCTCCGGTGCTGAATCTGTCGTCCGCGTGCTGCAGCAGTGATCCACGAAAACACACAGCATTGAAACTGCCAATCGCTCGCCTGTTAGTGCAGGGGACGCAAACTGGGCCAGTCAGGTGCATGACTAAAGTGACGCCTTGATTTCCCAATGATTATTACCTCTTAAAAGTTCTTAAACCCGTTATTACAAAGAAATCTGAATGTGTACCCGGCCTCATGCCTATACTGCCTGGCGCGCGTAAACACAGTATTTATCGTGTCATGAACTTGAAGTGCAAAACAAATGTTTCTCGTAACGTAAGGAGTTTTTAAAAGAGAACAATCAGAGAAAACATGCTGGGGAAAACAAAATACGAGCGTTGGCATTAACAGAAAGTTGCAAGTTAAGGTACATAACAAAACACCTTTAAAGATGGTGCCCAATCTGTTACTGGATCAGAGGAACAGCAACTCAATTGGAAAGGAGGCTGTTATTTATGCTCAGTGAGATAGATTTACTAAGCATTTATGGGAGTGCATATCAGGAGAAAGGCCGTTTGTGTAAACAATAGGGGTCTCATTTATGAGAAATGACGCATCGCTGCGTGAAAGCAGCAATGCGTCACTTCTCAGTGCGCACTCCTTGCGTCATGATTGATGAGTCATATTTATAATATGACGCATCATGTCGCAAGGAGTTACAGATACGTCAGTATTTCTGACGTATCTGTAAGCGAAAAAGTAACACATTGCTGGAGTGTGTCACAAAAGTGACGCAACTCCAGCAATGTGTACTTTCACATGGGCAAGTCCCATGTTAGTGCCTGTGTCAGTCTTACGCCTGCCATGAAGCAGGGGTAAGATTTTGCCGCATTAGCGGCCAAGAAATGGTGCAGTGAAATCTTATAGATTTCACCGGGTCACTTCCATGACCCTTTCTTGCGTCAAAACGCCCCCCTTGCTTACATTATACCTGGCGCAGGTATAATGTGGCGCAGGGGTTTACAAAGTGACGCATCTACCTAGATGCGTCACTTTGTAAATATGGTGCAACAAGGCGCATTTTTTACGCCACTTGTGCGTCACAAAAAGTGACGCATCGGCGGCGTAAAAGTGACGCACAACCTCAGCAATGAGGCCCTAGGAGAGCAACATGTACATTTTCCGAAATGCAGTGCGACGTGCACAACACATCCACTTCATTTGCGGATTTGCATAGCTGCCCCCTGCACAATAATAATGAGGGAACGGTATTCTGCAGTCTGCACCCCTAAACTTCATATCTTATTGGAATTTTGAGAACTCCATTGGAGACAATAGAGCGGCAGCGGCTTATATGAACTGGTATAGGTCCGCTACTCTCAACATTTCTAAATTCTAATGATAAGCCTCTGCCTTTCTCTTTTTCCTGCTTCTCCAAAATGCATGGAGTGTGCAGGGGAAAGTAAAACACCGGAACCTTCCCTCTCCCTCCTCCTTAGCTCAGATTCACTTGAGCTTAGGAATCTGGGAGGGGGAATGCTGCTCAGCACCTGGGTGTTCTGGATGAATTATGAAAAGCCATTCAGCCAAGCCGGGGAGAAGCAGTGGCTGACTTCAGCCCCTTTTCACAGCTCTTGCTGTAAATGTTCAAAAGCTAACAGCCATGGCCTTGCGTGTGCTGTTAGCTGTAGAAATTCACAGCAACAGCTGTAAACAAGTGCTCATGGAGCCTGAGTGGATTTCACTCTTTGTAACCCACTTGGGCTCCGTGAGGCCTTTGTTTTACTAAATAGAACATTCTGCCCTGATGGGGCAGAATGTTCTAATAGCTTTATAGTAGAAGAAATCAAAAGGGGGGAGTGAAGAGGTGGTGCTGGATGGCACCAAGGTGGGCACGTCCTCCTCTTCTTAAAGTACAGTTAATCAATAAGGTCCACCTCACGTAGAGTTAGTGTGTATCCAGATGTTCGTGGAGTACACAATGTGTGTTAAAATACCCCTCACACACCAAAAGGGCCCTTGGTGTCATGCTTCATCATCGGGGTCTTCCCGCCCCGCTGCGGGACGGGGCAGTGCTGCGGCAAGCGACTACGCTGGAGCACCTTTTTAATGTGGGTGCTCTGTGAGTGAATTGGAGTGAGTGTCAGTAGGGTCAGGGGTGATACAAATAAGTGATGTTAAAAAATATCTGGCCTGGTGGTAGAAAAAACTTTTTAATAGCCACTGGCTGGTATTGTTAAAAAATGTGATTCGGAGAGATAAAGCAAGTTAATGGGCTTACTCTCCTGTGCGGGTCAACATGTTTTGGGGCGCCATGCCCCTTCGTCAGGACCGGGGACAGATCCCCCTGTCACTCACTAATGTCTTTCCACAATAAAAGATATATATTAAGGTGTATGTACATACGAGTGTGATGTTTCTTTTCTTATCAATGTGTATAGATATATATTTTATGTGTATACGTATCCCTAGCTCAATCAGAATTTCTGATGTAGTATGCCTGAAAAACAAGAGCATGTGGTTATTAATGCGCAGATCCCATTGCGCTTGACTCTAAGTCACCTGTGAGGGAAAAAGAGAAAAACAAACACATACATAGAATGTAGTACTTAGAATCCTGGATGAATTGAGAAGTACTCAATTGTGAGACAGTGAAGTGCTGAGAATAATACAGTAAGACACACACACATTTAGAACACAATGCAGTAGGTTAGCCTAAGAAGGCATGTATTCGTTTGTAAATACATACTTAGGGAGGATGGAGTCAGTGCCCCATGAGCCAGCTCTAGACAAAGGGTATTTGAGGGTCCAACTGCAGATGGGAAGAAAATAAATAGAAAAAGGAAAAGAAATGTTTTCTTGTTCCTGTATTTTCTGTAGCAGCCCTGGCGTTTTAGCTATGTTCGGTTGCAAAGTAGGTTTTAAGCTGTCCGTCCTAGTCGGCTATGCCGTACTTACTCAACCCCCAGCACGTCGATGCTTCCTCCTTCGTCCGTGGCTTCCGTGTTTGTGAGGAGAAAGGATCGGGCGGGTATTTATATGGTTGGGTTAATTGAAAATGATAGGTTAATTAGTTAATGGCCTCGGACTCGGGACAGGTGTGCCATTGAAAACGAGTCCAAAATCATGGTTACTGCGGAGGCCATTGTTGGCTGGTTATTAATTCCTATATAACATTTCTTACACCATGTTGGCATAAGTCTTATATGACATCTGAGCGTACTTAATATTTTTAGGGACCGTTCAACAAACCTGTAGGTTCAAATTCAACCCAAGTCTTTTTTACTGTATAGATTCCTTCCTTTCATAATGGTAAGAGAACTAAAATCTGTCACTTTGCTGGCCATGATCTTGTATGCCCATACCATTTTATTGACCTCAACCTCCTAATTCAACCTATTGCTCTTTGTTAGCTGTATGAGGCCTTTAATCACTTTGTTGAGTCTTTTCACACCTCCACTCCAGCTGGGTTGGTAGACAGAACTAGTCCTCTGACTAATAAATAAAACGGTTTCTGCACAAAATAATTTTCATACACACTGATTTAAACTACAACCATTATCACTGATAATGAAATAAGATAAATAGGAAGCATAGGAGGTCAGCTCTGGCACGCAACTGACGGAGGAAGCAGGACACAAAGCAGAGGGGCGGAGCCAGAGAGCCCAAGAAAATTGTGGGGCTTGGGACGTTTCTCGACATTTATTCACTATCAGGCTCCCAGGGACTGAGGCAGAAGCATGCCGAAGCACATCAATGCACACCAAGGAGCAAGAGAAGCAGGAGAGGTGGATGTGCTGTATCTTCACCGCCCGCCTTGGGCTCTTTCGCTCCGCCACCTTCAGATGCAGCTACATCAAACTGCTCTCCATGCAGTTGCAGGCTCCCTGCACATACTGGAGCCATTTGAGGGGTGAGTGCGGTGGCTGTAGTCAGCCTCTGCTGAGTGCGTGCCCCAGAACTTGCAGAAGTGGCTCAGCCAGGATGGGTGCGGCTTACCGGGTCCTGTGAGCCTCACTCATCCCAGGCTCTAGTTTCTTCTCTTCACCCCTGAACCCTAAGGCTGCAATCCTCTTTGCCCAAGGACCAACAGGATTGCAGGTCCAGTAGGATCTGCAGAAATCAGAGCAGGATTTCCCCAAGACCCCACACCAAACCGTGCACTTCTCAAGGTAGCCCGGGGATGTGCGGGCAATCTCCCCCTATTGTGTGTTGAGGTCACCAGCCAGGGGTGGCATTTGGGGTTAGAGATCAGGTCAGGTGAAGGCCAACGATAGCTCTAACCAAAAACATTGTCAACAGTAAGCAAGGAGACATCCAGGGGCTTCATCTTGAATGAGACTAGTTTGGCCTCGCACCTAACCTGCTTGGTCTACTTTAAGCCCAACTACACGGCCCGGGGTGAACACAGGACAAGTCCTCATCAGCCCCTCCCTAAGGCCCCCTGACAGCTGCAGCACTTGAGCAATAGCCCCAGTGAAGCACAAAACAGGGCAGTCTCTGATCAAACTTCACTATGCACAAAAGGAAACCTACCACCCGTTCGACTCAGCCACAGAGGAGAAAGTTACTCCAGTCTCATCCACCATTAGGAACACTTACAGCACTGCACAACTGCACCCAGCCCTAAAATCATCCCCCAAGGCACTCCAAACAGGCCTCATTACTAAGTTCTTTCTAGTCTCTGCCAACCCCGGGGCTCCACCGGACACATCCAAAGCCGGCAATCTTGAAGAATCTTGAATTTCTCCCATGGTCTGCCCAAGCAAGAGCTCAGCCCATCACAACCTCACTGGGCCAACTACAAAGCAAAGGTCACATTCATGTCCAAGGCTCAATGGTGCACCTGGGCACTAAACAATAAAACCTCAGCAGTCTTCTAACACCTCTCTCAACCCCCAGGCTTCAGAACCTCAAGAGTCGGAACTAATGCAGCCTGAAAAAGCAGCAAGTCCACAAGAGTCCCTAAAAAATGTGCAAGTAATCAGTGTGCAAATCCATCATTACACTCCCCCTGCTTCTCAGGCCCCAAATTGGTCCACCCCCCTGCATCACCTGGATCCATCTTGCTCACGACTGGCGCAACCGCCAAAATATTTGACAGTGGAGACCTCTCTGTGTCCTTTCTTCACAACCTGAAGTCTAAAATAAAAAGAACACTGGAGCTCACTCCAAAGTTGTTTTGAATGCCAGAAACTACAAGGGAATCACTCACAGACGCACAAGACACCAACAGGATGGAGGACCTGTGCTCAACCACAATAAATGCTGCCCACAACTGCGTAGCCCGAGGACTGATCTGGCAGTCCACAAAAATGGAGCTACAGATAGATCTCCTCCAGTTGATTGCTCAGCGCCTAGCGAACTTGAGAACTAAGATAGACTCTATTGAAAACAACATTTTCAAAAAATTTCTAAATTTAGGGTGCCTGGACACCAAGCCGTGCTCCTGTTCATGTGCAGCCATCATTGACAGGGGGGCAACTCCTCCCGAGATCCTAGATGAGCTTGTTCTCATAGTAAGGGGGAAAGTGGGCACTCCAGTACCCAGCAGCTTGCTTCCCACTGCAAACAGATCCAGGAGACATCAAACGCATTGGGGCCACTCTTCAGTTTGATCATACATCTAACCAACAGCCCCCAGCCAATCTTGGGCCCCTACCCCTTCACCGCACGTGACAACTCACCTTCCTCTCTAACAGCGCCCAGCTCCTGTACTGCCGTCCAGCCTATTGACACATACAGCAAGGAGGCTCAATCTAGCCCCACACCATCAAGTGCGCCTCTCTCCAGGAGGGCCAAGAAAAAGTTAAGAAAACAGCACAAAGAAGCAGCCAAAACAAAAAGAGCTGTGCTGCAGTCAACCTTCCGGAACTGGTCCCCTTTGTCAGCAAAAAGTCAGGCACCACTATCCCAATCCTCACCTTTAAACTGGGCTCAAACAATAAAATAACAACCCAGGGCACAGGACATGAATCCAAGACTACCCACTCCCCTAGGAACACACGGGAAGGTCTGGCCCCCAGTATGGCAAGCTCTGCCCCTAAGTCTACACACTCACAATTTAATAAAAAGAAGAGGGTCGATGCCAGCACCCAGGCCACCACAGCTGACAAGCCAAGCATAGTTTGCAGAGAGCATACAGCATGGGTACCCCTAACTCCCTTTCACTGTTCCATAGTCAGCGCAACGCCCTGGCAAACTTTGGCATTGCCCAAAACAAATACCTTATGAAAGAACTACTGGGCACCGGTCCATCAAGGTCTATTCAAATACACAGACTCGAAACAGTAGGGCCAAAGCCGCAAAAGAGGAGTTAGGTGCTCATAAAGCATTGCTAACCCCAAGATACAACATTAAAGGATCACACAACATCCTAAATAGGGGCAACATACTCTGTTTATTCAAACAAATTCCATACCTGGGCCTCATCCATTCAGAGGACCTTGCCTGGGTCAGGTTCCAGAATCTCCCTGGGGACATTTATGGAGAGTCAACTCTGATAGGATTTCACCAACAACAACATCAAGTGGCAGCACTCAAGGAAGAGCCACAGCTGGCATAATGGGGAATAAACATCAAACTCCCCCACTCTGAGAAATACCCTCACCTCCTCTACGCCTCTCTCCAGAGGAAGGGGCGCACCCTGTCCTGTATAGCACATATAGCACCAACAATGACAAAAATCACGAAACCTGGCCTTAGATCTCCAAGGCTCTCGGAATAGCATGCACAAAAGATCTACGGGCTGTGCACTTCTGGCCCCTACTGCAGACATTGCAGCAGGCGAAAGTCCATCCCATTGGCATCCCTAAAACCAGCTCCAGAGTGATGCAAACACTTCAGGGAGGAAGGCCTCTGCCAACAATTGACAATCATCTCCTGGAACGTGGCATGCCTCAAGGAACTCTAAGAGGATAATTCAGCCCTCGACTACCTTCTCAATGGCGAGATACTTTTCCTACAGGAGACATGGGCTACTGCATCCATGCTGTTTGCAAGGTAATACACGTTCCAAGTCGTTGCCACAAAATGCAACATGTTTGGCTGCTCATCTGTCAATCTTTCTATCTTTAGTAAGCACACCTGAAAAATAGTGATGTTAATGTTGATAAAAAAGATGCCAATGCTTGTAATTGTACACTCGCATGCACAAATGAAATCGAATCACTATTATCAAATTCACCCGCCATCAACCCCGACTCAGAAATACATGATCAAGTAACTGATTGACAAGTCACAGGTGGGGTGGCATGTAGCCGGCAAACAAGCATGCAAAGAGGAAACTCAGGTCCATCTCCCAGATAAGCACAGCGACCCCAAAATGGTGCAGGGAAATTGACCCCAATAAAGCACACATGGTCAGAGAGGGTGTGCAATCCCAAAACACCATAAATTCAAAATGCCACTTGGAGTTATGAACATGCAGCCAATCAGGACACAGCACACACAGTGCACGCAGTGATCAAAATCACTATCATCACTCGTGGAATCATCCGAGGAAGGGGTCATAAGGTCCTTCACAGAATCAAATGGTCAGCAAATCTCGGAGGTAAACTTCTAGGCTGGGTTGGGGGGGAACTCAGCCACCAATTCACTCAGCATAATAACATTGCTGAGACACTGGTAGAAAACATGTTGAAGACCTTCAACGTGCACAGTGAAATTGGCGAAGAAAACCCCTGAGAAAGTACTGCTCCACCCTCACACTTACCACTTGCTGCACAAAGGAGCTCACTGCCAGCAAGCTCACTCTCCATAGGGCCCTAGCAGCTAGAAGAAGAAACTACACAATACAACCTGGCCAAACAAACACCACTCTCAGACCAGCTCACAAGTGGAAAGTATGGCAATTCAAAAAAGCAGAGTGCCTTAGGATTTTCTCCCTTTTAAAAGAAAAGAACCACTCCTGTCTTTGGAAGTGCATAAACTGCTTCTGCAATTCGTCACAGACCAAAGAGAACGGTGAGGCAGAAAGGGTCTGGATCAGCTTCATTAAGCAGTTATGTACAACTGATCCGGCTGCATTAACAACATCTTTCCCTCCTCATACCACCCCCAGATCCTTGAGCTCAACATGTCATCCCAATCACAGAAGCCACAGTTATTGGCTACCATCAACAATATGAGGAACAATATGGCACCAGGACCTAATGGGATTCCAGTCTTGGTGTTCAAAACTGCACCAAACTTCTGAAAAGGATCCTAACACTACTTCTGACTTCAAGGAGAGGGTTCATTCTCTTACCGGTTCATAAAAAGGGAGACACCACTAATCCAGCAAACTACTGTCTCATTGCCCTCGTGGATCTGGAAGCTAAAGCTAATGCTTGGATCCTTTTGGAGGAGCTGTAACCTGGGCCTCAGAAAAAATAATCCTACCTTTCTTCCAATCTTGATTCAGGCCTGACTGCTCCATGATGAACAACATCATAGTATTGGTGCATTTATCCCATTGAGTCATAAGGAGCAAGCAATTCCCCTGTTCTGCTGCTCTGTTGACTGTATCACTGCTTTCGATAGGGTAGATTAGGGCAGGTTATGAGGGTATTCTGCCCCTGCTCCTTACGGCAATAATATCCTTATATCAGAAGACCTGGATCCAGGTAAAAACACCCCCCCCCCCCTCCCCCCACAACCACTGCCAGGGTGCCAACCAACAACAGGCTCAAACAGGGTTGCATGTTGGCCCACTTCCTTTTTAACCTTCACACCATTGACCTGGGCACCACATTGGAAGCTGCCAGCTTAATCACACCAAGGCTGGGTAGAGTGCTCCTTCCCATCTTGCAGTATGCAGAGGACACTGCAATCATGGGTCATTCCAGAGCTGGCCTACAAAGAGCCCTCAACACATTCCACCACTACAATCTGGAGAACAAACTCCAGATAAATCAGGGAAAAACCAAGGTAATTGTATTTGGCAAATTCCTACACAAAAACACATTAATTGGCAGCTAGAGAACTTGCAAATTACAACAACTCCAATCTATAATTACCTTGGTGTCTGGTTCATGGACGGGGCCAAATCGGCAGACCATCTAAGGCACCTCAGAAACAAGTCCACCAGTGTCATCCATAGCCTGAAACACCTAAGCAACCGCTTTCAAAGCCCAACTGCTGATCCATTGCTGAAAGTCTTGAGAGCAAAACTGATTCTGACTCTTAGCAATGGCCACTTAGCCATCCCTGGTGCCTTTGACACGCTTCTTAAGAACTCCCAGATCACCGCAAATAAGAAAACCCTGCTTGCTCCCCTGCAGACCAGAAAAACAAGGCTGAAACTGGAGCTGGGTGTCCGGAGCCCAGACCTTGAGTGTCAGAGGGGCTTAATAAAATACTACATACGAGTCCTGTGGGCTCAAGAGCTCTCCCTCAAATGTAATCTTAAATCAATCTTTGAAGAAGAGGGCACGCCATGGCAAACCTAGTTGACAAAGGCAATCAGCAGTCTGAACATTGTGGCTGCCATCTTGAACACCCAAGAAATATCATACTCAGCCTGAAAAAAAGCTATGAAAAGGCAGGTAATGCAAACCTCTTTCGAGTGGGACATAGAAAAACTATGGTCAAGCTCTACCACTGAGTCATTGGACGCATCTTACACCCCAGGGAAGGCACAGTCCTACTTTCAACATGCACTCTTGGCCCAGGCGCATAGGAAAATCTTCTATATGAGGCTAGCCTCCTTGCCAATTTTTAAATGTAACTCTTAGTCGGCACGGCGCACAGAGACAACCACATGCAGGTTATGTAATTACCACAGAGAATCTTGGCTTCATCTACTGTGCTGTCAAAAACTTTTTGATTACTGCTTCCTTTGTTCAAGGCCAACGGATTCAGATGGTGCAGAGGGGCCTTGGATCTGTGCTTTTCGGGCAACATGCCAAGAACTCTTGCTAGACTTGAGAAATTCACAGATTCCATCCAAATCACACTCTTAAAGGACTCTAAAGGGTGACACTGGCTTTGTTGCAGTGTGCTATAGGCTCTATATCCATCCCCCAGGGGTTGCAGTCAGCCCCCATTACCTACTGCAAGGACCACAGGAAAATCCCCCTTAGTCCTTGCGGTCTGGCGCACCACAAGATGACTGTTTCGTATGTTCTTTATCCCTGTACCATTTCTGGGATCCTTACCCAGTGGGGACAGAACCATGAATCCAGCCCAGACTAACACCCCTGATGCTCCCATTTGATAAACACCTTAAGTTCCAAAACGGCACAAGGGCCAACAAGCCCGCACTTTACACTTTCTTTCCTCTACCCACAACCTGAACGCTACCTCTACAGCACAACACTCAAAACTCTTTAAACTCATTTTTATCTTTTTATTCCAAAATAATTTTAGACTTTGTTTATGGGGGGTTATGGGGGGTGTTGGTATTCTTAGAAATATTACTGATTGTACTTTATATCCTCTTACAAGCTTTTGTCAATAATCACTGGTCGGTATATCTATGTCTAATTGCACTGCACAGTTCCCTACATGTAAGGATTGTAATTAATCGAACATGAATACAATAAACTTGTAACACAATGGCATGTATTACATTTCCATTATCTTCCTGTATGTATGTTTTTTTCAGGCCATCCATTACTTATATATCCTCCCACCTCACACAATTTAACATCATTGTTACATTCTAATACCCTTTCCTCACTTCCAATCACTCCTAAGTCCTCATCACCCTTCCAAGCAACACAGCAATCACCCCACTCATTCCCTGGAACCTCTTTCACTGGTAAAGGCATTTACCCCTGAAACATGCTATACTTATTTCAGAATTGTAATACTGTAATGTCATTGACAATCAAGCAATACATGGGGTTGCATTATGTATTCCACTGCATGGTTAAAATAAAGTTTTTGATCACTTAGGAATATAAAAGGTGTCCCCCACACAGATTGACTGAGATACTTTAACCTTACGTACATGCAAGGATTTCTCTTCCTATCTGAGATTACTGTTGCTTCATTGGTGTTAAAATATGGGAAAAACACAAACACCATTTCTTTCCTACTTGCACCCTTAAGTTGGCACATCCTCCAACCATCTCCCACTCACATCAGTGGTAACAGTACTTTCGTCATTAGGGTCAAAATCATGTAATGGTGGATCAGAACAAATAGTCAACCACCTGTAGTGTGCAAAGCCAGTATGTTCCAGTTCACCTTAATGTGTACTACCTATTGTCTATTCACCAGGCCCAGTTCTAAAGGGTAAGCCAGGTGGGCCAGGCTCTCCCTAGATAGCCCTTGGCCCACCCAATGCCCATTCACAAGCAGAAAATCAGAATTTGTTCCCATTACTAATGAAAAAAACACACTGGCCTGCAGGCTTGCAATCAAAGCCTCACAGTGCAACTTTCATCTAGAGCGGCAATGCCTTGGTTAAGTGCCTGCGGACAAGGGTAAAGTGACCAGGGATGGCTTCTATTACGGTGCACATGTAAATAGAAGGGGCACCTTAGGCATCCCCATTATGTCGAGACTGCAAGCTCATGTCACACAGTAATTAGGAGAGGAGAACATTTATATCACTGAAACAGTGTGAATGATTTAGCCATTGCGTGAAAAGTACAAAGAAATGCACATACATTCAGGATATATATGTTAATATTGGTTTGTTATATTTTTTTCTGCTTTGGCGTTATTCCTAATTTGTAGCAAAAGGCTACTGGAATTATGTGGCTGGGGAAAACAACATTATGCGCCAAGGCTGACTAAGTTATCATGCGAGTAAATGCAAACTACTCAGCGAAATGTGAGGGATTTTGTGGTAATATTACTTCCTTACTTCATTATTTTTATACTTCAACACTGTCTTGGCAAAGTTTACAGCTCATTAGTACCAGTTTAACAACAACATACATAAATAGGCAAGAAAGGTGACCAGCCAACCTTTGCGAAGGGCATTCCTCTGCATAGCAACACTAGTTGTTTTATTTTTAGTTACTTTTGATCTGTTTGAGCTAGAATTTTTTGGGGGGAAAATGTGCAAATTTCGCAGCTGATGATAGATTATGTGACACATTTGTCAAATCCATAATCATGTGAAATACGCTATAGCCACAGAATCTCATTACTCTGGTGTCCCTGCTTTATAGCACTATATTAAACAAAAAGCACTGACATTGACAACGTTTTAAACAAAAATAATGGATGGGACTTGCACCGCTCAAAATATTCTCTAGTTCGCTTGTGTGTGGTTTGTTCTGCGTGCTCCAGTGGAATCGCTGTCTGAACCCCACAGCGTTTTTTATGACCAAAACTAATGCAAAGCTGCCCCTGTCAGAGGGGAAGGCTCCTCTGTGCACAGCTTAGAAGACTATGAAGTCTTATTGTCTCTTCCAAATGTAATAAAGTTTTCACAAAAAGTATGAGTTCGAAGTTTTTTATTTTTCTGTTTTTCCTTTTTTGTTTTTTCAACTCATTATGTTCATGGTTGTGACAACTTGGTACATATCCTCAAGATATCAGTATTGCCAGGATATCATCCTCCCTATTCATTATTCCCAATGCATTTCGGGTCTTCTGGCAGCCCTTCGTCAGGGGATTACTCTACAAGGAAAGAAAGAGGGTGCCCGTCAGTAATGGTGTTCTTCAAAATTACGGGTACGCGATGTGCTGGTAAACGGTGGGTGATGCTGGTTCAGTATGCCTCTGTGACATGCACTGTTATATACAGTTGATGGGCATGTGTGGAACATGCTTCAATTGAAAGTCTAAACTCGGATACATTCATTTCTGTGACTAACACGCTTAACGACTGTGATGTGTATTAGTAGTGGTAATGTTAAAACAGTGTTGTATCTAGTGCTCGATTCTGCTAGCGTGCATACTGGTGAATTTTAACACCGCTTAAACTAGGTTACACAATGCGGTTTACTCACGGAGAGTACGGTGTGTCCTGGTAAACCTGAAACGAGATCGAAGTCTGGGCTCAGTGTAAAAAACATAACTGCAATGGTGAGAGCATAAGCGGGGTCCTCTGAAGAGGTACTTACTAGGTTGTAAATAATTCCACGACGTATCCGTGCTTCAGAGTGACTCATGCGTGGCGTTTGTTGCTGAAGTGAAACAGGGTGATTAAACCGGCACGTTGGATAATGGACACTAAGAAGGGACTACGATACATGCAATGTTAATGGTCGCCATGTTAGAGTAGTGTGATAAAATGATAGAGTTAGTCAACTGTGTTTAAGATGCTAGAAGTTCATCAATGATGGATGAATCAACCAAATAAGGTGACAACAGTGAAGTGTCTCTGAAGTCTAAATTGAACAACATTCAAATATATACCACAGTAACAGTTTCAACAGCATTGCAATCAAAACATACAAATAATGCTATTCACAAATAACATAGGAATTCCATCCTATCACTCAACCCGTTCGGTTGCATCGTGGCCATGTATCGGATCCTGTAGTTTTCACGTTTTAAGAGTGTATTTTTATTGTTTCTGGTCGGTTTGATCTGTTCCAAAACAAGAAATTTCAGTTGTGCCACTGTGTGGTGTTCCTCAACAAAATGTGCTGCGACTGAAGACTTCATATTATTAGTCCGAATGTTACTCTTGTGTTCGAGTATACGTACTCAAATTTTTCTCTCCGTGTGTCCTATGTAGCATGAACCACATGGACATTTTAACATGTAAATGACATTGGCTGAATTGCAAGTTGCATTCACTTTGAGTTTAACTTTATGGCCTTTCATGGGATGGTTGGTATAGTTTCCAGGAATGATATTGTGGCAGTTACTGCAGTTGTGACAAGGTAGGAGTCCTTTGTATGTCTCAGTTTGTTGTTGATCACTTGGTCTTGTAAGAATTTCTTTGATGTTGCGTCCTCTTGTATATGCAAAAATGGGTGACTGTGCAAATGCTCCTTGAAAGTCAGGTTCAGTGTTCAATAGTGGCCAGTGTTTGGTTATGATTCTCTTGAATTGATTACTGATGACGGTATATTTGGATACCACCACCATACGCGTATTGTCTTTTTTTGGTTTGACTTGAAGTAAGTCTTTACGACTGATCTTCTTGCAGAGGGAGGCCACTTTGTCTAGTATTTCTTGAGGGTATCCTCGTGTCTTGAATCGATCTAGTGTGTTATTAAGTTCTTTATCTCTTTCATTGTCTGAAGACACGATGCGTTTAATCCTCAATAATTGTGAGAACGGTAAGTTGTGTTTGAGACTAAGTCGGTGGAAACTTTTAAAGTGTAAGATCGAGTTACGATCTGTAGGTTTTCGAAAGATGGTGGTGTTGATTATACCTCCTTGTCTCTGTATTTCCACATCCAGAAAGTGAATATAATCCTTGTCATAACTCCATGTAAATTGAATCCTTGGATTGATCTTGTTCCAGTTATTCAAAAATTCCAGGAGAGTAGTGGTAGTGCCTGACCATAAGATGAATATATCGTCTATGAATCTTAGGTAAAGTTTACCATGTGTCAGCCAGCTGGGATCATTCAGAATATGTGTCTCTTCAAATGATTTCATAAAAATATTCGCATAGGAAGGAGCTGAGCAATTCCCCATGGAAATACCACATAATTGATGAAACCCGTTGCCATTAACTGTGAAGTAGCTGTGATACAGTGTGAATATCATTAACTCCATAAGTAGGACTTTTAAATGTGCGTCCAATGAGGATTCTGAAAGTACCTGTTCGACCGCTTCGAAACCCAAATCATGGGGTATCGACGTGTATAGGGAACACACGTCCACAGTGCATAACAGTAGTTCTTGATCTTGTAACTGGTTGGTACATGCGTTAAGTTTAACCAAAAAGTCGGTGGTATCCCTGATGTATGATCTCGTAGTTAGGACAAACGGTTGCAGATATTTATCTATGAATTTGCCAATTGCTTTGTGTATGCTCCCTCTAGTCGACACTATGGGTCGTCACTGTTGTCAGCTTATTTGGTTGATTCATCCATCATTGATGAACTTCTAGGATCTTAAACACAGTTGACTAACTCTATCGTTTTATCACACCACTCTAACATGGCGACCATTAACATTGCATGTATCGTAGTCCCTTCTTAGTGTCCATTATCCAACGCGCCGGTTTAAACAACCTGTTTCACTTCCGCAACAAAAGCCACGCATGAGTCACTCTGAAGCACGGATACGTCGCGGAATTATTTACAACCTAGTAAGTACCTCTTCAGAGGACCCCGCTTATGCTCTCACCATTGAAGTTATGTTTTTTACACTGAGCCCAGACTTCGATCTCATTTCAGGTTTACCAGGACACACCGTACTCTCCGTGAGTAAACCGCATTGTGTAACCTAGTTTAAGCGGCGTTAAAATTCACCAGTATGCACGCTAGCAGAATCGAGCACTAGATACGACACTGTTTTAACATTACGACTACCAATACACATCACAGTCGTAAAGCGTGTTAGTCACAGCAATGCATGTATCCGAGTTTAGACGTTCAATTGAAGCATGTTCCACAGATGCCCATCAACTATATATAACAGTGCATGTCACAGAGGCATACTGTAACCAGCATCACCCACCGTTTAACAGCGCATCGCGTACCCGTAATTTTGAAGAACACCATTACTGACGGGCACCCTCTTTCTTTACTTGTAGAGTAATCCCCTGACGAAGGGCTGCCAGAAAGCCCGAAATGCATTGGGAATAATGAATAGGGAGGATGATATCCTGGCAATACTGATATCTTGAGGATATGTACCAAGTTGTTACAACCATGAACATAATGAGTTGAAAAAACAAAAAATAAAAAACTTCGAACTCATACTTTTTGTGAAAACTTTATTAAATTTGGAAGAGACAATAAGACTTCATAGTCTTCTAAGCTGTGCACAGAGGAGCCTTCCCCTCTGACAGGGGCAGCTTTGCATTAGTATTGACAACGTTTTGACATTCGTAAGTGTAAAGAGTTGTCAAGTTTCACTAATACAACATAGATACAGAATGAGAAGGAGCATTGCGAGTGTCCATTATACAAAGAAAAGCACTGACAACAAGTCCATGCAGCGGTGATGCAGCAGTGGCAACATGTGCGGTCGCATTGTAATGCTGTGGTCGGGACCGCCGACCAGATGTCGGTCGCTGCCGATTCCACAACTGTGTCGTCTACCCAACATCGTAATAAGGCCCTTCATATGAAACATTATTAAATTACGTTAGACAAAAATAAATATATATATTTTTTACAAAAATAAAAACTGTTTAATTATATAAATTAAAAAATGAAACTATACCATTTCATATATTAATATCAACTTACCTAGCTAATAAAAAAAATATGAAAGCATTTATTATGTATGTAGTTCTGTTAATACATAAAAAACTAAAATAATTATGAAACAAACATCATTGCTCAAACAAAACTTCATGGATGCTTACCATCAAAGAAGAAATAATATACAAAATTATACATAATTAATTACCAATTAATGCATTACATATGAATATCATTCAATATAAAAATGTTATGTATTTATTTTCTTCCTAACCTACGTAAGTAATAGAGCATTAAAAATGCATGTGTAATAAACATATACAATCTAAAAGACATAATAAAAGAAATAAGACAATACAACAATTACACAAAAAGTGATACATTAAGGGTCTGTGTCGTGCAATACCACCAAAGTATTAATTAGTACTTATGTGGTTTTCCTATAATCCACAGGAGCAAAGATGGCCCTCCTGTCCCCCACGGAAGGAATGTCTGTGTGACTACGTTAAGCCTTCACTACCACAAACAATTTTCCCGGGGGAGCCAGAAATCTGGAAGACCACCAGACTTGAGGGAGGAGTATGGTTTCTGATGTATACTCCCAATCAGAAAGACTCTAGGCACAGTGTTAATCCAGTCTGGAGTGATGTGGTGCATAGGGGTTATTAATGCATTGAGAAAGACAAAATAAAAAGGCAAGGAAAGGATTTAGAGACAATTCTGAACTCTACTATACTATTGTGTGTTTTAGAAACTTGAAAAATTAATATTTCTATACGCCTTACAGAATGCTACAACACACTCACCCAAATCTTCTGCTGTAATGTCAATTCAAGGATTTAAAACTGTCATGAGTCAAAAATAGTATTTAGTCCAGGCAGGACACTTAGGCATATACCCCAAACGAAGTCTTGCAATAATACAGCTCCAGAAATAAAAATAAAAAATAGTCTCTACTCCCCTGGAGTTGAACAGTGATGCTGCAACAAAATAATATAGATGTTAAGACACAAATGAACCAAATGTAACACAAACAGCTTCATCCCACCACTCATAATGCGAAGTTACCTGTGATAAATGAGGGTTGTAACATGTGCTTTCGTAAGTCCTTATAAGATTGACAAAACAGAATAAAGTGCATAGCAGATTGATTAGATTTCCCATCACATGGACATTTATGAAGCATCTGTGACCATATCCCCATTTTAGGAAAAGCAACCTTAAAGTGCAAAGTGCCTAATCATAATCTTGTAAGATAAAATCTATATTGCATATTTCTCACAGTCAATAGGCAATTTTGAGTTCCTTCTTTTATGGGGATTGGGCAATAGCTATGCACTGAGGACTTATTGCTCTCATGTTTGTCCCTGTCTACTTCTTTCTTCCCCATTAGTATAACTTTTAGTTTATTCTTGCTGTAACAATATACTAGCAGGATCCTCAGTACTAATGTTTTTGTACACCTTTTTTAGGAGGATTTAAATGTAGGCGAACAATGTCATTCTCTCTATATACGTAAGTGTTAAGCAATCTATTATCAGCTCCTTGGTGAACTTCATGCCAGTTATGCCCCATAAACTGTGCCAAAATAAAACAGAACTTGGTTAAATAGCCTCCTCCAGAAAAGGATCTTCCAATTCCTTGTGCACCATATAAGAGGAGGCTGACTTTGGGACTGCCAAGAGTCTATCTAAGAAGAGATTCTCTTGTGTCTGTCCGAGGATTCAATTTGCCAAGCCCCAAAGTGGTGCCACATAATTAACAGTGGGGATGCATTTACTTTTGCATAAAGTTAATGATTCTCTGATTAGTGTATCTCCTATTTTAGCAGAGAATTTTAGGGGGGCTTCTAGGAATCCTAGAAAGTTCTGTTTCCCAGCTTTCAGCTGTGGCCCCCAATGACCACAACTAGCGAATTGTAGAGCAAGAAATGAAAAATGTTGCTTCGGCCAAGCCCTCGCCCTGTATATGATGGATCTTTTTTGGGCCTTCCCTTTACCACACACCCTGGTAAATGTTTTCTTTAAGTTATTTTTCATATCTTTGTCCGCCATACATTTATTAAATGAGGCAGGATTCCATCAGCGAATCTTATTGAATGGCTGTGATGCAGTTATGGAGGTCTACTTGAGACAGCAGACCATCACTGCACTTCTATTCACAGAATGCATACACTGCAGCCAATGTTCATTGTAGGGAAAGGATAGACTTGAAAATATGACCAGGATGTGAAAATGTATCAGGAGGCTCTTACAGCCATCTCCTGGATCCTCGATGTGATCCTCCCGAATCCCACATTCACATTGTGGAAGCAGTCCAGCATCAAAAACTTCCCATCAATATGGTTTGTCACCACAGTAGCGCAAACCATTCAAAGATATCTTTCCAAGTTGCAAGGAAGGAAGGATGCCCTATTCATTTTCATTTGTAGTCACAATTCATTTGAAACAAAAAATTTCACTTTTGCACATTGCCACTTAGGTTTTTGCACTAGCAACGACTGTTTATCACAAAATTGCAATCTTTGGGAGTCTAAAAACCATTCAGGGGTGCCACACAAGCACTTGTGGTGCTGTGGTGCAGGTCCCCACCACCCTTCAAAAAGCCCTAATTGAGGTCAAAGTCAATGAATATCTGTGAGATATGGAAGACTCAGGGGTCCACATTACATTCTGCATGAGGGGCCCATCATTTTGTGTTACACCACTGATACAGTTCGTACATTGGGCCTCACTCATATTCATTACATTTGCAAGTTTAAAAAAAAAAAAAACACTTCCATACACACTTTAGCTGATGGCACCATTTATTTATTTATTTGTCATTTATTACCTTCTGTGGCTTTGTTCACGATATAGCTTCTCGAATAAAGATCAGAGCAATGTGCATTTTGTGCCCGACTTGTACCATGGGTAGCCCTACAAATTTAAATGTATTACATGCATCTTCTTTTCCCCGTCATGTTCCTGAAGTTCCATGCACATCATGGGTACGGGTCTCTCCCCTCTCCCCTCTCCTACTGTAAATGTTTTACTGCGATTGATAGCTGGCTTCAGGAACATGAGCTGACATATAAGAAATGCCTGCTACAGGGGAGATTGTGAGAGTTAGAAGGGCAAATAACAGGCTTTTGGCATGCAGTAGTAATTAAATTTCATAATTAAATTGTTACTAATCGCACACAGTTTACAATAGCCCAGGCTTTCTGAAAAATTATCTTAATTGCTTAAATGTCGAGTAGGCGGACAATCTTATCACTGTGCAAAGGTAACCACAGAGCCTATACTCCTCTTACCCACTAAATATTAAAGAAATAAAATTAACAGTAAACGTGAGTGATCGCCCATAACAAATCTGTACTTCATAAACTTTTCATGGCGAGTCATAGTTTAATAATTCTGGGAATTCAGAATCAAGGCATTAGCAGCCTGATTCATGAAACGAAAATCGGCTCGCAAAGGGCCAGATTCTGAGAATCTGGTCCTTTGCGACCGCAATTATTGCATTTGGGATTCATCATCCCAAATGCAATAATCGCTATTACAGAATTCGCAATTGTGCGAGGAATTGCATTTAAGGAATCTCTATTAGAGATTCCTTAAATGCAATTCATCAACCAATTTTAAATTGCTAATTCGCAATTTCGGGCCGCTATTTACCGAGAGGTCAGACCTCTCGGTAAATAGCAAAAAATTAGAAAAATGCTTTTAAAAGCATTTTTCTAAGTTGCATGTTGCACACACACATGTCCTTTGGACATGTGTGTGCGCAACACCTGTTCAAATGTGCATTTAAGGGGTGCTACAGGGTGTCCTTTGGACACCCCTGGCACCCTTAAAATCGCTATCTTATTTGCGAGTAGCAAATTGCTACTCGCAAATAAGGGATACTCCCCATTCATTCCTATGGGCCTTTTGGCCCATAGGAATGAATGGGGAGTTATTCCTTATTTGCGAGTAGCAAATTGTTACTCGCAAATAAGGAATGTGTAGGAATCGCTATTTATTTAGCAATTCCTACATGAATACCGTTTTGCGAGTCCTCAATAGCGATTCGCTATGAATCGCTATTAGGGGCTCGCAAAACGGCCCGTTGATTAATCAGGCTGTAAGGGCCTAGGACCGTCAGGTTTTGCAACTCGCAATTAGAATACCATTCCAAATCACAATAAGCAGAGAATGTGATTTGGGAATGCTTTTCTGACCAGCAAAATAGGTTTAGTATGTAGCAATAAGCATTTTGCTGTTGCACTCCCTGTGATTTTGTGAATTACAGACCATGCAGCCACAAAATGGCTTTGTACATTAGGGGCCAGATGTAGGACGCATTTTACTAGTCACAAATGGCCCATTGGGACGCTTGCGACCCAAAAAATGCATTTTTCCTTGTACCAATCCTATTTTGCAAGTTGGTAACTTATTACTGACTTGCAGAATAGGGTTTGCGAGTCGCTATTTGGAAGGGGCACGGAAAGTGCATCCTTTCCTAACAGAAAATCACACTGGTATGTATGAATGTTTTGCAATTAGGAATGCGGTAACATTCGTAGATTACCACCAATTTCACACCTGCTTCCACCTCCCTCCTTCGAGAGGAAGACGCACTGGAGGCAAGTGCCTCAGAGCACCGGACCTGTCCGTGGAATCAGCAGCTGCAAAGGTCACTACCTGGAGTCTGAATAGTGGCAGACTCCTATTCACTGTTGAGGCCCTCTTACCGGCACAGGGTGAGTCATGCAGGGTCAGAGATCATGGAGCCGCCAAAGGCGCTTCTCATGGCAACAATGCAGCTCTGACACCGCTCACGGCGATGGGTCAGCAGTTTGCTCTGCCCTAGTCGGGTCAGTCATTAAATGGTACTCTCAGGATACACTTCGTCGTAACACGCAGTAATTGGCACCCATAGCCATACAATTGACAAACAACTTGATCTGTCAGTCATGTAGTCTCCAGCTAGGAAGTTTTTGTGTATTTTTTGACAGATTGCTTGGGTAAAATGGAAAAAACACCCCTGAATTTATATGTCAGGGTATATCTTTTAAATAACAGAAATCATATGGGGGCGTGGCTTGCGCGCCGGAGAGCGAGGATGGCTTTCCCGTAGGCTCCGCGGCGGACAAAATCCCCGAATGCAGTAGAGCCTCCTAAATCACTTATTTGACAGTTTAATGGGCATGGAAGAGCGGCGGAAGGTGTCCTGATCTAGAAGAGAACACTGAAAGTTCCGGTTATGCCGTTTTTTGGAGTTTTGCAACAGCGGTAATTTTTCTTCACATTTCTACCTCGGGCGGCCGCCATCTTAGATCGCCGAGTCCTCGTTTTTCTCTGTTATGGCATTTCTCTCACCTATTAATGTACTTTGCACTGCTGCTGTTCATACTGCCTCAAACCATTATCAATTTGGCTACAACATCATTCAATGACTCTGGGGCTTCTCCTATGCTATATCTTGTAGCCTGAATGTTGCTAATTAAGAGTGTGCATATCTCCTCTTGCCTGTGTGAGAATTCATGACCGCCATTTTAGGTTTCATGACTCGCAGTGTATTTTACCATTTTCCTGACTCCCTCCTCAATTGAGTCTCGAAGTGAAGTATGCCTCATTATTTTCTCCTTTAACCTGTGCTGTCTCGGCTGAAGGTGCTATTTGGGATTTCTGCTCCAATTGGATGGACATCTATGCGAGCTCTTTATGCTTTAACCAAAATTGAAGGTTGCTTCATCTCCTTGTCCACATCAAAGGACACATTAGCAGTATAGACTTTTACTTGGTATTCATAGTGTGTGCCTGTCGATACCTGATATTGCCTTTCTTTGCGCTCACACATACGCTAACAGCATGTCGCATGACTCATCAACTCCCAAACTATCTCATACAGGTGCTAAGCCTAAAAGACCTAAAAACGACCCTCCTTCTCCCATCCAGTTTTCCTCAAATCCAGTCCTGGACTCCATTTTAGAGGAGGTTAGAGGGCTTCAACCATTCATGTCTGCCACCAATGAGAAACTCAAACAGATCGAGGATCGATGGGTCATTATGGAGGGCAAAGTGCTGAATTTGGAACAACGTGTCAGTGATATCCAGGATTTTTCTGCCAAAATTCCCATGCTGGAGCAAGAAATCCACAAACTGAAGCTACACACCGAGGACCTTGAAAATCGCAATCGTAGGAACAAT
The DNA here is from genome assembly GCF_964261635.1 of Lissotriton helveticus. Lineage (NCBI taxonomy): Eukaryota > Metazoa > Chordata > Amphibia > Caudata > Salamandridae > Lissotriton > Lissotriton helveticus. Next base: position 1,147,848,238 of record NC_136059.1, on the reverse strand, counting down.
CTACGCGTTTATGGTATTCCACAAAATGTGGAAGGTCCTGACGTGGTGGGTTTTATGCGGAAATTCCTTCAAGAACTTTTGGGCCTTCAACCTACGTCTCATCCCCTCAACATTCAGAGAGCCCATCATTTAGGCCGTTTGAACTCTAATGCTACCAAGCCTCGCGGCATCATTACGCTGTTTCTTGAGTTCACAGAATTGATGTCTGTCTTGAAGGCTGCTAGACTCAAACGTCGTCTTCAATGGTCTGGTCACGACATCTTTATTTCACAAGATCTCTCGAATGCCATGAATGCCAGATGCAAGGAATTTTTGAATCTTTGTCCACTAATGAGACAGTTGAATATTCAATATGGTATTCTCCATCCTTGTCTCTGTAAAATCACGCACAATGGTCGTTCCCGCTCTTTTGATGATCAACAAAAACTCCACTCGTATCTGCAAAATGCTTCGTCCTCTAACATGGATACAGCTAACTAAAGGCTCTTACCCTTTCTGCTCTTCATTGTAGCTCTTCTTGGCTTCACTTTCGTTTCTCTGCTCCTTTCTCTTATGCTCAATGCTTCTCTTCTTGAGGCTCTGTTTTCTATATCTTATGTTTGTGTAGTATGTCCTCTGTGTGGTAGCTGGTGGGGATGTGTCCCCTCTCCGGTGTGTCTTCGTCCCTGATGTCTTGGTTGTTTTGCGCTCCTCAGATCAGGTTTCTATGCCTTGATCTGCTTGCTTTTCTCTTTCCTCTCTCCTCATGTTTCTTCTCTTCCTCTTTCCCCATTTATGTTCATTGTTTGTTCTTCTTCTTTGTCTGGTACTCTCTTCCTGTACAGTCTCCCCTTCATAAATTGCAGTCTCTGTGTTTTTTTTGTCCCGATTCTAGATGCAGTATACTTCGGTAATATGTATATGTTGGATGTCTTGTCTTTCTGTGATTTATTTGTTTGCTGTTTCCCTTTTTGTTATCACCTTGAAGTGTGTCCTCTCCATATGTCGCCCAGCCTCCCTTACTTCCAACATGTGTAACTTTGTCTCGTGGAATGTCAGAGGTCTCGGTCACCAATCAAGCGTCAGAAGGTACTATCTCATTTATCGAAACTTAATTCACAAGTTGTTTTTCTCCAGGAAACGCATTGCTCTGATGTTGAATCTCTTAAGTTGAAAAGGCATTGGGTGGGCCAAGTTGTATTTTCTCCTGCTGTTAATAAAAAAGGGGGTAGCTATTTTATTTCATAAAGCTCTAAATGTACAAATTGTTTTTTCTCAGAATGATGATGTAGGACGCTGGGCAATGGCTAAGGTTGTCATCCAGAACAAGACTCTGGTCCTGCTTAACATTTACGGCCCAGTAAGACCTGACCCCCAGTTCTGGAAGGATATTAAAATTCTTATTTCCTCCATTGACTGCCCAGATATTGTAATTGCTGGTGATTTTAACCAATGGTTAGATCCTTTTTCAGACAGACTCTCCTCCTCTAAATTTCAACCTGACAAAACTCATAAGAGTTTCCAAGCTGCCATTGCTGCCCGTCCTTTTTATGATTCATGGAAATTGTGTAATCCTGACTTGTTGGAATATACGTTCTTCTCAAATGTGCACCATACCCGCTCAAGAATTGATTACATTATGGTTAGTAAATCCCTACTCCCATCTATCCAAAAATCGACAATCGGTTCCATATTTATATCTGATCACGCTCCTGTTTACACCACTCTTGACCTTTCCCTCATCTCCTCTAAATTCAATCGTTGGAAATTTAATGCATTTCTCCTGTCTGATACTGTTTTTATGAAAGAAGTTGAAAAGTTTTTTGATGAATTCTTTTTATTTAATAACCCTTATGACACCTCTATCTCTAATAATTGGGATGCCTTTAAGGCTGCCCTCGGGGCCTTTACCATATCTTATGTAGACAAGAAAAAGAAACTCAATAGAAAAAAATATGAGGATCAACTACACAAGATTAAAACACTTGAACATATTTATTTCTCCTATAAATCCCCCTCTGCCCTTCGGGACTTAATTCTGGATAAAACAGACCTCAATAAAATTATCACTAATGAAGCATGTAATACCCTTCTTAAAATTAAATCCAAATTTCATGGAGGTCAGAATAAGGCGGGGAAAATGCCGGCAAATTTTTTAAAAATCAAATCAGAAAGCAAAACTGTTGGTCCTATTTTTAACGATGCTATAAATAGATTAGTCTCATCTGACGAAGATATTGCAGAAGTGTTTCATAACTATTATCAATCCCTGTACACTGATGATACACATCCTACAGATGAAAACTTGTAATCCTTCTTTGACGGCCTCCCCAATCCCACTTCCCTTCCAAATGAGTTAGAACTTTTGAAAAAGGACATTACCCTTCAGGAAGTCACTCGGGCCATTAATTCCCTTAAAAAAGCTAAGGCACCTGGTCCTGATGGCCTCCCTATTGAATTTTATTCCACCTTTCACACTTTTTTTGCACCTAAACTACTACAACTCTTTAACTCCTTCATTTTAGCGGCTAAAGCTTCCGGATCCTTTCTAGATGCGTTAATTATTATAATTCCTAAACCTGATAAAGACCATTCGCAATGTAAAAATTATCGCCCCATATCATTGATTAATTACGACTGTAAAATTTTCGCTAAAATTTTGGCTTCACGCCTTGATTCCCTTATCCCCCGCCTCATTAAAACAGACCAAGTGGGGTTTGTGAAGGGTAGACTTGCTGCAGACAATGATTGTATGTTTTCCAATGTTATTGCTCATTGCAAAAAACTTCAGGTCCCAATAGCAGCTCTGTCTTTAGACTCCGAAAAGGCTTTTGACCGTATAAATTGGCAGTTTATGTTTCGTACCTTCCAATGGTTTGGTTTTGGTCCATCTTTCATTTCACTGGTTAAACTCCTGTATTCTTCTCCTCGGGCCAGTATTTTTGTTGATAATCAATTTTCCAGGTTTTTTTCTTTATCCAGAGGCACTCGACAGGGATGTCCTCTTTCCCCTTTATTATTTATCTTATGTCTTGAACCCTTTCTAGAACGGATTCGCTCTAATTCTAGCATTGCCGGCTTTAAACTCTCATCTACTGAAACTAAATTATCTGCGTAAGCGGATGATGTTTTGGTATATATGACTGACCCCATCAATTCCCTTTCACACTTTTTGGAGGAAGTAAGGTTGTATTCCTCTGTCTCGGGTTATAAACTTAATTTATCCAAAACTGAAGTTTTGCCATTGAGTCCTGTGTGCTATCAACATATGTTTAATAATACTGAATTTGCATGGTGTCCTTCCAAAATTAAATACCTTGGTACATGGTTCTCCACTTCATTGGCTGATACACTCAAATTTACTTTTGAATCCCTTTCTAAAAAACTTCAATCCCTCCTCCAAATCTGGTCCCCCTTATTCCTATCCTGGTAGGGTAGACTAGATACGATCAAAATGATGATTACTCCACATGTTCTCTATACCGTCTCCATGCTCCCCTTTAAAATCCTTGTTTCTTATTTTTCTCGTATTAATTACCTCTGTACCAAATTCTTATGGAATAATAAACACCCTCGTATTGCCCTATACAAGTTATCTCGTCCTAAAAATGAAGGGGGAGTTCGTTTTCCCAATTTTAAAATATACCACTCAGCCTCTTTGATTAAACAGTCCTTTTCATTAGCCTATGATTTTTCGGATAATCCTGTGCCTAGTTGGGTTTCTCTGGAACGTTCACTTCTAAAAGATTTTTCATTCCAACATACTGTTTTTATGTCAAACTGCTCTTTTCTAGCCAAATATCCTGTTTTAAAATACTCCCAAACTCTTCATGATATTTTCTCCTCCAACCTTACTCGTCTTCAGTGTTTCTTATCTTCTGCTGTGTGGTATAATAAGTTTCTACAAAGGCAAATCGTTTTACTTAAAATATTGGAAGGAAAAGGATATTCTATTTGTCCATCAATTTGTCATTAATAACTCCATAATTCCTTTCGAGGAATTACAAACTTTATACCATTTGCCTTCTACGTTACTTCCTGAATACGTCATCATCACATCTGCCATTAAAACACACTTATCCTCTCTCTCCTTACCTGATGCGTTTCCCCCTTACACTCCAACTACGCAACTTTATCACTTATTCACAATTCAACAACCGAAGGCTGCTCTTGTTCACACAATTCTGGTATCTAGTGTTACTGAGCGCCCCAAATCACATACAGAGACTGCTTGGGAAGCTGATCTTGCTGTTTCCCTGCCTATCGAGAGCTGTGGGATCGTTTATGGTCCAAATTGTTCAAAGTATCTATTGCTGCTCGAATCACTCAATCCCTGTTTTTCATTTATCATAGAGTTGTTGTTACTCCTGTTAGTATTACCAAGTTTGCTCACGCGTCCTCCCCACTATGTTGGTCCTGTTCTAAAGAAAAAGGTACACTTAAACATCAGTTATTTGAATGCTCCTATGTTTTATCCTTTTGGAGGGAGGTTTGGAATATTTGCATGTCAATGTTTCAGTGCTCCACCCCAGTAACACTATTAAATGTTTTCTTAGGTTCTCTTTCTACAGATATTGACATTGTATCTACTTCTTCTAAATTACTGGACCTTTTTATCGCTCTTGCCTTTAAAGTTATTCTAGTCTGTTGGAAGGATAATTCTAAACTTTCTGTACATACATGGTGGAATTTCATTTGTGATGAACATAGAATTGCTATTGCTTCTTCCTCTTCTGTCCCCCTGAAAATCAAATCTGACCTCCTTTGGCTTCCTTTTACTACCTATCTCTCTTTTACATCCCCTAGTTGATCGGCTCATTCCTATCCCCACAGTGTTTAATTCCTTTCCCATTTCTTTTCTTTTCTTCTTCTTTCTTCTTTCTCCTGCTTTTCCTCTTTTCTAGCCCCATTACCTTTCCCTCTTCCTTTCCTCCTTTTTTAGGTCTCGCACCTGCGAACCGGATCGCAAAGCGATCCGTCGCTGCGAGACTTATTGTGATCATTCTGCCTTTCAAGGACTGAAAGGGAGAGGACAAGAGACTGGCACGCGCACGCATGAAGCAGCCTGCCGGGATCAGGTCGCGCGCGTCAACACGCGCTCCGATTCCGGCAGGCTCTTCAGTCACCATGGATCACTCTCACGCACGCGCACACATGTAGACACACTCCCGACCCCCCCTCACCAACTCACCGTGCTCTACACACAGACACATGTACACAGACACACGCACACACATCTCCCCACTCACCGGTCTCTTTCTCCGGGTTCCGTGTCTCTCTCTCCCGCACTGGTATCTGCTGGTCTTCACCCGGGCCCCCTCGTCTCTTTCTCCGGGTTCCGTGTCTCTCTCTCCCGCACTGGTATCTGCTGGTCTTCACCCGGGCCCCCTCCTGGGACCCGGGACTTCAGCTGCCACTTCGTTTTCGCTCCGGGGCTCGCTCCTAAAAACGAAACTTTGGAATGACGCGCATGCGCAGGCAGCCCCCGCCCTCAGTTACAACCCAGTACTGAGCTGCTTTTACTTTCGTAGTCTTCCGTGTTCGCTGCGGTGGCTGCTGTTGTTTGTACTTGTTGGGACAGCGTTGGACTTTTAAATTTGCATTATATCTGAGTATCCTGCGAAGGGCTGTTAAGTTGAGTTCTGCGGCTTTTGAAACGTTTGGCAGCGTGGTTGGTAAGTTTATTTTTGGTAACTTTGGGCTTTTTAAAATGAAATGGTATGTTGTGGGGTTGATATGAAATTTTAGCGCTAAGGATTTACACATAGATTAGTTGGTATGTTTAGCGCATGATTAATTATTTTTAGTTATTGAAAATGTAATCCAACGTATATTTTTGAGCGGTTGCGAAAGTTTAAATGCGTGTAAAACCATTTTTCGAAGACTTAGGAACACGCTTTCAGCCGCTGCCGATTGTGTGCCTGCTGACGCTTCCCTCTTAAGATGGCAAAGATAGTGCCCCTGGGCCATGGGCTCGATGAGAGAGGCAGGCTCGTTCCGTTGTGCTCAGAGACAAGATCGCCCCGTTGACCCCACAGACAGTCTTGCTGCACAGCACTCTGCTCAAGGGCAGACAATGAAAGAATCGAGGCTCATCAAATGTTCAACAGACAGTGATCCTGGTCACGTACCAAAGATGAAGGGTCCAGGGCCCCGAGAGGGCCGGGGTCTGTCTACAGGCAGCAGGCGCCTACAGGCCACTCAAAACCAAACCCGTGGACACTAGCAGGGTAACCCCAGAATGCACAAAGTGTCACATCTGCAAAAAGACACACAGCTCAGATGCTATGTGTGCGTCCTCTGCGCCATGCATCAGAGTCAAGGAAATAAACATCTCAAACCTGGCGGGCGGCTTCAAGGCACTGTGGCACTTTCTAGGTCGTGCACCAGCCTGTGATCTTGGGGCTATGTATGGAAAAGCAGGGCTATGGAGAGGAGTACTTGCGTGTTCCTGGCATTTAAACAGGGCCCCCTCCGCCCCCCACTTCACCTGGTAAAGCAGCGTGCAGGAGGGTGTAGCTCGCCGACAACGAACATTATATGTCTACAGAAGCTGCCAGAGTCGGAAGCTGAGATTCACAGCCTGCGCCCCGCGTCCTCAGAAGGACGTGCAAATACCCGTCCCCCTTCGCCTCTAGCGCCTCGAGGCTGGTCACTCGGTCATGCAATACACTAACTCTCTCATCTGATGCCAGCCTGCGCCCCTTAACCCAGGAAATAATGGAACCTTTCACCCCAATGTAGGTGTTTGACGTTCACTTCTCTGCACGTCCACCGTGTTGCCTCCTAGACTTGGATGATGCTTTGTAAAGCGCCTGGAAGTTCCTCCTGTCGATCTAGCTCGCGCTACGTCAAACAAGAGGACTAGCAGCGCTGTCACAGGTGAAAGCCTCTCACCAGGACCCCAAAGGAAATAGGACCAGTAATCAGCACAACGCCCAACCCCGGTCAAAGGCCAAGAAACCAGTAGCGATACTCATGGAACCAGGCAGCGCTGTGAGGCTTTATTCTGGCTTGATCTGTGGAGAGTTACTACTTCCAAAGCGTTGTTTGCCAAACCTAGCTAGGATTACTAGGCACTATCCATAGCGCCTACGCTCCTTTACCACTGGTGCCCAGGACAGGTATGGCCCGCCGTCAAGGCACCAGTGGAAATCCCAAAGTGGACCCGGTAAATGTTTAGGGTACCGCCTGGTACCTCAAAGTTATCACACTACAGAATCAGGCAAACATTACAGCCAGTACCTTTAGGAGGGTGAATCAGCACACCAGGAATACTGGGGTGGGGGGGAGGGGGGGTGCCCGCCTAGCGTCTAAAGCTCTGTTGTAGTGCTTGCTCACACTCTACTACTCACTCTACTACTCACTCTCTACTACTCACTCTCTACTACACACTCTCTACTACTCACTCTACTATTCTCTACTACTCACTACTACACACTCTACTACACACTCTGTACTACACAATCACTACTACACACTCCCTACTCTACTACACACTCACTACTATTCTACTACTTACTCTCTACTACTCACTACTACACTCTCTACTACACTCTACTACACTCTCTACTACACTCTACTACACACTCTACTACACACTCACAACTACACACTCACTACTCTACTATTCTCTACTACACACTCTACAACTCACTCTACTACACACTCTACTAAACTCTACTACTCACTACAACACACTCACTACAACACACTCACTACTCTCTACTACACACTCTAGTACACACTCTCTACTACTCACTAGTATTCTCTACTACTCACTCTATACTACACACTACCACACACTCACCACACTATACTAAACACTCTCTACTACACACTCTACTATTCTCACCTCTCTACTACACACTCTACTACACACTCTCTACTACACACTCTCTACTACACACTCTCTACTACACACTCTCTACTGCGCACTCTCTACTGCACACTCTCTACTGCACACTCTCTACTGCACACTCTCTACTGCACACTCTCTACTGCACACTCTCTACTGCACACTCTCTACTGCACACTCTCTACTGCACACTCTCTACTGCACACTCTCTACTGCACACTCTACTGCACACTCTCTACTGCACACTCTCTACTGCACACTCTCTACTGCACACTCTCTACTGCACACTCTCTACTGCACACTCTCTACTGCACACTCTCTACTGCACACTCTCTACTGCACACTCTCTACTGCACACTCTCTACTGCACACTCTCTACTGCACACTCTCTACTGCACACTCTCTACTGCACACTCTCTACTGCACACTCTCTACTGCACACTCTCTACTGCACACTCTCTACTGCACACTCTCTACTGCACACTCTCTACTACACACTCTCTACTACACACCCTCTACTACTCTATTTTCTACTACACACTACTAAACATGCACTACTCTACTACACAATCTCTACTACACTCTACTACTCCACTACTCTCTACTACTCTCTTCTACACACTCTGTCTACTACACACTCTGCTACACACTCTACTGCACACTCACTACTAGACACACTGCTCTCTAATACACACTCTCTACTACTCTACTACACACTCTCTACTACTCTACTACACACTCTCTACTACTCTACTACACACTCTCTACTACTCTACTACACACTCTACTGCACACTCTACTGCACACTCACTACTAGACACACTGCTCTCTACTACACACTCTCTACTACACACTCTCTACTACACACTCTCTACTACTCTACTACACACTCTCTACTACTCTACTACACACTCTACTACACACTCAATACTCTACTACACACCCTCTACTACTCTATTTTCTACTACACACTACTAAACATGCACTACTCTACTACACACTCTACTACTCAATCTCTACTACACTCTACTACTCCACTACTCTCTACTACTCTCTACTACTACTCTCTTCTACACACTCTACTACACACTCTGCTACACACTCTACTGCACACTCACTACTAGACACACTGCTCTCTAATACACACTCTCTACTACTCTAATACACACTCTCTACTACTCTACTACACACTCTCTACTACTCTACTACACACTCTACTACACACTCTACTACACACTCAATACTCTACTACACACCCTCTACTACTCTATTTTCTACTATACACTACTAAACATGCACTACTCTACTACACACTCTACTACTCAATCTCTACTACACTCTACTACTCTACTACTCTCTACTACTACTCTCTTCTACACACTCTACTACACACTCTGCTACACACTCTACTGCACACTCACTACTAGACACACTGCTCTCTAATACACACTCTCTACTACTCTAATACACACTCTCTACTACTCTACTACACACTCTACTACACACTCTACTACACACTCTACTACACACTCTCTACTACACACTCTCTACTACACACTCTCTACTACACACTCACTACTACACACCCACTACTCTCTGCTACACACTCTGCTACACACTCTGCTGCACACTCTGCTGCACACTCTGCTGCACACTCTGCTGCACACTCTGCTGCACACTCTGCTGCACACTCTGCTGCACACTCTGCTGCACACTCTGCTGCACACTCTACTACACACTCTACTACACACTCTACTACACACTCTACTACACACTCTACTACACACTCTACTACACACTCTACTACACACTCTACTACACACTCTACTACACACTCTCTACTACACACTCTCTACTACACACCCACCACTCTCTGCTACACACTCTCTACTACACTCTCTACTACACACACTCTACTACACTCTCTACTACACACTCTACTACACTCTCACTACTACACACCCACCACTACACACTCACTACTCTCTGCTACACACTCTACTACACACACTCTACTACACACTCTCTACTACACACTCTCTACTACACACTCTACTACACACTCTACTACACACTCTACTACACACTCTACTACACACTCTACTACACACTACTACACACTCTACTACACACTCTACTACACACTCTACTACACACTCTACTACACACTCTACTACACACTCTCTACTACACACTCTACTACACACTCTACTACACACTCTCTACTACACACTCTACTACACACTCTCTACTACACACCCACCACTACACACTCACTACTCTCTGCTACACACTCTACTACACACTCTACTACACACTCTACTACACACACTCTACTACACACACTCTACTACACACTCTACTACACACTCTACTACACTCTCTACTACACACTCTCTACTACACACTCTCTACTACACACTCTCTACTACACACTCTCTACTACACACCCACCACTACACACTCACTACTCTCTGCTACACACTCTGCTACACACTCTACTACACACTCTACTACACACTCTACTACACACTCTACTACACACTCTACTACACACTCTACTACACACTCTACTACACACTCTACTACACACTCTACTACACACTCTACTACACACTCTACTACACACACTCTACTACACACTCTACTACACACACTCTACTACACACACTCTACTACACACACTCTACTACACACACTCTACTACACACACTCTACTACACACACTCTACTACACACACTCTACTACACACACTCTACTACACACACTCTACTACACACACTCTACTACACACACTCTACTACACACTCTACTACACACTCTACTACACACTCTACTACACACTCTACTACACACTCTACACTCTCTGCTACACACCCACCACTACACACTCTACTACACACTCTACTACACACACTCTACTACACACACTCTACTACACACACTCTACTACACACACTCTACTACACACACTCTACTACACACACTCTACTACACACACTCTACTACACACACTCTACTACACACACTCTACTACACACACTCTACTACACACACTCTACTACACACTCTACTACACACTCTACTACACACTCTACTACACACTCTACTACACACTCTACTACACACTCTACTACACACTCTACTACACACTCTACTACACACTCTACTACACACTCTCTACTACACACTCTCTACTACACACTCTACTACACACTCTACTACACACTCTACTACACACTCTACTACACTCTCTACTACACACTCTCTACTACACACTCTACTACACACTCTACTACACACTCTACTACACACTCTCTACTACACACTCTCTACTACACACTCTCTACTACACACTCTCTACTACACACTCTCTACTACACACTCTCTACTACACACTCTACTACTCTCTACTGCACACTCTACTACACACTCTACTACACACTCTACTACACACTCTACTACACACTCTACTACACACTCTACTACACACTCTACTACACACTTTCTACTACACACTTTCTACTACACACTTTCTACTACACACTCTCTACTACTCTACTACACTCTCTACTATTCTCTACTACTCACTCTATACTACACACTACCACACTCACCACTCTCTACTACACACTATACTACACACTCTCTACTACACACTCTACTACACACTCACTACTACACACTCACTACTACACACTCACTACTACACACTCACTACTACACACTCACTACTACACACTCACTACCACACTCACTACCACACTCACTACCACACTCACTACCACACTCACTACCACACTCACTACCACACTCACTACCACACTCACTACCACACTCACTACCACACTCACTACCACACTCACTACCACACTCACTACCACACTCTCTACTACACACTACTACTCACTCTCTACTACACTCTCTACTACTCACTCTACTACTCTCTACTGCACACCCACCACTACACTCACTACTCTCTGCTACACACTCTACTACACACTCTCTACTACACACTTTCTACTACAAACTCTCTACTACTCTACTACACTCTCTACTACTCACTCTACTATTCTCTACTACTCACTCTATACTACACACTACCACACACTCACCACTCTACTACACACTATACTAAACACTCTCTACTACACACTCTACTACTCTCTACTACACTCACCACTCTCTACTACACACTCTACTACACACTCTCTACTACACACGCACTACTTAGTACTACACACTCTACTATTCACTCTACTACTCACTCTACTACACACTCTATACTGCATACTCTCTACTACACACTCTCTCTTAGTCTGTACTACACACGCTCTACTTCAGGCAGCAATAAAAACGTCATGATAACTTGTGATTAATGTTCCTGGTAGAGAGAGATCAGAGGTTTGTCTAGTAGCAGGTTTGACTCACCATAAAGTAGTGCAGAGGGTTAATCTGCTGCAAAGAACAGATCGGTGTTTGGGTGGATATCTGAGCGGATTCGTAAAGCCAGCCTTTACCAGCACTATAAAGCAAATGAAATGTATGTGAGAGAGGTTTTAAGGGAAGATGAGGTCCACTTTTTACACGGTGGTAATGATGGAATCAGAGGAGGAGGTGGGGGAAGAGGGATGCGGGGGTGTCCAAAAAGTATGTCACACCGGGCAGCACCACTGCTAAAGCTGGCCCTGTTTCTAGCTCAAGCGGCACCGACACCCATAGTCTAAAGATAATACCTCTGCCTTAAGTGAAGTACTCTGGTACCCAAGGATGACTAGCAAACAATATTATTCACAACGTTGCTTACTATTCAGCAACATTTCACAGTTTGCAAATCATCTTTATACACCAATTCAGAGTTTGCTAACAAATTAATGCAACACATTGTCATATACAATACCATAGCTCAAACTTTAATGCTGCGAGACCTATTGCATTGTAAATGCTTGTTCTCTTTACACTTCAATAACTTCATATGTTTTATGATATTTGTTTATATGTTATTACTCTAATCTGTATATGATTTGTATATTGTTTTCCTTTTGCAAAACATTTAATATAAATCTCCTAAACAAAAAAAAAATAACAGAAATCATAGCCATTACTTGATCAACTGTTATTTTTCCTAAGTATTTCATGTCTGTGTTTTTTTTTACTACTGATAACAATGTGCTATACATTGAAGACTGCTTGTCTAGTAGTAAACTATAGATCAGAGTCATGTACTATTATATATTTTAGCATATACACTGTCAGGCTGATTGAATGGATGGGATGGGGTTTTAAATGCACTATCCATCATCCCAGTTTCACTGTTTGCTATAAATATGTTTATAAATAATGTTTAGGATATTCTTTAAATTTTTCTTCTTAGTACCATCTATTTTTTATCCAAGTTGACCAATTTCTTAAATGTGAATCTTTAAGTTGGCCAGAAAAAAAAGAATGCACATATTTGATAAACATTCCCAATCTTTTTTTATTAGAACTTTTAGTAACTGTTTCTTGTTTTTTAAATTGTGTACCTACCTATTTGGGTGATAGATGGCAGTGAGCAGCAAGACTGTAAAATCGTCTTCTCTCTCGTCCTGTCACCTGAATAGTCTTCAGCTGAGTAAACAATTAGGGGCAGATTACGACGCGGTAGAATACAGCTCCTACCGTCAGTTGGTCCCATTCCTACAGCATCGTAATCAGCTGGTCGGATTCCTTTCCAACTGACCCATTAGGATGGTGTCAGTCAGAAAGGAATCCTACTGATCATTACAATTGGCTTTCGGCGGGTTCGGAGAGCCCGTCCACCAGTCTGAATGACTTCAGTAATCCCAAGGACGACTCTTTCCGCCCGAGGGATTACAGTGTCGGATTCCTACACTCTTTCTGTGCCGGCCTTTCAGACACAGAAGGGCTGTAAAAAGTCGACTTTGGGGGCCCCCAGCAGAGCCCTCTTGGGTGCATGTCCTCCAGTTGGCGCTGATTTGCATATCGCCATTGTCTAACCCAGGGTGGTGTGGAGTGGAAAAACAATGGATTTGGGCCCAGATCTTTGGACTGGGTTGAATGTGTGACATTGATCCACATTCTGTCCATCACTGTTGTGTTTGCAATTACCGCTCTAAGTGTACTGGGGATGCTCAGACGTGAGTCCCAGGCACTCCACACCACTGGAGTCAAGCTAGCCGGGCTGATGAGAGGTGTTACCTCGAAACCGGGCCGGTCCTCGGATGCTTGATTCCGTTCTGGGAAGGACATGGCTTTTGTAGTTCGGACTGGACTGTTCCCATGGGGCACAGGGTCAGCGCTGATTTGCATATCGCCATTGTCTAACCCAGGGTGGTGTGGAGTGGAAAAACAATGGATTTGGGCCCAGATCTTTGGACTGGGGTGAATGTGTGACATTGATCCACATTCTGTCCATCACTGTTGTGTTTGCAATTACTGCTCTAAGTGTACTGGGGATGCTCAGACGTGAGTCCCAGGCACTCCACACCACTGGAGTCAAGCTAGCCGGGCTGATGAGAGGTGTTACCTCGAAACCGGGCCGGTCCTCGGATGCTTGATTCCGTTCTGGGAAGGACATGGCTTTTGTAGTTCGGACTGGACTGTTCCCATGGGGCACAGGGTCAGCGCTGATTTGCATATCGCCATTGTCTAACCCAGGGTGGTGTGGAGTGGAAAAACGATGGATTTGGGCCCAGATCTTTGGACTGGGGTGAATGTGTGACATTGATCCACATTCTGTCCATCACTGTTGTGTTTGCAATTACCGCTCTAAGTGTACTGGGGATGCTCAGACGTGAGTCCCAGGCACTCCACACCACTGGAGTCAAGCTAGCCGGGCTGATGAGAGGTGTTACCTCGAAACCGGTCCGGTCCTCGGATGCTTGATTCCGTTCTGGGAAGGACATGGCTTTTGTAGTTCGGACTGGACTGTTCCCATGGGGCACAGGGTCAGCGCTGATTTGCATATCGCCATTGTCTAACCCAGGGTGGTGTGGAGTGGAAAAACGATGGATTTGGGCCCAGATCTTTGGACTGGGGTGAATGTGTGACATTGATCCACATTCTGTCCATCACTGTTGTGTTTGCAATTACCGCTCTAAGTGTACTGGGGATGCTCAGACGTGAGTCCCAGGCACTCCACACCACTGGAGTCAAGCTAGCCGGGCTGATGAGAGGTGTTACCTCGAAACCGGGCCGGTCCTCGGATGCTTGATTCCGTTCTGGGAAGGACATGGCTTTTGTAGTTCGGACTGGACTGTTCCCATGGGGCACAGGGTCAGCGCTGATTTGCATATCGCCATTGTCTAACCCAGGGTGGTGTGGAGTGGAAAAACGATGGATTTGGGCCCAGATCTTTGGACTGGGGTGAATGTGTGACATTGATCCACATTCTGTCCATCACTGTTGTGTTTGCAATTACCGCTCTAAGTGTACTGGGGATGCTCAGACGTGAGTCCCAGGCACTCCACACCACTGGAGTCAAGCTAGCCGGGCTGATGAGAGGTGTTACCTCGAAACCGGGCCGGTCCTCGGATGCTTGATTCCGTTCTGGGAAGGACATGGCTTTTGTAGTTCGGACTGGACTGTTCCCATGGGGCACAGGGTCAGCGCTGATTTGCATATCGCCATTGTCTAACCCAGGGTGGTGTGGAGTGGAAAAACGATGGATTTGGGCCCAGATCTTTGGACTGGGGTGAATGTGTGACATTGATCCACATTCTGTCCATCACTGTTGTGTTTGCAATTACCGCTCTAAGTGTACTGGGGATGCTCAGACGTGAGTCCCAGGCACTCCACACCACTGGAGTCAAGCTAGCCGGGCTGATGAGAGGTGTTACCTCGAAACCGGGCCGGTCCTCGGATGCTTGATTCCGTTCTGGGAAGGACATGGCTTTTGTAGTTCGGACTGGACTGTTCCCATGGGGCACAGGGTCAGCGCTGATTTGCATATCGCCATTGTCTAACCCAGGGTGGTGTGGAGTGGAAAAACAATGGATTTGGGCCCAGATCTTTGGACTGGGGTGAATGTGTGACATTGATCCACATTCTGTCCATCACTGTTGTGTTTGCAATTACCGCTCTAAGTGTACTGGGGATGCTCAGACGTGAGTCCCAGGCACTCCACACCACTGGAGTCAAGCTAGCCGGGCTGATGAGAGGTGTTACCTCGAAACCGGGCCGGTCCTCGGATGCTTGATTCCGTTCTGGGAAGGACATGGCTTTTGTAGTTCGGACTGGACTGTTCCCATGGGGCACAGGGTCAGCGCTGATTTGCATATCGCCATTGTCTAACCCAGGGTGGTGTGGAGTGGAAAAACGATGGATTTGGGCCCAGATCTTTGGACTGGGGTGAATGTGTGACATTGATCCACATTCTGTCCATCACTGTTGTGTTTGCAATTACCGCTCTAAGTGTACTGGGGATGCTCAGACGTGAGTCCCAGGCACTCCACACCACTGGAGTCAAGCTAGCCGGGCTGATGAGAGGTGTTACCTCGAAACCGGGCCGGTCCTCGGATGCTTGATTCCGTTCTGGGAAGGACATGGCTTTTGTAGTTCGGACTGGACTGTTCCCATGGGGCACAGGGTCAGCGCTGATTTGCATATCGCCATTGTCTAACCCAGGGTGGTGTGGAGTGGAAAAACGATGGATTTGGGCCCAGATCTTTGGACTGGGGTGAATGTGTGACATTGATCCACATTCTGTCCATCACTGTTGTGTTTGCAATTGTCCTCCAGTTGGAGGCGTGCCCCCTGTTGATCCCTGTACCCCATGGCAGTCACCTTGAGGTGCCTGCCACAGGGTTCAGGGAAGTACTGCACCTCACCGTTTTACAATGAGAGCATTCATTCCGGTCGGAATGCAAGCTCCCATTGTAAAGAATAGGAATGCTATGAACAGTGTTCGGTCGCATCTTAAGTGGTCGGCCAGGACCACCGACAGGAGGTCGGTCAAACAATGTTGGGCGAACTTAAGTCCGCTCGACATCGTAATTAGGACAAAAATGGTGGTAATAGGGTTATATAGTTTTTTCTGGGTATTCCCTTCTTTTATTAATACATGTTCAATAGACTGGGTTTAATTTCTTGCATGAGATTGTGACAGAAGCATATTTTTAAATTGCAGTTTTGAAAATGTAGTTTGGCCACATGTGTGTTATAGTTGCCTTGTGGTTCGGTAACCCGAAACCACATTCTTGATGGACAATGCATTTATTTTAATGGTCAGTCTATTGTAAAAATGTGATTTTTTAATATGCTAAATGCAAAAAAAAACTATTTGCTGACATGGGCTATTATGATGGACGACATAGGGGTACATTACAGTCTATGTTCCCTGTAGGGCGAGTGCCTGTGCACGCACAGCTTACTCTTCTTGAGTGTGCAGGGCCTTTGCTTGAGCTCAAAATCAGAGGAAGACGTCTTGAGCTTTTAAAGCAGTAGCTTGAAATGAAGATTTATTTTGGTGCGCTCAATGAAGGGTCTTACTAATACAGGCAGGGCCACTGGAATTATGTAATTGTTCAGCTATTTTCGCATTATTATAGATTTCCCTTATTTGCCACATAATCCATCATCTGCACCTCAATCTACAGATTTTAACAAACATGGGGGCATATTTTCAAGAACGTGTAATGACCATTGCAAAAGTACCTTAACGCAACTTCCAAAATTGCAGTCTATCGCGGGAAAATTACGCCCTGTTAAACAGGTATTCTCAACACGCTGTACCATGCGATAGTCTCCAGATAACGCGTCAAATGTCCGCGTTAAAATCAACACCACGCCGCAAAAATGCGAAACACGAACTAAAAAAATCTTGCAATGAGGCCAATTGCGGTACAAAAAGCAGCAAAAACCAGCGACAGGCCTGCAAATCCCACGCGTCTGGCGGGAAAATGCACCATAAAACCTACAGAAATAACACACCAGAAACAATCCAAAGCGCGTGGCAACATGGATGCACCCTGACCGAGCGCAGAGGCCAACGTGAACTCCACAACCCCCACAGACCACCAGCAAGGAACAACGGGGACGGCCAAGGAGAAGAGGGAGAGGAAGACAGGGTGCAGTCCACAGCAAAACAAGATCTGCGTCACGGAGGTGACAAAACACTACCATCAACTGACCCACAATTAGACCACCTGGAATGCAGTTGGAGGGTCGAGGAGGCCAATCGAGGAGGCCAATCGAGGAGGCCAAGAGGCCCTGGCATGATGTGACAACCTAAACCAGGCACAAACCCGCTGCCAACAGGAAGGCTGCAACGGCGACATAAAGTGGGAGTCCTGCGCCACAGGAAAAGCTGGAGGAAATAGAGGCCACAGTCATCAATGTAGAGATGGTGCAAGGAGTAAGAAGTATCGACACATCTCGATAGGAACTTACACAACATCAACAGGGTGAGTAACGACCAGGGACTGGGGGGACAGGGGGAGATGGACACAATGGCACACATGCACAAGGTGTAGCACACTGCACACCCACAATTACCCAGGATCATGTCTCTGATCCCCGTGGCATACTGCAGCACACACATATAGCAAGAACAGCACACCCACAATGACGACAACATGGGACAATGTGCAAAGTCAACACTGCAGAACAGAGGACACAACTGGCTCCGCACATGCGCAGAAACAGACCTACTACATCTGACAGAGCTGGAAACTGTGAAATGGAAATGTATGATTACAACCTCACATTAGTCATGTAGTCCAAATGTACACTGTCCCACAGCAATATTCAGCACCTCCCAAACAGTCACAATGTACATTGTCATACAGTCTGCATGTAAACAAGAACAATGCGTCAACATACATGTCAACACAACGTCAGCATGCATCTCCCCTTCACATTGCAGAGGGGCACACAACACCTCCAGCAGAGCACAGAAGACAACACATCTGTTATGCCGGAGAGGACTACCACACCTTTGACACCGACGCTCTACAACAACCCATGGATATCCCACGCAACCCACCACCAGGACCCAGGCAGACAAGCTACTTGGAGGAGAACACAGACCCTGCAACAGAGCACACAGCAGGAAGCACCCACAAGCACAGCTGGCTCACAACACTTTGCCTAACCACACATGGCACCCCAATGCCTGGTGTCAGCACGGAAGGTGAACTAGATCACATATGTTGATGCCTATCATCCTTCAGGGACCACCTACACCCCACAAAGGAGACCCACACTGCCATAGAAACACATGCAGATGCACATTCACAGTACAGAACCACGCCCAGCAGCATGTAAATAGGAGTTACACACCCAGTTGTCTCTGTGTACGATGGCCCAGGCCACTCACTATACAAATTGAGTGGATGACGACAAAGCTACATGTCCAACTCCAACCCGCTGCCTGCGGTGACATGTCTGCACCCGCTGTACACAGCACAGTGTAATCTGGAAGGCCTAAGAGCCCTCATGCATACAAGACCACAGGGACACACGCAGATATTATGGTGAACTGGCTACGGGCACGTGCGCCCGGCCCCTTTAATGGCAGGAAGTTTTTCCCTCTTCTTCCCCAGGCAGCAAGAGAAACGGTGACCTGTGTACTCATATTGTCCCGGTTAGATTATGCCAATGCACTATACATCAGCACTCTGGGCTACCTGCTGAAAAAGCTGCAGGTAGTCCAAAACGCGATGGCCAGAGTGCTTCTGGGTATCTCTGCCAGGAGCAGTGTGTGACACCATCTGCATTCACTGCACTGGCTCCTCGTTGCGGAATGGGTTAAGTTTAAATCATTGGCTGTGGCTCACAGAGCGCTACATGGGCTTGGCCCACTATACCTACAAAAACGTTTTTCTTTCTATGTTCCATCTAGACAGCAGCGCTTCACGTTCCTCCGCTTTATGCAGGTTCCTCGATTTAAATACCAGAGGCTTGGAGGTAACTCATTGACAAGGAAGGCTACTGCTGCCTGGAATGCTCTGCCCCTTGTCCTACGCAATATTCAGGACCCGGTGGTATTCAAGAAACATTTGAAAACACATCTTCGTGCAGAGATACTTGTGAGTATCCGAGCATGCTACAAATTAAAATAACATAACATAACATATACAGTGATGCCTGTGCTGGATGTGTGTGGGATGAGTGTAAGCCAGCCCGCACTGAGTGCTTGCTGCTGGCAACAACTTGAACAGTGGACACTAGTGCAAAGGAAACTGAAAACACCAGAATAACAGAGTCAACTGCTGAGCAAGATGGAGGGGCCGGAGCAAGTCCAGAGTCACCCAACATGCAAACAGAAGTGTCCTTGAGTTGCAGTGCGCTGAGGTTGGGGCACTAGAGCTGAGCGCGCTCATGTGATGAAAAAGTTTAAGATTGTGTCCCTTTGAAATATTCCTGATGCAGATGCAGTGGGGTGTGTTAGACCTGCATCATCTTACTTATCAACGTCCCAGGTCTCCCACACTGCTTGAGGTGACATTGCTGTGAAACCCCTCCACAGCACAATACTCAAGCAGTAAAGTTCCATGGGTTGCGGTGCACTGAGTCAGTGACACCTGGAGTGCTGAGCAGAGGATCAGGCAGAAGATGGCATCCACGACAGGTGCGAGGAACTCTGTCAGTCTGCCAGTATGACCGTTTGCACACTGGCAATTGGTGGTTGGAGTTGGTCCAGGCGGTGGTAGCGTGTGCCTGCTGCGGTGATGCCACGTCTGGGTTGCTCAGGACTTGATTTGATGTCTGAGCCCTGGTGGTCCGCAGTTGAGGCCGGAGGCAGCGGACAGTGCAGAGCCACAGACACATGGTGTTGATGACCCCAAGGCCATCGCCTCAGAGGCTATCCAATATCTCAGGAGAAGGGGTCCCAGACCTGACCAGCACAGAGTTAGTGGCCCCGGATGCACAGCGGCCGGCACAGGCACCCTGCCGCGGGTCGGTGACTTGCGGTGCACTGAGGTAGGGCCACGCGGACTGGGCATGTCCTTATCGATGTCGAAGGTGAATGTTGCATAGGGTTGTGAGGGACAGTGGGAGGTGTCCTCCAGGGCATGATGCGGAAGGTCTGATGTTATCCAGAAGCAGCAAATGGTGGAGTGGAAAGCCACAGCTTTGTTGCCAGAACCAATTAAGTATCAGCTACATGAGGATGAAAACTACCCCCTAGTCCATAGACTCAGACGCCACCAATGTACAAACAGTGAGTGTCCATGAATGTCTGGACACAGACTTAGTGGCATCGGGGCTGAGAGTGGATGCAGTCTGCGATGATGCCGGTACATGAACTCCGCCATTGCTAAATCAAGACTCTGTGACCTACAGCCACGTGTCGTAGGCTTGCGATGCACAGTGTTAGTGACAGCAGGGCAGTTGTCAGTAGTGTTCGATCACCTCCGTAAAGATGATCCTTTTTTTCCACTAAGATGCAACGCGTCATCCTTTTACGCCTCTCCTTGCTTGCAAAGATATGTACTCTGCCTTTGCATTATCGATGTTCAGTTCCAATTCTGTGACCTACTCTAGCGCAGTCTAGGCAGAGAGCAGGAGTCCACGTGGACCCACAGAATCTTGTGGTTGTGATGTACTACTAAGGCCTGGTGGCACCACATCGAAGGGAGTATAGTCACATGAAACGTCCCATGTACATATGAACTCACCCATCAGGATATCAAGACTCAGTTCCAAATGTGTGACCTACTCATGCGCAGCGCAGGCCGAGGGCAATAGTCCATGTGGGCCCACATGCACGTGTGGTTGTGATGCTATGCACAGACTTGGTGTCACCACATCAAAGGGAGTATAGTGACATGAACTCATCCATTATGAATGTACTCTGCCATGGTGTAATTAAGACTCAGTTCCAAATGTGTGACCTACTTGTCCGCTGTGTCTGCCAGTTAAGTCGGTTAACGTAAAAGGGATACTGCAGGCCTTGCTCGCGGAGGCCGTGATGGTCGGAGGAGGTTGCCAAGGTCACGGCTCTCGGGCTTGGAGTTTGCAATGGCACGTGGTGGGCCCTCTTCCACACACGCCGGTGTCGGCAGGTGGGCATTGAGGCCTGGGTGTGCAGGACTGGTTCGGGGAACAGCGTCCTAGGGTACACAGGAGCACAGGGTCGCAGGCAACTCCGACTCACGGCGACAGCGTTGCCTCATGGCGGGGTGAGAGGTGCCGCCCTGCCAGAGACATTGGGCATTCTGGAAAAGGACCACAAGCAAAGTAATGTGCCTCTTATTCACCCCCCTACGCTGGCCTAGCGTACGCCGGGCCAACCCACTCCATTCACCCTTACGGAGGGGAACGTAACAAACTACTTTTCCTTGATATCCCCCACTGGCTGGGATGACATGGTTGCGTCCACTGTCCACTGCACTCCATACACCAGTGGGGTCTGTCGACATGGATATGTGTGTGGTCTGCATACTGCAGTCTGTCCAGCACAATCACGCCAAACTTGGTATTGTGTGCATTCATATTCAACGGTCACTTGCCTCCTTCACACACGTCTGGTCCCCACCTCTTCCCACTTCATGCTATTGTGTGGCTGAGGTGACATGCTGTTGATTGCTGCTGTACATGGCTGGCCCAAGTTCCCACAGTAAGTTCTTCTGTTGTGTCTGGTGGGTGTGCATGTTGTATGTGAGCTTGTGACGTGTGCATTTCCTGTGTTGTGAGTTGCATGTTTGTGGAGTTGATGTGTGTGGTGTGTGCATTTGGTATTGGCCAACGAGCGGTGCATTTCCGTGGGTACCATCCTGGTAGCGCAGGTTGATGATGAACTGTCGGAAGGTGTAGGGATCATGCACACTGCCTGGGGTGTTGGCGGCAACATTGGCAGGGATTCCTCGGTGGTCCAGTATTGCCTGAACATTAGTGGGTTATGTGCGCTTTCTGTTGCGCTTTTGTGCGCAGTGTTGCCAGGGGGCACAAGTAGGACAAGTGTGCAGTTAATTGCCCCCTGACACGTGTGGGAAGTCAGATGTGGCGTAGATGTCTTGCTTGGTCTCCGGCTGTTCCTGCGCAGTGTGTGAGAAGTATAGATAGTGATGTACCAAGATGATGGGGTCATCCATGACCATTGTGAGGGACTTGGATTGGGCTGGCTGTGTGACTCATCTGACTCATGCGGATGTTGGTTGGAGGGTACCAGGGGTCAAAGGGTACATCACAGCCAGCAGCTTTGTCTGAGGTGGGATGTTGGTTGTCCGCTGTGTTGGTACCGTCAGCCTGTGTACAATGGTGGCCAGAATGGGGAGGATGGTTTTCCTTTTGAGCCTGTAGTGGGCAATGACATTCTCTGGTGTTGGGTCTGTGAGATTTGTGTGTTCTGGGAGGGTCGCTGTCTTTGTCTGCGCTGCCTCGGTGTTGGTCCGGGGGGGGCGGTAGGGGTCCGGGGGTGGGGGTGGTCCAGGGGTGGTGGCGGTGGGTGTTGTGGCCCTCTTGGGTGTCCTGGCCGCATGTTCAGTGGCTCCATGGCATCTTTTGTTCTTCATGTGTGGCTCTGGACTGGCCTCCCTTTTGTGGTGCAGGCTGTGGTCCGACTTTAAACCAGGTCAGAGCAGATGTTAGTTTCCTGCTGATAACGCGCCTTATCGCATGTTTTGTGATCTTATCGCCGATCTGGCTCGTCGTTGTGAATGTTGCAGAGTGGTGTTGTCGCTGCTTTTTGCACAGGAATGCCTACACTGCATCTCATTAGCGATAGTTGCCGGGGTCTTCTGTGCCAATGTTTTTTGCGGCTGCTATTGCAGGTAAACTGGTGCTATGGGCTGTTAGCACCAGCTTGTGAATGGGGCGATAAATTTATCGTGACTTTGGCTGCAATAAAGTGCCATTAACTCGGCGATAGCTCTTTGAGAATATGCCCCAAAAATGTTGTTTCTTTCTCAAATGGTTCAACAATTACTAAAAAAACAATGACAGGTGTCGCTGGGCAGTTGAAGGACCTTTGCATAGCTGGACTGCACACCTTTCTGCAGCTTATTGCCATATTTGGATGTTAAACTGGTCCTAATGAGATGCAGCAAACGCCCAGAGAGAGGTACCAAGTTTAAAAATGATGAAAAAAAGAAGTACATTTAAAAAAAAACTGCATAATTTACTCAACACTACCATATAAATTGGCCCTCTCCTGCTGCATAATTCCAGTGGCCCAGATTATAGGAGCAGCACGCCAGCTCCACAACAGCTTTGATGGGGCCTCTGGATGGGTAGAGTGTGACATAGGGAACAGGGAGTTGCCAATGCCACCTGCATCCCCTGCTGGCGTGAAATACATTGCTGTGTAGATGCACTTGACAGTTTTAGAATTCCTTTAAACCCCCAAAATAGCACAGGTTAGCGATAATGCCCATTTTACATTTCACACATCACATTTCCCCTTTTTCCTCTAATAGAACTTGCTTTTTGGCATTTCCATAGTTTTTGTCCAGCAACATTTGAGTAATGTATAATGCAAAGTGCTACTGGTGGGAACAAGGTCACACAGTGCTTCTGCCTCCTGACTGTGTGATGAAACCCTTGGATGCTCACTTCACTCCCTGCTGCTACAGCAAGAAAGAACACTATGACGCTGAGCACTGGGAGACAAAGACCCATGATGCTTCTGTTTCACAGCTGTATAATGTGGGCTCTTTTCTCACTGTGCTTCCACAGCTACAATAAAAAAATGTGTAATAAAGGGACATAAGGTCCCACGGAATCAATCCCACACCTGTTTATCAACCACATCTCTAATATATTCAGCATCATCCAAAGCATATGGGCCCACATGCATCAAAGCAAAAACCGGTCGCAAACGGGCAGATTCTCAGAATCTGCCACTTTGCGACCGGTATTTTTGCATTTGGGATGCATCATTTAAGGAATCTCAAATTGAGATTCCTTAAATGCAATGCATTAAAGTAAAAAAATAGCGATTTCGCTAATAGGGGGAACAAATTACCATGAAATTGAACTTCATGGTAATAGGCAAAAACTTTAAAAAATGCACTAAAGTGCATTTTTCAAAGTTCCATTTAACACACACACACACAGGGCATGTGTATGTGCAAGATGTGCTCATATGCAGATTTCAGGGGTGCAACAGGGTGTCGTTTTGACACCCTGGCACTCTTGAAATTGCATTCTCAATCTGCGATTCTGTAATTGAGAATCACAAATTGAGAATGTCTTCCTATTCATTCCTATGGGCCTCTAGGCCCATAGGAATGAATGCGTGGTATTCCTTAATTACGATTCCCAATTTGCGAGTCGCAATTAAGGAATGTTTAGAAATCGCTATTTTTTAAGTGATTTCTATATGCATAGACTTTTGCTATTCTTTATTAGCGAATCCTTATTTTTCACTAATAAGGAATCGCAAAAGGCATTGTTGATGCATGTGCCAGAATTAAATGAATGAATGAAATGAAATGAAAGAAGGTACTTATATAGCGCATGACTGTCACCCTACGGGTATCCTGGCGCTTAGATCAGAGAAACCGTTGTAGCAGTGGAAGCAGCTGTCAGAAATACAATCTAGTTTTCACCCCTAGGGAACAGCCAAGATTTCAAATTCTTCCTGAAACAGGTCAGCGAGTCACTTTGTCTGAGGTTCTGCGGCAGCTCATTTCATAAGCGTGCAGTCACCAAGCTAAAGGCTCGCCCCCCCAGCCTAGAAGATCAGAGTTTCCTCCTGGGGTTATACCAGGTTAACCTCTCTTGTAAGGGGGCTGGTCCCAGACAGTGAACCGCTTTGTAAACAATACAGAGAGATTTAAAATAAATTCTCTCCTTATTGGGCAGCCAATGAAGCTCGCTCAAAACCATGGCTGTAGAGGTCCTGCGCTGTCTATTAAGCACCAACTTTGCCGCCATAGACTGGACTCTTTGCAACCCCTGCACAATATATTGCTGTGCACCTAGGTATAGAGAGTTACAATTATCAAGTCTACTTAAGATTATACTTCTTACTACCAAGGAGCAACTCTCATTTGGGAGTAGCGGGAGAATCTTCCTTAGCATGCGTAGCAAGGAAAGGCAGACCCTGATCATTTTATTGGCCTGTGACTCCATTTGGAGATTTCCATCCACCCAGACACCTAAATTGCCCACCGTTTTTGCAGGAGACAGTGGCTTATCCTCAGGGATGAGCCTGAACTCTGACAGCAGTGGACGTGATACTCTAGTAGCCGGGCAGAACACCACCTCTGTTTCCCCCCCCCCTTGAAATGAAGAGTGTTTTTCCTAAGCCAGCCAGCGGTCTGGTGCATGCACTCCTGAAAGGTGTCCATGGACACAGCTTGTTTCCCTTCCAGGGAGAACACCAGTTGAGTGTCATCTGCATAGTTGACTAGGTCAATTCCATAGGATTTAATAATGGGGAACAGGGGGCGCAGATAAATATTGAAGAGGACGGGGCTGATCGCCGAGCCCTGTGGTACTCCATAATGTACTATGGATTTGTCAGAAAAGAAGTGCCTCATGGACACCGCCTGTTGTTGTCCTGACAGGTAAGATTGGAACCACTGCAGGGCCCTTCCTTTAACCCCTATACTCTTCAATCTTTCCACTAGCACAGTATGACTCACCGTATCAAATGCGGCTGACATGTCTAGTAATACTAGAACCGAGGAGTTCCCATTGTCAGCATGCATTCGAAGGTTGTCAATTACTGATGTCAAGGCGGTCTCAGTGCCGTGTCCTGGACGGAAACCAAATTGGTCCTTGTCCAGCAGCAGATTGTCTTCCAGATAGCGTGACAGGATCTTACTGACTATCTTTTCCAGAATTTTAATAGGATAGGGCAAGAGGGATATGGGTCTGAAATTCGCTGGATTTGTGGGATCCAGAGAAGGTTTTTTTAGCAGGGGAGTCACCACTGCTTGCTTCCATGCATCTGGCACCTCTCCTTCCTCCAGGGACTGACAGCAAATCTGTCGCAGCCAGGGAAAGGTGTTCTGACCAAATGATTTCCAGATTTTGTGTGGAAGGCGGTCTAAGGGAGATCCCGAAGACACGCTTTGGGCGAGATGATTAAAGGAGTCTTCCGTAGGAATGTCAAAGAATTCCAGGGAAGTATCAACATGGACTTCTTCATACACCCTCTTGGCCGACTCATCCTGACTGCTATGATCTGTGGACCGAAGATCCCCTACAATTTTTAGAATTTTCTCTTCGAAATCAGAGGCAATATCGTCACAGAGTTGCTGCGATGCGACCACCTTGTTGCTCATGCAGGCTGGACTGGAGAGATCCCTAAAGATATTGAAGAGTGCTTTTGTGCTGTTGGGTGCCAGCAAAATGGATTTGGCATTGAAATTTGCTTTAGCCCTAGCAGTAGACTCTTTATATTGAGACTGTAAAAGTTTCAGATCTGTTTTATCTGTCTCAGAGTAGGCCCTCCTCCATTTCCTCTCTGCCTTTTTGCATGTTATGCGTAGCAGTTTCAACTCCTCATTGTACCAAGGGGCCGATTTCTTTTTCCTATTCTTAAGCCTATTTATTGGGGCTATTAGGTCCAGAGTATCTGTCACATAGGTGCAATAAGTCTGATAGTTTTCTCCTACGGAAATAGTAGGGTCAAAAAGGCTCTGTTTCAGTGGTGGCATAGAAGTACCGCTTTTCACCAGTTTAGACCATTCTCTTCCCTTTAGTAGTGTTTCTGTACGGTTGCTACCATCTTCTGCTCCAGGGAGCATAATACCAAAGTGGATAAGGAAGTGGTCCATCCTATTTTGAGGCAGTACCTCCACCACCTTCGTCTCATTTGGATTTGCAAACAGAAGATCTAAAACGTGCCCTCTTTGATGGGTCGGTTGATGAACCAGTTGATGTAAATTAGAGTTCTCGCACGTATGCTTTAAGTCCCTCAGATGACTGTCAGGCTTGTGACTATCCCACAGGTTAAAATCCCCTAAGACAATAATTCTAGAGTGGGTTAGACTCAGGTTGGTAATGGTGTCGAATAGGGCTTGGTAGTGGGTGTCTGAGCCTGGAGGTCTGTAGCAGACCACTCCTGTGAGTAATCTACCTTTCGCCTCTTGAAGTGAAAAGCCCAGCATTTCGACTCCTGTGGCTACGTCTACGTGTAGAGGTGCAAAATTCCACTTTTCCTTAAAGATTATCCCAACCCCCCTCCTCTTCCAGCAGCCCTTGGTTTGTGGAGTAATTTGTATCCATCAGGGCAAGAAAAACCCATTTCGACTAAGGAGTCTAAGCTAGTCCAGGTTTCTGTTAGAAAGAGGGCATCTAGCTCCATATTTTCTAGCAGATTGAATACCTCCTGATGATGCTTTGTCAGGGATCTGCTATTAATCAGCCCACAGTTCAAGGTCTCTCTATCTATCCCTTTGGCGATGGAGGCTAGACGATTGCCCCTCTCATCCCTCTCACCAATATAGAGTAGCTCATTCCTGGAGTATATTAGCCGGGTCTGGTGTGGGTGACCACGGGCAGCGTAGCTGGCGCTGAGCGCGGCAGGAGCGCGGACGGGCGCAGACGGGCTTGCCTCTGGCGCGCTATTGGCGCGCCCACTGCGCACGTACGCTGCACGCGTACGCTGCGCGCTAGCATTACCTGTCTTAAGTAGGCAGGCAGGTAGCAGAGCCCAACCACTAGAGCGCAGCCCTGCAGATACCGTAGTCCTACACCCAAAATGGCGTTTAGGAAAAACGAGAATCCCCGGATTCCCGCTAAAGTAGCGAGATGTGAGTGACCAAATTTTATGTGCAGGTAAGTGAGTTCCACAACGTTTAAAAAATGAGGCGAAGTTCAAATCAATTCGGAATGACAATTTTTTTAAATAGTGTAACTAATAAAAGTGACAGGCGTTCCAACAACTACTATCAGTAATTCACATACAGCGTTCCGCGCAATTAAGCTGGCTCCAATCGCAGGGCATGATTGTTGCTGCTGGTGTGCTCTGGCCTTGCATGGAAAGGTGAGAGACTTCTAATGTGCAACTTGTGGGGTTTTTTTAATTGATAATTAGTCTCTCAACTCTTCAACAGGTTTTCCAAATGAGGTGCATGAGAGAGTAAGTATAGGCTAGCATTCAAGTTTCTGACGTTAACATTTACAAACACAAGTTATCTTATCTTTTGTTAATATCGTGTTTATACTGTTCCCTCCTAAGAACCTACTTAAAGACTCACCACTTTAGTTTTGGGAGAGGGGAACTTTTTTACCAGTAGTCTAGAAATAGCTCCATGTGCTTGTTTTTACTAATAGCTGGCTGCTTCTTTTAGTTTAGAAGACTAAACGGTTATTAATTTCATGGATCCTAGTGGCTTTGCAAAACCTCTTCTCTGCAATATTATTAATAATTTAACAGTAAAATGCTGATTGGATTTTGGTTTTTTTAGATATTTACTGGCTGACTTTCAGGAATACATGCCATGTGAAAATAATGGCTGGTGTCTTTCCTAAAATGTTTTTTTTATCCATTACGTTGTGAAGTTTCTTGTTCTACCTGCAAGTGGTGAGGGCAGCATTAGTAGTTCTTCCCTCATGCACAAATGAGGATTAATATTTTCCAAAGGGCTCAAGTACCTTTTGCCCTTTGTATCTTACTTATGCAGTGTTGTTTTGCAGACTGCATTTACTACAAGATAAATAACAAGCAGCAGAATATAACAAAAACACTAGGGGCCCAATTTGGACTTTGGCGGTCCAACTGCCCTTGCGGGGGTTTAGGAAACGCCACCAAGCCAGTTGCATCCCGACTCCACATTACGATTTTATTGCCGTACTGGCGGTGTTGCGGCGGCAGTGCAAAGGCAGACTTCGGCTCATTGAGAGCCTGTACCACATGCCGCCTCTGTGGCACTGCCACTTGCACATCAGTGCACTGTGTATCATGCACCATGTCTTGCATGGCACACAGTGCTCGCAGGACAGTACAGGCAGAGGGGGGCACAACATGTGCCCCCGGGCACTCATCCCCATTGGCAAAATCACCCTGGGGTACTGTTTGTAGCACCCTTCCCTGCCTTTCCGACAACATTTTCATTACAGAGTCCCCGCCATGAAAGAGTCGGCGGAAATGCAGGTCGTGAACAGCACAGTGGTGCCGACATCAGCACTGCCGCCATTGATCACTGCTTTCCCCACTGCATGGCCTGCAAACCTCCTCACCTTAAAAAAGAAACTGCAGCCGCACTTTTCACTCTTGCCATCCACTCGATGGCAGTGCTTAGGTAGACTAATATGCATCTCCTTTTAAACAAAAGATGTTACTGGATTCCCTTAAGGTACCAAGGCTCTACTCCCTCACTTCATTGTGTGGGTCACCTCCTGCTAGCTACATGAATGCAGGCAATACACTTCCACTATCTGAAAAGCTATTCTCACCCACATTTCATGCATTATTATTATTAAACCCAAGGCATCTACATACTTTGCTTTGGAACTTAGGCAAAGCATTTGTGTGGCAAATGTTAGAGGTAAACATCAGATGACAGCACAGCCCAGAGCTCTCGACATTTGCTTCAATTTGGATGCATCTCTTGTGACTGAAAAGAAAACCTTTTGTAAATGAAGGAAAAATAGATGTGTGATGGTGCATTCACTGTTTTCTAATGGAGACAATATAAATGGAGACAATTAGTCTGAAAGAATGTCATGCTGCAGGTTAGACTTTGTGTTCTTCACCCATCTATCAAGGTTGGTCCCTTTAGACTCCTGCTGAATTTTGAGAACTGACTCAAAGATGGCAGCCACAGTGTTAACATATCAATGGAATATGACCATTTGATAGGTGTAACACAGAAGGATAAAACCACTGTTCAAAAGCGCTGGAAAAAAGTGAATGCTTAATCCTAAGAATTCAGAGATACTCGATATATAGAACTAGGATCTCAGTGAAAATGTATGGAACTCAATATAAACTCCTGCATATTGGTACAGATCCCCAAAGAAAATGGCAGTATGGATCAAAATCAGAATACAAGAGTTCTGGACAGGATATAGGGCTATAGGTTTCTTGACTCATTTACTTTGGCATAGTCCTAAATTGAAAAGATAATGTGTGGATGTCCTTAAGGTTTTTGGACAAAATATTGGATACAAAAAATATTGTGTTGCAGAAATATTGTGTCAAGAACATTGGGATTACACATGTATAGGGGACAGGAATGTCAAAGGTAGAAATATTGTTTTAAGTGTTATTTTTAATATCAATTTAAAACATATTGATAAAGTAAATATCA
The DNA here is from genome assembly GCF_964261635.1 of Lissotriton helveticus. Lineage (NCBI taxonomy): Eukaryota > Metazoa > Chordata > Amphibia > Caudata > Salamandridae > Lissotriton > Lissotriton helveticus. Next base: position 1,147,817,241 of record NC_136059.1, on the reverse strand, counting down.
TTGGATATATAATATTGTTTTTTAGGGATCGATTGCGGTGCTGTTCGGAAACATTCAGACAGAATCGGCCTCTGAATGGGTACCGATCAAATCGGATGCGGGGAGTCCGAACGTCCGATTATGATGCTTCCGGATACAATTCGGTCAGACTCCTATTGACTTGAATGGGAGCCTGTGTTCCACCCGAATACACAGGCTCCCATTGAAGAAAGGGGTGTTTGAGGGAAAATCGTGCACCCTGTGGCGGGCACCAATTGGTGCCTGCCACACTGTGCATGGATGGAAATGGGATCCCTTGGGTACCCCCACAGGAATGATTTGGAAGGCCCCGGGCGAAGGGGGCCTGCTACGGGCCCCAAAAGTCAGATTCCGACTGCTGATCCGAGTCGGGACAACTAATTTAGAAAAGCTATCCGAATCTGACATTATAATTGGTCAGTCGGAAATATGGTTCATAGACCTGTTCATAGTCCTGTCGAACAAATCAGTTCCTCCGAATGTCATACGGAACAGAGTCGGAAAGTCCGAATGCTTTACAAACATCGTAATCGGTCATTTGGAAACCTTTCCAAATCGGTTGGAAAGACGTGTTCTAAGTTTATAGTTTTTAAGATATGCCACTTTTTAAACAATTGCAAAATGTATTTTATTATTTATTATTTAAAATTTTAATATTATTTTTATAGGTTAATGTGAAATAAGATGTATTGTAATGATTTTTGAAAATAAAATAATAAATATTTGAACAATGTAAAACATTTTTGCAATTTTTTATTATAAAGTATTATGTGTATTTATTTAGATGTTTATTTAGATGTTTAAAATAAAATTATTAACTTTTGTATTAAATTGTTAAAATTGAATAAAGAAAACTAAACAAGTATGTTGAATAAAACAAGTTGGTATAATGTGAAAAATAAAAAAATGAAAAAGTTATTTTGAAAATGTACTTATTTGAAACAAATGTAATTGTATTTTTTTCAATGTATGAATGGTAGAAAATATAATTTAGAATTGTGGAAATGTTATTACTAATTAAAATATAGATTCTATTTTTTTATTTACATTTTTATATAAATTATAGTAGTTTAAATTAGTTTGTTATAATAATTTTGACAATTATATAATTTACTAAAGTGTGCAAAGGTGTATTAATAATTGTGTATTTCGTATTTTTAAATATATTATTCTTGGTAAAATGTAATATTTTGAATTGAATGAAATAACTTTGTATTTTTAATATTTTTACAAGCTACTCAAGGTTGTTTACATTGGATTGGAAGCAGTATATGTCAACCCTTTAGTGCCCAACACCTTCCCTGAGTTGGTTTAGATTTGAGTGGGAACAGTTAATTTCATCCTTTTGGTGTCCAAAACCTTCCCCAAATTTGTTTAGATTGGACTAGCAATAGAAAAGTGTATCCCTTTAGAGTTCTGAGCCTTCCCCAAGTGTGTTTAGAGTGGAGTCAGAATAGGTAATGTCACCCCTTTAGTGTTGAACCTTCCCTGGGTTTTTTACATTGGAGTGGCCATAGTAAGTATCACCCTTTTAGTGTCAACACCTGCTCCAAATTGGTTTCAGTTGGAGTGGGAATAGTAAACGTCACCCATTTAGTGTCCTACATCTCCCCCAAATTATTTTAGATTGGACCGGGAATTGTAAATGTCACCCCTTTAGTGTCCAACACCTTCCCTAAGTTGATTAAGATAGAATGACGTTGGAAGAGTAAATGCCCCTCCTGTAGTGTCCAATGCCTTCCTTGAGTTGGTTTATATTGGAGTGGAAATAGTAAGTTTCACCCTTTTCGTGTACAACACCTTCACCATGTTGGTTCATAAAGGAGTGGGAATGGTAAATGGTACCCTTTAGTGTCCAACACCTTCCCTGAATTAGTTTATGTTAGTGTCAGAATAGTATTTTTCATCCTTGTAGTGTCCAACTCCTTCTTTAAGTTGCTTTAGATTGGAGCCGGAATAGTAAATGTACCCCTTTAGTATTCAACACGTTCACCAAATTGGTTTAGATTGGGATGTGTATAGCAATTGTCACAACTTTAGTGTCCAACACGTTCCCCAAGTTGGTTTAGATCAGAGTGGGAATAGGAAATGTCACCCTTTTAGTGTCCAACACATTCACCAAATTGGTTTAGATTGGGGTGGGGATAGTAAATGTCACCCCTTGAATGTCCAACACCTTCCCCAAGTTGGTTTAGATTGGAGTCGGGATAGAAAATGTTACCCCTTTAGTGTCCAACACCCTCCCCAAATTGGTTTAGATTTATTTTATTTTTTATTTTTATTTATATAGCGCAGACTTGACCCTTGGGTATCAGAGCGCTTAACAGTTACATTTGGAACTTTAGTGATACAATGCGAATAACTATATATTTTCTGTACATGATTTTCTTATCAGTGTCACTAAAAGCAGCAGCATTACTATATAGAAATTCCTGTCAGAAAGTCAGAAAAGTAAATGTCAGAAAGTCAGAAAAGTAACTGTTACTCCTTTAGTGTTTTAAGATGTTCCCCAAAGTTAGTATAATGAAAAGATGTCCCACATATTATAACATTTTATATTTTTACCATTTTAATTTATTGTATTCTTTTACATTGAGTCAAATATATTTTTTAAATGAAAATAGCGACGATTTTAAAGTGAAGTACATAAAATAATTCTTTTTTTCTTGTAAAAAAACTGAAATAAATCAGATATTGTACATATTTACATAATGTATATTTCACCAGTTATCTGCTATTTTACATTCAGTATAATTTGTAAACATTTTTTGAACTTTTTTTAACATACATTGTTCAAAGGTAATTCAACATATTCAGGGAGGGAGTACCATGAGTCCATCCGACATCGGAATCGGCCCCTATGTGTTGTATTTACTTGGTGTGATGTACTGAAATTGTTTTTAAGTTGGTTAGTTGGTTAGTATTATATATTTTAAATTATTAATATTTTTATTTTATCCGTGATTATTTGTTTTTAGAGTTTATATTATTTTTACACTCACTGATGTAATGCAATGTTCATATTATTATTTTTTTAAACACATTTGTTTTGTTGTTTTCAGAACATGTTGTAGAATTTGAGGTTTTTGGTAGGTTAATATATATTTTAGAGGATAGGTCTGGCTATTATTTCTAAGTAGTCTAGTCCTTTGTTATTTATTAACATTTTGCCATTAAACTGTAGAATATTGTATAAGTTTTTACCTAGTTAAGTTTAGGGCCAATTTGGGTAACGGATTGTTCTATTCTCAGATCTTGGTTGTTTTGTTCTTTCTGTAATGCTTCGATAAATTTGTATAATGTAGGTTAAGTTCTGCCAAATGTGGATTGGAAAGCACTGTGCCATCCTTCCACAGCATGTTTTGTTTTGGCTACCTGTGTCAGGGTGCTATTATAAACATTCCACCATGGTATCTGGATTTTGACTTGGTATCTGTGTCCTGACCGATGCAGTCTGCCAGCCCAAGTGAATTCGAAACAGTCTATTAAAGGACTATGGGGCATATTATCAAGGGGGTTTATCTCCGCTTTTTTGGCTTTAAAAGCCAAGGAAGCGGAGATAAAATTATCTCCCTATTACCAAGCTGTCGCTAACACCAGTTAGTGACAGCTAATAGGAGATAGCGACCATCTTGGGCCCCGCTTTGCATGTCAGTGATATTTATCACTAATGACATGCAAAGTGGGCGTGCCAAGATGTTAGCGACTGGAAACAGTCGCTAACATCGCTATCTCCTATTACCAACTTTTGGAGATATTCGCGCTAAGCGCGAATATCTCCAAAAGCTAACACCTGCCCTGAGCAGTTCTTCACCATGTTATCCAATGGGAGGTGGATAACATGGCTAAGAGCATTTGCTCAATAATGCATGAATATCGCTGACTTTTCAGCGATATTCATGCATTGCGGCCGTTTTTTATCGCATTAGCGATAAACCTTGCTAATAGCAAGGTTTATCTGCGATAAAAATCGCCGATGTGCGGCGATAATTTTTGTCTCTAAACAAGTTAGAGACAAAAATTATCGCTAGTTGTTGGTAATATGCCCCTATGTTTGTCTTTATTTTGTTAGTAGAAAGGGCTTTCTTTTAGTAAGTTATAGTGGTTGACTACGTCTGTTGCAGGGACTGAGGCTAGTGCTATCATTGTTTTCTTAATTCGAAGGCAAATTGACTGTTAGTGGAATATTCTAAACTTAGGCCCTGATTACGACCTTGGCGGTCAGACCACCAGGTCGCAGTGTCGGTAGTCAAGAGAAAGCTGCCAAGCAACGGCATCCTGACTGCCGCATTTTTTGTTTATTGCCGGGCCTGCGGTGGGCCAGTCACAGTCTTACGACGGTGGTATGCCTCGGCTCACAGAGTGAGCCTGAAGGCAATGCTTCCACACTGCAGAGCCTACACTGGTATTCGCACACTGTAGCCATACACCATGTTGTGTAAGGCACACAGTGCATGCACGACAGTGCAGGCAGGGGGGGGCACAACATGTACACCCAGCCACAATGTTCAATAGGCTTAAACACACAAGGGCCTGTTTTGGGCCCCTTCCCTGCCTTTTTGCCAACCATTTCATGGCAGGGTCCTTGCCATGAAAAGGTCGGCGGAAAGGCGGGCCGGAATAGGCACGGCGGTGCCAGCATTGGCACCACCTCCATTCCTATATGCTTTCCCCACTGGCGGCGGTCTTCTGCCAGCCCGACCACCATTGTGGTAATCAGGTGGTGGGACCGGCGAGGAGGCGGATTGTCGGACGCCACCATGGCCACAGCGGTCTTAGAACTGTCTTAGTCGGAATCAGGGCCTTAGAGTAGGTTTTTAGAGGTGTGGCCATATACTTTGTTTAAAGTGATAGTAACAGCCTTGTATGGCTGTGTAGGGGTATATTTTTTGCATTGCGTGAATCATGGCTTGTTCAAAGTCTATGATTATTTTTGGGGGTTGTAGTTATTTGTTTGTTGTTGTGTATAGTTTCGGAGTTCATAGTATGTACTGCTTTGTTTATTTGGGAGTAAAGCAAATATGAACGAGCTATTGGTGTTTTCATATTCATCATGTATGGTGTATATCTGAGTGAATGGTTTGGGACACATTTTGAAGGTCCTGTCCATCATCCATTTTCGGCGTTGGGTAAGATTCATTAAGTTGTTTACAGTGGAGAAGACTAGGATTTATTTCTCATTATTTTGATTGTCATGTAAATTGATGGGTTCTTCTTTATCTGCTTTTGTTCAATGGGCTGGTATGTCTATGGCTTGGTATCTTTTAGGAGCAATTTGGCTATCAATGGTAGCTGTTTTAGTGTGTTTAACATTATGTTTCAAAGTGAGGATAAATGACAGTTGGCCTGTTATGTGTTCAGGGACTTTGGGTAGAATGTTTCTAAGAAAGTTGCTTGTGGGTTCATGAGTACTATTGATTTCCTCTCTTATATCTTGTAAACCTTCTCTAACTTCTATTTCTGTAACATTTGGGAGGTGGTTGAGTGAGTTTCTAATTTACTTACTGTATTATATATTTTTGGTGCTTTGTCATAGTTGAGATTTTCTCTTAGTCTGTTTATTTATAAAGTTTTATATAGCGCGAACCTGACCCATGACACTGTAAAATTGTTAAACCTTAGGTGGTTGAGGTAGTATACATACATTCAGTATTCATCATTCAGTACAAAGGAGGTAGATAATAGTACATGGATAGCTTAGGAGACAACTAGTCAACAAAGAATGATCCACAAGGGAATCAGTACGCTTCATAATACATAGTTATCAAACATTAAGTGACTGAAGTAGTAAACATACAATTGATAATCGCTTTCAATACAAAAGAGGAAGGCAGTAATATGTGGATCACATAGGTGATCGTAGAGTTAGAGTCTTAGGATGTGAATTTGTTCATTAGAAGCATTTTTGCTTCTTTTTTTAAGGAGGTAAAGGAAGAGATTCCACGTATCATTGGAGATAGGGAGTTCCAAATCTTCGGTGCAATCCCTGAGAATGCTCTGCAGCCCGTTCTCTTTTTATGGAACGATTGTGGTTTCAATAGTAGTGAGCTCGCACTTCGCAATTGTCTGCATCCTCCTGATCGCTCTAACTTTAGAGCTAAGTAACTTGAGGTATTGCTATACAGTGCTTTATGGGTCATGCAAGCAATCTTTAGGTGAATTCTTGCCTCGTAGGGCAGCCAGTTCAGTTCTTTCAAGGTCAGAGAAATGTGGTTATTTCTTTTAGTTCCTGGTATCAGTCTAGCCGCAGCGTTGAGCGATGACCTCAACGGGGCCAGCTTGTATTTAGGGAGACCGCATAGAGGGGTGCATCCATAGTCTAGTATTCGACGCACAAGGGCTTGTACTGCCATTTTTAAGTCGGTCTGAGGGAGGAAGGGTTTAAGGTTCCTTAGTATACTTAACTGGTAGTTAGCTCCCTTGGTGGCATTAGTAATTTGTGCCTGCATGTTGAGGTGTTTGTCTATGGTGGTTCCCAGGGATTTTGCAGAGTCAATGATGTGGGGAGCACAGCCAAAGGAAGTTAGATGTTTCAGCCATAAGTGTATCTTGGGTGTGTCATTGGGAGGGGAGATGAGAAGGAATTCTGTTATTTTGGTGTTGAGCATGGGGTGGTTGCCAGTGAGCCAACTTTGAGTATTCTGTAGAATAGCATTGAGGGAGATGAAGTCTTCTGGTGAGGAGATTTTCATATACATTTGGGTGTCGTCCGCATACAGGTGATATAGAATGTTTGCTGAATTCAGTGCGTTTGCCAGGGGCTCCATGAGTAGATTAAAAAGAATGGGTGAAAGTGCTGATCCCTGTGGAACCCCTATGGTGACCATGGAGGGTTGAGAGAGTGAATGCTTCAACTTGATTCTTTGAGTTCTGTTATTTAGGAAGGAGGTAAACCAATCTAACACTGAACCTGTAAGGCCCATCCTTCGTTCCAGTAGGGATAATAGATTGTCATGCGTAACCATATCGAAGGCGGAGGATAAGTCAAAAAGTATCAATAGGCAAGATTCATTGTGGGCTAGCATTTTTAGTATGTCATCCATTATGTGCGTGAGTACAGATTCGGTGCTGTGACCTTGATGGAAGCCGGATTGGTGTATGTCTTGGAGGTTGTGGTTCTCGATGTGGTTACATAATTGTGTTAGAACACATTTCTCCAGCAATTTCACCAAAGTGGGGATGTTGGATATAGGGCGGTAGATGTTGAGATCTGAGGCGAGGGAGTCAGATTTCTTTAGTATAGGTGTGGCCTGCCCTACTTTAAGATAGTCCGGTGTGGAGCCTTGTCTCAGAGAGGCATTTACAATCTTTGCCTATGGGGTAGAATAGATGTTATTATCATTTTGAATAAAGAGGGAGGTAGGGGGTCAGAGAAGTGATTGGAAGGGTTGATTGCTAGAAGAGTGTTATAGATTTCTTGTTCAGGGATGGGCGAGAAGGTGCGCCTGGAGGCATTGTTTTTTCCATCGGAGTACTAAAATGAACCTTGATCTGAGAGTAAAGTTTAGTATCATGATCGATATGTTGTGGGGGCCTTCTTAGATTGGATGTCGAGTTCAATGGACTTTGTCTTTTCTAGGAAGAAATTGGCAAGATCATTGCAATTGGGTGAAGCCGAATCGTTCAGTTCCATAGATTTAGGCGTGTTGTGCGCTTGTTGTTTAACAATTTTGAATAGTTTTTTGGGCGGTTGATGGCTTAATTCAGTTGGTTTTTGAAGAAGTCTGCCTTGGCCTTAAGAATATTCCTGTTGTATGAATTTCTCATCACTCTAAGGTGGTATAAGTGATCAGTGGAGGGTGCTGATTTCCAAAGTCGCTCAGCTGACCTTAGCTTGCGCCGATCAGAGTTCAGGGTCTCATTGAACCGTGGTTTAGAGATTTTGGAGGAAACATTTTTTACTTGGATGAGCTCCATAGAGTCCAGGATTTCAAGCATAGTGGAATTGCAGAAGACAGTGAGGTCATGGACGTCAACCATGTCTGTTGTGGGGGTCATGCCATAGTTGCATTGGTTTGCCAGGGCGATGTGGTTAATATTGTGAATATTCCTTTTCCTTTGTTTAGTTTTAGTGGGTTGGCCCCTTTTTGGGATTACTTCGATATTAATAGAGAAGAGAATGTTGTAATGGTCCATCCAGTCCCATGGAGTGATGGATTCTAATGATACGGTGTTCGTTTTCGCTATGATGAGGTCTAATGTCTAATGTTGGTTTGGAAGTCCTTTTTTTCTTTTAGATACTCTGTGTAAAACAATAAAAGTTACAGAGTGTGTTACAATTTACTTGTTAATTAATATTTTTTCAGTTTGCTAACATTTATTTTTTTGTGCAAATCTAAGTTTTACTTACTTGAATATGTAGTTTTAGGGATAAATATATTCATGTATAATCATCTGTTGCAAGAATCCGGCAGAGTTTCCGCCGCTTGCAGTGTTTGTCATATTTTGATTAATTATTTCCTTTAATTAGTGTCTCTTTTACATATTTTGTTTAATTTCTTCAGTTATTTTACTGGTTAAAGTTGTTAATAGTGTTATTTTATTGGCAGGTTCAGTATATATTGAATCTCTTTTTAGCAGTTCAATCCTTGTTTGGTAATTGCAAATTTATGTTTTCTTTTTTTAGTATTATATATAATTGCTTTTATTTAAATATGAATGCATTTGTTTTAACATAATAATTTATATTTTTCTTTATATTTAAATGTTTATAGTTATTAATAATGCTGTTGATGTATTGTTTGTGTTTTTTTAGGTGTGCACATTTTTGGGGTAAATGTTTAGTTTTTAGGTAATGTAATATATTTTAATTTAATTATAGATATTTATGATAACATTTCTCCGTGTTAGGTCTGCTCTAGGGAGGTGTAAAGTTTTGATTCTGCCCCAGGTTTACATGATTTTTTAAATCTGGGGCAGTATCAAAATCCATGGGTGTGGCGTATGAACACTCACTGCAATGCCCATGGAACGCCTCCTTGACGCAGAGTAAGGCAACAAAGTGGTTTGCGCTGCCTTGCCTTACTTCATATCTATGAGGCCATGCAAAGCCATGCAGGGTTGATTTGTTGCCTCATAGATATGATGATAGGCCTGCGCCTTGATAGGAGTAAAGTTCTGACTGTCATAATGGAAATGGGCGGTGGAATTCTTTGCGAATGCTGACAATTTTGTGAGTTGGGGTTCACCAGCTTTCCATGGCATTCCAACCCTAGAATGTACATGGGAGTAGATGTATTCCTATACAAAATTAGTGTAATTTTAGGTGTTAGTAAATAAATTTCAGACTGTAAATGACAGGACTTCAAACTGGGGGTGGGCCCCCATGGAGGGGTCTGGATTTATTACTTGGAGAGCACCAGGCACTGGGCAAAATGAGCATAATGGTAAAAATAGTGCTGTGTTTCAGTGAAAAAATAAACCCGGTGTGAGTCACAAGGGTTCAAAATAACCCTCAACATCGCTACCCCCTTTCAACCCCATGTCTCATAAAGGATAAACTTGTGGATACTTTCACACTTTAGGAAGATCAGTGTGCCAAAAGCATGCTGGCAACGATGTCTTTGATTTCTTTTTTACAAGGGGTAAACTGAACATAATAGCAATTCTTGACTGGTGAAATATATCTAGATCTGCCAATTTGATAGAATAATGTGAACTGGGGGGCCTGATGGCATTTTTTTTAACGAAAGGGGCATGGCATTAAGAAGTTTGAAGACTACTGGTGTAAATCTATGTTTTGCGAATTCCTGCTCTCACAAATTATGCCATATGTGCAATTGACATGAACTTACATTTACATAAACAAATTTGACCCTAAGGCCCTGATTAAGAGTAGGGCGGTCATACCACCATTGCAGCAAGATTGCCACCAGGGGACCACCATTCCCTGGCAGTGGTGGGGTGGTATAGGGACAACAATATGCTTGGAGGGACCGCTGCGGTCCCGGCAAGCATATTACGAGTTTCCTCTCCTCCGCGGTTTTCATTTTGGTTCCTCTGCTATGAAAACAATAGCAGAGAGGTAACAAAAAGGTCCCTGCAGGGTCCCCTTTTGCCTCTGGGCCCTGTGGTGCATGCAGAAGGGCACAACATCTGCACCCCTGTGTGCATGCACCACAGTTACCGCACGTCATGGACTTCACATTCCATGTGGTGCAGAAACTTTTTGGGCGATCCAATTGTGGTGGCCATTTTCAGAGGAACCATTGTGGGACTGCCTAAAAAAGCCTGCCAGGCACGAGAAACCTTCATAATCCGGCGGGTGGGCGGCCTGACCAAAGGTTTGGCGGTGCGGGAGTGATCTTCCAGCATGGCGGTCTGCTCCTGCACATCCAAACTCATAATCAGACCTTTAGTGTGATGACTTGCGTCAATGCTTGCATCATGTTTGCTTTTGTTTTTTTTTTTTAGAATTCAAGCACCCATAGGATACACTAATAAGCTTATGAGTGACATAGATTTCTTGGTGTGGGACTTTTAACCAGCCAATTAAGAATAGGTGTAAAGTGTATTTTACATTTATTTACCTCATTTTCATCTCCACAGTGAAATTATTAACATATGCTTCCTGTGTAGAAACCCTTGAAATATAGGGCAGTCCATTCTATTCAACACTTTGGAAATACCTACTCCCACCGCATGTACCTGTTTAATGTGTATTCCTGAAATGAAAATGCCATGTATTTTGGAGCGACTACCCACAACTTTTCAGCTTTGTCGTTTGGCACAAGATTTTTCATAGCTACCACCTCCTCACGCATCCCTACCCCACTCATAACCCTGGCATACTCATGCACAAAAATCAAAGGAGATAGAATTGTCATTGAGTTATTTGCGCACGAAATCGTAATTGTGTGAAACAAGACTTCTATTTCAAAGGGGTAATCTATTTCTCTGCCCATTGGTTACACAGGCGATTTTAAAAAATGTTTCATGAATTGGGCTTTATTACCAAATACTATTCAGGATTCGAGTGGCGTGATGTGGAAAACACAAGTTTGGTTGCAATTCACAAAAGCCAGAAGCGCGCCCCGTGGGTTACTCCGTCCCACCTGGATCCGACATTAAGAGGTTGAAGCCTTCTATGTTTGTAGGTCGTTGAAACTGGTGAAGCAGCTGTGGAGATTCATGCTCCCCGTCCAGGCCTTCATCCGTCACCCTGCCCCACACAATGCACGCATCTTGCAGGTGGAGAGTCACAGACTGCCTCCCGCGTGCTAAATATAGCAGTGGCTGCGTTTGATCAGACCCCCTGCTCCTCTGTTTTAGTGTAGCTCGCTGTTGAACAAAGCAGAGAGCTCGCTGCATTGTACTGCACAGGAGCCGGCTCATCAGAACCGTCTGTGTGGAGGAGGCCTGTGGAAGAAGTCGCTGCCGAAAATAACACACTTACAGTCCAGCAGCCTTACATCATTTTTGTCAGAGGGTGACAGGGGCATTTTAATGTTTTGGAGACTTTAGACATTGCGAGATGACCCCTTGCCTCTCAATATACATGATAGAGGTCTCAGTATAGAGTGTGATATACATCTTTCAGCATATAACTATAAACTACAGTACACATTGCACAGTTTATTATGTAATGTACAGTGCTTCTGGTGTCATGGTATTAAGGGGATCATTTAGTACATAGCAGAGGACTGTCAAGCTGCTGAGGCAGTGGAATCATCACCTGCTGGCCCAGCAGACACTGGTCATCGCCAGGGCAGAACATTTTAGCAAAAATGAAATTCCAGGTGGCCCACCATGCCATGGCTGCACAAGTGCAACGCAGGCCAATGCAGCCACCAGGGAGCAGGGTGTTCGCCAGCTTTCAGGGTCCCGCATTCAGCCCAAGGCTAATCAGTATCTGTGAGATACTGAAGTCTCATCCTCTCACCACATAATGCGGAGGTGGCGGCAGGCTGCATCATTTTGAATTAAACCATTGTACAGCTATCCACACCGCACTGTTTTTGTTTCACGGTAATAAAACTACACTGTGAGGTGTTTGTTTTTGCGAAACATAAAACCTATTGCCCTGACACTCTATGACATTTTACTCCACTCTATGACACTCTACTCCTTCCTAGACACTCTACAACACTCCACCCTATGATACTCCATTCTACACCACTCCAATCTATGCCACTGCAATTTAAGCTACTCCACTCCACAACACTCTACGCCACTTCACTCTACGACACTCTAATCCACTCTGCCACTCGATGCTTTCTCCACTCTACAACACTCTATACCACTCCACTCTACACAATTCCACCCTACGCCACTCCACCCTACGACACTCTATACCACTCTACTCTACACAATTCCACCCTACGCCACTCCACCCTACGACACTTCATTTACTCTGCCACTCTATGCCTTTCCACTCTATAACACTCCACGCTACTCCACTCTACACCACTCCACCTTATGCCACTCCACTCTACAGTACTCCACTCTACAACACTCTACGATGCTCTGCTTTATGTCCGTTCATTCTACAGCACTAAACTCCAGTTCAGTCCCTGACACTCTCCTCAACTCTACTCAACTCCACGCCACTCCACGCCACTCTATGAAACTTCACTCTACGACACTCTACTCTTTGACAATTTACTCCATGCCACTACACTTTACCACATTCAACTCCTCAACACTCAGCGACGGTTCACCCCACTACACTCTAAGACACACTATTGCATTCCATTCTACAACACTAATACACTTTATACCACTCCCCTCTATGCCACTCCACTCTATGCCACTTTATGCCACTCTACTCTACACTACTCACTCCTCTCTACATGACTACTCCGCTCCACTCTGTGACAGTCTACTCCACTCTACAACACTCTAAGTCACCCTAAGCCACTCCACTCTATGTCAGTCAGTCAATAAGCTTTATTCGGTTATTAGAAAAACAATCATAAAAGCACATACAAGATAACAATCAAAAAACAAACATATTACATTTCATATCAATTGATTGACAGTAAACATGACTATAAAATCAATTTAAAATAACATACTCTTCCTAGCAGCAATTGATCTTAGGATATAGGTTTCAGTAAAAAAACAGATATCTGGCTCTTGTAATGTAAACAACAGACTCATAGCAGCATTCACAGTTAAAGTGCAATGTATTTTTAAACAGAGGCTTAAGAAAAGCAATACGGAGGGGCAAATATAAATCACAAATGAGGAGAAAGTGCAGAGTGCTCTGTTTTGTAACTCCATCACATGAGCAGGGGGCAACGGGATACTTTTATGCACATGGGAATGCTACCAGATGGTGGACAATACCTAATCTCATTCTGGTAAGAACGAATCTATGAGATGTTCTAGTTACCATGCTTAAGTATTGTTGGAAGCCCTCAGTATCCAGATATGAATTATAAAACTTGTAAGTTGTTAGCTGCCCATTAATCTTTTGGCGTTCACTCATTTTCTTCCTCAGAAATGTACGTTTCATTTCCAATTTGGGGATAACAGTTGCACTACTAGGGTTTTCCAAAATGTTTATATTAAATAAAACCTTGACTGTTGAAACTATATATTTGAGCCAAGGGATCTTTAAACAGTTGTCTAGTCGAAGGCAATCACTAATAATGCTTCTATTGAAGACAGTTTTTTCCTTCAGCCATATAGATCTCCATACCAACAATGGACTCAGCCCAATTAACTCCGTCAAATAGTCGAGCCCCACTTCGTTATGTATTAACTCAGAGGAAGCTGACAAAGGTAAACAGAGTACCTTTTTAAGAAACCTGTTTTCCTCTATTTGTAGGTCTTCATGATGGTAGTGGCCCCAGACCCCCGCACCGAAAAGTGCTATTGGGGTGCATCTAGATTGATAAATATGCAACATATCACGGATTCGGCGGTCCCCTAGCTTAGTAGCAAATTTTAAAACCTCATATGAACTTTTAGCCATTTTGGCCCTAACATTCGTTACCTCCTGTGTCCATAACCCGTTACTAGTAAAGGTTATACCCAGGTAACAGAACTTATCAACAGTTAAAAAAATGTTGTCGATCTATAAAAAAGGATTTCGATTTTCCAGTATTCGTACCACAGATCAGGGCATACGTTTTGGTTTTATTAATCTGTAACTTCCTGCCCTTGATAAAATCTGTGAACTTATCAATTAGTCTCTGTAGGCCTATTGATGTTCTTGAAAGGAGTACCGCGACATCTGCATAAAGCAGTACCAGTACATCTTGGCCCACCACCTGGGGTGCATCAGACTTTACCAATTTGAGTTCAGCGTCTACTCCATTAATAAAAAGAGTAAAAAGAAGCAGAGCAAAAACGCAACCTTGCCTGATGCCTAATTGAAATTTGGAAGTACATTTGCCCCCTTGGCCGTAACGCACACACGTTGATAATTTAGTGTATAGCCTCGCTGGAAAAAATATAATAGACTCCGGGGCAACAAGATCCAATAAAATTGGCCATAACAGGGCATGGTCCACTAGGTCAAATGCACTACTTAGATCTGCAAAGCACAGGAAAAGAGACCCTTGCTTCGCACGTGTATATTTCCCTATTAAAAGATCTAGGTTAATGCATTGTTCCAAGGTTCCCCGCCCTTTCCTAAATCCATATTGACTTTGCGTCAAAATCCCATTATACTCAGCCCACTCTTCTAGCCTGACTAGCAGAACCCTGCTCATAATTTTAATAGATGCGTCTAGAAGGGAGATTGGTCGATCATTTTTGGCTTCCCTTTCTTAAATATGGGTTAATTATGGATTCACCCCAAGTTGGAGGAACTCCTTCCGTTACAGCTGCATTGAATACTCTAGTCAATATGGGACCCCAGAGTATCGGTGTGGCTTAGTATACATCTAATGGTACACCATCTGGGCCAGGTGCTTTCCCGCCCTTGCTGCTATTAATTCCTTGTGCAACCTCTGCAAGCGTAATATTTAGAGGGAGAATTGGCCAGGTATCTGTGTCTCTAAGGACTATTAAAACCGCATCCCCTGGGTCAAAGATGCCGGTAAAATGTGCTACTCATGCTTCGCTACTAACATGGGATGTTAAGTCAGGGGCCTCCTCATTTCTTAAAAAGGGGGAATTGACTATTTCCCAAAACATCTTGCTGTTTGAAGAATTCACAGCCATTGTTAAGTTGTCCCAGGCCTCTTGTTGGAGTTCATTTTTTCTCCATTTAATTTGTTCTTTATAGGCCAGTCTCAGGTCTCTAACAAGCAGCCTGTCCCTATTATTATTACTTGCCAAAGCTTGTTTTAGTTGGTTCAAAGAGTGAGTGCATGCATGGTCAAACCACCCTTTATTC
Organism: Lissotriton helveticus; assembly: GCF_964261635.1. Taxonomy (NCBI): domain Eukaryota; kingdom Metazoa; phylum Chordata; class Amphibia; order Caudata; family Salamandridae; genus Lissotriton; species Lissotriton helveticus. The sequence continues at coordinate 1,147,801,931 of NC_136059.1, read as the reverse complement.
TGGACGAGTTTTTTCCCCATAGTTGCAGTCATGATACTGTCAATAGTTCCATTAATCTTACTAAAATGTGATAAAATGCACAGAGGGTTGGCGTAAACATCCAAACATTCAAAAATCTCTGTACAGCATGCACTAACAATGTTTTTTAGAACCTTGTCCGAATTCTCCCGTTTCCACTTAATCCTAATGCCATTAGGTCTACATGGGGTAATATTGCCTATTGTGGCTTGGGTTACTTGTCTTTTATGTCCCCAAATACTTAATGTCAAGGAGATACAGTTATGGTCACTTAAAATAGATCTGTTATCTCCGGGGTGGTACAGTAGGATAACATATTTACCGATACCAGTACGTGATCAATGGTGGTATTGGCATTTCTGCCAGTAAATGTTGGTATGGGATTTCCCTCACCGTGTCTTGTACATTGCAAGACATCCATGTCAAATTTAGGAATAGCATAGTTTAGTGTCTCACCATAGGTATTGTGCAAAAAGTGCACACAAACGTCACCTATATCGTTTCTAAACCCACAGACCTTAGTTGAGGAGACAGGACACAGGGATATATTAAAATCACCCACCCAAATAATGTCAAAATTAACTCCTTCACCAGTACCCAGATGATCAATTATATACACCAGTTCAACAACCACATTATGCCATGTAGAATCAAACAAATTGTTATAGAAGTTAATTAACAAAACATTGCGGCCATTGTTATGATGTAACCACAATACGTGTGAGTGGCATCCAATGTTTTTAAAAAGTTTAACTTCGACTGGTATTTTAACTGACATAAATATTAACAATCCCCCTTTTGCTCTACCGACAGTGGAGCGCACAGCTGGTAAATTGTAAGAGACATACCCATCAAAATTAACATGATCCGTGCACCAGGTTTTCTGGAAACATAGAATATCGTAACTATTATCAAAATCCTTCCGGCCTAGTGTATCTTCCTGCTTCGTCCACCCGGCTATATTCCAAGTGATTCGACTGTACCCATGATTGGTAGGTCCCTCCACGGGGCCATCTACCTCAATCGTCAAAGACCGTACATCACTGACCACTTTAAACATACTAGTCCCATCTCGGGTCGATCCATTCACATGGCTCTCTATGGGATCACCTAGCATGTTACTTGGACTAATATCGTCCAGTAAGATGTTGGCCACCAAACGACTGCCTACCTATGTAGGCAGCAATTGTCCCGGCAATCCCACTGCCCTTTGTAGATTTGTAATTTCTGGGCCCGTCATACCAGTATTATGATGGCAAGGGCTATGTCAATCTATCTCCTCGAGGGATGAGAGTGGCATGAATCTGTTATAGGTAGAGATACTAGGATATTGTGATACAGACATTGGCCAATTAGGTCTCCTTGGATTGTGGTCTACAGCCACTGGGGTGTCCTCTTTTAGGTGTCTGTAGAAAAAGCCGAGTGGGAGAAGCATAATGCAATCATCATTAATTAGATATTCTATCCAAAACTGTCCAGGCATATTATGGGTTCCTGAAATTAACAATAACACAGTCCCCCTTAGTAGATTTACTTGATGGACCAATCCAGGTTACTCTCCTTGTCGTGAGGATCTGGTCCGCACGGTTAGTCGGATAGTCACAGTTGCGGTAGAGCCAATCCACAACTTTTTTTTAAAGTGAGACTAGCGTTTCTCTAGCACCTGGGCTGAGTGTTGGGGCATTCGCTAATACTACTACATAGGGACAATAATCTGGGGGAAATTGGGGGATCTGATTCTATGTGCCATCTCTGCTTCTTTTCCTATGCCCTTAATAGGTACCTGCATTACCTCCTTATTTACTACACCTTGGTTTATTTCCTTACGTGAATTGTTATTCCCTTGCATTTCCTTACTATGTCCTGGGGAGGTCAGGTCCCCCCATAGTATTTGATGCTCCCGGAATAGGGCTATTCATGGGCCCTGCCGTCCCCGTCCCTGTACAGATATCCCCATTCCCTTGGCCAATTTCTGGGCCATGTGTCCCCTCTGGTTTTCTATTTTTATCTATGGAATTTTTCTCAAGAATGGTAATTATTTCTTTAAGTCTACCCACTTCGCCAATAAGTTGCTCTATTCTATCCTACAAAGGTTTGATATGATTTACCAATGAGCAGGTTACTTGGGCTATGATCTTACTGGCCTGCTCATCGCTGGTGACTCCTCCTTTAGGTATGACTTCCACTATAGGCTTGGATATGGTAGCCTTAGTGCCTTTTGTATCTGGTCCCTGCTTTTGCTGTGTTTTCCTACCGTTCCTTTTTCTTTAGGAGTAGGGGGTCCATTACTTACTGAAATACTATTTACTTCATCATGTTCAGGGTCACAAACAGCATTCCGTCCTGATAGATTCGCATCCGTGGGTGTTAAAAGGGGTATGTCAACCAGAGTATTGGACGCCAATTGGGGGTAATCAATATTAAGGGGTCAGGTATATTACCTAATCCTAACGAGAGCCGCCGTTCCGCCCTGTCTATCTCTCAATTAATAGCGCTAACCGCTTTAACGAGGTAGCAATCTATTGTTTTACCAGGTGTCTCAGGGGCAAGATTAATTCCCTTAGTTAATTTGCGTTTCAAAATATTAGTTATTAAACAGTAGCAAACGATTGGCCCAGTCCTGACCCGATATTAAATTAAATTTGGAAGAATAGGCTCATTAAGATAAAAACCGGGTATGATAAAAAAACAATAAAAATATGTGACAAGTAAATCAAAGCCTATTGATAACAGGCATTAAACCTTAAAAGAACAATTAAGAACCTAAGTATGAGTACAATTACATTAATATACAGATGCTTGGCTGCATTACTCACAAGTCCCGAACAGTCTTTATCAGACCAGCCAAGAAAATTGGCCCATCCCAGCCTCCTTCAGCCCCTGACGGCCACAGACGGTTAGCCCGGCGGCCTCCCGCGCGCGTCCCGCGTGACGATCAGAAAGGTTGGTTAAATACAGGCAGGGGGGAGCTAACAGGCCTCAGGTGTTCCAGGCGCACAGGTGAGCGCTGGGCTGATGGGACACGTAGTCCATAGGTTCCTTGTGGCAGGCGGGGGGCGGGGAGCAAGCTAGCGTTCACCCTCTATGCCGCCCCCAAACCAAGTTCACCTCGCTCTCCCAGTAGTCCGTTGCCCTCAAAGGCAGCAACAGCAGCGCACCTCGAAGTGTTCCTCCTGCGAAGCGGCACCCGTGGCAGCGGGTGCTGCAAGCTGTTAAATGCGGTGGAGCTGACAGGTCTCAGATGTTCCAGGCGCACGGGTTAGTGCGGGGCTGATGGGACACGTAGTCCAGAAGTTCCTTGTGGCAGGCGTGGGGGGCGGGGAGCAAGCTAGCGTTCTCCCTCTAGGCGACCCCCAAACAAAGTTCACCTCACTCTCCCAGTAGTCCGTTCCCCTTAAAGGCAGCAACAGCAGCGCACCTCGAAGTGTTCCTCCTGCGAGCTGTTAAATGCGGTGAAGCTGACAGGCCTCAGGTGTCCCAGGTGCCCGGGTGAGCCCTGGGCTGATGGGACACATAGTCCAGAGGTTCCTTGTGGCAGGCGGGGGGGCACGGAGCAAGCTAGCGTTCTCCCTCTATGCGGCCCCCAAACAAAGTTCACCTGGCTCTCCCAGTAGTCCGTTCCCCTCAAAGGCAGCAACAGCAGCGCACCTCAAAGTGTTCCTCCACGAAACTCTATTCCACTCCACTCCACTTTATGATACTCTACTCCACTCTTCGACACTCTAAGCCACCCTATGACACTGTACTCCACTCCACGGCATGCTACTCCACTCCACTCCACTGTACAACACTCTACTCCGCTCCATTCTACGACACTCTATGACACTCTAAGCCACCCAATGCCACTCCACTCTATGACACTCAGCCTCATTTCACAACATGCTACTCTACTCCACTGTACAACACTCTACTCCACTCCACTTGTCGTGTAGTTCCTATAGAAAATATACAAGATCTGCGCGTTCAGAAAACATACACCGTAGGATTGGTGTCAGACGAGCTCTGATCACCCCAATCGGGTATGTTAGCCTTTCTGTATCAGCTAGCTCACAGTCCCACTATAATCGCCTCTTACCAAGGAGAGAATAGTGTGGAAACAATGTACTACCTTTCGCTCAGTCACTCGTGCTTACTTAGTTTCTCTCAGAGAGATACACTTAATAAAGCAAACTGGGCGTTTTCAATAATCATTTATTGAACAGTTGTTATTCTGGTGTAGAATAGATGTGCTGCAACAACCGTTAGACAGTATAGGACATAAATGATTAACAGTACTATGAAAGTAAACGGATGGTAGAGTTCTACCATCTTACTAAAATCAGGAATACATTCAAGTATATAAAACACATGATAATAAAAGGTGCGTACTCCTACTATGCCTCCCTATCTCGATGTACCTAAATGCACCTAGCATGGGTGTAGGTGTTAAGCCAAGAATTCCTCTAGGATCTAGTCAACCCCATGAGAGAATGTGGGACCTTCAAGGGATGTTGACCACTGCGAACTGGAGTGTCTGCATGCACGAACCTCAGCGTCTCTGGTCAGTGTGTCGGCCGAAAAGTCTCGACCTCCTCTAGCTATCTTAGGAAGATGTGATGTATATACGCCCTTAGGTCTCCCCAGGGGTCCTACCTTGCTGTGTTACTGTGTCGGCCAAAGGATGACATCAGGCCTGAACTTTAAAGACACAATTTATACAGGAGATGGCAGTTCTGCTGTGCTCCCAGGAACCCTAATGCACACTGTATGAGATTTCGAACTAGGGAAAACCCGAATTCTGAATGCAGTGTAATATCTAGGTAAGAGGTCAGTCCCTGTAAACCGTGGCAAGTGTAATGTAGGGAGAGAACATAGGTGAAGGGTAACATGTGTACTGAGGCCTATATTATAGTACCTATGTGGAAAAAACACACTCTACGACACTCTACTCCACTCTACAACACTCTAATCCACATTATGCCACTCAACTCTATGACACTGTACTCCACTTCACAACACTTTACTCCACTCCACTGTACAATACATTACTCCACTCTACGACACTCTACTCCACTCTGTGACACTCTACGACACTCTAATCCACCATATGCCATTCAACTCTATGACACTCTACGACACTACATGCCACTCCACCTAGGAAAAGCCTGGCAGTCAAGTTTGTCAGCACAAAAAGCCAACGAAAACAGGACTCACTATTTTTAAATTCTTTTGAAAATACATTCAGACGTAAATACATATTGTGTTTTCCGTCTGTATCTTTACATGAAAACAAGTAAAAGGTCACACCATCCTAATATACGAATAGCATACCACATATTGGGGCACATGCATCATTGGTTTTTGCATTCGCAAACGGTGCGAATCGGTAAAATCGGCCGTTTGCGAATGCAAAAACCATTTTTGGGATGCATCAAACTTTGTTGCACAATTCGCTTTTTTTTGCACTTCCAAAAAAAGCGAATGCATTTAAGGAATCGCATTTGTGCGATTCCTTAAATGCAATGCATCATTTTTTCTAAAATTGCGAATTTGGAATTTGGAAGTGCAAATTAACACGAGGTTGAACCTCGTGTTAATTTGCGAAAATTTTTACAAAAACTAAAAAATTCATTTTTTAAAGTGTCATGTTACAGACACACATGTCCTTAGGACATGTGTGTGTGAAACATGCACTTTCAAAAACATTTCAGGGGTGCAGGGGGGGTCCTTTGGACCCCCCCCTGCACCCGTGGAATGCATCAACAAATGCGAATTCTTAACTGCCTTCCCATTGACTCCTATGGGCCTTTCGGCCCATAGGAATCAATGGGAATTGCGAAAATGCACTTTGGAATTCGCTATTTATTTGAGAATCGGTAAAAATTGCGATTTTTACCGATTCCCAAATAAATAGTGAAAAAAATCATGCATAGCATTTTGCAATTCTTAATTTGCGATTCGGTAATTTTCGCAAATTAAGAATCGCAAAAGCTATCAATGATGCATGTGCCCCATTATGCTTATTTATAAAATGTTCGTTATACTCGTAATTTCTACCCCACTCCCGGGGAGAGCCTTACATTCCAATAAATGATTGTGATATTTTGAGGGAAAGCCTTTGGTTAATAATGGATTCTACACGGGCTAGAAAGGCTGCTTCAATTCCTGTCTTTGAGGGAAAAAGAAAGCTGAAACCTGTTATATTTGTTCTGTCGCGCTCCTTTGCCTCAAAATTATTTTGATCTGAAAAAAATCAATGCAGTGCTCTTCAGCTATCAGGATGCATGATATAAATGCTTCCAGCCCCTGCATTCCCCCACACCACACTCTAGACTCCCTACTGCGCCCCTCCATATGGTATTCGAGGAAATGAAGAAAATCACCTACAATTACGATTATCTTTGTACCTTCAGCCTCATAAATCAACATAATTGCGCTCAGTGGGTTCTTAAATTGCGCGGCCTCTCGTGCCCTTTGATTTGCATTTGTTTTGCTAACCTATTTATTAACATGCAATAAAAACTTATTAAACGGAAAAAAATGCTGATAGTTTGCATTCAGAAAAACACACGCCATAAAAGAGACGCAGCGAGTATAGTTGCTGCCTCTGCTTCGAAGGAGAATGCAATTACACAGAATAGGTTCGATTCTCAGGGACATACCCCCAGATGCATCAAGCATCCATTTTGCAATTCCTTATTAGTGAAAAATAAGGATTCGCTAATAAGGAATTGCAAAATGCCATGCATCAAGAACTCGCTTTAAAAATAGCGATTCCTTAAAATTCCTTAATTGCGACTCGCAAATTGCGAATCGCAATTAAGGAATACCTCCCTATTCATTCCTATGGGCCTAAAGGCCCATAGGAATGAATGGGAAGACATTCTCAATTTGCGATTCGCAATTAGCGAATCGCAAATTGAGAATGCAATTTCAAGGGTGCAGGGGTGTCCAAAGGACACCCTGTTGCACCCCTGAAATCTGCATATGGGTACATCTTGCACACACACATGCCCTAAGGGCATGTGTGTGTGTAAAATGGAACTTTGAAAAATGAACTTTAGTGCATTTTTCAATGTTTTTGCAAATTACCATGAAGTTCAACTTCATGGTAATTTGTTGCTACTCCTATTTGCGAATTCGCTATTTTTTGTTTGTTTGATGCATTGTATTTAAGGAATCTCAATTTGGGATTCCTTAAATGCAATCGCAATTTAAGGAATCTCAATTTAGAGATTCCTTAATTGCGATTTTTGCATTTCGGATGATGCATCCCAAATGCAAAAATACCTGTTGCAAAGGGGCAGATTCTGAGAATCTGCCCCTTTGCGACCTGTTTTTTGCTTGATGCAACTGGGCCATAGAGATAAAGCAATGAAGACAGTCTGAAATGCAACAAACAGTCTTACCCAGATTGACCATGAAGCACACATAGAAATGCATCAAACATCTTTAAGATGCTTATGCACAAAGAGAACTCATCAAGGTTTGCGGAAGTACGTTGTGTAGAATACTTACCATCTCAGGGATGCACCAGGAGTCTCGAAACTGACAGTAGTGCAAATCTGAATTAAAGGTGAACAGAATTTTGACATCACCTTACGTGTTACAGAGCCTGTTTTAAAATTTCCGAATACAGGGCCTCATTTACAAGATTTTAACACAGGGCAGCGCAGCAAGCTTTCCTGCTGCGCTGCAGTGAGTCAAAATAAAAGGGCAGGAATGCACCGAATCTACAAGACACGGAACATTCTTGTCCTTCTCTCCGGCGCCGGTGCACAAAGAGCAGTTGAGCACCAGCGCGGACACCCTTGCGTCATCTTACTAGGGTGCCTGCGCAGAAGGGACACTTTCCTGCACATAACCAATCATTAAAGGCATTTTCCTCTTTGTATGTGTGCTGCAGAATGCAGCACGCATAGAAATAGGAAAAAACGAGAAGAAATAAAAGTATTTCTCCTTGTATGCCTCTCTACGCCTTCCCTGGAGAGGCGTAGGATTCAGACACATTCCCAGGTTTGCAAAATGTTGCAAATCTGGGAATGCGTCACGTTCATTGGATGTTGCATGGGAACACCCACAGCAACACCCATGGAACGCCCTGTGTGAAAGGAAAACATATATACAAGGCGATGGAAAGTCATGCAGGGTGACTTTACATGGCCTTGTAAATATGGGGAAGCCCATTGCGCTGCTGGTGTGTTAATAAAAGTGACGCACCAGCGGCACAATGGGCTTGTAAATAAGCCACACAGTTTGTTTCTAGGACAACATTTTAACACCTCAAAACATTCTGGAGTGATGTCAAAGCAATATGGCCTACAATCTATGGGTGCAGGTTTATTAGTGAGTGTGGGGCTCTGTCCCGCCACTTTCAACCAGTGGCCACTCAAAAGGATTCTGTGTTTCACACCCGGTGTTACGAAGAGTTGGATCAAGAAGAGAGGAGTTGGCCTAACGGCTAGGGCGGTCAACCTCGAATCTGGGGAACTAGGTTTGAGTCTCGTCAATGATGCTGAACATCCTGTGGTTCTGGACAAATCCCTTAATCTCCCCGTGCCTAACAAAAATGAATGTGTCCTCATGTAATGCAACTGGTGCTATGTAAAGTGCTCTGATACCCGATTCGGGTCAAGTTTGCGCTATATAAATCTCTGTTAAAAAATAATAAAAATAATAATTTGCGCTACACATTTATGTCTATTGTGGCTTCAGAGCTGCAAAGGCAGTAAACTCAATTGGATTTTGCTAAATTTTGCGAAGGGTGGTCATGGAAGGGATTGTAAACATAATTATTAGGATGGACACGAAAGTACCATTTACCAATGTGAAAACAGAGAAAAGGGCTGAGAAAACTGCATCACATTTGGCAGGCGTGAACTGATTGACTGTATGTGAAGCATTTTTCTGGCTATTGCTAATTCTTTCAGCTATTCTGCCTTTTTCTGCTCGTTTCGCACCTTTATTCTGTCTCTTTCTGCTTGTTTCTGACCTTTATTCTGCCTCCTTCTGCTGGTTTCTGACCTTTATGTTGCCTCTTTCTGCTCTTTTCCCCCTGGGACTAAGGTGGGAGCCTCAAGGCCCCCACGGTCCGAGCCGGTTCCCCACCACCTGCAGGAGTATGCATTGCTCTTGCATGAAAGGGAATTACTGGAAATGCTGCTCCCTGCGTGCAAGAGCAACCTGTTTCATCTCTTTCTTTGCCTGCATGTCTGCGGGCAGGAAATGAGATGATAACTCCAGTTCCAGTAGGCGGGAGCACCTTGACTTCTCCAGCCCGCTGGAACCGGAGTGTTTGCTTTTGCTTGGCAGGAGGGAGGGCATCCCGGGACATAGCAGGATCCGGTCTTGGGGTGTGGCGGTCTCAAGGGCCAAGTATGGCTCCAAGAGGGGGGCTGTGTGGCCCCCCTCCTTATATTTGCACGTGCCGCCCCGGGTAGTTAGTGGTACCCAGGGCAAGAAGTCCCAGGAGGGGGGCTACACGTCAAACCCTACTTTTAAAACAAGAAAGGATGTGGTAGTACTCGGGCGCAGGGGGGTCCGCACGGCCCTCACGCCATATTTACATAAGCTGCAGTGAGGTGGTGGTCCCCTGGGACCAGGGGAGGTCCACGTGGCCCCCTGCATACCATTTTTATTATTAAAGCCCTGGGGAGGAGGCAACAATGCAAAAATAAGCCCTCTGAGGTGGTGGACCCTGGGGCATAAAAATGCCCTAGGAATAGTTTGTCATGTGCCCCCTCTGGTATTTTATTAAATGTGTGCACATGCCCCTGGGATCTGGATCACCCGGGGGCTTTACAATAATCAAGCATGGGAGCCCACGCTTGTTTACTTGTTCCATTTTTGCTGCAAATTTCAGCGAAATTGCATCAAAAAGGTACTAAAAATGCTTTTTTGCTCTGCCAGACCAATGCTTGGGGGTCAGAGTAATCCTACCCTGACCCTTTTCTTATTTTTGATGTTTTTTTGTGGGACCCAGCTGAAGCTGAGTCTCAAGATGCCTGCCAACACTTCTCGGTTCAAGTATGGGCACCCAATCAGAGCACTGCAGCTCCCTGCACGAGCTAATTATCATTCGCAAATTAGCTAGGAGCTCAGATAAACAAATTTGGATTTCGATAAATTTCTCAACAACTACTTAATGGATTTACACCAAATAAGTGACAGCATGATCTGCATATCCAAAACTAACTTTCTGCCAAAAGTAGTGTAATTCCTTTCGGCGGTTTGGGCTGTAGTCATATGCAAAGCTCTTACAGAAATTAATATGAGAAACACACTCTTTAGGAGGGCAGAAATAGGGATCTCTGTGTAGAAAAAGGAAAAAGTGCCCTACACCACCGGATGTAGTCACCTCAGGAGCGGATTAGCAATAAGGGACTAGCTGCTCATTGGCTACTAACTCCCACACCCCTAGTTCCCCTAAATCCAAGATTTAAAGGACCCCCAACACCAGAACCTCAGGTCTGATTGACTTACTTCAAAGAAGGACCAAAAGGAGACCTGTGTCAATACAATAGGACCTTGCCCACCAGCGCAAAACAAAAGAGGTATACTGTGATCCTGAGGCAACAGACTTGGAACTGAGTGTACAACCCTTGTCCTTGGCTAAACCTCGACACTGACAGACCTTTGTGGAAGCCCAAAGCATACTCAGACTATCCTGGATTGGTGGATCAGTCCCCTGCAAAGTGAAAGTAAAAAGATGCTCAGGAACCAAAAAATCGCAGACCATCGCACCCTCTGAGGGATTGCCCAAAGTTAAATGGTGTAGTGCATTTAATAGTTGTAATCTGGATTTCACAGAATTTTCAAGCCGCTATCACACTCCCCTGGACCTCCAAATGTCGAAGTTCCTTAAAGTTACTTTTACCACTACCAAGGCTTGTTGTTCATCAGTCCGGTGACTGACCCTTAACTCGACGCTGCATTAAGAGGGCATTCCACAACACCTGGGACCAACGTCAGCAACCACCAGTCTCTGGTGATTTTGCATTCCCTTTCTGGCAACACTGTCTCAGTGGTAAAAGCAGCATTATAGCAGGTCCCGTTTAGAACAACTGACAGCCAGGACAACCCCTGCACCTGGACTCCACGGGCCAGGTACAATTGAACTGACTTTTGTGGCCTGGTCTGGGGACCCCCACTACCTCCACCCTGTGAGGGTAGAACAGAAATTGACTTCTAAGTGACCTATTATCACTAGTAATACTTTCCATTGACTGAAATGTTAAATGACTGCAGTATTTATTACACTTAATTTCCATTGCTTTGAAAATCCATAACTCTGGTTATATGCAGGCTAAAAAAATTGTTTTGGTGTCTAAAATTATATAAAAATAAGCTCTATTGTTTATAAATTGGTGTTGGATTTCTATTGAGTCATCTCAATTACTTATAAACCATAATGGTACTGTAAAATGCTTAACACATGTTCCTCCAGTAAAGTCTGACTGCTCTTTGCCACACTACTAGCACTGAGCTAAGAATTTAAGTTGTGAATCAAAGGATCATCTTCGAGGCATTGTGATAATAGAGCATGGTAAGGTTACCAAGACATAGCATATAATAGTCCAATTTCCTATAGTTATCCTAGGTCATGAGTTATAACTACTTGCGATAAAGTAAACTGGTGAGATTCAGTGGTTAGTAGACTTTAAACCATTACAGTTTTACTGAATATTTCACCTAACTATAATTTTACTTTAACATTTGTTTTTTCATTGAATATATAAATGTATATGTATGTGTGTGTGTGTGTGTGTGTGTGTGGGTGTGTGTGTGTATATATATTCACTGCAAAAACCCAAGGTTAAAGGGACGTTATAGTTAGGCTCAGATTTCACTCATACAAAACAATTAAACTTACACTTACTCCTGCAATGCACTGCTTATGACCTCACATATTAAATCACTTGTGACATGGTCAGTGATATCACTGATGACATCTCAAATGATATCACTGATGACATCATCCAGTGATTGCAAGTGTTTTCTAAGTTTTAGTGTTACACATATATACCAAGGTACCACAAAAGTTAAATAAATATACTTTGTGTACTACTAATGAGTGATACTATTTCTAAATTATATTATGTGAGTGGCTGTGTGACAGTGTGTGGGTGTCTGAGTGCCTGTATGGGTGTGTGAGTGGGTGTTTGAGTGCCCGTATGGGTGTATAAGTGGGTGTGTGAGTATCTATGTGGGTGAGTGAGTGATTGTATTGGTGAGTGAGTGGCTGTATGGGTAGATACATGAATGTGTGATTGGCTGCATGGGTGGGTGATTGTGTGAGTAAGTGGCTATATTGGTGACTAGGTGGATGTGTGAGTGGCTCTACAGGTGGGTGAGTGTGTATGAGTGTCTGTATGGGTGACTGAGTGGGTGTGTATGTGAATGTATGGGTAAATGAGTGGTTGTTTTAGTGGGTGTATGGGTATGTGAGTGGCTATTTTGTAAAGTAGAGGGCTTATATACAAGCCAATTGCAGTGCTGGTGTGTCTTTTTTTATGCACCAGCGGCACTATGGGCTTGCCCATATTTCCAACGCCATGGACAGTCACCCTGTGTGACTTCTCATGGCCTTGTAAATATGGGACATTTAACACATTACTCTGCATGAAAGGGACATTCCATGGATGTTGCTGTGGGTCTTTCCATGCAACATCCATGGAAGTTGACAAATTCCTAGATTGAGAAGTGTTACCCGCTGGGGTTCGTCCCCTCCTTGCACTCCTTTAAAATCCTAACCAGTAGGATTTCTGTGAAGTTCATAAATCTTGTTCACAATTTGAGAGTCACATTTTTGAAAAGTTTATTCATGGAATTGCCAATGAATTGTTATAGGTAATTTTCATTTGTGTCCATGCTGAATGATAAATAAAATTTTCAAAAATCAAAGAGTTTGTTTATAAACAAATGTGAACCATCCCATCTGTATGCCCTTCAGGCCGGATTGGCCCTTCGTCAGGGGATAATGAATCTGCAACACAGTGTTTAAAAAGCGTTCTACAAGTGGCGGTCAAACATGTGTACCGTGGTGGAGAAAGTTACACATACGCGTGAACTAGTGAGAACACAATTACATGCATGTCTAAATCGCAACCTACCTATCATGCCCCAATCCTCAAAAGAGGAATAATCCCGCATAGGGTGATGTAAACTTAAAGAGCTCTTTGATGAGTGAAGACGCGTCTGATCGCGGTGAAAAAATTAAACAAATGCGTGAAACGGAGTGAAATCACAAAAACATTCATATCTAAATTGTAGACTGGGAACATGCCCCAGTGCTCATTAAAAATGAAATATAGTTGTCCAGCGTGTAGCAACTTGAACTTATAGAGCTCTTCGGTCAGTGAGGATGCGTGTAAACGCTTTCTCCCATCAGTGATAGTCTGAGCAGTTACCCAGAGGGCTTAAAACTAGCCAGGTTGACTAGATCAGTTAGTCGAATGTACGCAAATCACGGTGGCCATATTAGAACATGCTTATTGTTAAGAACAAGTGCAATGTGAAACATATTAGTCGCTAATTACCTATGTTACCAGGATAGACAAAATCTGCAATAAATCATACCAAATCAAGTGAACAATGTATGTGAAATGAATAATAGTGATATAGACAAAGAAAATCAAATGTCAGTAACTATACAAATTGTATGGAACCAATGGAGCCCATTTTGAAGTGTTCAATCTCACATAGTAAATCAAAATGACTATTAATGTCCTCGAGAGAGAGAGAATTCGCAACATGGATAGTATGTAAGAGTCTCAAGTGGATTAAAGGTAACAGCTGAATTCCATCCTATCATTCAGACCATTAGGCATAAGTGTGTCAAATCTTTTGATCCAGTAATTCTCTCTGTGGAGGAGGTGTTTCTGGTTATCTCTCCCCTCCTTTATGTCTAATATTTCCAAGATTAATTTAGTTAGTTTAAGTTGACAGATGTTATGACCAATTTTCAGAATATTAGCAGCAAGCACTAATTTAGAATTTTTTTGTCCAATGTTACTTTTGTGTTCGTTGAACCTTGTTTTAATTTTTCTTTCAGTTTTTCAAAGTGTAAGCCAGTCCACATTGGCACTTAAGAAGATACACCACATTCATAGAGTCGCAATTGGCTGTGGTTTTAAGTGCAATTTGATTGCCCTTCCTGGGATGACAAATCCATGTGCCACTTATAATGCTGAGTTGTTCTCTGCGAAAATAAATTGTGAGTATTTCTTGAACATTCTTTCCTCTTTCGTAGGCAAGCAAAGGTTGTTCTGAAAGATCCCTTTAAAATCAGGTTCAATTTGCAACATCGGCCAATGCTTTAGGATAATTATCTTGAACTGTGTACTCATGGTTGAAAATGTAGAAATGACCACAATTCTCTAGCTTTGTCCTTTCTTATGCTTAAGAACCACAGTTCTTGTCGTGTTTTCATGGTGCAACGTTCTTTGGCTTCCTCTAAGGCCTTTGAAGGATATCCTCTGCTTTGAAATCTCTGAGTCATGTCTCTGACTTGTTCATCCAATACCTCCGGATTAGAAACAATCCTTTTCACCCATAACAATTGTGAATAAGGTAAGTAATTTTTCAATGAGTTTCGGTGAAAGCTGTTATAATGAAGCAAGTTATTGAGGTCAGTTTCCTTTCTTTATACATTTGGTTCAAATTTGTTGTGCACTTTGGAAATAAGGACATCTAAGAAGGTTATTTTGGTGTCACTGATATCGTAGGTAAATTGTATTCTTTCAATCACCTCATTTAAATCCTTCTGTGCCGATGTCAATTCATTCTTCGATCCATTCCATACAGTGAAAATGTCATCTATGTATCTGACAAATAGAATTGCTTTGTTTTTCCAAGTGTCTTTCATTAGAATGTGATCCATTTCAAATTTGTGCATAAATAAATTGGCATACGATGGTGCTGCACAATTTCCCATCGAAGTTCCTGTAAATTGTAAGTAGAACTGATTGTGGCAGTTAAAATAGCTATGGTATAGTGAAAAATGCAGAAGTTCCATCAAAAATACTTTGCAATCATTATCCAAGTTGGAATTAGTAAGATAGTGTTCGATAGCTTCCATGTCCAAGTTGTGAGGAATTTAAGTGTACAAAGATTGCACGTCCATAGTTCACAATAACACCTGTTCATCAATGTTGGTAACAATTTGATTCATTTTTATCAGAAGGTCTGTGGTATCTTTGATTTATGTCGTCATGGTTTGTCCCAAAACTTTCCCACAGGTTCATGAATAGTTCCCCTTGTTAACGCTTTCGGCCTGAACGGATGATTGTTCAAACCTTTATGAATCTTGGGTAGCATGTATAAATTCGGGCTCCTCGGATTCTCTTGAATGAGTCCCATTTTTCAGGGCATTGTCTAAGATTTCTTTTAATAGGGCAGTGAAAACTTTGGTTGGATTCCGATGCAACTTGGAGTATGTCTGAATGTCATACACGTGTTCATCCACGCTGCCTTAGTGGAATTAACTGTCCATAATAACAAGTGCTCCCCCTTTGTCTGCCTTCTGGAATACAATATCAGAGTTCTGTGCAATATTTTCCAGGATCCCAAGTTCTTTTTTTGTGAGATTACAGTGTTTAGACTTCTTTTGAAATTTCAAGTGGTGAATTTCTTGTTTCCCTAAAGTTTCAAAGGAATCCCAAATGTTGTGGCTACCAGGAGCCATAAATTTGCTTTCAGGCCTTGAATTCTTGAGCATGGCATCTCTTTTAGGTGGTTGATCAACCAGAACCTTCTCCAAAAAATTCCTCAAACATAAATTCCGCATGAACTTGAAAAAGCTGATTTCCAACTCCAACTTGTTAGTGTGATTGGTAGGAACGAACGATGACCCTTTCTGTAAGGTCTTAGTTTCAATTTGACTAAGTTGGTGAGTAGAAATGTTGATTACTAATTTGTTGGCATATACGTTTGCTTCTTGCCCTTGGTGGATGCTGAGGTGGTTTTTATTTCCAGACTTTCTTTTTCCCCTCCTGGTTCATCTTTGGCTAATGAGCCGCTCTCTAAAAAGCCACTCCAGATGTGTTGGGTTGCTCAACACTCTGGTTAATCAATTGTAAGATCCTCCAGGATTTTGGACAATTCTTCCACAATTAAGAGTATCAAATCAAGTGAACATTTATTAAGAATGGCATACCATTTGTCTACAAATTACGAATTATTTTTGCACAAAGACGGTTTCAGCAGAATCCCTAACCCTCTCGTGATTCATGGAACCTTGTGGTACTTGATTAATGTGTTGGCATGCAGTCGTTGATTTACTTCCTTTTCAGTGAGATATAATAATTGTTTAATGGTGTTTTTATGTTGCCTGTGTTGTATGGCATTGTTGCTTCCTCTTGCATAATCGTATATATCCTAGTGACTTCGCTGTCTGAGACAGTGAATGCGTCTGCTCGTGAGTCAGCTAAGCTAGAAATTTCCTCATAGGACATTTTGATCAATGCTCCTCGGGTGCTGCGTTCCTTGATCAGAAACAATGAACAATATAACATAAAAAGGTTCATGAGTTCCTAGTTTCTCAATGTTAATCCAATAATGTACTCAGCTCGTTTTTAAAATTTTGTTTTATTTTTAATATTGATTATAAACGCGCTTAAGGCGAGATACTGTCTATCTGCTCATCAACGGAGAAGCGCTTGGGAAAGGCTCTCTGATTTATTTTTTAAAAATTCACTGTCACCGCTTTTAACTGGGCACTCCGCTCTAACAACCAACCCTACCTACATAGCCTACCATCTATAGCTATTTTACAGCTACCTGACACGCAAGACTGTTTCGCAGCGCATACCAGGAATAATGCGGCAGCGTTTTTTAAAATAATCCCGTTTTGTTATTTCTTTTAAATTTTGTTGGTTGTTCCTTGTTTTTAGGCAGAGAGCCTCTCCTTCACTTGCACAATAATTGGTTTTCCACCGCGCTTGGCGGGTCCCTGATTTCCCCGGTCTCTTGCTGGTTTGGGCGCCATATTGGGGGTAGTTCTCTGGACGCCTGGCGGCGCCAGTTTCTGCTAGCAGACCAGCTGTCGCAAGGACACGTTGGCCTGCATATAAGGGGGCATTATAGGCGGGCTCCTTCCTACCATCTATAGCTATTTTACAGCTACCTGACACGCAAGACTGTTTCGCAGCGCATACCAGGAATAACGCGGCAGCGTTTTTTAAAATATCCCGTTTTGTTATTTCTTTTAAATTTTGTTGGTTGTACCTTGTTTTTAGGCAGAGCACCTCTCCTTCACTTGCACAATAATTGATTTTCCACCGTGCTTGGCGGGTCCCTGATTTCCCCGGTCTCTTGCAGGTTTGGGCGCCATATTGGGGGTAGTTCTCTGGACGCCTGGCGGCGCCAGTTTCTGCTAGCAGACCAGCTGTCGCAAGGACACGCTGGCCTGCATATAAGGGGGCATTATAGGCGGGCTCCTTCCTACCATCTATAGCTATTTTACAGCTACCTGACACGCAAGACTGTTTCGCAACGCATACCAGGAATAACGCGGCAGCGTTTTTTAAAATATCCCGTTTTGTTATTTCTTTAAAATTTTGTTGGTTGTACCTTGTTTTTAGGCAGAGCGCCTCTCCTTCACTTGCACAATAATTGGTTTTCCACCACGCTTAGCGGGTCCCTGATTTCCCCGGTCTCTTGCAGGTTTGGGTGCCATATTGGGGGTAGTTCTCTGGACGCCTGGCGGCGCCAGTTTCTGCTAGCAGACCAGCTGTCGCAAGGACACGCTGGCCTGCATATAAAGCAATCCCCTTTGCGCGCAGCGTTCCCGCGCAGCGTTCTCGCCGGAGTCACGCCAGAGTCCAGCCCGTCTGTGCCCGTCAGCGTCCCGTAGGCGTCTAGGGCGACGGCCTGGACTGGTCTCTGGTGGCCTCCCTATTCTCTTTTACCATCATGCTCCAATATTCGGCGCAGGAGCTCCGGTCTTTACAAAAGATAGGGGGCTCCTGTCGTAAGGTATTCCCGGCCCGCTACATGGGTAAGAGTCGGTGCCCTGACTGTGGATGGTTGCCACAGAAAAATTGGGCTCCCATGTTAGACAGGGAGGCAGATAGCGTCAAACATCTTTGTTTGCTTTTAAATACCAGATCTCTCAGCCGGCATGCTCTAGATATTTATGATCTTCTGGTAATAGAAAATCCTCTGTGCCTTATGCTGACTGAGACGTGGCTAGGGGAGCTTTCTAACCCCGATATTGCTGTAGCTATCCCCCCTGATTATAATATTCTTAGGCAAGATAGACTGAAAGGGCGAGGGGGGGCTGTGGCTCTTGTGGTAAATAAACGAGTCACTTGTACCACGGTTCCTATGGAGGCTATTATGGGATGCGAATCCCTTGCTTTCTCTATAGTATTATCGCCGCACCAATCTTTTAAAGGACTTCTTGTCTATAGGCCCCCGGGGCCGAAAGGCACCTTCTTTGAGGAGCTCCAGTCGATACTTTTGACACTGATACTCAGATCTGAGCACTGCATATTGGCAGGCGACTTCAATATCCATATGGATGATGACACGGATGTAGACATGATCAAAATGATGGATGTGACGGCTCCTCTCGGCCTTTCTCTATATCATTGTGGACCGACACATGAAAAGGGCCATATCCTGGATCTGGTCTTCTCGACGACTTCTATAGAGATGTCAGTACCTTTACAGGTGCTATGGTCGGATCACAGGTTGGTCAAGTACTATGTGTCGGAGGCAAGAAAACCATCTAGTGCTCCTCCCCGGCTGTTTTGCCAAGGATCGAGGGCATTCCATCGGGTGACTCCAGAACTGCTGGCACAGGCATGTCTGGCACACCCTTGCCTCTTGACAGGGGACCTAGAAAGGGATTCAGAGCTGTTGCAATTGTGGCTTACGGAGAGGCTGGATGATCTTGCTCCGGTGAGGTCTCTTCACAATACTTTAAAACGGGCGTCCGCCCCCTGGTTTACCGAAGCATTGGTGGCCTCACGACGGCAGTGCAAGGTGGCAGAGAGAGCGTGGCGTTCGCAATATGATCCGGTGGCTAAACTCGCCTACAGAGCCTCTGTCAAAGCATACCATCGCGACATTCTCTCTGAGAAAAGAGGTTATTTCTCAAGGAAAATTGAGACTGCCTCCAATTCATGTAAGGAGGTATTTGCCATCGTGAGGGAATTTATGGCCCCTCGTGCTTCATCGACTCAGGTACGGAGGCATGGGTGAGTGCCCTCGCCAGTTTCTTTACCTCCAAGATCAAGTTGATTCAGGACTCTTTTCCCTTGAAGGGGCCTGAAGCCTCTTATTATTCAGAGGACGTCTCTGTTTTAACAGCTAGGGCAGACCCGTTTTTGGCAGATTTTCCATCCCTTTCAGCTTCCTCGTCTCTGGACCTGATGGCCTGCCTTAAATCAGGATCACCTCTCGACGCATGCCCTGCCAAATTTTTGGCTAAAATGGCTGAAGTCATTAATCCCATTGTGAATCCTCTTTTGAACCGCTCTCTCAGCGAGGGGGTAGTCCCTCAGGCCTGGAAGCGGGCGATGATCATTCCTCTGTTTAAAAAGCCCGGCCTGGACTCGGAGATATTGGCTAATTACAGGCCTATCTCGCTTCTGCCCGCCTTTGCCAAGATTCTGGAGAAGCATGCGCACAAGGTGCTCTCCGGTTATCTGGAATCCCATGATCTTCTGCACTCCACTCAATCTGGCTTCCGCACCAACTTAAGCACCGAAACAGCGCTTCTGGAAGTTTCGGAGGCAGTTAAGGAGGTGCTGGATTCAGGAGGCAAAGCGATGCTTGTGATGTTCGATCTGTCGGCGGCCTTTGACACCGTCCCCCATGAGGGTCTCCTCGCCAGACTTTATGAGATCGGTCTGAGGGGGATGGTGCTCAGCTGGTATCGATCATTCTTGCCTGGCCGTCGACAAACGGTCTGGGCCTCCTCCAGCTCCGCCGAGATGCAGTCATTGGGTGTCGGAGTCCCTCAGGGCTCAGTGCTGAGCCCGACTCTTTTTAACATCTTTATGACCCCTCTGGCGGCACTGGCGGAGTCTTTCGGGGCCCAGATCGTTTCCTATGCCGATGATACCCAGCTCCTCTTTACTTGCGGGAAAGGAGCGGATTTTGATGGAGAGAGTATCCGGGGTTGCCTTGGGGCTGTTTTTAATTGGTTCCAGCTTAACAGCCTCAAGTGCAACTCGGATAAATCGGAGGTACTTTTCTTCGGTTGCAGATCGGATCCAGACTGGCAGGAATGGTGGCCTGCGAATATGTTTCCTCCTGCAGGCTCCTCCCAGTTAGCCAAGAACCTGGGGATTAAGATCGATAATGGCCTGACATTGCGATCCCAGATTCTTGGTCTTACTGGCACCTGTTTCGGTCTGCTCCGGATGCTCCGTAAGTTTCTTCCCATGCTATCGGAGGATCACAGGAAGATAACGGTTCAGGCTATAATCGGCTCGAGAATGGATTATTCGAATATCCTCTATCTCGGCCTGCCGGAGTATCTGCTGCAACGACTGCAGGTGGTCCAGAATTCGGCAGCGCGGGCTATTTTTGGATTACCCGGCCGTGCTAGAGTCTCGGGCCTCCTGCAGTCACTCCATTGGCTCCCCATCCGGAAGCGGATAGTTTTTAAGGCCCTGATCTTGGCCCATAAATCTATACATGCTTCAGGAGCAAAATATCTACAACAAAGGCTAGCTTTTTATCATCCTGCTAGGCCCCTGAGGTCGGGGTCTTTGTTTCTTGCCGTGGTCCCGCGTATAAAAAGGGCACGCATAGGAGGTCAATCTTTCAGACTGTTGGCTCCGCAACTTTGGAATACTTTGCCAGTGACACTGCAAAGTACCTCCAATTTACTGGCGTTCAGGAAGGGCCTTAAAACCAGGCTTTTTACTTTGTAGATATCTGATTTAACGGTTAGTTAGGGATCTTCCCACCTTTCTGCTTTTTTCGTTATGTTCTGATACAGGTTTGCAATAAAGCGCCGGGACACTCTTTTGAGTAGCCGTGCGCTATACAAGACAATAATAACATAACATAACATAACATAACAAGAGGTAAAATACTTTTAATTACCCACCCCATCACTTAGCTCACCTGCCGGTTCGAGTTGGCGTCCCTACCCGGTCCAGCGTGGATTCTTCTGTTTGATTGGAGGGAGGTGCCACCGGCCGGAAGTCAGGTCTAGCCACTTCCGCCCCACCAGCGCACAGGTCAGCGTTCTAGACTGCCCCTCCATAAAAAGACATGCCCAAACAGACGCGCAGCGGACGCGCTTAGGGCGAGATACTGTCTATTCGCTCATCAACAGAGAAGCGCTTTGGAAAGGCTCTTTGATCTTTTTTTTTAAATTCACTGTCGCCGCTTTTAACTGGGCACTCCGCTCTAACAAGAGGTAAAATACTTTTAATTACCCACCCCATCACTTGGCTCACCTGCCGGTTCGAGTTGGCGTTCCTCCCTGGTCCAGCACGGATTCTTCCGTTTGATTGGAGGGAGGTGCCACCAGATGGAAGTCAGGTCTAGCCACGTCCGTCCCACCAGCGCACAGGTCAGCATTCTAGACTGCCTCTCCATAAAAAGACATGCCCAAACAGACGCGCAGTGGATGCGCTTAGGGCGAGATACTGTCTATCTGCTCATCAACAGAGAAGCGCTTGGGAAAGGCTCTTTGATTTTTTTTTTAAATTCACTGTCGCCGCTTTTAACTGGGCACTCCGCTCTAACAAGAGGTAAAATACTTTTAATTACCCACCCCATCACTTGGCTCACCTGCCGGTTCGAGTTGGCGTTCCTCCCTGGTCCAGCACGGATTCTTCCGTTTGATTGGAGGGAGGTGCCACCAGATGGAAGTCAGGTCTAGCCACGTCCGTCCCACCAGCGCACAGGTCAGCATTCTAGACTGCCTCTCCATAAAAAGACATGCCCAAACAGACGCGCAGTGGATGCGCTTAGGGCGAGATACTGTCTATCTGCTCATCAACAGAGAAGCGCTTGGGAAAGGCTCTCTGATTTTTATTTTTTTATTCACTGTCGCCGCTTTTTAACTGGGCACTCCGCTCTAACAAGAGGTAAAATACTTTTAATTACCCACCCCATCACTTGGCTCACCTGCCGGTTCGAGTTGGCGTTCCTCCCTGGTCCAGCACGGATTCTTCCGTTTGATTGGAGGGAGGTGCCACCAGATGGAAGTCAGGTCTAGCCACGTCCGTCCCACCAGCGCACAGGTCAGCATTCTAGACTGCCTCTCCATAAAAAGACATGCCCAAACAGACGCGCAGTGGACGCGCTTAGGGCAAGATACTGTCTATCTGCTCATCAACAGAGAAGCGCTTGGGAAAGGCTCTCTGATTTATTTTTAAAAATTCACTGTCGCCGCTTTTAACTGGGCACTCCGCTCTAACAAGAGGTAAAATACTTTTAATTACCCACCCCATCACTTTGCTCACCTGCCAGTTCGAGTTGGCGTCCCTCCCCGGTCCAGCACGGATTCTTCTGTTTGATTGAAGGGAGGTGCCACCGGCCGGAAGTCAGGTCTAGCCACTTCCGTCCCACCAGCGCACAGGTCAGCGTTCTAGACTGCCCCTCCATAAAAGGACATGCCCAAACAGACACGCAGTGGAGGCGCTTAGGGCGAGATACTGTCTATCTGCTCATCAACTGAGAAGCGCTTGGGAAAGGCTCTTTGATTTATTTTTAAAAATTCACTGTCGCCGCTTTTAACTGGGCACTCCACTCTAACAAGAGGTAAAATACTTTTAATTACCCACCTCATCACTTTGCTCACCTGCCAGTTCGAGTTGACGTCCCTCCCCGGTCCAGCACGGATTCTTCCGTTTGATTGAAGGGAGTTGCCACCGGCCGGAAGTCAGGTCTAGCCACTTCCGTCCCACCAGTGCACAGGTCAGCGTTCTAGACTGCCCCTTCATAAAAAGACATGCCCAAACAGACGCGCAGTGGACGCGCTTAGGGCGAGATACTGTCTATCTGCTTATCAACGGAGAAGCGCTTGGGTAAGGCTCTTTGATTTATTTTTAAAAATGTACTGTCGCCGCTTTTAACTGGGCACTCCGCTCTAACAAGAGGTAAAATACTTTTTATTACCCACCCCATCACTTGGCTCACCTGCCGGTTCGAGTTGGCGTTCCTCCCTGTTCCAGCACGGATTCTTCCGTTTGTTTGGAGGGAGGTGCCACCAGCCGGAAGTCAGGTCTAGTCACGTCTGTCCCACCAGCGCAGAGGTCAGCGTTCTAGACTGCCTCTCCATAAAAAGACATGCCCAAACAGACGCGCAGTGGACGCGCTTAGGGCGAGATACTGCCTATCTGCTCATCAACAGAGAAGCGCTTGGGAAAGGCTCACTGATTTTTTGGAAAAAATTCACTGTCGATGCTTTTAACAGGGCACTCCGCTCTAACAAGAGGTAAAATACTTTTAATTACCCACCCCATCACTTTGCTCACCTGCCAGTTCGAGTTGGCGTCCCTCCCCGGTCCAGCACGGATTCTTCCGTTTGATTGAAGGGAGGTGCCACCGGCTGGAAGTCAGGTCTAGCCACTTCCATCCCACCAGCGCACAGGTCAGCGTTCTAGACTGCCCCTTCATAAAAAGACATGCCCAAACAGACGCGCAGTGGACGCGCTTAGGGCGAGATACTGTCTATTTGCTCATCACAAGAGAAGCGCTTGGGAAAGGCTCTCTGATTTATTTTTAAAAATTCACTGTCGCCGCTTTTAACTGGGCATTCCGCTCTAACAAGAGGTAAAATACTTTTAATTACCTACCTCATCACTTGGCTCACCTGCCGGTTCGAGTTGATGTCCCTCCCCAGTCCAGCGCGGATTCTTCCGTTTGATTGGGGGGAGGTGACACCGGTCGGAAGTCAGGTCTAGCCACTTCCGCCCCACCAGCGCACATGTCAGTGTTCTAGACTGCCCCTCTATTAAAAGACATGCGCAAACAGACGCGCAGTGGACACCAGAGGCGCGCCAAAGGCAAGCCCGTCTGCAAGCCCGTTTGCGCCCGTCCGCGATCGGCCGGGGCCAGGGGCCACAACCCCTGCCCGATTACCCACCCACATTAGGAGCTATAGCCCCAACTCTCTCCTTAATCTGAGAGGAACAACAAATGCTCCATGCCTCCACTCATGGAACCCACTGGATTTACACACCTCATGCTCACAGTGTAACTTTCAGTTCTACACAGCTCCTTCCCAAAATAAAAGAGCTAAAAATGTACCTCCTGAACTGTAGATCTCTTCCTAAACATTCTATAGAAATCTCCATGCTCTTGGAGGAACTCGACCCAGACGCCATATACCTAACAGAAACCTGGCTGACTACAGAGTCAGAACCTGACCTGGTTCAAGCCCTCCCCCAAGGTTATCAGGTACGACTGAAAGACCACTTTCCAGGAAAAGGGGGTGGCCTAGCAATCATCTATAAGGACTGTTATCTGCCGTAGTTTTCCCAAGCCGATCCCAGACTGTGAAAGTCTCTCTTTTTCCATAGACTTCCCCCCCACCAGTACCTTCTCTGCAGCCCCCAACCACACTCGAAGTCCTCCCTCCCCTCGACCCAAAGATGCTTGACTCCATCATGCATAAGGTAAAGTCTGGCTCCCCCAAAAACCCGGCACCCTAGCACACCTTGCTATCTGTCACTACCAACATTCTCCCCACCATTCTGGACATGCTTAACGCCTCCCTATCCACAGGCATCGTCCCGCCTCTCTGGAAGCGAGCCATGGTCAAAGCTCTTCTCAAAAAACCCAATATGGATCCAGATAACCCCAGCAATTATCGCCCTATCTCCCTGCTACCCTGGTTGAGCAAAATCTTAGAGAAACATGTCAACATGGTCCTGGCAGAGTTCCTCGAGACCAACCATCTACTCGACATCTCCCAAACGGGATTCCGTCCCATGCATGGGACTGAAACTGCCCTGGTTGCAGTGACGGAGGAGGCCAGGAAGATCCTGGATCAGGGAGGATTGGTGGCACTCATCCTCCACAACCTAAGTGCCGCCTTCAACACTGTGAACCACAAAATGTTATTGGACCGACTCACCAGCTTAGGAGTCTCAGGGAGGGCAATCGCCTGGCTTGAATCCTTTCTCACTGACCATTCATTCCAGGTTTTTGAGGGTGACACCACCTCCCCGAGCAAGCCCCTTGGCTGTGGGGTGCCACAGGGCTCCTCTTTGAGCCCTACGGTATTTAACATATACATGGGCCCACTAGCTGAGATAGTCCGTCCGTTCGGGATAAAAATCATTACTTATGCCGACGACACTCAGCTAGTGGTGGCCCTCAATCAGTCAGACACACATAAAACACAGAACAACCGGAGGGTCTGTTTAGAAGAAGTAAACAAATGGATGACCTCCTCATGTCTTAAATTAAATGGGGACAAAACTGAACTTATGCTCCTAGGCAACCCCCCACCTCTATAATCAACGCACTCTGGCCCGCCTGTTTTGGCTCCCCCCTTACACCCAAGGACACTATAAAGAGCCTTGGCATCTGGCTGGATAAATCCCTCAGATTTAACTGCCAAGCAGCCAAACTATCAGCCACTTGTTTCGGGCTACTCAGGCTTCTTCGGAAGATCCTATCCCTTCTGCCCTTCCGGGCAAGACAGATTATGGTTCCCAGGCCTAATCCTGTCCCGTCTTGACTTCAAAAACGCCCTCTATCTAGGAGCCCCTCAAACCACCCTACGCAAGCTCCAGATCATAAAAAATTGTGCTGCCCGAACATTGCTTCAGATCCCCCGCCGCCTCTCAGCCAAGCCCGGTCTAAAAAGCCTTCATTGGCTCCCAGTCAGGGAAAGAATCGACTTCAAGACCCTCTGCATCTCTCACCGAGCATTTTGGAAAATGGGGGCTGCCATCAATTACTCCTTAATTACCCCCCACCACCCTACCAAACAGCTCCGGTCAACATCCTCTTTCCTCGCCACAGTTCCTAGGATCAAGAGATCCAGATGCAGAGGCCGGTTATTCTCTTATAACACGGCCAAACTCTGGAACTCCCTTCCCCTCCACCTGAGATCTGAGCCCAACCTACTCCTGTTCCGCAAACATCTAAAATCCTTCCTTTTTAAGAAATCGGAATAATTCTCAGCTGTCTCACCTACAAGTGTTGTCCATTTAGCGCTAGGACGCCTGAGGGTAGCTACCGCGCTCTATAAATCTTCTTTTCATTTCATTTCATTCAAACCAAACATTGGGGCATCGCCAATAGGTATATGCGTACATTTCATCATAAATAAGATATACATTTCTTGGACTTTTCATTTCCACAAGGAGAAGGCAACACTGCGAAATAGATAGTTAAGGTACCATACAACAGATAATATATAACTATTACACAAGATCTTATTCCCAGAGCTCCTCCCATTCCTTCTAGATCAGTCAGCACTCTCTTAAAGAACAGAGTCTAACCAATCCTTGCCACTGCTGCGCCTTCTAAGCCATTTGCTCATTGGAGCCCAGATCTTACGGCCTTTCTTACTGGTACGGCTACCCTTACAGTTATATACTGTTCATTCAACCAACCAAGCCTGGTAGGTAGGGGGCTCGACATCTTTCCACTGAGTGTCGATAAGCAGCTGAGCAACAGCGACCACTATAAATGTAAAGTTCACCTGGGGATTATCAAGTTGCACACTGATATCATGACCCAAAAGCATCAGTAATGGGGTTATGACAACTCTCCTGCCCAATGCTTCATACAGAAATGCCTCAACCCCTTCTAGTAGAAGTGTCAGTTTCCCACACAAAAAGAACATATACATCAAATTGGCTGACCCCTGGGCACATCTAGGGCATTTATCGTCCCCACTCTTGTCCCAATTAAATAGTTTTGCCAGCATAAAGTAAAGGGTGAAAATAGTTTGATAGTAATGGGCTTTCAGGTTGGCAGCAAGAAAAGTATAGCTCTACATCACCATCTCCCAGCTTCCGAGTCCAATTAACTTCAACCTTCCCTAAATCATCAGCGACTTTATCCAGTATGATTTTATAACTGTGTTTTATCCCGTGTTTTGTCCTAGAACGAGGGCACATAACCGCTTCTAGGAGTGGGATTTTTTTAAAGAGAGCTGTTTAATCTGATCCTGGGAAAGATAACTGATAATCCGGATATATTTAAAATATGATCCTGCCGTTACACCATACCCCTCCTGGAGGTCAAAAAATGAACGAGTTTGATTAGGCCAATTTAAATCCCCAATTGTGGTTATGCCTTTTTGCTCCCACTGTTTACCCACCACGTCATAAGACATTGCAGGAAACAGAGAGGACCACCACAGCAGTGAATATCTATTGTAGATGGGTATCTTCATAAATTTCACCACTTTAAACCACACTTTCCATACTAGGATCACACACTTGAATCGGGTTTTCTTGTAATAACTAGCCTCAAGGTGTCTAAGAAACGTACAGCGTGCCGATCGGCCCATGACCAACTCATAGATAGAGGGAATAGCTGTACCATACTCCTGGCCCCTGGTATTTACACCAGCATTTTCCTATAGAAACAGTACCGCCATCTGCTGTAAAAAAAATTGCATAATTGTAACAA
Organism: Lissotriton helveticus; assembly: GCF_964261635.1. Lineage (NCBI taxonomy): Eukaryota > Metazoa > Chordata > Amphibia > Caudata > Salamandridae > Lissotriton > Lissotriton helveticus. Next base: position 1,147,774,358 of record NC_136059.1, on the reverse strand, counting down.
AGGATATTGGGGACCGCCCATCCTCCACCGTCTTGCAGTAGAGTTAATAACTTTAAAGATCGCTGGGTTTTCTTATACCGCCAGCTAAAGTTAATGAAGATAGTCTAATTTCTTTAACAAAGGCCCTTCAATCTCCAAAGGGATGGAGTGAAGCAGATACAAAATCTTAGGGAAAATCATCATTTTGAGAATGTTGCAACTTCCAATTATCGTGACGTGTGGCATATCCAGGCATTTTAAATCTGTACTGATCTGATTAACCATGGGGTTGAGATTTAGTGACCACACGTCACTAACCCTACTGCTGACCCTAACCCCGAGATAAACTGCTACATCCAATCTGCAAGGATCCATAAACTGAGTATTGGAATTGCAGAAAATCTGCGCGTTCCCTGCATTCAAAAGGCATCCGGTTGTCCTACCAAACTTTATATTTCTAACATCGCCATCTCAGGATCTGAAGTCACAATGGCAATATCATCTGCATATGCCATTATATTGGTGTCAAAACCATTGATGTATATTGGCTTTATACACCGATTTTGAAGTAATTGCGAATAAATGGATCGATGTATAAGGCAAACAAGATTGGGAAGCAGGGGCAACCCTGCCTTGTTCATCTGGCAACATGAATACAACCTGACTCTGGGCCCAGGATTTGCAACTTGGCGTAGGGTCTAAAATACATTGCTTGTACAGTTGTAATAAGACCCAGGCCATACCCTTATACGCCAAGACTTCCCATAAATACTGCCAGGACACTCAGTCAAAGGCCTTTTCTGCATCCAGGAGAATCAAGGCCATCTTCTCCCCTAGCACTTCTGTTGCCTCAATTAAGGCGGTAGTGCGCCTAATATGGTCGGTGGTGCCCCTCCCCGGAATAAAAACATGTTGCCAGGGGCAAACTAGGTGAGCTTTGATCCTACTAAACCGCGACGCTAAAATTTGAGAATGAGACTTGGCATCTGAATGGATGAGCGATATAAACCATGAGGAAGCCGGACTATCTGACGGGTTTATCTTTTTTTTTAAGGTCACTATTTCCGTCCCTTGCCAAGAATCCAGTGGAAGCACACAATGTTGTACGCAAATAAACAAATCTAGGAGTAAAGGAGGGAGTTCCAGCTAGAATACCATATACAGTTCTACGGGGATTCTATCAGGACAAGCTGCCTTTCCTGAGGCCATAGAATGTAGGGCATCTACCACTTCCGCCAATGTAATCTCTGCCTCTAACTCCTGTTGCATCTCATCATCAATTCCTTGTGGGTCCGCCATACTATCTATTCAATTAGGAGAGAGAGAGAGAGTGAGTGTCCTCCTGCCGGTATAAATGCTGATAGAAGCATTCAAATACTTTAACAGTATCTTTTAAACTTGAAACATGCCGTCCTTCCTGCCCTTTACTTCCTGAAATACTATTCCTAGCTGACTTATTTTTTGTGTGTAGTGCTATTAGTTTGCCCACAGATTCTCCATATTCATAGCTATCTTCTTTATGTGCCTGATACGCTGCTGCACCCCTCCTATTGTAATAGCTGAGATGAGCTTTAATCATTACTCTTTCTTGCTGCTTGGTTAATTCTGTTGACTGTTGATTTTGGCTGATTGCTAAAGTATGGTCCTTTTCTAAAACTGCAAGTCTACCAATCAAACCCTCCATTTCATCCTTTTCCAATCGCCTATTCTTCCCAACAAAACTAATAACTTCCCCCGCAGGCCAGCCTTAAAACTGTCCTAGACCATACCATGAGAAGTGCTGTACCGGTTCGCATCAAAATATTGTACAATCTACTGCCTAATGTGTTGTATGAAGGAGACATTGTAAAGCAATTTTCTGTCAAATGTCCACTTATGTTTATGTTTATGTTTGAGCCATTTTTAGAGCGCGCAAATACCCGGGGGTGTCTCGGCGCTAGAATACCGAACCATCGCTGAGGTGATAAGTTATACTGGGAAGAGCCAGGTTTTTAGCTTCTTCCTGAAACTAAGGAGGGTTGGGGCGGTTTTAATGTGGAGGGGCAGTGTGTTCCAGAGTTTGGATGAAGAGATGGTGAAACACCTGTCACCCCAGTTAACCGTTTTTGTTCGAGGGACTTTCAGCATATGTGCCGACGAGGAACGGAGAGTTCTTGGGTGATCAAGCGGGCAGAAAGCTGCTCTAAGGAACTGTGGGCCCATGTCATTGAGTGCCTTGTAAGTGATACACAGGGCCGTAAACATTATTCGGCTCCTGACCGGGAGCCAATGTAGATGACGGATGTGAGAGGAAATGGTTTTGGATTTGGGAATGTTTAAAAGGATTAATTGGAGTTGATTGATAACTTTTTTCTGAGCGTTCAATAGAAGAGCATTACAGTAATCGGTTTTTGAAAAACCAATGTGCTAACCAATGTTTTGCCGGCCGATGATGGAAGGTAAGGGAGCAGTTTTTTGATTCTTTTTAGGACGTAAAAAGATGAGGAGACCACTGAATTGACGTGATGTTGAAATGTCAATTTGTCATCAAATATGACTCCAAGGTTGCGAACCTTGGTAACGGGTTGAGGTGGATCTCCTAGCTCCGATGGCCACCAGTGAGAGGACCAAATGGGGTCCAACCTCCCGAATGTCTTCACCTCTGTTTTGTCAGAGTTTAGCTTGAGACAGTTAGATGACATCCAGGAGCTGATGGCCTTCATTCCCATTTGAAAGTTTGCAGCCACTGATGTCCCGTTGTTGTGTACAGAAAGCACAAGTTGGGTGTCATCAGCATAGGTTGTCAGGGCAATTCCGTAAGATTTTATTACTCTCGCTAAGTCCGAAACATAAATGTTAAAAAGTGTCGGACTTAGCGAGGAGCCCTGAGGGACACCACAGGGGAGAGTGAACGTTTGGGAAGTAAAGTCGGCCATTTTGATTGTTTGATGACGATCAGCTAGGAAGGATGCCAGAAGGTCTTTTGCTTTATTCTTGACTCCTATAGCTGAGACACGGTCGATCAAAGTGACATGATCGACCGTGCCGAAAGATCTAGCAATCTAGCAATATCAGTACCGCAGCTCCTCCCTTATCCAGGGTTGTTCTGATTTCATCTGCTGCTTTGAGTAGCGCGGTTTCTGTTCCGTGGCCCCGTCTGAAGCCGAATTGGGTCTCATCTAATAAGTTATTTTTTTCTATAAAGTTAGATAATTGCAGATTCATCGCCTTTTCAAAAATCTTTGCTGGAAAGGGGAGGCAGGCGAGGGGACGGTAGCTGGCAGGGAGAAGTGGATCGAGGGTAGGTTTTTTTTAGAAGCGGCTTAATAATAGCCTCTTTCCATACTGAGGGGTAGATACCGGTTGTGAACATGGAATTGCAGATGGACGTTAAGATAGGAGAGATGGCTTCAGGAATTCGGTTGAGAATGGCAGGGGGACAAGGATCTAGAGGTGATCCTGATTTTGTACCCAGAATGAGTCGGTGAACTTGTTCCTCCGTGACAGCTTCGAAGAACGGGAGGGAAGGTGTATCATTATTAGAAGGGGGATTGGTTGAGGTAATGGGGGGTGCAAGGGAAAAGGCTGAGAAAATATCAGTGACTTTTTCCTTGAAAACAATTGCGAGAGAGTCGTAAAGGGATTGGGTTCCATTGAAGCTGGGGGAAGGTGGGTTAGAGAGATGAGTAACTACCTGAAATAGTTCTTTAGCTGAGTTTTTTGCCTGGGTGATCTGAGAAGTGTAGTAAGATGATTTTTCCATAGTAATAAGGTCTTTGTATATCGAGAGAGCGCTTTTATAGGTGGTTTTTTCTGATTCGTTATAGTGACGGAGCCAGCGTCTCTCGAGGTTTCTACACTGTTGACGCTGCAGTCGAAGGGATTCTGTGAACCATGGGGCTGAAGGGGAAAGTCTGGTGTGATGGCAGGTTTTAGGGGGAGCTAGAGTATGACAAGCCTTATTTAGGCTGTTCAAATAGTTGACGGAAGCTAGAGAGGGATCCTGTTCAGTGGTAGTAATACTGTCAAGCAGCAAAGCTGAAAGGTGGGAAGGTTCGACATTTTTCCAATTTCTTGTCGTAGTAGGAGAGTGGGATGGAGGGTGAGATGACTGAGCTCGTACATCCGGTTGTATTGTGCAATCTACAATTAATGGGTTATGGTCAGGTTAGGTAGCTTCTTGATTTCTACAACATTATACATGAAAGATGATACAAAACAAATAGTCAAACCTAATATATTTACTATGGGATATGAAAAATATTTCTACCCCGCATCTGTGGGGTGCTTATCAGCCCACACATCCAGTAAATCATACCTTGTTTTTAGGGCACCCAAAGCTTTATATACTAATGGCTTCCTCTCATTGTATTTCGACATAAAACCCCAGCGCACATCCAGATTTATATTTAGATCCCCACAGATGACTAATTGGTTCTGGCCAGGATGCCAGCTCAACTTCAAAGTCTTTAAAGACTTTTGGGTCATCCTGGTTCGATCTATAAATACTACAAACTGTCAATCCCAATGGTCATAACACAATCGCCCATCTGGCACATTTATCCTCCAATACCCGTGTACAAGACCCCATGCCATTTCTAACATGAATAGCGACCCCCCCCCCCTTATATTTGAGGTTTGAGTGGAGCACGCTGCCAAGATGTAGCCTTTAATCGTCAAGATATCCTGCTTCCCCCATTGAATGTGTGTTTGCTTCTGACAAATTATATCAAACCCTTGCATTCTAAGAACCTCGGCAAACCTTGCTTGTTTGACCCTATCATTTAAGCCCCCCACATAGATAGTACATATATTTACCTTACCCATTACCAAAGCAGAGGCTGTCCCTTCAGATACTCTCAAGTCCCTTCTCCATCTGAATCTTCTCGTCCACCATATTATACACTCTCTCTGATTTTCCCACCCTTTTTCCATGCCCAATCAATGCACGATGCTCCACCTTCTTCCATAATATCTTCTGTTTGATTTTTCTCCCCTTCTTCCCTGAACCCACCCCCCTCCCTCTGCCCCAAACCCCCTCCCATGCCCCATACCATCATCCCCCAACCCTTCGTGACACCTTCTGTGCCTCACTCCCTTCCCCCCACTTAGTGAGGCCAAAGGACCAAAGATCCTCAGTGATGAGAAGCTGCCAAAACGCCCCCTGGATCCCCCCCTAAATAAAAGCATGAAAAAACACCTGGCCTTCCTAAGTAGATATCTACTAAGCCAGATCAATAGGGAAACCACAGTTATATATGCATTATCCTATTTTCTCTAGATTGATTGGAGATATTCTTTTGCTTGGACTTCGGCGGTAAAGAACTGCGTTTGGCCCTTGCAGATACATTTTAGTTTGGCTGGGTTAAGTAAAAAAAACTGCCCTCCCTTTGCCTTTGCCTGGAACATTGGCATCAATTGACACAATTGCCACCTTTTCTCTACAGGCGCATGACAGAAATTCGGCCTTACAAAAAATTCAGATACCTTTCCTTCCCTTTTCCTATCTGGTCTAGCTAGATCATACCTTGCTTCCCGGGCCAAAAAATTCTTTAAACATATCAGAATAGCTCTGGGTTTGGTTATAGACTGTCCCGATCTCTTCTGCTGATTGAAAGGGAATCTGTGGGCCCTCTCAGCCTCCAACTTCCAGTCCAACTGCATGAGTTACGGGAATGCCTCTGCAAAAGGTTCTACAATAATGTTCCAGACTGGGGGGCGTGGCTAGCAGCCAACGATGGCGGCCGCAGCTTAGGGAGGCTCCTGGGCAGAGGCGGCTTTCCGCGATTATCCGCATTATTATCCTGATCATTGCTGGCGGAAAGGGGCGGACCGGACCCGGGGTCCGTGTGGCGAGCAGCGCTGAAGTTCCTGGGAGCGGCGGCGGCCGGAACGGGCGAAATCCCACGCTCGAGAGGCGGAGGAGGAGCTGGGCCTGACTGCGGCCGGGAAGCCGCGGATTGCCGGTGCCCTTGAATCCGGCCGGAAGTGTCCAGCAAGCGGGGGTGAGTGGCAGGAAGCGCCGGCCCCCCGGACACGACACCCCGACAGCCCCGCAAAAGCTTCCCTCATATCCGCCCAAGCACAGGGCGCACTCAGCGACGGCCCGCTGGCTTTCCCCGGACTCACCTGCACCCACCAGCGGCGAGACGGGAGCGGCGAGGGCTCGACCCAGCGACGCCATTACCCAGCCACACACGGCGGAAGACGCCCGACCCTGGCAGCGGCCGGCAAGGCCATTCAACGGCCGGCTGAGGTGTGCGGCAGCCGCAGCAGACGGGGGCTGCTGAAATTGTAGACTCTCCGGCGGGTGCGCGGGGGGCCATACTCGCGTGGCGCCACCAGCGAGACAAGGGCCTGGGCAGCGCCCACATCGAGGGGACACTGCGGAGTGGTATACTGTGGCTGCCCCGGCCGGCGCGAGTCACGACCTGCAGCGCACCGCCGGACGCCCTCAGTGGAGCCCGGTGCCGGGGGGAGACCCGGCGCATAGCCTGCACGCACTCCTGAAGTGTCGCACCGCTACACAACGGCGGGAAGACGCCACCCCCTGCTGCGGAGACCATATACCTCGACGTAACCTACCGCTGGTGCACAAAGGAGCAGCTCATCACAACCCGCGCACGATTACTCTACCCGCCGGCCTGTTCAATTCGCGAAGGCGCCATGTCCAACAGGGGCCCCAGGAACACCTCCACCCAGGCCAAATTGGACAAATTCGCATACGAGCGGCACTCGCCGCCCCATGACCAACGCAAGACTGGCGGAAAAGCGTCTGAGACGGAGGGGGCGAAAAAGGCCACGCTTGACGATGTCCTGGCTGCACTAGCCCAAGTGCAAACGACGGTGGGGGCCACGGCAACGGAAGTCACCTTGATAAGGGCGGATCTACAGAAGATGAATGAAAGGGTCAAACAGGTCGAGGTGGTCACTAAATCACTGGTTGAAGATGTGTCCGGATTGCAAATAGCGGTGGAACGGCTGCAGGCCGATAACAAACTGCTGAGGGACAAGCTGGACGACCAGGAAGGGCGCTCCAGACGCAACAATGTCCGAATTTTAGGGGTGCCTGAATCAGAAGACACGGGGGCACTGGACCTCTATGTGGAGGACTTGGTCAAGACTCGGCTCAAGCCCAAGGGACTCTCGCACTTCTTCTCCATTGAAAGGGCGCATCGCGTCCCGGGAGGAAAACCCAAGTCCGGGGCCGCACCACGACCGATATTGGCCAGGTTATTCAATTTCCGTGATCGGGATGCCATTCTGCAGGCCGCTAGGGTGGCACCGGCCATCCAAATCCAGAACTCGAAGATTGCCTTTTTCCCAGACTATACGGCTGAGGTGGCTAGGAGAAGGAAAACGTTCCTGGAAGTAAAAAAAACCTTGAGGGACCGAGAGCTGCCGTACTCCATGCTGTTCCCGGCTAAACTGCGGGTGGTAGCGGACAAGAAAGTGTGGATCTTCGACTCCCCTGAAGCGGCCCGGGACTGGCTGGATGGTTGGCACACCGTTGGACGACAGCGCAAAACACACAGACCGGATAGAGCCCGTGGAGGGGACAGCAGAGCGGGCTCGCAAACATCAGGACGAGCGGAAGGAGAGGGACACTCGCCGGCTCATGGGTTCGAGGGAGGAGGCGAGGAAGACTGAACCCGTCCCTGGACCCAGAACACTAAGCAGTCGCCGAACGCCGAACTGACATTTAATTTCCACAGCTGCACGTAGACGCCGGCATGGCTACCCCAAAAGCCTTCAGGGAAGCCGCCTGCCTGGGGAGACGCTCTCCCCCCTACAAGCAAGTACTCTGGTTTTGGGATGGGTAAAGCACTCTGCTAAGTTGGGGTGGCGGGCAGTTGGAGGTCCGTTAAGCAGGGGGGCAGGGAGGGGGGTTTGTTTTGAACTGTTAATGTTAGGAAGGCGCATAATGGGTTGCAGACAATGTTTCAGTACCTATGGGACTCAGCCCACGTTGCTGGGATTGAACAGTGATGCTATGCCCCCATGATGCTTCTGAACACTTTGCTGCGCGACGACGCAGCCGATGCACTGATTACATCTCTGGGGGTCTACATCATGCGCCTCATGCCACCCGATGGCTAACAATCCCGCACCGGCAGAAGGGGTGACTCACTCTGACGCACAATGCCCACCTCTGACCTTGATGTCCTGGAATGTGAGGGGTTTGGGGGACAAAGTTAAGCGGGGATTGGTGTTGACGGCAATTAAGCGCCTGCGACCTACTGTGGCCCTGTTGCAAGAGACACACCTAGTGGGGGGGGCTACGAAGGCCTTGGATAGGCGTGGCTATAAGATGTGGGCTCATTCTGCCTTCACGTCCGGCTCCAGGGGGTCCGGCGTTCTGGTACAGAAGAACTCCCGTTTCATGCCCCTATCAATTAAAACGGATGATCAGGGCTGCTTCGCGGCTGTGCAGGGACAGTGGGAGGGGAAACTCTTCAATTTGGTATCAGTGTATGTGCCACCGGCTTTACATTCGGTCCACCTCCCAAGACTAGGGGACTTCCTTTTAACTCTTCCAGAGGGTGAGACCATACTGGGGGGGGATTTTAATGCGGTCGTAGACCCACACCTAGACAGGTACCCCTCCCCCAACCTGACAGGGGGGGAAACATACTTCCGAAGATTTACCTCAGCCATGGGCATGTCAGACATCTGGAGACACTTACACCCGAGCACGAAACAATACACGTTTCACTCCGCGGTGCATGGCAGCCTGTCTCGCATCGATTACTTCCTGTCACTGGGGGAGGCCCTTTGTCTTGTAGACGCCCTGGAGATTCACCCTCGGGGCATTTCTGACCACTCACCGCTCACACTGACGCTCTCTCTACAGACGAGGGCACGTAAGCGCCTTTACCCCATGCACGCAACATATTTCAAACTCCCACAGGTTCGCAAAGCACTCAAGCAGGCCACAAACCACTACTTTCTCGAAAATACCCATTCGGTGCGCTCCCCGGCTACATTATGGGAGGCCTATAAGACGGTTTTACGGGGTCAGGCCATTAACACTATCTCCGGACACAAGAAACAACAATCTCAGGAGCTGGCCGACCTGGAGATTACGTTAAGAGAGCGGACAGCGACGCACGAGTCACACCCTTCTCCCACTGCCCTGCACGCACTCACACTCCAGCAGCAGCTATACAATGATCACCTGCGGAGGATGGTCAAGGGTCTCTTAACCGACACTCAGAATAGGATCTACGAAGTGGGGGACAAAGCAGGGAAAATGCTGGCGTGGCTCGATAAACGTGAGGGTAGCTCCAGGGGGGTCCGATGTCTAAAAGATGAACAAGGGGAGACACACACGGATCCAAGGCGCATAGTGGACCTACTCGCGTCCCATTTTGAGCGAGTGTACACCCCGACTAGCACGATTACACCTGAGAGTGCCAGGGCGCTCCTGGCGCCAATTGAGGTTCGGACCCTCTCACCGGAGGTGTCGAGCGAGCTAGAGGCAGACATCACCGCCGACGAGATCCAACTGGCCATTAAGGCGCTAAACCCGGGCAAGGCACTAGGACCGAATGGGATACCCATAGAATGGTATCAAGTGATGCCGGACACCCTCAGCACGCATCTGCTGGGGATGTTCCAGGACTGCCTGGAGAGGGGTTCCCTTCCACCGGACCAGCGGGTGGCTACCATAATACCTATCCCCAAGCCGGGTAAACCCCCGGAGGACTGCTCCTCCTATCGGCCAATTTCATTATTAAACGCGGAGGTGAAAATCTTGGCCAAGCTTCTGGCGCAGCGGATCCTGCCCCATCTGTCCTCAATTATACACCCGGATCAGTCCGGGTTTATGCCGCACAGGAACACAGCACTAAATTTGCGGCGATTGCATGGTATCCTGTCCAAAGCTGACACCATCACCACACCGGCGGTGGTCCTGGCTCTTGATGCCAAAATGGCATTTGACCTGGTGGAGTGGGAGTACCTTTTCGAAACACTGACGCATATGGGGTTCGGGCCTCGCTTTCTAGCGTGGGTAAAACTGCTGTACGCGGCCCCGATGGCTCATGTGGTGGCGAACGGCCACATTTCCCGCACTTTCCCGCTGGGTCGAGGCACGCGGCAGGGGTGCCCTTTGTCGCCCCTGTTGTTTGCCATCTCCTTGGAACCACTCGCGACTCTCATACGTGCCTCCCCCCTCCTCAAGGGTATACCGGGGAGCGGGGGCTGGGAGGACCGCCTGTCCCTCTACGCGGACGACATGCTGTTGTATCTAACAGACCCTGGGGAGGGAATACCGGCCTTGCTACGCATTTGCGATACATACGGCAGGATCTCGGGCTACACGTTAAATTGGTCTAAATCAGAGCTTTATGTCCTACGGGGTCCGGCTCCTGACCTCGGCGATACTTGCCCGCTGCGATTGGCAGGAACGTCCTTTAAATATCTAGGCATACACGTCACTAGGGACCCGGCTGAATTCATGGACAAGAATCTAAAGCCGCCCCTGGATAGACTCAAGCGGGATGTGGAATTCTGGTCCGGCCTGCCGCTAACACTTCTCGGCAGAGCGGCGCTTTACAAGATGATGGCGTTGCCGCGCTTCCTTTACGTCCTTGACAATTCACCCTACCCGGTGCCGCCCAAGTTCTTCCAGAAAGTAGCGGCTCTGGTTTCCACCTTGCTGTGGGGCAACCTCCCGGCACGAGTGGCACAATCCAAGCTGCACAGGGACTGGTATGACGGGGGCATTGCGCTACCGAATCTGAAACTGTATTACTGGGCCGCACAATTGAGGCCCATTAATCATTGGATACACGCACCACATACCGAGCCGGCATTTCACTCGGACAGGGAACAGTTGGGCGCTGACAGTCTGCTGGGTCCGCTATATAATTACTGCAAGGTGCGTACTCTAGTCGGCCCCACCAAGTTAACGGTGCAGATATGGCATGCAGCTACGGCGGCTCTGGGCTGGAAGGGGAAAATCACAAAGATGACCCCGCTGTGGGACTCTCGCGCATTAGGTAACCTGCGGAACACCAAGGGATTCGCACAATGGGACAGGATAGGCATCTCCGTGGTGGGTGACCTGTGGGAGAGGAATGAGGTGGTCCCCTTTGCCCGACTGAAAGAACTCTACGAGCTCAACGACAGGGAGCTATACAGGTACATCCAGGTCCGTCATGCACTACTCGCAGCCATTCCCGCAGACACCCAACTCCCAGAGTCCTCGCCCTTGGAGGATCGCCTACTCACGGAATTCATGCTAGAACGGGCTACGTCCCTCATTTACCGTAAGCTCCTCAATAATGGCCCTGACCCTACGTTACATCTGAAAGAGAAGTGGGAGGGGGAGGTTGGCGACATGGATGACCATGACTGGAACGCAGCTCTTGGGTCACCTAAAGAAATAGGCATCTCGGCACGCATGCGGCTGGTGCAATTTAAGATCCTGCACAGGGTTTATTATACAAGGACAATGTTGCATCGCATACATAGAGCGCCCCATCCCTACTGTTTGCGTGGGTGTGGGGAGGAAGGCACATTCTTTCATACTATATGGGATTGCCCCAAGATCCAGGAATACTGGAGACAAGTACTCCGCACACTTTCGCAGGCGTTAGATCACTCCATATTGCCAGACCCGAGGAGGTGCCTGCTAAATATTTGGGAACCTACCGACTTGACCCGGTACAAGCAACTTTGGGTCACGGCGGGGCTAATGGTTGCCAAACGCGACATAGCGCAACGATGGGGGGCAGCTGAACTCCCAACCAAGTCCCAGTGGTGCGTGAACATGGATCGAGTGATGTTGACCGAGCGAGCGGTGTACGTCAACCGCGCCTGCCCCGGGAAATGGAATAAGATATGGCTGAAATGGAATGAGTACAGGGGGGACATCTGTGAACCCTTGCGAGAGGATGTGGTGGATGATTCTGACGATGAGGGCGGGGAGGGCTGAACACGGGCGGGGGGAGGGGGAGTGGAGGGAGAGTGGGGCGGCTGCGGCGGGTTGCCTCTCAGAACCTAGACGAATGAGTCCGAGGGGGTGGAGGCGGGAGGGGTGAGTTGAGACATGTGCGCACTGGGTGGGCTGTCGAGATCCCAAACTTCCAAGAGACGCTAACGAATTGTGGCGCACTGATTCGTGTCTGACCTTACCGTCCTTCCTAACGGTTGTTGTTTTATGTTTGTTGTTTTCCAAAACAAAAAAAAAACGAAAAATTTCCACCAAAACCTTAAACTACTGCATTGGATAATTTGCTCAATTGGCACTTTATTGTTTCAGCTCTCTACATCAAGACTTTTATTGATAATGTGGTTTGGTTGTCCCTTTTTGCTGAAAATCTCTGTATGCAATGATCCTGAGATAGCGGCCGGCCCTATGGGTTGTAGGCATCCCGCTGTGTGCTCTGCAAAGTGAAATAAAGGTTTTGGAAAAAAAAAAAAAAAAAAAAAAATAATGTTCCAGACTTCCGTTCCCTCCATGCCTTCAGGAATACCCAGGACTCTCAACTTTTTTATTCTCACACGATTTTCCAGGTCGGTTAACTTCCAGATAGTATTGTCCTTCTGTGCTCTTAGAGAAACTGTGAGGCAACTTTGGGGGACAAGCTGGTCCTCCAGTGTTGAGATCCCAGCTTTTGCCTCCCCAATCCTTACTGCGAACTCTGAACAGGACTTCGCGACCATGGGGATAGAGTTCTGCATCTGGAGGCAAACGCCGTGGGTCTTTAGGCTCTCCGTCCGAGTCTCCTCCCTGTGAGCCACAATGCTCTGATAGATGATGGAGAGCGGGATTTCCTCTGGATTTTCCATCGTCCCGGTCCCTGTAGCTGCCTCTCCAGTACCCACATCTCTACCCTTCCTCAGATTAGGGGAAAAGGAGTAGACCCATACTAACGAGCCAACAGGCCCCTTAGACTTAATCATGGATGGCTCTCCGTGCTCTTTCTGTTTTCGGACAGATGAAGGGCCAATTGCAGATTTGCCACCTGGATCCCCCCTTCGACATGTAGGCTGCTTGTGTCACTCTCATCACTGTGACTGAGTTATTTTCCTGTCCACCCCTTTCCCAGGCTCTCATCGCCTGAAGAGTTAGAGTGGTCAGACAATGAGTAAAACTTGTCCCCAAAGTCCACCTCTTTTATAGGTTCTGGATTGTACCAGCCACAAGCTTGGTCCCCCCAAATTGAGGCATTAGAGCTCCCTGATTTGGCTTTGTCCCCGGATCTGTTCCCACCAGGGGATCTATCAAGAGTCCCCATTTCTGATCGGGATATTTGCAGGCATTCTCTCTCCCGAGCGGTCTTTTGGGAGATTACTGGCAAAGTACCCCCTGGCCCCCCTCCAACAAAAGGTCCCTCATCAATGTCAGGGTTTTCCCATGCTCTGAGCCCCCTGTGCTCCTCCCCAGTCTCCCCATTTCCATCACTCACCTCTTTGCCACAGAGAGAGATTGGAGAGGTGACCTGGTGAGTCACTTCAAGCTCAGCAAGGGGCTCCCCATCACGCTGGCCTTAGCTACAGCTCCATCATCAGCCTCCATCTCGCCAACTGGCAGCCTTCTAGTCTTTGCCGTCTGGGCTTTGAAAAGTGCCAGCACCGTTTTCGTGCCACGGGCGGAGGAGCCTGTTTTCAAAATCGGCTCTCCAGAAACGAAAGACACGCCTCTGGCCGCCCTGTGAGTACCGGCTCCTGCACCAACCCCTACACCTGTTGCTTTCGCAGTGGTCATCACTATGGGCGGTCCATGACACTTTGCACCTCTCACAGTCTTTGGAGGCATAGGGAGTGCTGCGCGAGTCGACCAAATCCAGAAAAGCAAAGGACCCGCGTTGACGAACCGCGAAGGCTCCGGCAACTCGTAGTGCTTCAAACACAGCCTCCAGATCATGCCAGACAGGGAGAAATCAGCCGTGGACCTGTCCCATCCAAGCAAGAAGGTAGGAGGGGGGAATTGATCAAGGGGTAGAAGCCAGCTTACTCGACCGTGAGTGCGGCCGCCATCTTGCCTCTTTATTTTATACTGTGCATTACCAGATTTACAACATTTTGTAAAACTAGGAATGCATCAGAATCCTATGCGTCCCCAGGTAAGGCGTAGGAATGGCGCAACGAGGAGAAGTACTTTTATTTCTTCTCATTTTTTCCTCTTTCTATGCATGCTGCATTCTGCAGCACCCATACAATGAGGAAAATGCACTTAATTAATGTTTTTGTGCAGGAAGGTGTTCCTTCCTGCACAAAAGCAATCATCCTCGCAGCACAGGCACTTTTGCAAAACGATGCAAGGGTGCCTGCGCTGGCTCATGGCAGCCAATTGTGGTCCAGCACAGGGGAAAGCACAGGGATGCGTTATATTGTTGTTAATGTAATGTAATGTAACTTATAAAGCACAGTCTCCTGCCCTTGGGGCGTCTTGGCGTTATCGAAAATCTGATTAGGCTGAGATAGGTGATGATAAATGATGATAACCCCTGCTCACCCCCTTGGTAGCTTGACACGAGCAGTCAGGCTTATCCCAGAGGCAATGTGTAAAGCGTTTGCACAATAAACACACACAGCAGCAACACACTAGGCACACCACAAAAGGAACTCCACACAAAGTTATATAAAAAATAGCCTTTGTATTATCATAAACACATTAGAAACATAATCACACATTTACACAGTGCCAACTCGCACAAGCAATATTCACAGAGGGACTATATACAGGACCGGGCCAATCGGGCCACGGTCAGAACCATCAGAACAGGTAAGTATAAACCACAACCAGTAACTACTGGTACAATAATGACCTAAGCATTATCACATTATCATTGACACCCTCCTAAAGTATCATAGCATGACATTAGGCAGAACCACATTAGCGTTAGACACCCTCCTAATCATAAACACATTACGCAATAGGCCTCACCAGCATAAACACATTATGCAATAACCTCGTAAGAAGCATAGACATCCTTAGAAGCATTGACCATGGTGCATAAATCACATTATACATACATCATTGTAGGCATACCATCACGCATAAATCACATTACGCCTAGACCTCATATCCATATGAGGCATAAACACATGATGAAAGGGGCATCATATTAGGGCTTTGTGCCCTACCAACAGCAAACCTGTCCCCCAGGCCAACTGGCCTACACTAGGGCTCCAATGCCCTATGTCGAGAAAAGTCAGACTCGCATGGCGCAGTGAGTGCAGAACGCCCGACCGGAGGCTGCACCGGTGCGCATGGACAGCTGCGGCTCCCGGTCCCGGCATGGAGTGCAGAGCCGCCCACAGGGACAAGGACGAGGAGGGCGCAGCCCCGGGCGGGAAGGAGGGCGCAGCCCCGGACCAGGAGCGCCCTGCAGCCCCTATCGCTGCCCCAGCCTCGCAGCTCACGCTAATCGTTGGTGGTTACCTGTACATAACGCAGTGGCAGATGGAGCAGCGCTACCCAGACTCGCTTCTGGAGGGCAGGGTGATTGGCCGCACGCCCTTTCTGCTAGACACCGATGGCCACCACTTCTTGGACCGCGACAGACTGCTCTTCAGGCACATCCTCAACTTTTGCTCATGGACAATACGGCTATGACTTTAAAACCGACTGCCCTCCCCATCCTGACTCTCTTGCTCATTTCCCCCACTAGTTACCCTCCGCGAAATTTGCTCTTGGTTTTTTGGGAATTTGATTCCTTGACTTTCTGACTTGGACTCTTATGCTCCCCGCCATTTTGTGACTTTCTTCTTTGACTTCCCTATCCCTGATCTGCCATCTTAGTGATCTTTGACCCCTTCCTCTGTCCCAGCTGGTTTCCAGCCGGGCGACATTTCTATCCTCTTGGACCTACTCCTCATTGTCGATCTTGTTAATATCTCTGGTCCCTCTCCCGTTTAGTTTCTCTCTCACTTTCCTGTCCTTATCTGCCTTCCTTTCCCTTTCTTTCTGTTCTTCCCCCTCTTCCTTCCCCTGCCCCCTGAACACCTGGCTGAACGATAGCAAGAAATCCCTGCTCTGGAAATATGTAATATATGATTGTCCAAGCTGTTAAAATGTAATCCTGAATGAATTTGCAATTTGTATATATATATTTTTATCTCCAACCACTAGTATATGTAGTCGACCTTTGTACTTACTACCATTTCTATGTGATTTTAGAGTTTATCTGTTTGTATCTCTTCCTTGAGTGACTTTACAACTTGTACATTTGCAATTTTTCCTGTTGATATCTCCTATGTAACTCATGTAATCCAAAGTAACGCAACTGGTTCTTATGTAAAGCGCTCTGACACTTTCGGGTAATGTTTGCGCTATATAAAATCGCAATAAATAAATAGACAGTGATTTGGTGGGAGTAAGGCAAAAACGTAGAGAAGAAACATCTACTCCTGATTGAAAAGCCAGGTTTTTAAGGCTATTCTAAAGGAGAGTAAGGAGAAGCAGTTTTTAGTGTTAATGGGAGATTGTTCCAAAGTATAGCAGTGGCCCTAAAAAATCTCTTTAAACCCCAGGTAGCTTTTCTAAAACGGGGGACGATCAAGTTCCTTGCAAGGCCTGATCGGAGTGTCTTTGCTGGAACATACCACTTCAGTTTCTTTTTTAAATGGTCTGGCCCAAGTACGCGAAGATTTATAGGCCAAGCAGAGAGCTTTGAAACTGCATCGTTGTTTGACTGGCAGCCAATGCAGTTTCCCAATTGCTCCTCTTGCTGACTCGTACTTCGGAATTTTGCAAAGGAAGCGAGTTGCCGTGTTTTGCAATACCTGAAGCCTCTTAACATGTCCTATTGCAAGCATGAGGTATATAATGTTGCAGTAATCAATCCTCGTAAAGATGAGTGCCAGTGTTACCATTTTGAGCAGTTCAGGGGGCAAAAATGTTTCTTTTTTTAATTAACCTTAGGAAACAAAAGGCTGCAGAGGTTATTTTATTTACTTGGTCCCTAAACTTTAGTTCCTTGTCTACCACGAATCCTACATTTCTGTCTTTGTTTGAAGGTTCGGGTAGAGAGTCCACCTCAGGAGGCCACCAGTCTGGTGTCCAGAAGAAGGGGTTCTTGCCAAAAATGATGACCTCCGTTTTATTGCCATTCAATACGACGCATCCCTGTGCTTTGATATTGACGCAGCTTGGTGCAGCAAAATGACTTGCAGTGCTACACTGCATAATTTTATTGTAGATGAGGCCTTATGTATCTGTGTGAGTGGCTATGTAGGTGAGTGAGTGGGCACATGAGTAGTTATATTGACGTGTGAATGAGTATGTAAGTGGTTTTGTGAAAGTTGTGTAAGTGGCTGTATGGGTGAGAGAATAGCTTTGTTAGTAGCTGTATGGGTGAGTGAGTGGTTGTGTGAGTGGCTCAATGGGTGTGTGATTGTGGAAGTGGCTAAATGGGTGTGTGAGTGGTTTTGTGGTTGTGTGAGTGGCTGTATGGTTCTGTGAGAGACTGTATGGGTGAGTGGTTGTGTGGGTGGCTGCATGAGTGAGTGAGTGTGTGTGTAGGTAGTTGTTGGGTCTGTGAATAGGTTTGTGCATTCTGCAGCACACATACAAAGAGGAAAACTACATTAATTAATGTTTTTGTGCAGGAAGGTGTCCCTTCCTGCACAAAAGCAATCATCCTCGCAGCACAGGCACTCTTGCAAAACGATGCAAGGGTGCCTGCGCTGGCTCATGGCAGCCAATTGTGGTCCAGCGCAGGGGAAAGCTCAGGGATGCGTCATTTTGTTGTTAATAGGACTCATCCCTGTGCTTTGAAATTGACGCAGCTTGGTGCAGCAAAATGGCTTGCAGCGCTGCACTGCATCTTTTTCTTGTAGATGAGGCCCTATGTATCTGTGTGAAAGGCTATATAGGTGAGTGAGTGATCTCATGAGTAGATATATTTATGTGTGAATGAGTATGTAAGTGGTTTTGTGAAAGATGTGTAAGTGGCTTTATGGGTGAGGGAATATCTCTGTTAGTAGCTGTATGGGTGAGTGAGTGGTTGTGTGAGTGGATGTGTGATTATATCAAGTAATTGGCTATATAGGCGTGTGAGTGGGTGTGTAAGTGGCTGTATGGGTCTGTGAGTGGTTTTGTGGTTGTGTGAGTGGCTGTAAGGGTCAGTGAGAGGCTGTATGGGTGAGTGAGTGGTTGTGTGGGTGACTGTATAAGTCAGTGAGTGTGTGTGTAGGTTGTTGTATGGGTCTGTGAATAGGTTTGTTAATGGCTGTGTGGGTGTGTGAGTGGGTTTTTGAGAGATTGTGTGGGAGTGTTAGTGGGTGTGTGAGTGGTTCAGTGGAGGATGTCATGAGTGATGTTATCAGTGATGTCACTGACCATGTAAGAGTGATGTAATATGTGAGGTCATAAGCAGTGCATTGAGCGCGTAAATTATACTTAGTTCAGGTTACTAAAACTGCTGCATTTCAGTGGTTTTGTACAAGTGAAATCTGAGCCTAAATATAACGTCCCTGTAGCCTTTGTTTTTTCAGTGAATTTCTAAAGTTTTTTAAAAATTCTATTTCCTAACTATACCATCCCTGTAACCTTTGTTTTTTTTCAGTGAATGTCTATGCTTTTTAAAATTCTATTTCCTAACTAGAACATGAGATATCATAGCAAGAATCACGCAAGATGCTTCTGGTGCTTGGTTACAACAAACCTTGAATGAGGGACATATATGGACACATAGAAACTTTATAAGCAGGCACATTTTTACATTTAATTCTATGTTCTGATATATAAAATTGTCTCATATTCTCGTTAATTGGTTGCCGTTGGATGCTGCTGGCTTCCTGGCAGACATTTGTAATAAGAGATGGCGCATACTAGACATGCTACCCTGGAATGATTGGCTTTGAGCAGGAAGTAGCACTGCCTTTGTAATTTTTTCCAGGGTTGGTGCCTGGGGCATTAATGTTGTTATTGTATGCAATGCTTGATATGTGACCAATATTTGCATTGCGCATGCAGCACTGGTATGGCCCTGTAACGCTTTGTATTTTTTTGAATACATATTTGCGTGTAGCTCTGTGGGTTTCTGTACAAGTCAGCAACAAACCATGTATAAGCACAGCAACTTGCCTGTCTAAGACGTTTGCAAGCTTCAAGGCACTGTCCAGGCGTGAAACAGATATAGCGCGGATGTTAGGTCAGAGCTAATATGCATATCTGTTTTATATATCACTAGCAGCCCGTCCCGACGTTGTCCGGTAGCAATCAGGCTTCTGGGCCCCGACGTTGTCTCAGGCTTCAGGGCCCCGCCCGCCCCGACGTTGTCCGTGGGTCCCCCGGAGCGCAACCGCCACTTTCAAGGCCCCCAATGAGCCGCACACGGGCCGCTTCACCTACCTCAGCCGCCGCTCCTCCCCGCCTGTCCGCCGCTTCTCACCGCCTGTCCGCCGCTCCTCACCGCTCCTCCCCGCCTGTCCGCCGCTCCTCCCCGCTCTCATGTCCGCCGCTCCTCCTCGCGCTCCTGTACGCAGCACCTCCCCGCGCTCCTGATGTCAGCACGCACGTCGCGGCCGGCGCTACTTCCAAGGGACTACTTTTTTTTTAATCATAAATATTTAAAGAACGTATATTTTTTTTTTTTATATAGCCTATGTCCATCTGCAGACCCTGTAAATGTAAATGTAAATGTAGTTGAGCTTATATAGCGCACAGCTACCCGCAGTGGGTTTCCCGGCGCTTGCTTAGGGAACCCGTCCTGGTATTCCCCTGTGAGATAGCAGGGTATCCACAAGGTGAAAGTCAGGCATCCCGCCGCGAGGGGCCGTTGTGGAGATTAAGCAAGCTGTTGCTCAGAGTCGCAGAGTGTGAACCCGTGAGTCGAGGAGGCACCGGGGCGAGAATTGTCGAGTCCGTGGAATTTTTAGCCCAAGACCCGCCGAGGCGGGGAATTGAACCCTGGTCCAGGACCGATCTCAGCTTCCGGGTCTGCCGCCTCTAACCCCTGAGCCACACTTCTCCACCCTGACAATTACAACGATGTATCGGGTGTTTGGATTGGTGCTGTGGTTCCTGAGTTTACCCGCCTCAAAGGTTCAAAGTTCTCTCTTTATAATAGTAGTATAGATATAGATATAGATATATATATATATATATATATATATATATATATATGTATGTATATATATATATATATGTATATATATATATATATATATATATATATATATATATATATATATATATATATATAAAGTCTAAACAGGAAGCCCCAAATTAAAGCAAAGCCACACGAAATTCAGATCAGCACGTTTATTTGCATCCATTTCACTGCTCGCTCCTTGACAGCTTTCAGAGCAATCTTTGAACATGTAAAGCCTGACGCGTTTCAGGAAATAATCCTTTCTTCAGAGGCATTGTTCACGAAGGGCTGGAAGAGCAGTTTTTGGCCGTGTCTGCTCATATAATCACTGGCACCTGCCACAGTGGGCGTGGCTAAATCGCAAAGCCTTCTGTGCCTTGTAGTACGCTGGCCCTCTTCCCACAGTGGGGCCACTCAACAGTCCTTGCAATTTGAACCAAGTATTCACCAAGTGGAGTAAAGTAAAGCGCTGTAAGCCCTCAGATTGCGCTTTGCAGCAGTGAATTTGTGCTCAAGGCAGCACCACCTGCATTGGAGCTGCTCTTGTCTTCGTTCCGTCTTTGCAAGCCCCTTCTCAGAGCCTGCACGAACCCTTCGTAAGGTGGGCCTCGCTTCTCGACTGGGCAAACAGCCGATATCCATATAGTCTAAACAGGAAGCCCCAAATTAAAGCAAAGCCACACGAAGTTCAGATCAGCACGTTTATTTGCATCCATTTCACTGCTCGCTCCTTGACAGCTTTCAGAGCAATCTGCAGCCGGCGCTACTTCCAAGGGACTCTTTTTTTTAAATCGTAAATATTTTAAAGAACGTATATTTTATTTTTTTATATAGCCTATGTCCATCTGCAGACCCTGACAATTACAACGATGTATCGGGTGTTTGGATTGGTGCTGTGGTTCCTGAGTTTACCCGCCTCAAAGGTTCAAAGTTCTCTCTTTATAATAGTAGTATAGATTAACCAAGTGTATCTAGGCACTGGAATAGAGGCTGCAATGATGCATACTTTTATAGAGCCTATTACACCTTTGTTGCGCTGTAAATAACAGGCATCTATTCAATAATTTACCTTTCATAAACATCGAAAAGATGAACAGCAGAGCGGGCAGGAATTCCACATACTGACTTCCTTCAGATCTCGGCAGAGGGAGCATTAACCCCCTAAGCTGTGTCACTGGCTGCCACAAGTTAGAGGGGCATGTGAGCTGCAGTGCTATGCCAATGTTTTACCATATTGCGGGGGCAGTTGCTTGAATGCGATTGGGTGTTGGCCACCTCAAGGTGACTGAGCACTTTAATTCTCGACTTCTTTTCTGAACCCAATGAGAAGGGATTGCTCGAGAAGGGGGCTTTGGGGTTGCGACATTGCTGTTTTGGGACAGGATTTGCTCATGGGTGCTCCTTGGCTTACAGGTTTTAATTCTAGAAAGTCCTGGAGGCAGCTTTCAGTTTATCTGAAACCATCTGCCACTCCTCCCTGTCCTCGGTTTTTGCTCGTAGTTCCTTTGAGCCCTTACGGGGCCATTGTAAGACAGTCAAGGTGATTTATGGACGTGTAACCCTAGAGCCTAATCTAGAGTTTCTGAACCTTACACAGTACCTGCAGCTCCGAATAGGTGGTAAGGCTGGGGCAAAGTATTTCGCCTAACAGGATCTGTCAACTTCTCAGAAGCATCATGCTAACTGCAAAAGATTCTCCATACTTCCAGCAGCATGCCAGTCTCTGGCAGGCACTGCCCATATCCATGGCATGAGGACCAGCACCTTTGCTTTGATCAGACTGTTGGACCAGGATACAGAGAACCTTGAATACAGGCACACAAAGTGTCTAAATGTGCTATTTGTTCTGTCGAATTGTAAACATAAAAAATGTACTGTGTGTGGAAAAGGTGCCTGAAAAAGCCTAGAAAATGTGACGGAAATATGGGCGCGTAAATGATGTGTCATTCTAAGAGCACAGTGTGTGGGTCCAGTGTACAGCAAACCGCACACTGCTAATTAAATAAGGGGCAGGTCTAAAATGAACTTTTGGGTGGCATTTAATGTCATTACAAACAATATAGCATGCTAAACTAATAATTTTCATAAATAACTGGTTTAACCCCCAAACGTTGGGCCAATGAGTTTCGTTGTTTGCTGGCTTTTGGAACTTCACATGTCCATATGGACATTACAGAAAAAACTTTAAGCATTTGTTCCTTTTTTTGGACTTCCCTAAAACAGTGCTAAGTGTCTCTGACTCTCTGGCACCCCTCCACACCCCAGGATAGCAGCCGCACCCACACCCTTCCAAGCCCCCAGAACAGCAAACCCCTAGGTTTCCCAAGACACCCCACCCCTCCATGTCCCCTGAACAACAGTCCCCCACATGCCCTCCACACTCCCAGGACACCACCCCATTCCTTGCTGACAGCACTGGGTGATGCTGTTTCCTGCCCACTTCATTCCCCCTTAATTCCCACCCATTGCCACCGCTGGCTGCTGTACGTTTGCTGGCTCTGACAGGTCGCATTACTGTTCCTAAAAGGTCCGACTCTTCTTTCAGCGTGCACACAGCGCATCTCACCAGAGATTGGATTGCACCTAGTTTTAAGTTGTAGCCCCGGGGAGGTGTTGGTCCCCGGGGCCCGGGTGGCCTGCATGCCCCCCCCCCCAGCAATTTATTTATTACTAGCCCTGGTGGGGTGGTGGTTCCCAGATCCCTGTGGTCCACTCGGCCCACATCTATTTTGCATAGCCCCAGGGAGGTGGTAGTCCTCAGGGCATAAAAATGCCCACGGAGGGGGGCATGTGTGCCCCCTCCTTATATTTAATAAAGGAGGCATTCTCCCGGGACCTGGCCCACCGGGGCCTATAATGTAAGGAAGCACAAGAGCTTTTTATTTTTTGCTGCTAATTCACAAATATTGCAAATTTGCTGCACATTTTTTTTTCAAAAAATACTTTTATGTTGTGGCGGGGTTCCAGGGAAACCCCAAGACTATGGCTTGGTGGTCTAGGTATTTCAACCCCTTTTCTTTTTTTTATGTTTTTTTGTGGTACTCGGCTGAAGTTGAGTCCCAAGATAGCTGCCAACACTTTCTGAATGAAGTGTTGGTAGCCAATCAGTGCTCTACATTTTCCTGCAAAGGCTCGTTATTATTTGCAAAGTCCCCACTGCAACAGATATCACTATCTTGATTTTCTTAAATTTCTCAACAACTACTCAACAGATTTAGTACAAAATGGGTCGCACTCCGACTCCACCCACCAGCAGGTGTGCCCCAGGAGCATCATGGTCGATGCAGTCTTTAGATAGCGAGTGCGCTATATTGAAGAAAAGTGTGTCGTAGCAAGGTTGCAGCACCAACTCTGGACACCGGTGTTTCGGAATAGTTGTTCCTCGTCAGCAGAGTGTAGGTATTCGGGGTTAGCTGTGCAGGCTGCCAAATGTTCTCAGGTATGTACCTCTCACGGCGCGGGTGCGGGATCCGAGCTCGTCAGCCCAAGCTCAAGGGAGCTTATCAAAGTACAAAATGGGTCGCACTCCGACTCCACCCACCAGCAGGTGTGCCCCAGGAGCATCATGGTCGATGCAGTCTTTAGATAGCGAGTGCGCTATATTGAAGAAAAGTGTGTCGTAGCAAGGTTGCAGCACCAACTCTGGACACCGGTGTTTCGGAATAGTTGTTCCTCGTCAGCAGAGTGTAGGTATTCGGGGTTAGCTGTGCAGGCTGCCAAATGTTCTCAGGTATGTACCTCTCACGGCGCGGGTGCGGGATCCGAGCTCGTCAGCCCAAGCTCAAGGGAGCTTATCAAAGTACAAAATGGGTCGCACTCCGACTCCACCCACCAGCAGGTGTGCCCCAGGAGCATCATGGTCGATGCAGTCTTTAGATAGCGAGTGCGCTATATTGAAGAAAAGTGTGTCGTAGCAAGGTTGCAGCACCAACTCTGGACACCGGTGTTTCGGAATAGTTGTTCCTCGTCAGCAGAGTGTAGGTATTCGGGGTTAGCTGTGCAGGCTGCCAAATGTTCTCAGGTATGTACCTCTCACGGCGCGGGTGCGGGATCCGAGCTCGTCAGCCCAAGCTCAAGGGAGCTTATCAAAGTACAAAATGGGTCGCACTCCGACTCCACCCACCAGCAGGTGTGCCCCAGGAGCATCATGGTCGATGCAGTCTTTAGATAGCGAGTGCGCTATATTGAAGAAAAGTGTGTCGTAGCAAGGTTGCAGCACCAACTCTGGACACCGGTGTTTCGGAATAGTTGTTCCTCGTCAGCAGAGTGTAGGTATTCGGGGTTAGCTGTGCAGGCTGCCAAATGTTCTCAGGTATGTACCTCTCACGGCGCGGGTGCGGGATCCGAGCTCGTCAGCCCAAGCTCAAGGGAGCTTATCAAAGTACAAAATGGGTCGCACTCCGACTCCACCCACCAGCAGGTGTGCCCCAGGAGCATCATGGTCGATGCAGTCTTTAGATAGCGAGTGCGCTATATTGAAGAAAAGTGTGTCGTAGCAAGGTTGCAGCACCAACTCTGGACACCGGTGTTTCGGAATAGTTGTTCCTCGTCAGCAGAGTGTAGGTATTCGGGGTTAGCTGTGCAGGCTGCCAAATGTTCTCAGGTATGTACCTCTCACGGCGCGGGTGCGGGATCCGAGCTCGTCAGCCCAAGCTCAAGGGAGCTTATCAAAGTACAAAATGGGTCGCACTCCGACTCCACCCACCAGCAGGTGTGCCCCAGGAGCATCATGGTCGATGCAGTCTTTAGATAGCGAGTGCGCTATATTGAAGAAAAGTGTGTCGTAGCAAGGTTGCAGCACCAACTCTGGACACCGGTGTTTCGGAATAGTTGTTCCTCGTCAGCAGAGTGTAGGTATTCGGGGTTAGCTGTGCAGGCTGCCAAATGTTCTCAGGTATGTACCTCTCACGGCGCGGGTGCGGGATCCGAGCTCGTCAGCCCAAGCTCAAGGGAGCTTATCAAAGTACAAAATGGGTCGCACTCCGACTCCACCCACCAGCAGGTGTGCCCCAGGAGCATCATGGTCGATGCAGTCTTTAGATAGCGAGTGCGCTATATTGAAGAAAAGTGTGTCGTAGCAAGGTTGCAGCACCAACTCTGGACACCGGTGTTTCGGAATAGTTGTTCCTCGTCAGCAGAGTGTAGGTATTCGGGGTTACCTGTGCAGGCTGCCAAATGTTCTCAGGTATGTACCTCTCACGGCGCGGGTGCGGGATCCGAGCTCGTCAGCCCAAGCTCAAGGGAGCTTATCAAAGTACAAAATGGGTCGCACTCCGACTCCACCCACCAGCAGGTGTGCCCCAGGAGCATCATGGTCGATGCAGTCTTTAGATAGCGAGTGCGCTATATTGAAGAAAAGTGTGTCGTAGCAAGGTTGCAGCACCAACTCTGGACACCGGTGTTTCGGAATAGTTGTTCCTCGTCAGCAGAGTGTAGGTATTCGGGGTTAGCTGTGCAGGCTGCCAAATGTTCTCAGGTATGTACCTCTCACGGCGCGGGTGCGGGATCCGAGCTCGTCAGCCCAAGCTCAAGGGAGCTTATCAAAGTACAAAATGGGTCGCACTCCGACTCCACCCACCAGCAGGTGTGCCCCAGGAGCATCATGGTCGATGCAGTCTTTAGATAGCGAGTGCGCTATATTGAAGAAAAGTGTGTCGTAGCAAGGTTGCAGCACAAGAGCTTTTTATTTTTTGCTGCTAATTCACAAATATTGCAAATTTGCTGCACATTTTTTTTTCAAAAAATACTTTTATGTTGTGGCGGGGTTCCAGGGAAACCCCAAGACTATGGCTTGGTGGTCTAGGTATTTCAACCCCTTTTCTTTTTTTTATGTTTTTTTGTGGTACTCGGCTGAAGTTGAGTCCCAAGATAGCTGCCAACACTTTCTGAATGAAGTGTTGGTAGCCAATCAGTGCTCTACATTTTTCTGCAAAGGCTCGTTATTATTTGCAAAGTCCCCACTGCAACAGATATCACTATCTTGATTTTCTTAAATTTCTCAACAACTACTCAACAGATTTACACCAAATAACTGAAAGCTTTATCTGCATAACCAAATCTGCCTCTCTGCCAAATTTAGTGTAATTCCGTCCAGTGCTTTGGGCTGCAGGCTCGAGTAAAAGTCCTATAGTCATCAACTTGGGAAGCACACTTTTTTAGATCCCCCTTTTTCTTGGTCCCCACTTCACAGATCACCCCGGAACATTCCATGCAAAAGAAGATTCACCAGGGCACTTTTTGGGGGAAATTTCAAAAAGATTAATCAAACGGCAGCAAAGAAATAGGCTAGTCAAACAATGCTTTTGTATGGAAACATGGTCCTAACTATAACAACCTACTGGCGACTAATGTAAGCATGTGTGTTACGTGTGTTTATTTTATCTGTCCATCCATCTAATATATATACATATATATATATATACATATATATATATATATATATATATATATATATATATATATACACACACATATATATATATATATATATATTTATATATATATATATATATATATAAAGTTCACATCCTCTGCATAGCTGCCGGGACACCAGGACAGCGGTGCATCGCAGGGGCCGAGGTAACCCTGCAACTGAATTCACGTTCACAATGCGTAGCTGCCGCTACGCCGATGCACTCTCCTTCGATAGCAGATAGATCACATCAATCACTCTTTGCGCTTTCCAAAATGTTTATTATTGCACTTGCTGCATTGTGAAACCGGGCAACGGAACAAAACCCAACGCGTTTCGGCGAGGCACTTGGTCAAGAGATGTTGATGGGTCTACTGATTTATGGGGCATGTTACTTTTGTGATAACATGAAAACAATGTACTCTCTGTAGCCTCAATAAATATGTATAACAGAGAATGTTATGGAAGCAATGTGTGGATAAAATCCACATGTGTGTTGTTAAATAGACTAATTACATTGGTAATTACTGTATATATGGTGTAGATTCTAATTGCATTATTCTATGTTTGTAACAGCTCTGTAGAAGCACAGTGGAGTGCGAAACACGTGTTGGCTATTTCTGACTGCTAAAAAAAAAATAACAACTAAAAGAAACAGAACAAGAAGATTTGTTTTTTTATTGATTGTTGTGTGTGACTATCTGAGTGAAGTTTGATGTTATATAAGTATCAAGAATACTGATGGGGACCAGTATCTGAGATACTTAAGCGCCGGGCAGAAATCCTGTTACCCTCACTGTATATATATATATTACCTACTGGCGGTCGCCTGTAGGTAGTTATAGTTCGGACCTAGCTACCATAGGAAATCCGCAACATTCTATTGGGAATAACTTTGGCGCCGGTTGAGGAATTTGTGTGTAATTTTCCAAAAGTTTGGCCAGCTCCGCTCCGCTCCTTCTCTGAAAGTTTCGGGGGGATTGTTGAAGTGGGGGCCGAGAAAAAAGGGGGGTCCCAAAACATGTTTTCCCCATGTTAATTTTCATAGGACGTTCTGACACGGCTACAGCTCGAACCGCTGAACGGAATTACGCCAAACTTTGCAAAATTGTAGGGACTGGTACGCAGAAGTGCCTTTGCTATATTTGGTGAAAATTGCTCCAGTGGTTTTTTCGAAAATTAAGTTCAAAAACACATATATATCTATAGGCGCGCTCCGAGCGCTCTCCGGTACGCGTACCGGGGAGCGCACCCGGCGCGCTGCGGGAGTGCGCGAGCAGAAAGCTGATTGGCTGTCGGATGTCTGTCAACATTCTAAACAGTCCGGAGAGTCCGCCATCTTGTGTCTCGGTAGAATCGAGGTGAAAATAAAAAGGGGGAAATGATTAAAAGGGGGCAGGGTAGACACCCCCTGACCCCCTAGGTTTTCTGAGGGGGGCCTAGAAGGACCCTGAAGGGCAAAAAAACTTTTTTTTTTTTTAAATTTGCGGGGTAAGCGATGGGTGCGTTCCCATGTGCGCTCTTCGGTACGCGCACCCTGAGCGCACCATGGGGAAAAACAGTGTAAAAAAAATAGTAAAAAATAACTTAGAGTGCTTAGAGGTAGGGTAGCTCTGAAAATAGCTGTTGTGTTATGTGGGTGTTTTTTGCACCTACAAGTAGGTACCAATGCAGAGTCTCAAATTCAAGAGGAAGACTCTATTCCCCTCATCTGTAAAATGTACACCATCTCTCCTATAGATGCCTTGCATGTTGTAACGCAAGTTGTTGTGGTAAATGGAACCCATACCATAGTCTCTGAGGAAAGCAGAAACAGATTTATTTACATGTTTCCTTGCTTTCTCAATCTGTGGACAAAATTGGTTGGACCAGTTCCATTTTTGCCTATGGCATATATTAGAAAATACCAAGGCAGTTTTTGGAAAAAGTGACATCAATTGCCCAAAGATGTCCTTTAAAAGCATTTCCAGACCTACCCCAGTCAAAGTGCCCAGGTCATTGCCACCACAGTGCACAATTATAAGGTCAGGCTGTGGTAGATGCATAAAGGATTTTATCAATGGTATCAATTGGGGACTTCTCAATCCTCTCTGTCCAATCCACACAATGTCCACCTTT
Source organism: Lissotriton helveticus (assembly GCF_964261635.1). Taxonomy (NCBI): domain Eukaryota; kingdom Metazoa; phylum Chordata; class Amphibia; order Caudata; family Salamandridae; genus Lissotriton; species Lissotriton helveticus. The sequence goes on along the minus strand of NC_136059.1, from coordinate 1,147,745,813 downwards.
GGTAAATCAAGGTTGTAAATACCTCTGTTACTTGCAGATTTTTCACTCCAGTAGACAAAGCTATGACCCACAAACCAGACCTTTGGCATCTTGAAGGTAGATGTGCTTGTATTCAGATGAGTTGTGGAAATGAAATGGCAGTTTGAAAGTAGGAGTTATGAAAAAAAGTGGTTGAGATTCAGTGCACTTGAAAAACAAGAAATGATTGGTGCTTTCTTAACATTCTCCACTGAAAATTAGGGTGCATGCTTTTGTTTTTTGAAAGATGTAATTCTAATGGTTGAGAAAAAGTCATTGAAAGAAACATTGCACAGGATAAGCTACTATATTGAGAAGTCAAACACCCTTGCTGGATTCATTTGCAACATAGTATCATGAACTTTTCACCTGTGTGCTCAGTTAGGTGGCAGTTACCATGGTAACAGGCTGAATGAGCACTGGGGGGATGGGTGAATATTATGTGAGTTTCAAAGTGCTGAAATGTACAACCAATTAAAATGTGCAGTTTGGTTTTGAATTAGAGTTAGCTGGACATTTCTCACTCCCTATAACTCAGCCACACTCCCACACTCACTTTCTTTCAGATCTCCTGTTTTACTTCCCTTCCTCTCTCTTCCCTTCTTTCGCACCTTCACTCTTTTTCCTTCCCTTACTCTCCTTACTCCACTTCACTAACTCCTCTTACTCCCTCTGTCCTCTTACTTCTACACTCCCCTTCCCTCATTCTCTCTCTCTTATCCTCATTCTCTCCGTCCTTTTAGTCTCTCACTCCTCTTCTGTCACGCTCACTCCCTATAACTCAGCCGCACTCCCACACTCACTTTCTTTCAGATCTCCTGTTTTACTTCCCTTCCTTCACTCCTTCACTCTTTTCCCTTCCCTTACTCTCCTTACTCCACTTCACTAACTCCTTCTCTTACTCCCTCTGTCCTCTTACTTCTACACTTTCCTTCCCTCATTCTCTCTCTGTTAGCCTCATTCTCTCCGTCCTCTTAGTCTCTCACTCCTCTTCTGTCACGCTCACTCCCAATAACTCAGCCATACTCCCACACTCACCTTCTTTCGGACCTTCTCCTTTACTTTCCTTCCTCTCTCTTCCCTTCCTTCACTCCTTCACTCTTTTCCCTTCCCTTACTCTCCTTACTCCACTTCACTAACTCCTTCTCTTACTCCCTCTGTCCTCTTACTTCTACACTTTCCTTCCCTCATTCTCTCTCTGTTAGCCTCATTCTCTCCGTCCTCTTAGTCTCTCACTCCTCTTCTGTCACGCTCACTCCCTATAACTCAGCCATAACTCAGCCATACTCCCACACTCACCTTCTTTCAGACCTTCTCCTTTACTTTCCTTCCTCTCTCTTCCCTTCCTTCACTCCTTCCCTCGTTTCCCTTCCCTTACTCTCCTTACTCTACTTCACTAACTCCTTCTCTTACTCCCTCTGTCCTCTTACTTCTACACTCCCCTTCCGTCATTCTCTCTCTGTTAGCCTCATTCTCTCCGTCCTCTTAGTCTCTCACTCCTCTTCTGTCACACTCACTCCCTATAACTCAGCCACACTCCCTCACTCACTTTCTTTCAGCTCTACTGTTTTACTTCCCTTCCTCTCTCTTCCCTTCCTTCGCTCTTTCACTCTTTTCCCTTCTGTTACTCTCCTTACTCCACTTCAGTAACTCCTTCTCTCAATCCTTCTGTCCTCTAACTTACTCACTCCCCTTCCCTCACTCTCTCTCTGTTACCCCATTCTCTCCGTCCTCTTAGTCTCTCACTCCTCTTCTGTTACGCTTACTCCCTATAACTCAGCCACACTCCCTCACTTACCTTTCTTTGCTCCCTCACTCAGTCCTCTTCTCTCACTCTTTCCTTCACTTCCTCTGTCTCCTCACTCCCTCACTCCCCTTGTCTCACGCTCACTTGCCTTTATCCACTCTCTATCACCACTCTTTCCTCAACCTCACTGCTCTTCTCTTACCCTTCCTCACCCCCGTTCCCTTACTTTGTTTTCTTCACTTATCCTCATTCCCCTTGTTCACTCCCCTTCCCCTCACTCACCTCCCACACTCACCTTCTTTCAATCCCCCTACTTCACTTCCCTTCCCCTCTCGTCCCATTCTTTGCTCCCTCACTCATTTTCCTTTCCTCTCTCAATTCACTCCACTTCATTCACTCCTTTTGAATTTGTAAAGAATACAGCTCTTTTCGGAGAATTGGAGGTAGTTCTAAAAAGAACTGTTTTTTTTCTTCTTTTTTAGTTGTTGTTTTTTTTACTTTTTCCGAACGTTTTTAATTTTTTTTGTTTTTTTTTTAAGAACAAAAACAAAAATAGGGAATGCCAAACTACTCAACAGGAGCAACAAAAAGGGGAAAAATTAGGGCTGGGGAGGGCAGCGGTGTTCTTCTCTTTTGCGTACAATTAGCAGAATACTCTGCTCTCCGTAGCAAAGCAGTTCGTCACACTGCTTATACCTGATGGTAATGTCCGTAAAAACAGGCTGAATATTAGGAATTAACTCAACTGGTCTTCCTCTTCCGGATGTTGTTGGTCCTCCGTTGGAAGTTGAGGCGCCATCTCTAGGGGGATTACGTGTCAGGTCCCTGACACTCTCCCGGGCATAGTTCTGGGGGTGCCTCCTTTGACCATGCCGAATCATCGTGGAGTTTCCAAAACTATATTTCCTTGTGGAGTCACCCCGTGAAAGAACAGTTTGTGAAATTTTGCACTCCACCTTTGGAGCATTTACCTTTTTATGTCCTTGTGGAATGGTAAAAAATTTCCAAATGAAGTGCTCCTTCACTTTTGGCTGAGGAGGGTCCTCTTGAAGAAACTCAGCAGAGTCCTCACTGCTGCTTGGTGGTCTTGCAGCCATTCTTTCTGAAGATTTGAAGAGCAGAAGAGAATAGGTCTTGCTCTCTCCAAAGTGAAAGAGGTAGTGAAGGAAATGGGTGGGGTTTTCATTAGTTGTGAAAAAAAACTGTTAACAACCAATGAAAAGTATTATTTTAAGGTCACATGACTTGACGCGCTTACGCTGCGCGCACCGGAGCGCTTCTGGGGGCGCTTACGTGGCACGTACGTAGGCGCTTCCGGGGGCGCTTACGCGGCGCGCCTGAATGACGTTTTGTTAGATTTTACGAAATGCGTTTAAAGTTGAAATATGGGTTTTTAAAATCAAAAATACTACTTTTATAAGTATGCCACTGAATGTCTTGCATTATTATTTACTTTAAATACATACTTTTTTTTTTCGCACGCGGGAATAGCGCTCTCGCTACGCTAACGGTTGCACTTACCGGTGCGCGCACCCTGAGCGCTCCGAGGTAAAATGATTTTTAAAAAAAACACAGGAAAAATACATTGAAAAATTAATTTTTGAAAAAAAATAATTTATTAAAAATATAATAATTACTAGTTATAAAAAACAGCAACTTAAAAAAATTATTAATTCACTTTAAAAATCGTAGGTTACAAACTCGATATAGCAAGGAATTAGCTTTTAAAAAACCTTTGAAATTCACTAAAAAAAACATAGGTTTCACACCAGTTATAGTTAGCTGTACATTTTACTCATACAAAACCATTGAAATTCCCATGTTATAGTTAGTTGGACTAACTATAACTCGCGCGCCCGCAATCCACTGCTGATTATGTCACATATTACATCATTCATGACATGGTCAGTGACATCACTGATGACATCACTGATGACATCTCAAATGACACCACTGATGACATCACCGATGACATCTCAAATGACATCACTGATGACATCATCCATGTGATAATACAATGCACCTGCTCACACTCTAATCTAACCTTTGATACACCAAGTGATAAATACAAACTACCATTCCTGAAATTATTGACACACCAATATCAGTAACTACATACGCACTCACTGATTCCTAGGTCTACACACACATCCACTCATTCACACATACAATCCCTCATACATACAGACACTCATCAATACAACACTATCATATGCACTCATACACCTATACAGACACTCACACACTGCCACTCATCCATGGAGTTACTCACACACCTAGTCAGTCATGCAAAGAAGCAATCACACTCCCATTTTCTCATCTATACAGTTATACACACAAAACCTTACTTATTCAAACATAGATTAACATATACTTACTCTCTTTTACAATCACTGATACAAGTACACATTGATAGATACAGTCACTTATGCAATCACAGGCTCTCATATATAGTCATTTATATATGCCAACTCTCATATGCACTGTATTTTACATATGTACTTACTTGGGCATGTAGCACTGACATATCCATTCACTCACCCACACACCCATGCACACAGTCAACCGCCCATACAGTTGTTTTCGCATGCACTTCTGAACCTATACACCAAGTGAATCAACTACTCACACATGTATTGCCAGAGTCACACACCTCCTAGCCACCCACACACACACGCAGCCTCACATACAAATACTTGGGCAACCAATCAATAACTCATATAGCCACTTGTATAGCTACTGATCAAACACATGCAGCAGCTTTCACAACAACAGACATAATGATGCACACATCATACAGTTTAGTCACTAACCCATGCATTCAGTAAGACACATTTAATCACTCACTCATACAGTCAGTCACACACCTACTAAATCCTTCATCCAGACACTTATACATCCACTCATTCTTCAATATGTAAAACATATTTAACCTCTTCCGTGCTGCCCCGATTCCCCCCCGGTGCTGAGCCCTAATGAAAACGGGCGTGGTCATGACAGAACGGTTCCGTCATAAGCACAGCTCGACCGATGCTCATGACGGAACCGTTCCGTCATGAGCATAGAAGGGGTTAAACTTTACAGAAACACACAGACACTGGATGATGTCATCAGTGATGTCATCAGTGATGTCATTTGAGATGTCATCAGTGATGTCATCAGTGATGTCATTTGAGAAGTCATCAGTGATGTCATCAGTGATGTCACTGAACAGGTCATGAATGATGTAATATGTGACATAATCAGCAGTGGATTGCGGGCGCGCGAGTTATAGTGAGTCCAACTAACTATAACGTGGGAATTTCCATGGTTTTGTATGAGTAAAATGTACAGCTAACTATAACTGGTGTGAAACCTATGGTTTTTTCAGTGAATATATATATATATATATATTTATATATATATATATATATATATATATATATATATATATATATATATATATATATATATATATATATATATATATATATATATATAAATATATACACGAAAACTCCTCCACGCCACTTCCAATCCCCACTCGGACCAGCGAAGCTATAACCAGGAGACGGATCACTGGATCAGGTTACAGGTTCTTTATTTAGCAATTCAGCTGGTAAAAGTGCATATATATGTATATATCTATATGTATTTATATATTTATATATATATAGAGAGAGAGATAGATAGATAGATAGATAGATAGATAGATATATATATATATATATATATAGATAGATAGATAGATAGATAGATAGATAGATAGATAGATAGATAGATAGATAGATAGATAGATAGATAGATAGATAGATAGATAGATAGATAGATAGATAGATATTAAATACTGACAGTCATTAGGTAGTTATAGTTAGGACCATGTTTCTGTAGTTAAAAGCGTTTTTGATTTGCCTATAACTTTGGTGTTGTTTGACGAATATTTGCAAAAAATTTCCAAAAATTGCCCCATTGATGCTAGTTGTGCAGGGAAAGTTTTGGGGCAATACGTACAGCAGGGCCGAGAAAAAGGAGGTTAAAAAAATTTGCATTTCCCATGTTAATTCCCATAGAGATTTCAGACATGCCTACAGCCTGAACCACTAGACGGAATTACACTAAATTCGGGGAAAAGGTAGCTTTTGGTCCAGAGAGCACCTCTTTTTATTGTGATGTAAATCTGTTCTGTAATTTTTCAGATATTAAGGGAAATTCTAATTTGTTTATATAGGGACGCGAAGGCTCTGCAAACCCTCCCAATTTCATGCTGAGATCTGATTGGCTGCCAACACTGCAACCAGGAAGTGTTGGCAACCATCTTGAGACTCAGTCACCAAGTCCCAAACAAAAAGTAATAAAAAAAGAGAAGGGGGCAGGGTAGAAATACCCTGACTTTTTAGACTTGGTACTGGGGGCCCACAGGAACCACACCAGGGCACAAAAACATCTTTAAAAAAATATGTTCACCTAAAATCATGATGGATCCCATGCCTGTTTTGAAAAGAGCCCCTGGGTGGGCCAGGTCCTGGGTGAAATATTTTTTTTAAAGGAGGGCAATGCAAGGGCCCCCCTCCTAAGGCTCTTTAAGTCCCAGTGACGACCACATCCCCAGAGCTTCATCGTTATAATAGAATGGGGCTTCTGAACCCCCCTCCACGGGCTCAAGGAGCCCCGGGAACCACCACCTCCCTGGGGCTTAAATATTAAAATAGAGGCGGGCCACTCGGACCACCATCCTGGGGCTGTTTGAAGCCCTGGGTACCACCACCTCCCTAGGGCTAAAATAAAATAATTACAGGGGGGCAGAGCTGACCACCCGGGCCCTGGGGACCGCCACCTCTCAGGGGCTAATGAAGTATACAAAATTGTTTGGGGGGCTGCATGGCTCCACTCCCTTGCCATATACAGCCCCAACTACCACCACCTCCCCGGGGCAGGACCATGAAAATGAAAGGAGAGAGGCCATATGGCCCCCTCCTTGAGCCAATTCTGGCGCTGAGGACTACCATCCCACAGGGCTGGTTCCTGCTATGTACTGCAGTGCCCACCCCTGGGACATAGCAGTTTGCTTTCGCTTGGTGGAGTTGACAGCTCTCGCCAAATGAGAAAAAACAGAAACTCTGCTCCCAGCAAGCGGGAGCTGTCAAACTGCTCCCGCGTGCTGGGAGCAGAGTTTTCATCGGTTAACCTACGCACTGTCATGCGAGCAGGGAAATCGACAAAAGGATTTCTCTCACACACAGGGAGCTGCATATGTGGGGGCAATGCTGGCTCCTGCAGGATGCGGGGAGCCAGCTGGGACTGTGGGAGCATTCAAGCTTCTCCCACGACCCCCAATGGTGCCAACTGGGTATCTTTGGTGAGCTTCAGGGTACCCAGAATAACAAAACTGGGCCCCAGGATGGGGTCCTCGTGGCCAAAATTGTCACAGGGACGGGTGTCACATGGCCCCTACTCCACCATTAGGTCCTGGCCATGGGGTGGATTACAGGACTTTTTAGTTAGGCTCAGATTTCACTCATGCAAAACCATTGAAATTCTGCAATTTTAGTTGGCTGAGCTAACTATAACTTACACCCCTGCAATGCAATGCTTATGATCTCACATATTATACCACTAATGGCATGGTCAGTGACATCACTGATGTGTTCCCCATATTTCTTCTGAAAGACAAGGGCATGTGATGTAGAAATATATCAGGGTTTATCATCAATATACTTTGCTGAGTACATCGGGGCACAGAGTCATTCAAATTTATTTCACACAGGGTGCCAAGAAAACTAGATATGCTGCGTCAGAGGGAGAGGGCAGGAATGCAACATATTTGTTCATTTATCAAGGTATGTTGCAATCCTGCTTTCACACTACACTGGTGCAATCAAGTGCTGCCTACTGCATCAATGCAGGCACCTTTGCGACATGGTGCAATGGCGCCACATACATTACACAGCACCCTGGATTGTTTGTGGAAGGGAACAACTCCCTGCACAAAACAATCCAGGGAGGGTGTTGCACTGTAGGATTGGATTGGACATTAAAATAATAATATTGTCTGGATTCTGTTCCAGTCTGAGCGACCCAAGTGCTCGGCACTTGCTTGGTCTGATTTAAGAAGTGATGCTGACTCCTGTCCTGTCACTATTAAGATAGTCATATTTCAGGATGCTATCATTTTTCTCTGTATCTTTATGTAACTCATACAGTCCAAGTCTCTCTGATATGAAGGTTGCATTGCAAAGGGATACCAACTTAGCCCATCAAGGGGGCAGAGAAGCAAAGATCATTCGCTGCAATGCATATGCAGTTCAAAATTTAAGTTTAGGTTTAGAAAACTAGGAATAGTCTATGTGATTTAGAAAGTACAATGCTCCTGTGCTTATCAAAATATTTTTTAGGGAGTCCCACTAATCATTTTTTGGAACCATCTTTATTTCTTACATCAGCTACCAAGAGCAAGAGGGCCCCAGTGCCACAGTGGGTGAAACTACCACCACCACAGCGGCCATAGCAGATGGTTCCTATTATTTCTTACTTATTTCTTACATCTGTACCCAAAGGCAAAAAGGCATCAGAGGGCATATGGGCTGCCACCACCAGTGCTGATGTGGGTGGAACTACCACCAGCACCCAGCAGATGGTTCTACTGGCCCCAGTAAGTCCTGTTTAATATTGCATACTTTTATCTCTCCCCACTAGTAAAAGAAATTGTCCTTGTGTATTTTTGACACTATCTACTTTTTTCCAACTTCTCTATCTAAGTTTTGTTATCCCTGCATTTTCCTGTTTTTCTATAGTTCCTGTTTCTGCATCTGACTTTCTCCTGTCTGTAGCTTTCTTCTGCTCTCTTATTTAGTAAGCTTTTCCTTGCTCCTCTGTTATACGTCTTGTGGTACTATAAGACTAAGAAGACAGATATTTGGTACTGCGAAGATGATTGCTTGGCCAAGTAAACTATTGTTCACCAAACATGTTGGTTGAGAAGGTTTTCTTGATCAAACAGTCAAAAAGAAAGTTGCCTTGGCCATGGACTCCCTAATGTTGTCTCATATGTACAGTACACCAGCAGTTTCCATGACAGTGTTGCATGGCAGGAAAGGAATGAGATCCCATAACCAACCAATTCAATGTATCCTTCATTGACCATTTCGTTCCACCCCTTCATTGTGATTTACTCTCATCCTTTCATAGCCTTGTTTCTACATTCAGAGAAAAAAGTTTTTGGTTGACTTGACTACTGAGCTTTTTTAACATGACTTGACTACCTGGTATCTAAAGTGGGTCATTTATATGGTTTCTTATTAGCTGTACAGACCACCAGTGACACAGCCAGCACCAGAGCCAGCAGCCAGGTAGGGAATGTGACGGAGGAGGCCCAGGCGGTCAGAGGGAGAGCAGTCCCAGCGGTGGCAGGAACAAGTGGTAAGTCATCTTGCTTGCTTATTGACGATACTGTATTTGTTAAGCGAGGCAGATATCCCACCCATCATCGCGTCTCTGCCCACAGCATTTTGCCCCCTAACTGCAGCATGGTTCAATTTGGTGCTGCAATGAATGCTGTACAATATGCGTCTCCTTCAGTTAACAGTGCAGCATTATGAAGTTGGCAATGCATTACAAACCAAAAACAAGGTGTGTTTCCCAGTACCCACTCAGTCACCTACTACTAGTACTTCACTTCATCATTCACCTTCTGTCCCAGCCTACTAAAAAATTAAAATGTTGATTCTCTGCAGGTACCACATCTTTCTGCCTGAGTGACTTATATTTCATGGCTTCCATGAGATTTATGCCTGTTTTCGTTATTAAACCTCTACTTACTTTAATTCCTCTAATTTACCTTTCAGTAGAGAAACTTTTCCTACTGCTAATAGAAGGTATTTTTTGGAAATTATTTTGGTCAGATGGTGAGGCCAGGGTGTAATGTGCCTGATTTAGAGTTTGTCAAATGGGATATATGTGACAAACGTGACAAATAAAATATATCCTGTTCCCTTGGATGTACTGCAGTGCATCATTTATAATCTGTGCACATTCTATTTACGATGGATAGGATTCCTGTTATACGTCACATGTGTGCCGCAGTATTCAATTTGCCTGTTCTAAGTATTGAGTCAGGAAAGAATTGAAGAGGCAGTTGGAGAAGAGCAGGACCATTGGAATTCATTTTAATGAGTTAATAATTATCCATTACAGTTGTCCCAGAAACATGCTGCAGAGTAGCAGACCCACTATCATGCCTCTCTCAATGTTACTCATATACTTTCAAAAATATCTTTAATTGCGCAGCATATATGCCTTATACATTAATGAGAGGTAATTTACACACTTAATATCTGTTTGGTAACACTATCAAATCATTTAAATAAAAAGAATCACTTGTTGATTATGGTGGCACTCAGGCTTAATTGATTGTTGTCAGTGCTATTGTTATGTGATGCACATGTGGAAATAATGTGGCCCTGTGACTAATCACATCAAACATTTCAATGGCCCTAGGGGCCCAGCAATGTTCTGTTACTGTGCCAATATTAAGTTAACCAAGTGTTAGCACTGAGCATTACAATTTGTGCTTTTCATTTTTTTCATTATTGATATAGCTATTCCTGCTGTTGGAGGTCACGCATCCTGGCAAGAGAGAGCCACCCAGCTGTGTCACTAGAGGATGGAGGCCATCATGGCTTAATACCTTGGAGTAGGAGGAGGAGGAGGAGGAGGAGGAGACATGGGCCTCCAGTTCCACCGGCCACCCTGGCCCACCTACATCCCTGCTACACCAACGCCAGCGCAGCCGACTGCTGGGGTCCACTGCTGCCATTGGAAGACAACTGCCCCTCGCCATGAACATCGACAACAGACTGCCTCCTCCGCCGCACTCTACATGAGCTGTTGCTGCTTATGTTGCCAGCAGAAACTGGCTCAGGAAGTAGCATGCCTACATGCGCATATGGATGCCCTCTGAGCCCTTTTTTATATGGACATGTTTTGGTGGGAGGAACTGTGTTTTTGTGGGTGGAGAGGATGGGAATTAGGAGAGAAGTTGGGAAAAGGGTCAGGCATGACAGGACATTTGGAGGTATTTGCTTGGGGTGAGTGGTGGGTCTGCTGTAGGTGAAGAGGGTGGACTTCCTTTGTAAAAAAAATATGTTTTTTTCTTTCTAATGCAGATCACTCACAATCTGTCGTTCATATGTAATTATATGACCATGCATTTTGTGTGTATGTGTCTGGGGGTTGAGGTTACTGGTTATTTATTCAACAGGACATCCAATATTTCTCATGCCTGCTTGTCTGTTTTTGTTTTGTTTATATTTGATTAAGTTTATAGAGGTCAAGCAACAAACAATTTAGTATAATCACTCTATATTATCTTTCTCAATGTATATTGTCATTTGTGCGCTCTTCTGCCATATTTTTCTAAACTTTACGCATATCTTAAGCTTAAGGGCCTGATAACATATCACTCCCTTGGTCCTTATGAATGCCCATCACCTAAGTAAGTAGAAACATGTTGAGCAATAAGGACTAGATGAGACTACCTAATCGCACCAAGTGCAACTCAGTTTTTTACCCTTACCGGGGTAGCAAAAAATGAATAAATACATCACTGTTTACCTCCAGGTAAACATTACATCACCTCTTATAAACCTTTTCTACATTTCATCTAGGCAACCTATGCAGGACTGTTTTTGACAAAAGAACTCTACTAAACAGGATGAAGGATGCCACTTTGGTAGGAGAGGGTCCTTGCTACCTAAAACTAAGACCTCTGTAGGTTTACGGGGTCTAGAGGAAAGCCACAAGGATGACCCACATCCTTCTTGAAAAAAAACAAAGATGGGTCTGCAAGATGCGAACCAACAAAGTGGGGCTCAACAATGACATCCCATGGCACCAACTCAACTCCTAAAAAACCCTCCCTACTATCAAGAGCCACTGGAGAGCTGTCAGTATTCTGTAACAAAAACACAGTCTCCATCCCCCTATACTTAGAGGTAGCTTAGACCTCGACATCTGACAGAGGGCAACACATTTATAATTATATACACGTCTGCACTCACTCACTCCTACATACCACATGGTATGCACATGGTATGCAGTAATGGACTAAAAGGTTTTTTAAGGATATGGACCCACACATATCTATACATAAGTATGTGCCAGCATCAAATAAGCCCATATGTGTCAACTTTCAATCACCTAGTAAGACACACTACAGCTTGTCTTTTAGTTTTATCTCTGTACATAGGGGAGCTCTGAAGCCCTTGAGCTTCTTTTACTATCTCCCATAAAACTTAAGACTATGCCTCTATGTCATTGTATTTATGGTGCAGGACACGCCTCATAGTTCAACTATAATATGGAATTATAGTGCACAGCCACTTGCACCATAATGGTTACCCTCTCACTTAATCAGCATGTCCTCACAGTGCAGGATGCCAATTTCACTGTAACTACACTATTAAAGACATTCTCTTGGTGCCGCATGCGATGAGGGACTATAAGTCCCATCATGCTGTTACGGCGCGTACACCATACATGGCACTCCCTGCCTACCGCCCACCAGTGAACCTGAATGTCTGCAGATGCAAGCAAGACTTAGCAATAAAAGCACTCCCTGGATGCTGTTTTCTCATACAGCGAGCCAGGAACTGCAATACCAATTAGGTACACAGCGGCTTGGAGACTCTTGGTATCATGAATCCTTGAACTCTGGTCCTGATGATAGTATACAGCCATGTTGATGAATTCCCCTCCTGTACACTGAGAGCTCAAATCTGTTTAAAATGTTCTAACCTATATCCCATATGGTCTTTGGTTGTCGTTTAATCTAGAAGGACCTTAACAACTACTTTCTAACTGCAGTGCTCTTGACTAGCTCTACATAGACGGCTCACTAACACTAAGGGGCCAAATCCGACCGCATCGGTTAGTGCCGGCCGGATTCCTTTCTGACCGAGCTATTCCGATGGGCTCCGTCTGAATGTAATCCGACTCGGATTTCCGGTTGGCCTACGACGGGCTTGGAGAGCCCGTCTGCCGTCCGGAAATCCATCTGTACTCCCCCGGTCACCTCTTTACGACCGAGGGAGTAAGATGGCAGTTTTTCACTGCCTTTTCGTGCCGGTGTGTCCGGCATGAAAAGGCAGTCGGAAACTGTTTCTGGGGGCCCCCACCAGGGCCCCCATGGGTGCGAGGCCGCCAAATGGTGCCCCTCTGTTGATCCCTGCACCCGGTGGCAGGCACCTTGGGGTGCCGGCCATAGGGTGCAGGGATGAACTGCACCTGTGCTCTACACAATGCAGGCATGCATTCCACTCGGAATGCATGCTTGCATTGTGAGGTATACAAGTGTTACCTGTTCGGTCGCATCGTACTACCAGGGCCATAACCGACGGCAGTAGGTCGGTGCGTTACGGCTCCTGACCGATCCGTCCGACATCAGAATCGGCCCCTATGGGTCTATTTGTCTGTCTTTCCTTGTTCATTTTATGTATGACATGTTAACCCTGTCAACTTCAGTGTTTGACTACGGAGCCAAACCAGCTACTGCACCCTGAGGGGCTTGGTTAATACACCTATATGGGTGAGTCATATATAATTACCGAACATATGTGCATATCCATTTTGTTTTAATGATGCAAGCCACCCTATTGTGCCACACAGATTTGTAACTGACTGATGCATGGCTCGCAATAACCACTTATTTCACAGTATTACAATAGCGTGTTTTCACTTTGATCTTTTCTCGGTCTCACAATTCACAACAAGGTAATCATTCACCCCTTTTTTACAAATGGACTAGATATCAACAGTATGCAAGAAATCCTGCGAATAGCATGCTTCATTTGAATGTTTGACAAAATGTCGATAATAAGAATATCGACATATAAAAATATTGCAACAAAATTATCGATATCACCAATATCGACATCCTATCTCCAACAAGGTAAGTACAAAAATATTGAGAAAAAAAAATATTGAATGTCAAAAATATCGTAATTAGTTCACAAAAAGCTAATCATTCGTCTATTTATTATAAATGGACTAGATATCAACAGTACACAAGAAATCCTGCAAATAGCATGCTTCATTTGAATGTCTGACAAAATGTCGATACTAAAAATATCGACATATAAAAATATCGCAACAAAATTATCGATGTCAACAATATCGATATCCTATCTCCAACACAGTAAGTACAAAAATATCGAGAAAAAAAATATCGAATGTCAAAATAGGCTTTACGTGACTGTTTATTTTTGTAATGTCTGGGACATCAATATAATGAACTGGCAACCCTAATCATAAGACTGGAAGTTTGTTACAGGATGAGCACATATTTATTTCCTCCTCCCTCGATCCCTGAACAGGACTGGACTGGGGACGCAAAGCGCCCTTGGCAATTGAGTCGCACCGACAGTGGGGGGAGTAGGATTGGAGATGGCGGGGGGGGAGTGCATGTGGAAACATTGCAGTTGCTTTTGGTACAGGGGGCCGATATTGCATCACTGCTGCAAAACCAGCCCTCTGTACCAAAAACGGCACCCACCGGTCCAAAAACGGCCCCCACCATTCTGGCCCACCGAGAAAATGCCCGGTGCCCGCTACAGCCAGTCCAGCCCTGTACCTGAATAATGCCATTATAGCAATAGTTTAACTTATATCTGAAACCCGACTTCAGCCCTCAATTTTCATTTACTGCCGTAGTGTGAGAATGCATTTCAGGAAAATAAATATATAGTAGGGTTGCCAAAATAAAAATACCAGCCATTTGTTGTTTAAAGAGCCTGTGAAGGCCTCGTCATGACACAAAATAGGGTTATAAATAAAATCATATGTATTCATTTGTAACGTGACTTTTCTGCCTTTGATCCCTTTTATTATCATTCATGGATCATTCAGGCAGACCCTGAAAAAACCAAAAAATGCTTTCTATTCATATTTGTTGCCTATGTCAAAAATATCGTAATTAAAAAATATTGTTTTTTTTAAATAAAACAAATGTACAATAAATAAGTAATACTTATAAATGAAATAAACATAGTTAAAAATATGTTATATTATTTAAAATTAATAATTAATATACATACTTTAATTAAAAAGTAATTAAACATATACATATAATACATATAATACATGATATATATACTTAATTAATGATAACATGTAACAATTATTTTAATAAATTATAGATAATTAAAATTATTATAAATTACAAATACATCTATACACATAAAATGATAATATAAATAAAAAATAAATGTAAAACAAATTTTAAAAAGTAAGGAGAATGTTGGATAGCGTAGGGGAAATTACTATCCAACTCCATAGAGTGCAACAATAGGGAAAGTGTTGGATAGAGTAGGGGTAAAAATTACTATTCCAACTCCAGAGAGTGCAACAGTAGGGAAAGTGTTGGATAGAGTAGGGGTAAAATTGACTATTCCAACTCCAAAGAGTACAAAAGTAAGGAAAGTGTTGGATAGCGTAGGGGTAAAAATTACTATTCCAACTCCAGAGAGTGCAACAGTAGGGATAGTGTTGGATAGCGTAGGGGTAAAATTTACTATTCCAACTCCAAAGAGTGCAACAGTAAGGAAAGTGTTGGATAGCGTAGGGGTAAAAATTACTACTCCACCTCCAGAGAGTGCAACAGTAGGGAAAGTGTTGGATAGCGTAGGGGTAAAAATTACTATTCCAACTCCAGAGAGCACAGCAGTAGGGAAAGTGTTGGATAGCATAGGGTTAAAACTTACTATTCCAACTCCAAAGAGTGCAACAGTAGGGAAAGTGATGGATGGCGTAGGAGTAAAAATTACTATTCCAACCCCAGAGAGTGCAACAGTAGGGAAAGTGTTGGATAGCTTAGAGGTAAAAATTACTATTCCAACTCCAGAGAGTGCAACAGTAGGGAAAGTGTTGGATAGCGTAGGGGTAAAAATTACTATTCCAACTCCAGTGAGTGCAACAGTAGGGAAAGTGCTGGATAGTGTAGAAGTTAAAAACAACATACTTAAAAATAATTAAAATATTTTTAAAAATTAATGAATTAATTATTAAATAACTATAAACTATTTAGAAATACCAAAAAATAATTAAAAGCATAATTACCAATGAATAATTAATTAACAATAAATGAATAATAAATACCAATAAATATAAATGTATTAATATTAATTAACATTTAAAAAATATATACAAAATAACAAGAACATATTAATTATAAAAAATAATTACCAATTAACAACTATTAACACTTAAATAATGTTGTATACCAACAACAATTAATAATTACAATTAATTACCAAATAATAAAAATTAATTACCAATTTATATAAATCAATTACCAATTGATAAAAATTAATTACCAATTACTAAAAATGTATTCCCGGTTATTAAAAAGTAATTCCCAATTATTAAAAATTATTTACCAATTAATAAAAATTAACTTCCAATTATTAAATTAATTACCAATTATTAATAACTAATTAACTATTAATAAAGAATAATTCCCAATTAATAATTAACAATAATATAATTATCAATACCAATTAATAAAAAGACATTATTAATTAAATACATTTTAAATGACTTCCCACCCTATTCCCATATAAACCCACAACCCGCTACAGAACTTACACAATAAAATTAATTAAATATATTTATAATTAATAAAAAATGATTAATTTATTTGCTATAATTAAATTACTTCCCACCCTATTCCTCTATAAACCCACAACCCTACTACGGTACTAAAACACAAAATTAAAATATACATATAAAATTATTACCAAATTACATAAAAATAATACAAATATCGATATTAGCAACATCGATATATTTGATATCAATATTACTAACTTTTCGATATTAAAAACATCGATATTACTTACCTTAAGGTCGATATTCTGTCCATCGAAATTATTGACATCGATATTTTGTACCATCGAAATTAATACATCGATATTATTGTATATCGTTATTTTAATTTCGATATTTTGGGTACTCACCGCTGCATTTAAGTCTATGGTGTTGTCTTTACATACAATTGTGTTTGTCTTTGTCCACAGGTTCAGTGTTTTTGCTACTTTCGTACCAGTTTCCGGACAGGCAAGTGGCTTTTCCAGTCACATTCAAATACATGTGCATGCTATTTTTGTTTAGTAAGTCATAGAATCGTACAGGGGCAGTGACATTTCTTTTTGTCTTGATAAATGCCCTGGACCAATTTTGGCCAGAAGAATAGGGCAGAAACATGTTGACAAGCTGAGGGTCATAGGATGATTGTACTCCTTGATTTCGCCTCCCCATAATTATTATTAGTAGGAATATTTTTGCAGTGCCCATCCCCCCAGCTAATAAAGGGATACCTGGGCGTGGATGAGTCATTTTTAATATTAACCCCCGGTCACTATATACAAAGGAGTATATATACAAAGAGCTTCCTGGAATATGGTCAAGCCCATCCTGGCTTTTAGCTGCCAGGATAAACCTGACGATAAAGTGTAAAGTATGTCACTATTAGAGTGAGTGAGGGTTCTATATAACAAGAAAAGCTTTTTCCTCCCCTGAATCTCAAGAGGCCATTTTCCACACTATACCCTAAGGATATATTTGACTTTGTTTAGTAAGATTTATTGATGACCTTTTCGTTTTCTGGAATGGTGTTGACACCAAGGGTTCCTTCCCTTGTAGGTATTCCATTTTTGAGCTACATCTGTTGATTATTTAGACACCAAAATGCATGTTTATCAAAGTCATTACGTTTGCAGCATGAAAATCAAGTTTGCTTCATGTTTTCGCAGTATTTACTCTGAGTTGGACTTTATGTTCTAAATAATCATTTCTGAATTGTATAGAACGTTTCATGAAAACTGGTTTAATTTTTTCATTTATTTTTACTATTCAATAGGCATGGTTTTACATAATATAAATAGGTAAAAAGGTCAGCAGGCCACTTCCTGCTAATGTTTAACTGAACGATTCAGCAATGACCAGATAATGTTATATAAATCGAGAACAGAGTGAGATGGATTAGAGATTAAATTTGTGCCAGGCCACTGCAATGAGACATACCATATCACCTACTTTTGCTGAAGGTTAATGGGAGAACCACTCAACCTTTGCTTGCTGGGCTTATCGGCCTACCTTCCACCACAGAGGAGAATAGCAGATTGAAGAGTATTTTAATGGTTCAAAACATGTATGTGTGAACCTTCTTTGAAAGTGGAATTAGGCTATTCTTTTGGTGTTGAGTTTAGTTTATTAATCCAAAGATACGAGGGTGGGATTGATATTGAATCACACCTGCAACAATTTGGAATATTTTCTGCTGTTCACACTTCTCATAAATGTTGCAGATGCACTTCTAATTTTTTGTATTGTAGTTTCCACTCAGCATGATGCCTAAATGCTGCATCGTGAACTCTGAAGTAAACATTAACTGATAACTGCTGGCATGCTGCTGTGTGTGAACATTCCACATACCGCCTAACTGTCGCACTGTGAGCTTGCTGTACGTGAACATTCTGAATGCTGCTAAAATAACCATTATACTGCCTCACTGTGAACTTGCAGTAAGTGACCAACACATGCTTCCTAAATAATCATTCTGCATGTTGCCTGACTGCCACGCTGTGAACTTGCTGAAGCCGCACTGTGAACTTGCTGTATGCGACCAAATAACCATTGTGCATGCTGCCTGACTGCTGCATTGTAACTGGTGGCTAGTCTGCTCGTACTCCTCATAACCAGTATTGAGCATTTCATGTGACTAGTTTGATTATAACCACTAGTGCCTGCGTTGCTCACCAAATAGCACAACTATTCCACATGCGTGATCTATCCTGCCAACTGCTGCACTGTGAGGGGAAAGAAGCATGTCCCACAGGTGTGCTTTATGCTGCCTATCTGCCTCACTGTGAACTTTCTTATTCGTTACTTTGATCAGCTAAATGGAATTATTTTAGTGTAAGAGGCCTGGGAAGAGCGTACCCTTGGGGCTGAGCTGTCTTTAATTATCAATATCTACTGTGGTTGTCACCAAGCTGAACGACCCATCCTTCCAGACTGCTGCACGGTGAGTTCGTGGTCACTATGGGGAAAGCAAAGGCTAAATAACAGGGATCACCATTAATACCACTGGATTCACAGCATGGCCTGTCTGACTCAAACATGCCGCCAGACCCCTCTCTATTTAGCTTGCAGTGTACCTGGACATGATCTTAAGGGCCATTGAAGAATCAAAGTCTACCCACCAATGTAAAATAGGGAAGGTATCTGTTGAGCTGGGCCTGCTCTGTGCAGACCACCAGAATTTAACTAACAGGGTGAAAGACAATGAAGCCGCCCTTGCAGACCTACACCCCTCACACCAAACCATGAAAACCCAAATTACCCATCTCAGGGATGGAGTACAGCAGGAGGAACATCAGGCAGAAGATGCTGAAGGGTGCAGTAGGTGGCATAATGTGCGAAGAATAAGTCTTCTAGAGGGAACTGAAGGGTCTTACATGGAAGTCTATTTGGAGCCCTGGTTGATGTCGGTGGTGGCCTTGACCCAGCTCACTTCCTTTTTTGCCCTGGAAAGAGTGCACAGAGTACCAGGCTGACCGCCAGTCCCAGGATGACTGCTCAGACCTATGTTTGCTAAGGTATTGCACTACAAAGACAGAGATGTGCTGTTGTAGTGGGCTAGAGAGGCAAGCCCTTTCTGGGTCGGGGATGATCAGGTCACATTGTTTCCGGACTTTACGTTGGCAGTGCAATCCAAACGAGCCTCTTTCTTAGAAGTGAAGCAGATAGTCCGCGATGAGGGGATTCAGTACTCTCTTATATTCCCTGATAAATTGAAAATTATGCTGGATTGTCACTCTCACTTGTGTTAGAACCCAGAGGAGGCTTGGACCTGGCCGCAAATTCACCGTTCGGGGTCTGTCAAAAATCATGCAGATGAAAGAGAGGCCCCCACGCTGCCGAAAGCACTGCAGGTCAAGGGTACCCTTGCGAGCAGGTCCAATAAGCAAAACTTACCCAGCTGCAATCAGAAAAGGGGCGAGTGACAACACTGCAATCAGTGGGGTCGCTCACTGAGGTAGTGACATCCAACAAAGAGATTAATAGTAGCTCATACCACCAGGAGGACACCTCACAGACTTACTCGCTTCACATTGAGAATGTCGGGCTGCCTGCTGTGACTCCCAAAACTGCAGACAAAATTGCTTGATTATAGCCACGCCTTCTCCTAGTGATAATGGACACATCGAGTGGGACGTGTCATAATTACTACTTGGCCGACGCAGCTGCACATTGGAAGTCTGCCTTTGACTGTCCCCATCACTGCCGCTTTATTGGTTTTGGAGAGGGGATAGTATGTGTTATTAACTTAGTGACCTGCATAGTTTGGGTGGCCATTAATGTAAGCTTTCTAGGGCTACTTCAACACAAACAACTCCTTTACAAATGATTAAAGGGAAAACATGAAAGTGACACTTTACAAAGATACTGATGTTTAGAAAAATACATTTACTTTATTCATATGATATTCTGATTATAGATTTATAAAACACAATGAATTACATACAGAGACTATAACAATAACCACATAGTAATAGTAGAGACTTTCACAAGCGCACAACATACATACCACATTCATACTATCCCACATAGAACTTAATTCATACACAAATACTAAAATAAATTATAACAAAATATGCAAATATGGATGATATGCAATCTATATAGATGAATTGAGGAATCTTTTAAAAATGGAAACGGGTACAAGTCTAACTCGACGCACGTTTCGACTGAAACACAGTCTTCATCAGGAGTTTCAGATTTTAAACATTGTGCAAAAAGTCTCTAGGAAATTTCTCCAATACTTAGAAGAAGACAGCAGCTGAGTAATCTTCCATAGAGAACGTATGCTCTAGAAAGAAGGAGGAATTCTTTAAACTTAGCTGGTCCCAGAAACCGCAGTGGAGAACACGTAGAGGAAGGTGTTAGGTGTTAAATTAACACTGAAATATCAAGTGCCCATTCAAAGATGATCCTTGAAAAAAAGTGAACCTAACTCGGGCCCGAGGAAGGTGCACAGCGACGGGCTGTAGTGGGTAAGTAGGTGGTAATAACACGGTTGGGTGGTTCAATTGAACATGATGTAAACGGGCAACCAGTCTGGGAAGAACACGGAGCCACAGACGATAATGATAAATGGATGCGAGGATAATGTCTGGGACCAGGATGCTAAACGATACGAATGGAACAGCTACCCCGTGGAGTATCAAAACTGGTGGGGTGGACAGCCATTGCTGGGCTGCTCTGGAGAAGGGGAATTGGGAAATCCGTTTTTTTTTATAATTGTCCTATGGCTGCCTCTGTAGTGTCGGTTCTATATACCGGGGTTGCTGGGTGAGTGGAAATGATTAGGGAAGGGTCCTTTGCTAAATTGCCATGTAACTGTCCCTATGACTAACACACTCAATAACTAAAAACTGATGATATGGAACATAAGCGGTTTGGGTGCTGTGACCAAATGTCACAAAATCCTGATGTACCTTAAAAGACATATTGCCCTACTTCAGAAATAACACCTCATGCTTACCGAGCTGATCAGCTCTGCCGGAGTTGGTGGGCCAGCTTCATTCTATAACATACTCTGCCTTTGCGAGGGGGGTGCTGCTCTGGGTATGGGCAGGAATTCTCTTTGAGACAGCCATAATTGACATAGATAAGGAGGGCCAATATGTCTTGGTGGAGAGTTGACTTTGCAGAAAACCTCTGGTGCCGGCCAGTGTTTACACGCCGAATCATGATAAAACTTTGTTTCTTCACACACTGTTGGCGCAATTAGCTCATCTGACAGTGAGCCGTGCCTCAATGGAGGTGATTTTAATTGTGTTTTAGACATGTCCTTGGACTGCTTGACTCTTCCACTCCTGGGGGCAGCAGCCCATAGAGCAGCTGTGGGTTTGGCCTCTTGGATTACATACTGGATATGGAGGACCCCTTGCATGCTCAACATC
Source organism: Lissotriton helveticus (assembly GCF_964261635.1). Taxonomy (NCBI): domain Eukaryota; kingdom Metazoa; phylum Chordata; class Amphibia; order Caudata; family Salamandridae; genus Lissotriton; species Lissotriton helveticus. The sequence continues at coordinate 1,147,724,048 of NC_136059.1, read as the reverse complement.
CCACAGACAGGGATTTTCTTTCTTCTCAGGCTTATACCAGTTCCATACGAGGATTGATTGCTTTGTATGCGCCAAGTTCCTTCATAGTTGTATATTACACAGAGTATTTGGACGACATTCTGTCAGAGCATAGTCCTCTCCTTTTGATGCTTTAACCAGGGGGCGAATGCCCACTTATACTATCATGGCAGATACGCCGGACTTCTCTTGAGGGTGCCGTCTTTAGAGACTCCCTAGCAGTCAGAATCACTGAATACTTGTCCACTAATCCGGGATCAACATCGAGTTTTGGCCTAGAATCGGATACTTTTAAAGTTGTGATGAGTGGGCAATGCCAGGGGCAATCAGTGGGTATTAACCAAGACCCGGAGAGAGACCTCCAGAAATTGGAGGTTAATCTCCATGTGTGGCATAAAGAGCTGTGTGGTAGCCCGGTAGCCCTCCTGTGGTTGCTGGAGAAAGCGAACTATATAATGTGGCTCTGGAATGGCTGCGATGCCATGATTATAAAAAATACGTAAAAAGGGTACATGAAGAGGAGGGATAATTGGGACAGCTCTTCGTCTGGCTGGTTTGCTCGGAGATTAGGGGCACCTCTTTCGCTCACCCGGTTTTGGCAGATGAGACAATCATCTACCTGCCCCAAAAAATTATAAATGAGGCATTCAGGTCTTATCACATGTCCCTCTATTGTCCGCCGGAGTTAGGCATCCCAACAGCATTGGATTCCTTCTTGGAGGGACTTTCTCTTTGGTCTCTCCCAAAGGTGGAACAAGAACCATTAGGCGCTGCAGTGTTAAACTTGGAGGCTAGAAATGTAATCAAAGCCATTGCAACAGGTAAGAAGCCTGGTGCAGACTGACTCCCCTTGGAGTGTTACAAGGTGTTCAAGTGTGAACGGGCACCTATATTGGCAGAAATATATGAGGAGGCTTAAGAGTCGGGTGTCCTCCCTGCAATGACGAGGGATGCATTGGTGGTGCCCCTGTCCAAATCTACCTCGAGGGATAGGGTGCCCTCAGACCTCCAACCACTCTGTGTTGTTGCACTCTGACTTTAAAATACTCAGTAAACTTTTTAGTTTTCCGAATGTTTTACCCCATATGCAAGCCCTGATTCCTGGAGATGAAAACCGTTTAATACCAACCTGTTACACCTCTCACAACCTCCGTAGAGGCCTCCTGAACCCGCTGCAGTGAGTGATTGTGTTGGTTGACCTTGAAAAAGCCTTCATCACAGTGTGTTGGGACTTCTTGGAGGCCACCATGTATCGCATGGGACTAGGTGCAAACTGGGTAAGATGGCTCAGACATCACTAAACCACCCAATGGCTAGGGATAAAACAGAGTGAACTATTTAGGAAGTCTACGAAATATTCAATGGCACTAGACAGGGTTACCCCTTGCAACCCATCCTATTCGCCCTGGCCATTGAGCCGCTGGCAGAAAGGTTCCAAACAGAGGGAATAGATTTGGGCATTATGTTAGATGGTTTGTTCATGTTATTTCACTATCTGCTGATGCATCTACTTATATACCTTTGGGACGGGGAGAGCGTTATGCCCTGTGCCCTGAGACTCCTTGGGGAATTTGGAAGGTGCTCCGGTCCCCGGGTAAACCAGAGTGAAACGTGTATTTTGGGTGGTCACCGGATTAGGCCGCCAAGCTTTTTGTCCACCTGACACACTTTGTGCTCTGTGAACCTTTAAACATTTAGGCATCCACATCTTCCACAAACTGGAGGATCTCCGAGAGGGGTACCTGGATTGAGCCATCTGGTCCTTGAAATCATGTTTCTCTTTTGGTGCACCCTCAAGCTAACAACTAAGGCACGTAATGCACTTACTAAAATGGTCATGCTCCCAAGGCTTTTTTACTTTTATGTTAACCTCCCAGTGAAAATTCAAGGGGCCTGGTTTTGGAGACTTGACACTCTCCCACTGGAATTGATTTGGGATGGCAGATGTCAGAGGGTTTCATTGGCTACCCTTCACCGCCCCCTCCCCCCCACTTGAGGGGAGCCTGAGAATACCAGACTTTGAATTGTACTTTCTTGCAGCCTAACTTCAATGGATCACGAAATTGCTTAACCGCATGCGCGCTAGCGGTTTTCCCGCTGCGCGCTGCGATTTTAAAAAACCCGCGTTACGTGACGAGCTCAGCTCGTCATCCGCGTAGCGCAGGTTACGCCCATGACGAGCTGAGCTCGTCATGAGCACCGAAGGGGTTAATGGAGTAGGCTCATTGGACCTCCATCAGATGAGGACTGAACCCAACCAGGGAATCCTGGTGGCACAGCTGTTGCACCCGGCTTTATGGGTTCCCTGTCCAGGTATCCTTTTGTCCACTGCCCTGGCCTGCTGGCAACGTGTGCTGCAACTTACTAGTACAGTGACCCCTTCTACCCTTGAAGTCCCATTCGTGGACCTCCCTCATGGCAACCCACTGACTTTCTTTACTGCAGGGCAAATGGACTCCTGAATGGAGGCGGGGGTTGTCGAAATCCCTATGGCAAAAAGAAGAGACTGCTTTTAATAGAATAATAATCCAAGATTGCCTCCAACTGGATTACTATCTTATGATCCCCTGACTTAGGTATATTATACACAGTTTTAAGGAAGTTTTTGACTTAAACATTCTGGATGACCCTAATGCTGTAGCAGAGATGCCCAAAGCAGAAATGAGGAATACGTTTCTGTTACACAGAATAAAGAGGCGTCTGAGTTACAACGGGCAATTAACAACTTGCATGTTTTATAATAGCTACTCAGTTTATGAAGGTTTCCAGACATATTTGAGCCAGGTGACAAGAATTTCACATAGATATGTTTTAACAAGATTAAGGTTTCGGTTGGTCCACGATTTGGTAGCCTTCCCTCGACTCAAACAGCACCTGGCTTGCCCATGCCCCTGTCACGGCCACACTAAACAAAGCACCCTGCACTTTCTTCTCATATGTGACCTTTATATGAATTTTTCGTATTGCATTTTTAAAACAACTGTTTAAAATACGGTACTTTTACCACAGACGCTGCAATGAGGTTGCTTTTTATAATGCAGGAACCAGATATATGTTTTTTTACTGTAACTTTTATCCTTAAATCGATCAATGCAAGGAAGAGTATCATATTTAAACGAATATGAAGATGCATCTTTCTTATGTGCTTTTATGATTGTTTTTTTATACGAACCGAATAAAGCTTATTTGAATTGGATTGAATTGTACTTTCTTGCAGCCTAACTTCAGTGGATCACGAAATTGCTTGATGGAGTAGGTTCATTGGACCTCCATCAGATGAGGGCTGAACCCAACCAGGGAATCCTGGTGGCACAGCTGTTGCACCCGGCTTTATGGGTTCCCTGTCCAGGTATCCTTTTGTCCACTGCCCTGGCCTGCTGGCAACGTGTGCTGCAACGTACTAGTACAGTGACCCCTTCTACCCCTGAATTCCCATTCTTGGTCCTCCCTCATGGCAACCCACTGACTTTCTTTACTGCAGGGCAAATGGACTCCTGAATGGAGGCGGGGTGGTGACCCTGGGAGACTGCTTTCATATTCATGTTTTAATGCCCTTTAGAGACTTGTTGGAACAAACAGGCCTGCTAGTGGGACAATTTCACAACTACGAAGCACTTACACATGCCTTTCGGGACCTATGGGGAGAAGAGGGGTCTAGTTGTCTGAGGGCAACTGAGGTAGAAGATAGACATAGTATGGGATAAATTAGTTGCTGCTGTTTGTGTAATAGGTGCAGTGGGAGACATCATGCTGCAACCTGTCTGCCATTATCGGGTTATATAAAGTCACTTTTAAAATTATATATAAGATTGGAATCATTGGATCAGTGTGCCACCAGTCCGGAACAGATGAGGGTGGAGCCTTGTTGGCCTCCTCCCTGACATATTGTGAGGCCCTGGAGACCCCATCCCAGGGCCCGATGATCTTTTGTATGGGAGGGAATGTGAGGTCCCCCTCCCCAAGCCTTGGAAGAGACCTCAGAACCCCATCCCCGGGGCAGATGCTTTTCTAATGCCACAGAGCATTACACCCCCTCTCCCGGCGCCCAAGCATGGAAGGGCCCTTGGGACTCCATTTCCCAGGATTGGATTTCTTTTTGAGGAAAGGTGGGCATGGGCTACCTGCTCTGAGCCATTCAGTGTCTTCAAGTGTCTTCAAGAACCCCTTCCCCCAGGGCCTGGTGGCATCAATGGCCCATGGACCCATCTCCCAGGACACTGTGTTCCCTGGCTGCAAGAGGACGGGCAGGAGAACTTCAACTACTTGCTTGCACTCTTGCAGGCAGGGAACACAAATCTGCTCCCCCCCCCTCCCCCCAGCAGGAACAGAGAAAAGCAGCTCTTTCTGGGCGAGAGCAAACAAATGTAGCCTGGTCGTGCAGCACCCAGGATGGGTGCTGGCAGGCACGACCCGTGCAGGGCGTTATACCGGGCGGTGACGTCAGGCAGGGGAGGGTCAGGGTGGGGGGTTGTAAAATGCGGGATATGGACCATTACAGGTAAGTACCGGGGGGAAAAAACGAATTTCGTTACCTGCACTGCATCGCCAAATGTGATGCAGCGCGGGCAACAAAATTTTTTTTTTTTTTTTCGGTACTTACCTGTAATGGTCCATATCCCGCATTTTACAACCACCCACCCTGACCCTCCCCCGCCTGACATCACCGCCCCGGTATAACGCCCTGCACGGGCAGTGCCTGGGTGCTGGCGGACGAGCTGGCATGGACTGCGGGGACCCTGAAGCTGCCCCCCACAGCCCCAATGACTCTCATTGCTGTCGCTGTCCCAGGAGGACCCGGGGCATCCATGGCAATCCTAAATTGATTCCGCCCAGTAGATGGAGTCCCCGGGGTCATGTTATGGCTCGGGGAAATGAAGCTGCATGCCCCCATCCTTCTAAAAAGTAAACCAGGCCTGGGGATGGGTTCTAGAGGTCCTGCTTGAGTCAGATACAAAATCTTCTAAATTGTTTCACAGAGCTGGAGTTCCTCAGGCTGTTACAAGAGGTCTCCTTCATGTCAGATACTAGTGCTTGGAATGTACATTACAAAACTGAAGGAGTGTGATTGCAACATAGAAATTTCCATATATGTATATGTATATTCCATATGTATATCCGGACATGGTTTATTCATGTATCATACCTGTCTGCCCATACGCCTGCTCATGGTTTCAGTAAATGTTGCCACATAATGGTTAAGACAGAGTACTCCTCATACAAGATGTTGTATAACATGCCACTGCTTGGGAATTATAAGGTACTAATGATACATGTAATGTTATAAATGCTACACCCTACGCTCAACACTCCGCTTGGAACGACCTCCCTTAACCAGCTAAAAATTCTGTCTATGAATGTTAAAGGTTTGAACCAACCAATAAAAAAACAAAAGATATTAGACTATGTACGTAGACAGAGAGGGGACATCGTTCTGATGCAGGAGACTAAACTAGACTCTAAACAGTTTTATACTTTACGTAATAAGTTGGGTATTTGTTGGGTCTAGTGCGCTTGGTAAAAAGAATGGGGTTCTGGTACTATTATCAAAACGATCCAAGATAGAACTATTGTCTTCAGCATCGGACGAAAAGGGACGCTGGGTTACAGTAAAACTTGCCAAAGACCACACAGAATTCTTTGTCACGAACATATACGCACCTAACACTAATGATCTCAATTTTTGGCAAGACTTGGTCAAGCAGATTGAAACAATACCTGACACGGCGGTACATATACTAGGGGGAGACTTTAACCTTCCACTTGATCCTGCCCTGATCCTGCCCTGGACAGGGATTCGAAGTGTGTGTTTAAACCGACCAAATCACATAATGCTTTCGTTAAACTGTGTCAACGCTTTAATCTGGTTGATACATGGAGAATACAAAACCCTACTGACAGAGACTACACTTTTTACTCTTCCCCTCACGATTCGTACTCTCGCATCGACTACATCCTTCTCACACAGAATGGGGTTGCGAGAATAGAGGATACTTCAATAGAACCGAGAGTACTGTCGGACCATTCCTGCATTTCCCTTTCCATTAGCAACATTAAACCCTCCCCTAAACAGACATCGTGGAGACTTAATGAGGAAATTTTAAACAAAGAACAAAATAGGGCCACTATCCAAAAAGCCATCTGATCATATTTGGATCTAAACAGGAGAGGGGACACCTCAGATCTGACGAGATGGGAGGCGTTGAAAAGTACCTTAAGGGGGGTGTGCATCAAAATCCGCTCGGGAATGAACAGAGACTGTAATGCACAGCTGGAAAAGCTGGAAACAGAAATAGCTCATCTAGAAAACAGGCACCAATTGACAAGGGATCGGGAAACACTTAATACCATGACTAATAAAAAATACGACTATAATAAGCTAGTTAGCGAAAGGGCGGGAGTATGGCTGACCAGAAGGCGAAATTTTAAACTCTGCGAATCTAACAAGGCCGGTAAAAGCTTGGCGGCATACCTGAAATTCAAAGTACAGAGGAATTCCATTAATGTCATAAAGGATTCGGAGGGAGTAAACCACTCTGATCCCCAAAAAATAACTGAGGTCTTTAAAGACTTTTATGAGGAGCTGTATGCTAAAAATGACTCAGTTGATGAGGATAAAATTCAAGGGTACTTGCAGGAATGTGATCTGCCAAAGCTAAGTCCGGAAGAACAACACAGCCTTAACGAACCGATCTCAATTGGGGAGGTGGAGAAAGCAATCAGAGGATTGAAATCTGGGAAGGCGCCTGTCCCTGATGGCTTTACAGCCAAATTTTACAAAAGTTTTGCAGCGGATCTAGCTGAACCCCTTCTGCATCTTTTCCATGAATTCACGGAATCAGGTGAAGTGAGGGGGACCCTGGCAGAGGCGACTATCGCAGTTCTGCCAAAGGATGGCAAGGACCCATCGTTACCAAAAAATTATAGACCAATTTCCCTGATTAATTTGGATTGTAAGTTGCTAGCGAAGATTATGTCAATCCGATTACAAAAAGTTCTCCCTAACCTCGTACATCCGTCCCAAGCAGGCTTTTTAAAACACAGATTATGTAAATGTAGTATACTTGTAAAGCGCACAGCTGCCCCAGCAACGGGGCGTCCCGGCGCTGTATAACTCTGGGGAACCCGTCCTGGCTTTCCCTGTGGGATGGTCCCTGCTGGGAGTCCCCAAGGTGGAGCCAGGCATCCCCGGAATTGGTGGGGCCGTTGTGGAGATTAGGCAAGCTAATGCCCAGAGTTGCCGAGTGTGATCCCTGATTAGAGTAAGCACCGAAGCGAGAATTATCGAGTCCGCTGACCAAGGTCCACGACCCCGCCGCGTCGGGAATCGAACCCTGGTCCCAGGCCGACTTCTGCTCTCAGGTCTGCCACCTCTAACCAGTGAGCCACACTACTCCACTAGCGATAACACCAGAGTATTAGCCCACGCCTTAGAAAAAGCTAAACTTTTAAATACCTCCACAGTGGCAATCACATTAGACGCTGAGAAAGCCTTCGACAAGGTTGATTGGACCTTCCTTGAGGCAGTTCTACACAAATTTAATTTGGGGAAGACATTTACTAAACTTGTAATGGCCTTATATGCCGGACCTACAGCCAGAGTTAGAGCGGGTGGCTCCTTTTCTTCATCCTTCTGCTTGAAGCAGGGAACGAGACAAGGATGCCCGCTATCACCGTCTCTGTTTTTACTAGCGATAGAACCTTTCCTATACCATATCCGGAATAACGAGACCATTGCTGGTGTTCCGTTTGATGACTGCACTGTGAAATTAACAGCCTACGCTGACGATGTGCTCATCTTAACCGAAAAGGCTGACGAGGCTATCCCGGCATTAATGGACGTAATTGGCGAGTACTCTAAAGTTTCAGGGTACAAGCTGAATAAAGACAAAACGGAAGTCAAGCTGCTAAATAACATCGGAAGTAGAGAAATACTTGGTTCATCTGGCCTCACCTGGCAGCCAAAAGCTTTTAAATATCTAGGCTTAGATTTTGAGAAAGACTTAATAACAACCTTAAAGGTAAATGAGGGCCTAACATTAACAAAGATCTCTATGTTACTAGATAGCTGGTCGCCCAAGTTTTTGTCCTGGTGGGGTAGGGCCGAGACCCTCAAAATGATGTGCACGCCTCTGGTTAATTATCTAGCTAGCATGCTCCCAATGACTTTTTCCGATGAATTCATCAAAAAAGTGGATAGACTATTTGGAGAGTTTCTGTGGCGGGGGAAAAAAGCCAGGATTTCATTGAAAAAGTTGCAATTGGCAAAAGAAAGGGGCGGCCTGGGCCTACCCTCGTTCAGAAACTACCAGACGGCTTTCCTTTGTAAGCAGGGGGCTCTTTGGCTAATTGACTCTCCATCTTATACTCCAGTATGGCTATCTATTGAGCGATCGTTAGTGGCTCATGCACCCCTCCCGCCTCTCCTCAGCATGGACTTAACCCATTTACCTCACTCCAAATATATCCTATTAAATACTAGAAGGGCGCTCCTCAGGCTTGACCAGTCACATAAAACTGATTCGGTGATTAAGAAATCTACCCTAGTCTCGATATGGCATAACCCTATGTTTCGGATAGAGGGACAAACCCTTTACTGGGAGTTGTGGGCTAAACATGGTATCCATATGGTGAATGACCTCTATGAAAACGGTATGCCCATACCTTTTTCGACGCTGCAAGAGAAATTTAATTTGCCACCCATAGAATTCTACCAATTTTTGAAACTGAAGGTCGCCATCTCTAAGCGTGCCCTCACTACTGACTCACCATGGCTGCCGACACGTCTCCAGATACTGTATAATGCGGACCATTTTGTGTCCAGAATATATAAATTGCTCCCCCCTTTGCCCAAGAAAGCACATAATTTAACTGAAAGCAAGTGGGAATCGGAACATAATTCGACAGGTATCTCGATTGATTGGGAGGTAATACACAAAAATGCACTATCAAATAAGGTGTCCCCAATTCTATGTCAAACGAAATATATGTTGTTGAACAGAGTGTTTTGGACCCCTCAGAGGCTGTTTAAATGTAATCTGAGGGATACGCCTAATTGCTGGAACTGCCAGGCTGCACCTGGAGACCTGGCTCACATGCTCTTCGATTGTTCCCTATTGAGATCATTTTGGAAAAAAATATTTGCATATATCCAACAAGTACTTGGAATCACACCAGTTCAGGAATTTGTATATGTCATTTTGGCTCCCTTGGAAGCACAATTACCTGACATTCATGACCGCCAATTGCTAGATATCATGTTGACACTGGTGTGTAAGGTCGTTCTCTGTAAATGGAAGAATTTTGCTGAAGTCAACTTCAAAATATGGCTGGAATGGCTCTCCTTCCTGAGAGGGGCAGACAATCCGGCACTGCAGTCAGCCACATGGAAGCCTTCTAACATAAAATTGTGGTCCTCCTTGGACGCGTCATCCTCCCACTTTGAGCCTCCATGATACAACATTCAACAGACTGCCTGCCTTCATAAACTACAGTATCTCTGTTGACCCCAAGTCTCCACGTTTCAATGCTCTCCAGGCCTGAATGCTTAATGTATACTTATTGTTACCTGAATGCTTAATGTATACTTATTGTTACCTGTAACGCGACCCGTGCTTCTGTAAACCGATTGCTATTGATATATTGATACATCTGTCCTCTTCTCTCTTTTTCCTCTTTCTTTCTCTTATTCCTCCTTTCCTTTCCCTACTCTTTTTCTGTTCATTCAGTTCATTATTGTAGGCGTCATTGTGCCATTACTGCAACCATCTATGTGATGAAGAATTTAGTGTATTGTCTTTGCTTCTTTTTTTCCAATCTTCAATAAAAAAGATTTGAATAAAAAAAAAAAGAAATTTCCATATACATTCTTGCTACTCTAATGCTGTGTGCATTTTTTTTCTAAAAGATACATATACCAGAGCTGGTTTATAGTGACAAGTCAATTTTGCAACTTACAATCAATTTCTTGAATGTTACAGAAGTAGTTGATGACACCCTGCTAAATATATGTGTTTTAAGAGTGACTGGGAAGTACAAGCACCTTAAAAAATCTGCTCTTGATGAACTACTTTTAGTTAACTGTATTAATTCGCATGGATAAAATGCAGTCAGCTAAAGTGAAGGCATTCAATAGCTAAAGTGGGCTACTGACCTAGATTTGGTCTGTGGTGGAAGGCAACATTAATTGAGTGACATTTGAACAGACCATTAGTGAAAGAGTGTTGATTGAAAGCCCTTACATATGTATGCATTTCTTAGTAAAGTGCTGTTGAAAAATGCATCGTGCCGCCACATTGTTATAAATGTTTTCCCGGATGCACAATGCCCCCCTCCCAAACAGGACATCCATGTGTGTGGGGGTAAGTGGTTGCAGACTCACTCGTCTGACTAGGAAGTATTTGATTATTTCAGATGAGGCCACTCAAAATTGTTTGTAAAGCCAACAACGTGTTAATCTTTTTTTTTTACAAATAGAAATTTTAAAAGCATCATTCGGCTCCATATTTACAAAATATTTTAGTGAAGTAGGCCGGGCGCGCCATTACTCTTTCGGCGCAGGGCATTATGGTCTCACTCGCTTAATTGGTTTCTTCTCGCTATTCCTGACTGGAAATTCCGTTTAAAAAGTCACCTGACGCCATTTTAATCCATATACACATCAAGTAAAGTGCAAAAATAAAACATGATGGGTTCAGCTAAGGTAACGTCTTTCAAACAGTAATAAATATTAATAGGCAGTGCTGGGGCAAACGCTTTTGCTGAGAAAGGTAGAAATAAAACGTGTATGGCCTGTGGAGTAAAATAAGGGTTCGGACATTTCTGTAAAGACATCACACCTTGTCTCGGCTCCTGGGCGCACGCTCCAACAGGTTAGAATTTAATAACATTATTCCCATAAATTAAAATTGAAAGCGTGACTTGCAGCATGTTTTGCTGATTTAATTACATTCAGTTAATTGAACCACCGAGCCCTCGGTTACTCAGTAATGGAACTCATGATGAGAACATAATAACTCGTCAAACACAAGAGACGCGGTACAGGCTTTTGATTTGAATTTACCTACCCTTAACCTTACGTAATTTGCAGCACTTGACATGGCATTTGAGTTGATTGATACGCGAGAACTGCGTAATACAGACTATTACAGCGAGAAGTAGCCTGAGGAATAGAACAACCGTATTGGGAAAATATAATTAAGGGCCGTGTGGCCTGTCAATGCTCGTGGAACATACGATATGTATACTTTTCGATTGTATGCAGTGTGAAACATATACGTGCTCCTAACGGTACAGTTAGTACACGTAAGAAAAGTGCCAATTAAGGGATGAGGGCTTGTAAAATAGCTCTGAGTAGTACAAAATGGCTCTTTCTTGGCCAATGTCCGTACAAATTAACGCAAGTCTTTATTTCATAGACAGGCGACCAATCTTCGTCATACCAGGAAAAAATTAAAATTGTCCTCATCTTTCTTCTAATTAGAAAACAAGCATCTGCAATGCAATAGGTCTCGCATGTACGCGGGTTTGAGCTATTGGTATTGTAAATGACAATGCCTTTTATTCATGGTCTCGTTTTTAAAAACATAAATAAAAGGCATTGTCATTTATAATGCCAATAGCGTAAACTCTCGCAAATGCGAGACCTATTGCATTCCAAATGCTTGAAGGCATCGCTGCGTTGCCCTCTTTTGTCTCCCATGGCCCCTGAAGAGCTCCCTGTTTGCTGCGAGTTAAATAAACAAGTCGTGGTCACAACTGCGCAAGAGAGACCACCCTGCCCTCCTGCAGTAAGAGAAACTCATTAAAAAAAATAGTGCTTACAGACTAAAGAAAACGTACCGTGTAAAAACCGAAGTAAAAGGGCCAGTCCTCATGGGAGGTTATAAATGAAGACAAGGCGTTACTAAGGAGGGACTAACAAGCCTAATAACGAATCAGAAGACAGCATTTACGAAGGCCAATCACTCAAGCCAATGACAAAGATGGGCGGAAAGTGGGCGGGCTTCAAGTTCATACTCAAATGCAGCATGGCTCGCAGAGCAGAGCCTGCGCTGCCCAGGCTCGACCTAAAAACAGTTGTGTTCCCGTTGGGGTAGGTTCATGAGGGAAATCAAGTTTCCTGAGAAAGGGTCCCTCATAAGTCTGACAGAGAAGACTTTAGATTACCCCGTAGACTCTTGCAGTATATATGAAGAGGTACACATTGTTATGTTATTCATTCAACATCATCTCCATCCATTAACTGTTGCTTGATTAGGTCATTTATGAGTAAGGTACTTTTGCTATTAAACTGAGGTTTCTGCCCATTTCACGAGTTCAGCAGTGAGATGTTATGCTAGTTGGATGTGTAGAGCTCTTGTACGCCACAGGTGGTTTCTTGACACTGAAAAACACACGAGATGATGTACGGAATGTTGCACAATGGCAAAACATTCGCCCCCAGTCACAGATCTGGGTTTAATCCATCGTTATTTTGCTCACCAAGCCACCCCAGTTCAGACATGGCCATATGCAAATCAGTCTTGACCCTGTGCCTCATGGGAACAGTCCAGCCCGAAGTGCCGAGCCATGTCTTCCCTGGACAGGAATCAAGCATCCTAGGACCGCTTTCTGGCTATCAGCCGTCTTCAGCCAGGATAGCTTGACTCCAGTGGCTTAGTGAACACGGGACCCACGTCTGAGCATACCCTGCCAACTTATGGCGAACAAAGTATTACAAAAGGGGTTGTTGATGGACGGATCATCTGAACCAATCAAACACTCACTCCCAGTCAACAGATCTGCGTTTAATCCATCACCATTCTTTAGCCCACTCTGCGGCCCCAGTTCAGACATGGCCATATGCAAACGAGTCTGACCCTGTGCCTCATGGGAACAGTCCAGCCCGAACTGCCAAGCCATGCCTTCCCTGGACCGGAAACAAGCTACCGAGGACCGGTTTCTGGCATAGAAACCGGTCCTAGGATACTTGATTGTCTGAACTGGGGTGGCAGAGTGGGCCAAAGAATGGTGATGGATTAAACCCAGATCTGTGGACTGGGAGTGAGTGTTTGATTGGTTCAGATGCTCCGTCCATCGCCACCCCCTTTTGTACCAGTTTCTTAACACTGGACATAACTAAAACCTAAGAATTATCCTGTGGCAACTGAAACCTACTTACAGAAGAAAGAATTTCAGAGCTAGATGTATCAAAGGATTTTTCCCATTTGTTGTCTATGGGGAAATGTGTTCCTACATATGGTCCCTAGTTACTTTCTTTTGGTGGTTTTCAGAACAAGGAATATTATTAATTTCTTTCAGAGTCTGCCTTATGGGAAAAGCAAGCTTGTGAATGTCTTCATTAAGGTAAAACTGCCCTTGGCTAGCTTTAGCTCATTGGGATTAGAATTCCAGAGTTTGACAAGAACATTAGTAAAATCTCTGTTAGTTACTCTTGCCTAATTGGACTTGCTGACCTGGAAAATACGGGCTCTAGGCCTGGTTTGCAGAATTTGTGGACACGTTGGCAGCCACATTTTAAATGAGTTGGGGCTTTAATACTTGATACCTTGGGAGACCAACCTATACCCTGCTGCAGTAATCGAACCGAGAATTAATCACTGTTCACTGGACCTCTATGACGAAGCACACTGCTAATGTCCTACAGATCAAAGTAGCATGAGGAAAGGAGTGGATCAGACTTTTTTGTTTCCTTTGTGATGTGCATCACTGTGTTGACTTGGGAAACAAAACATTTTTGGCATACAAACCAGGAATTTTAAAAAAATGAGTTACTTTTTTTATGCATATGCTGTTCAAAATGCATTCACAATTTAAATAATTGAAGGCCTGATTTAGATCTATGAGGATTGGGGTACTCCGATATAAACTTGGCGGATATCCCATCCGCTGTATTACAAGTGCCATGGGATATAATGCACTTGTAATATAGCAGACAGGACATCTGTCATGTTTGTGACGGAGTATCCCATCTGCCAAGATCTAAATCAGGCACGATGCTTGTTTGCGATGGGGTTGCTTGCTGCTCAGTTACTTTTGTAGATGCAATTTAAGTGAGTGTTTATGTTGGAACGGGCACCTTCTGTGTGGCTGAGGAGATGCCCTACCCCTCCTGTCAGGGGTGGGTGATTGCCCTCACTGTATAACATTTGCTCACCCTTGGGTAGCTTGGCACTGAGCAGTCAGGCTTTTATAACAGAGGCAATGTGTAAAACAATTGCACAGCACTCACTCACAATAAATTCACTGAGGTCACAAAAAAGACAATATGTGATGTATATAATAAACGTTTTTATTCAACACACACAATAATCAACACAACATGAACATCATGTATTTTTGGGCATAAATCACACTTGGAAATATTACTAGCAGTACTAGGCCCAACCGTGCTAAAATGACATCAGTAGTATGCACACTTGGGAAAGATCCTGTTCTACCCCACCCCCAGCACCCTATGCAGTGAAAAATGTTATCAAACCTAGGCCCACCTAGGCAATTCTTATCATTCAATACCACACAGTTATAGGGTGCACCCCAGATCACAACGTTATCAGAAACATGTGCATACAAAGAATTATATAACTTATAAGCAGCACCGCAGGCCAAGTCCGCATACGTAAAAGTAAAGTCAACATAGTGTTCTTCTGGCAATAAATTAATGCGTAAAGCAACATTGCCAGCCAGTGTCGTTAATCACAGGCGATCCATAGACTGTCACTCCCACACACTCACACTCACTCATTACCGATCCGCTGTGCAACAGATATCAGGCGGTCCTTCAGGAACGCGCTTGCACACATACGCACCCTGCACCGTAATGCAGTGCAACTGATATTCAGCAGGACATATTGATAGCACACTGCAGACCCTGTGACCAAAGCCTCCCTCCACCCTCCAACTCACCCTGACTCCCCTACGCCCACAGAGTGGAGATAAACAGCCCTCCCTCCCAAATACTTAGCCCTACACCGCTGTCACACTTTGTCAGGGTCCCTGGGAAGAAGGTGGGAGTAGGCATCAGGACTAACTAGGAGGCAGTGGTTTAATGGCGGTTTGGGCACAACTCTGGAAGTTCACCCACAGGATGCAAAGCAGAAGTGACTGAGGGCACTAGTCAGTCACTCAAAAGGGTTCTACAAGGTACCTACCCGCACCAGCCCAGTTCTGCGAAGCATGGGGGAGTCATGCAGTCACTTGACCCACTTCTGATCATTCTCTGAAGTGTTCCTTCACTCCATCAGTCACTTTCACTACCCAGGCCCGATCAGGGCAATAGTACCCTACAACACGATATTGTTAGGGCCTGGGTGAGGAGAAAGTAGTTGGTCCGCCGCACTGAGAGCCCAACAGGAAAAATCTATGAATGGGGAATGAAGTAGGGGAACCTCTCAGAAGAAATAGGCTCCTCGTCGGGCACACGTTGGTCAGAGTAGCACCCAGTCCATCCGGGTGCAACGTCTGGTGCACAGTGATACGAACCACAGCAGACAATTCCGGACATACACAGGAAACAGTTGCAAATTCCATACCTCCATGGAAATGAGGCAGAGTCCAGAGCACATAGATACAGGTCACACTAGACAATACAGGTAACACACAATAAAGAGTTGCAAATTTTGTACCTCCATGGGAATGAGGCACCACGCCTGGTGTGCATTGTTACTGGTTGCTCCAAACAATTCTGGTCACACACACAGGCTCAAGATCAGCAGTGCCACATGAGGGAGAATGAGGCACTACTACGAGTACACCCTCACCTCTGAGGGTCGCAAGCTGCGAAATGGACATTGCATGCACAATGAGCATGCAGTCGGCGTGTCACACAAGCGAGATGCAGCACGGATGACGATGTGAGCCACGATGGATCCCACAACTGGTGAATCTGCTTACCACCAACAAGAAGCTTATGTGTGTTGAGGTCCCCGCGATGCAGGGGAACCACTCTTTTGATGCAGCCTATGTTTTGGGCCTCCACATAAGGCAATCCAGTATCCAGACACAATTCTCAGTTCCACATTCAAGCTGCGCTACCAGTTAGGATCCAGCAGATGATATGGACATTTAAGTGGGCACCGCTCTCCAAGTGTCAAAAGTAGATGGTGTGAGTCCCTCGGGGATGGTCTTTGATGTCCCTGAGACCCCCACAAGAGAACAGGGGGCAGGCCAACAAGCCCTTGAAGAGCACACTTCAGGGTGCCACACAGCAGCAGGTAGTCAGCCCAGGCCAGCCACTGTTCAGGAAGGGCATACGGACCCTTTCAATTGCAGTAATCCTTCTTGTGCACAGCAGATACCTCTGGCATCGTGCACCACATAGGTCCAGGTTCTCCGGTCCCATGTCCCCACAAGAGTATCTCTGATCTGCTGACGTATGGCACCAGTAGTTATACCTTTGCAGTTGGGGGTGGTTGAAAGGGTCTCCCTTTGAACCACAGATGTCTCCCGTAAATGTCATTCCTGTCTGCAATGAAGCCCCGGAATACAGATCCTACAGCCAGATTCATCAAGCCAAAATCGGCTCGCAAAGGGCCAGATTCTGAGAATCTGGCCCTTTGCGAGCGCTATTTTTGCATTTGGGATTCATCATCCCAAATGCAAAAATCGCAATTCTAGAAATCGCTAAATTGCGAATAATTGCATTTAAGGAATCTCAATTTGAGATTCCTTAAATGCAATTCATGAACCATTTTAAAATTGCGAATTCACAATCTGGGGCCGCTATTTACCGCGAAGTCTAACTACGTGGTAAATAGCAAAAACTTAGAAAAAAGCACTTTAGTGCATTTTTCTAAGTTGTATGTTACACACACACATGTCCTTTGAACATGTGTGTGCGCAACACCAGTGTACATTAACATTTCAGGGGTGCTACAGGGTGTCCTTTGGACACCCTGGCACCCTTGAAATCGCTTCCTTATTTGCGATTCGCTAATTGCGAATCGCAAATAAGGAATGACTCCCCATTGATTCGGAATGAATAGGAAAGCCATTCCTTATTTGCGATTAGCAATTAGCGAATCGCAATTAAGGAAGCAGTAGAAATCGCAAAAAATATTGCGATTTCTACATGATTCCTGTTTCGCTAGTCTTTAATAGCGATTCCTTAAAAATCGCTATTGAGGACTCGCAAAAAAGGACTTTGATGAATCTGGGGGCTAATCTTTAGGTGGGCTATGATCTGGCTCCCAGATTCCAAGTGTTAAAACCTCTCCTTCTAATCTATCCAGCCAGGCCCTCAAATGGCAGAGGTATGTTGTTCCAGTTGCATGCCCAATGTTTATAGCTGTTGTTGGGAAAGGCAGAGAAGTGCTTCCCCAGCTTCCAATGTGAAGTGCAGCCAAACTAAAAGGCACACATAGGGGCAGATTTATGAGGCCCTTGCGCCACGTTTACACCGCTGTTGCGTCACGCAAGGCGGCGTAAACGTGGCGCATCCCTACGAACGATTTACAACGTGACGCATCTAGGCAGATGCGTCACGTTGTAAAGCCCTGCGCCGCTTGTGGGCGTTCCGGCGCAGGGTGGGCGTTCCGGGGCAGGTGCGCCTCGCAAAAGTGGCTGAGTGAAATCTATAAGATTTCACTCAGTCACTTTCAGGCCAATGCTGCGTCAAAAGCCTGCGCCTGCTTGAAGCAGGCGTAGGTCTTGATGCAGCATTGGTCAGATAGGGCACCCCCGAGCCTTGCTGGAGCTGCGTCGCGCTTGCGACGCAACTCCAGCAATGCGCCGCCTTTACGGCACAGATGCGTCACGCATCTGTGCCGTTTTTGCCCCATGGTGCGCTGCATTGTAAATGCGGCGCACCATGGGTGGCGGAGCTGTGGCGCACTGTGGCGCACATTAACTGGTGCATCCCTGGGGATGCGCCAGTTAACATAAATCTGCCCCATAGAGTTTTGAGCAGAGAAAGGGCTGCTTTTTAGAAGTGTATTTCTAAGCTAGTAATGACAAAACAACCTTTACTACAGGAAAGGGTTTGTCATTGCAAATCCAATGATAGCAAACATTATGAGGCTGCTCCACTGCAATCCGCTATTGCAGCTTATTGTCATGTCAAACATTCGCCCATGTTAACATACGGAAAGAGCAAATTTCATAGGCAGTGAAAACACACCTGGGTATTCTTAACTACCTGGGCAACAACCACATGTTTACCTGCCATGCCTTTCACCTACCACTTGCTTCACCCCTCAGGACTTACCCTAGAGGTGTTCTAGTGGTAGTGAAAGGTTCCCTTAGGATGGGCTAGTGATTTAGCAAAGCCAACCTGTGCATAAGTGCATTACGCACAAACCGACATGAACTAATAGGCTGGACTCATGTTTGAAAGTCTCATACGTGCCAGTGAGCATATTCAGGCCTGCAATGACAGACCTGACACGTTTAAAAATATCATAGGTGCCTAAGCACACACACAGGCCTACACTGCCAGGCTTGATACATGTTTCAACACCATCTTGGTGCAAGTGTGGACACACAGGTCTGCAATGGCAGGCTTGATGCACATTTTAACCGCTTCCGTGCGGCGCCGATTCCGCCCCTGTGCTGGACATTCCAGAACAGGGTGCGGTCGTGACGGAACCATTCCGTCATCAGCACAGCTCAACCGTGACTGATGACGGAATGGTTCCGTCACAAGCATCGAAGGGGTTAAAAACATCATATGTGTCAGTGCGCACACACAGGCCTGCAATGGTGTGCACCTGACATGGTTTCAAAACATCAGGTAAGCACAACCTCCTAACGTGTAGGAAGGGCGTGTTCACTTTCACAGTGCATTTACAGTGGGTCAGTGCTGCGTCCCACTACTAACCAGTGCAGTACCCACCCTGGGTATGTGTTGTGTCTTTTTACAGTGCACTCACTGGTACAACATCTGAACCAATCAAGTAAGCACCCCATCCTGGCATGTGTAGGAAGGGCGCTCACAT
Source organism: Lissotriton helveticus (assembly GCF_964261635.1). Taxonomy (NCBI): domain Eukaryota; kingdom Metazoa; phylum Chordata; class Amphibia; order Caudata; family Salamandridae; genus Lissotriton; species Lissotriton helveticus. The sequence goes on along the minus strand of NC_136059.1, from coordinate 1,147,705,098 downwards.
TCCCTCTGCAGTACAGTGGGAAAGTGCCCAGTGTCTTAAGGCCACGAACATAGAATCATCAAAAACCAGGAAAGCAAAAGTTTTTGAGAAATCCCGTAAGAAGAGCCATGTACAACAGTTTCCTACTATTGTATTGCAACATGTTACACAGCAGACTTCTTAGTTGTCTTATATTGCATGCATTTCTTATTGCTTCCTTTATTTTACATATTTCGCAGTAGTATGCAGTGTCAAAGTATCATTCATTGTGATTGGTCACAGCCTGGGAGTCACAGCAACATCCTGTCAGCAGTTTAATGTAATTCACTCAGATCCAAGATATTGGGGAAACAAAGATGAGCCAAGAACTCACAGGCGCTGCAGACTCAAGTGAGTTCAGAATTCCAGTATTTTTCAGAACTGCTATGCTATTCCACATGAAACTCTCTTTGCCAATTTCTTTTCCACAGCAACTAGCTGGCAATAAATAAAAACATCCATTTCTACTTGCAGTGCTGGCAGCCATTGTATTGTGGTTTGTAGCACTGTATATCACATGATGGACTAACCAAACTTGGGCGCCTATTAGGATGGCGGACGGACCTGCGTCCGCCCGCCACCCCCGAGGTGGAGGGAACGTCCGCAGGGGCAGCGGCGGTCCCTCCGGTGGAATTAGGATGTGACCGCCACCCTGGCGGTCACATCCCGTATATGTAACATTGCGGTGGGTGCTGCTTTAAGCAGCACCCGCCGCAAGGTTAAATATGCATGCTGTGCATTTGCATGCACAAAGGGGCAGGCACCGTGCGGTGCCTGCCGCATTGTGCATGCAAATGCAGGGGGGTACCATAGGTACCCCCCATGTGCACCCCCCACCCCCGACACCCTGGGGGCCCGCAAGGGCCCCCCAGAAGCTATTGTCCACATGCTTTTCCACGGCAGTAAATCCGCCGCGGAAAAGCATGTTTACAAACCAATCGTAATTTGGCTGGCGGTGCAGACACCGCCACCAAATTGCGTCCAACACCCCGCGGATCAGCGGCAGACGGACCTGCCGTCCGCCGCTGATCCCACTGCCATCATAATCTGGCGGTGGGTGTTTTGAGGGTCCGCAGCGGTGATTCCGCATCCTCCGGGCCAGCGGTGGCTTCCACCGGCCCGGAGGATGCGGAATCACCACAATCATAATCGACCCCTTGGTGAGGCAGACATTTATGACATATAGAGTGGCATTATGCGACCACGTGAGGACCAACTCTAAAACGGCTGAAACAAACCCTATCATGTTTGTTGTCAAAATGTTGGTGTCATACCCCCACACCAGTAACCAATGTGGTAGGTATTTTTCCACCCCTCAGAAGCGAGCTTTGTGCGGTCCATGGTGTACCCAATACCAGCCTTCTAAAACCGGACAGCACAAAATGGTTGCTGACAACCAGAGACACATTTCTGCCCTCTTGCTGCTGAGCCAAGCTCAAGCAGGGAAGGCAGAACAATAGGCATCCTGTCACAGGGAGGTGTGACCACATCCCAGACAGGATTTAGTGTATTAGGGCTGGGTGGGTGCGCTTGCCAGGAACCGAAAGTCTGCATAACGGACACATTTGGTGTCCCTGTGCATAGTCCAGTTCAATCCAGTCCTGGGAGCCATTGGCTCCTGCTCTGGCGCGAAACTGGACAAAGGACGTGGGAGTAACCTACCCACTGTCCAGACCCTCCCCAGAGAGGGTCCCCTGAATCTTGCCAACCCTCTTCTGTGGGTACTTAAGGGCGTACCTGGGTGTAGGACCTTAGATTCGATGTGGACAAGATTTTGAACCAGAAAGCTCTGAACTTCGACCGTCTGGGCCCTCTGGACTTCGCTGGACTTCATCTGGGCCCGAGTCTGAAGCATCATCAGTGCCTGTGCACCACACAGGATCCGTGCTGGACCTGTGGAGCATCAAGGACAACCAAAGATATCTCCCTTGGAGTGAAGGAGTCACTCTCATGCATTTACAGGCACCACAACACTGCTGTCTGGTCTGCTGATCCTGAGCTCCTATGGACTCGGAAGGCTTTAGCAACACAGGAGGTGGTTTTTTATATCCCTCAAGGTCCGAGCTGCCCTCTCACCAAGTTTGAGGCCAGAATCCCTCATGCGGGCTGCAAAACTCGAGACCATGTGCACCACGTACATTTGCAAGTGCATACGATTGATGGCATTTCCCGAACAGGTGCATTGGTCTCCGAGTAGCCCCAACCTCTGGCACCATTTCCTAATAAGTACTTTGATCTCTCCACACTGAGTGCTCCGTGGGGCAATTGTTTGGTGAAATCACTCAAGGTACTCTCACGACTCCTGTGCCTCCGGCCTGTCGGTGCATTTGAGGGTCAACTTTGCTTTTTTTGGGCTCTCTTAGTTTCTCTAGGCTTGCCCTGACTCCTCAGTGCTTGGTGAGTCTCCTGGACCTTGCTGGTCCGAACTGAACACATCATTGACCTTCTGCATGGGTTGCCGCTACCAAGGCTTGTTGGTGCTCCCGCCAGACACTGACCCCTCAGCACTTAACATCTTTTGTCGGACAGCCGTATCTGGCTCCTGGTTGTCCTCGACGTCTCCTGGTCCCCGTACCTGCGTCAAGTCAAGTCAAGAAATCCATCAACGCACCTGAAGCACCCAACATTGGTGTGCATTCATCTACCAAGTCCCTGGTCACTCCTGAGTGACCCATACTCTGTCCCCTCTGCTTTCATGTATTCTTCAACAAGAATCCACCTTTGGATTCCAACTGACACTTTTCTTCCTTCCAGCAGCGCTCATCTTTGAAATCCTCCATTAGGTTCGACGGCGGTTTCCAACGCCACTTCAGACCTATGCACCGGCTTCCCTTGGATAAGTAACTTGGGTACCTCGGTATCCACAGGGGTGGTGGCTCTCCAACCTCCTATCTTCCATGGGGTTTCTTCGAAGTCCACTGGGAAGGGTCCTTAAATTCTAAAACTTCAAAAGTGACCCTCCCATAGAATTGTACAGAGCACGTGGTTGTGTTCCCACACTGCACCTCCTACGTGGGGTTCCTGTCTACTCACCTTGGGTGGTTCCTTGGGGTCCCATTGATTCTAGGTCCTTTCAACACTGTCTTGACTCGAGTTGTGGTTCTTATACCACTTTCTTAGTTTATGGTTTGGTCTCCCCCTGGGGCCCACTGTGCATTATTGCTATTTACTGTCATTTCTGTGCCTAAGTATTGTGTGCTCTGTGATTATCTCTGTGTAGGATATACTATGTTGTACTAGATAGTGTTGCAGTAATAAATACATATTTTTATAACTACTGTGTGGTTCTCCTTTCATTTAACCAATACTATAAGAGTGCATTCTGGTAAAACAAGCTGCTTAACATTCCTTCAAGACTAAGCCCGTAGGCTGGTCTCCACAGCCACCACTTGGATAGCTTTCTAAGGTTATCTTTGACCGCTTACATCACTATAAGGGTTGTTTGGACTGGTGCAAGGTGCCCACTTTAATTAGTGGACAACATATACCAGGCCAACTTCTCACAGTGTGGCTATGTGGATATGATAGTATATGCGCCTAAATGCATGTTCTCTATGTGTGCCTGTAAAGTTCTTCTGTGCCGCCCATATTTCCAAAGGTAGGCCTACTAGCATAATGTAATAGTGGAGGACACAAAGGTATATCCAGAGGTGATGCAGGGGCGGTGTTGGTGGGTCCTCTAGCCTATACTACGCTGGATGCTTGGTATTTAGTAAATACGGAGCGTAAAATCTGAACCTAACTATAACGTCTCTGTAACCTTTGGTTTTTAAGTGAATTTGTAAGGTTTAAAAAAATAAATTCATAACTATAAAATCCCTGTAGCCTTTATTTTTTTCAGTGAATTTCTAGCTTTTTCTAACGTTAAGTAAAATAGAATTACCTTGCATTTATCCAACACAGGAGGGGGTCAGCCACTGGGACATAGCAGGACCCCGGTCAACTAACGGATGTTGTCCCCAGGTCAACTAATGACTCTGTGAGCGGGTCGCATGACCCCCTCTCTTTTCATTGCATGGCCGGGCCGGATAGATTTACTATCTGTTGTGTCCTGGGGTGGTGGCCATAATTGGCCTGGGGAGGGGGTCCACATGAGTCCGCCTCCGCTATTTCATAGAATGTTATTTCTCCGGGACCTGGCCCACCCGTGGTGGAAAAAAATACAAGCGAGGGAGAAGGCACTTTTTAATAAAAAAAATTGTGGTGGATTAGTGAATCCTCCACCACCAGGCCTATAGAGTCAGGGTATTCATACCCTGCCCCCTTATGTGTTTTTAAACTTTGTTCTTGGGATTTGGCTGAGTCTGAGTCCCAAGATGGCTGCCAACACTTCCTGGTTGAAGTGTTGGCAGCTGATCAGATCTCACCATGAGAACTGTGTGGAGCCTCCTCCCACATATATATATTTTGTTTTTCTTTAATAACTCCTAAACTACTGAAAGGATTTATACCAACATAGAAACAATGGCTCTTTCTGGACCAAGAGCTACCATTCTGCCAAATTTGGTGTAATTTCATTCAGCGGGTCTGGTTGTAGCCGTGTCTAAAATCCCTATGGGAAATTGTATGGAGATAATGCGCTTTGGGAGACCTCACCCCTTTTCTTCGGCCCCACTTAAGAATCACCCGATACTTTGTAGACTTCAGCTGAAATGAGCGCCACACTCGTTTTAAAAGTTTTGTGAAGATTTGTCAAATCTATCTATCTATCTATCTATCTATCTATCTATCTATCTATCTATCTATCTATCTATCTATCTATCTATCTATCTATCTATCTATCTATCTATCTATCTACCTAACCCAACTCTAATACATCCAATAACACAAGCAAGCACACACTGTTGCATACAGTGACACACCCAGGGAGATACTAATGCATACACTGGCACACCTGGGCATGCAGACATTAACACAGCCAGGTGTACACCACAGATGACATTGACACATCGAGTGAAATATTAATGCATGTAATAAAGTACCCAGGCACATACTGACACTCCCAGGCATACACTGATGCACAGACTTACACACCCAGGCATCCACTAAAGAAGACACTGACATACCCAGCCAAATTGTAATGCCTAATAACACACTTAGGCACACACTGCACACCCAGTCACATACTCATGCATATGTTCACACACCCAGTGACACACTCATGCATACACTAACACACCCAGGCATACACTGATGCACATATTCACACACCCAGGTTCACACTAGTCCATACACTAACACACCCAGACATACACTCATGAATACACCAACACACCCAGGCATATACTGATGCATACACTTATACACCTAGATAGACACTCATGCATACATTAACACACCCACACACTCATGCATACACTAACACACCCATGCACACACCGATGCATACACTTTCAGATCCAAGTAGACACTTATCCATACACCAACACACCCAGGCATATACCAATGCATAGACTGACATACCCAAGCATATAACAATGTGGACACAGGCACACCCAGCCAAACACTAATTCATCCAATAACAGAACCAGGCACATACTGATATACACACGCACTCTCACAATGATACAGTCACTGACACCTCAAAGTTAGCTCTCTTTTTGACCAGGGGCAGTATTATGTTATGTTATGTTATGTTATGTTATGTTATAAAACGCTTATATAGCGCATGGCTACCCCAACAACGAGGCGTCCCAGCGCTTGCAGACAAGCCCAATTACATACCAGTCGGAGGGATGCGGCAAATTATCTGAACACCGCGGAACCTTAAATAGAGGAAAACAGCCAGGTTTTAACGTGTTTTCGAAAATGAAAATGGTTAGTAATGGAACACACATCTAAAGGGATAGAGTTCCAGAGTTTTGGGGCCAAGAACTTAAAAGATCGGATATGTATTATTGCCATTGTTTGCCCCAGTGCATCCTTGAAATTGTGCGCTGGGCGCAAACAATGCCAATGCACCCCATTATGGTGAATGCGCTGTCCGTGGGGCAGCCGTGGCCTCGCGCTACCCTGGGGGCAGCGCATCCATGTGAAAACGCGGCGCAGCGGCTACGTGTTTTCACAGTACAGGCGACACCCGCCTGCCCTTTCAGAGGGAGTTAGAGATCCCCTTGCAGGTGGGTGCAGTCAGTGACTGTACCCACATGCAAGGAGATGTCTGGGGGTCCAAGGGACCCCTTTTACCCCCTGCAACGGGCTGCTCTCATGGGGCGCAGTGACAGTGCCCCACCTTTTAAATGGCGCACTCTCAGTGCTTCTTTGACTCTGAACCTGCATCTGTAATATGGCACTGCTATCGGTATTATAGAAGGGGACACACAAGCATCTGCGCCCCCTTCTATAATAACAAAGTGCACCGGGAGCACGCAAAGCAGACGCAAACACCTGTTGCGCCCCATGGGCACCCTATGAAATACGGCCCCAGATGGTGGTTCTAAAAAGAGTTGGATTTTTTGTATTGCTTTTTAAAGATTTAAAAAACTATTCTACAGTTTTTTTTTTTTTTTACAAAAATAAACAAGGTAGTAAAAATGGTAAAGAGGAGGAAATGCAAAGAAGCAACTGTTTTCAGTCTTCAAAAACCATTGTGAGGTCAGCGGAAGCAACAAAATAAACTAACAGTGATGCTTCTTCACAGTATGCAAGAATGCACCCGCAGAAGACATTTTTAAAGTGACAAGCATGTTGCATTTCACTCAGTTAATGACCATGTCAATCAGTTCTTTGCAGGCTGCTGATGTTGTAATGACGAATATATGACGTTACTCCGCTAACAATCACTCCGCATACCATTACTACGAAATGTTTACAACGCAAATTCAATCACCCCGCAATTTATGACAACGCAAACTTTTACCACGGCTATACTTTTACCACCCATGCCATTACAACGCAAAGGAATGCGTGGTAAAGGTATACTCCTAGTAAAAGTTTTAAAGGTAAGTGAGAGTACCCTGCAGAAAACACTAACCTACACTACTCAAACACTGCTCTACACTACACCAACACCACAACACTACCCTAAACCCTAAAACACTACCCTACACTACACAAACACTACCCTACACTAAAACTACCCTAAATCCTAAAACACTTCCCTACACTACACAAACACTACCCTACACTACACCAACACCACAACACTACCCCAAAACACTACCCTACACTACACAAACACTAGCCTACACTACACTAACACTACCCTAAACCCGAAAAAAACACTACTCTATTACACTACCCTACACTACACAAACACTACCCTACACTACACCAACTCCCCTGCACGCTGCTTAACCATCCCACGCACAAAGAAATCATCATGGGGAGACAGAGCATTCATAGTTGCTACCGCAAAAATTGTGGAATACCCGTCCTCTACATATCAAGGCCAGCCCATCCCTCATGACATTTAGGAAGTAGGTAAAAACGTGGCTGTTCAACCAGTAAGCATTCCCCTCACTCCATGTTCTTTTGTCTTTCAGCACCGAGACACCTCTGGGTAGTTGTGCGCTATAAAAATTTCATAAATAAATAAATAAACACCACAACACTACCCTGAAACACTACCCTACACTACACAAATACTACCCTACACACCAAAAACACTACCCTAAACACTAAAACACTACCCTACACTACACAAACACTAGCCTACACTACACAAACACTACCCTAAACCCTAAAACACTACCCTATAACACTACCCTACACTACACAAACACTACCCTACACTACACAAACACTACACTAAACCCTAAAACACTACCCTACACTACACAAACACTACCATACACTACACAAACACTACCCTGAACCCTAAAACACTACCCTACACTGCACATACACTACCCTACACTACACTAACACTACCCTAAACCCTAAAACACTACCCTACACTACACAAACACTACCATACACTACACAAACACTACCCTAAACCCTAAAACACTACCCTACACTACACAAACACTACCCTAATCCCTTAAATATTAACGCCCACCCCAGGCCCATTCCCACTTACCTCTCTCTCCTTGTGGTTTCTCTCTCCTTCTGCTTCCTGCATCATATCGTCTTTCTGTGAGGGGCGGTGCACGCCGATGTGAGGAAAAGGAAAAGCCTGTTTCCTCACAACGACGTGGATCGCCCAAATTCTTTTTTCCCATACATACCTTTACAACGATTTTCGTTGTAAAGGCCTGCATGATAAATACACATGTGGTGTAAAAGAATGCGAAGTAATGGTATGCGGGGTAGGTGCACTATGCGGAGAAAAGGTATGTGGGGTCAAAGTCTGGGTTGTAAAAAATTTGTTGTAAAAGATATTTACCTGTATTGACTGCCGCTGATGATGATTCTCGAAGGCTGCTTTAGAGGTTGACTATCCTGTTGCACCTGCTTTCTCTCGCATCCTCTGATTGTAGACCCTATCATGTAATTATATTTAGGTGCTTTCACATAGAACTTGTCCCATGCAAATGCTTCTTTGCACTGCCTCTGGATAACCTCTTGCTACGAATTGTGCACTTGACATATTTTGCTGTTACCTTCTTTTCCCCAGTAGGTATAGTGAAGTGCTCCAAACATCACTTTCTTTTTGTGAGGTGAAGTGTCTTTGTTCTCATCCTCAACAGGTTGTGGATACTCATCCTGGAAGAAAGAAGTAGCTTCAGCCATTCTCAAAAAAGCAGAGCCCCACTGGTTTTCAATCCTCTTTCTGGAGACTTCACTTGAGAACTAACAGTTTTTGGGTGTGGTTTTCAATGTGTATGGGTGGAGTACTCATATACACAATCAAAAGATGTTGGGTGGGTGTGGTTTTGAGCAACTCAGCGAATCAGGTGCGAAGAGTCACGTGTACGCGAAACTTTGTAAAATTGATTACTTTGTTGAAAAACAGGTATAATGTGGGTTATATATACTTTTAAATATGTTGACACGGAAATCATTAATGAAAATGTCGGGGTGCACATACTTGAAATAATTTATGAAATTTTCTCTGAACCTGCAGATTCGGGCTCATGGATTTATTCCGATCACATGATCGGGATTAAAACCACAGAGTAGTAATCCCGTCTGTGATTATGGACCCATGAAAGTATCACGCCTCCCAAAAGCAAAATGTACATTAAGTACACATGTGATTTTATAAATGTATATAAAGTATATTTATAAAAATTAGAAAAGAGTTAAACTACAATACTAAATTCAGAATCAAAATAAATTGTAATACACTTAGTATTGAGAATAAACCCTAAAATTCACCACTCCGACACCCATACAACTACTCACACATCCACACAGCTACTCAGATACCTACTCACACACCTATATAACCTCTCACACACCCATATAACCATTTGCACATGACTCACACACCCATACAACCTCTCAGACACCCTCCCACACATTGATACAGACAGTCACAGAGTCACTCGGATCATATGTGCTATAAAAAGTACCACTTATTCGTACCACGGAAAGAAAAGTAAGTTAACTGATGCAGTAGCTTACTATCTATCTTTAAGTTTCAGAATCATTTATGAAACACACTCACTGGATAATATCTTCAGTGATGTCATTTGAGATGTCTTTAGTGCTGCCATCAGTGATGTCCCTGATCATGTCATTAGTGATGTAATATGTAATATCATAAGCAACGCATTGCAGGGGCGTAAATTATAGGTTGCTCAGTTACCTATAACTGCTGAATTTCACTGGTTTTGTATGAGTGAAATCTGAGCCTAACCTAGCTATAATGTCCCTACAACCTTTGTTTTTTCGTGAATTTGAAAGGGTTTTTTAAAATGTATTTCCTAACTGTAACCTGTAACCTTTGAGAGTGGGTGCATGAGTGACTGCATAGATTGGTGAGTGGGTGTGAGAGTGGCTTTATGAGTGTGTGAGTGACTGTATGGGTGTATGAGAAGGCATGTGAGTTGTTTTGTGGGTGTGTGAGTGGTTGTATTGCTCAGTAAGTGGGTGTTTGGGTAGCTGTATGGGTCAGTGACTGGGCGTATGAGTGGCTCTATGGGTCTGTGAATGGGTGTGTGTGTTTCTGTATGGGTGTATGAGTGGTTGTAGGAGTAGTTATGAGGGTGTATGAGTGAGTGGATTTGTGAATCGGTGTAACCTTTGTTTCTTTAGTAAACTTTGAAGGGTTTTTAAATTTTATTTCCTAACTGTAACATGTAGCCTTTGAGAGTGGGTGCGTAAGTTGCTGTATAGGTTTGTGAGCGGGGTGAGTATATTTCAGGGTGTATGAGTGGGTGAGTGAGTGGACCTGTGAGTCAGTGAGTATGTGAGTGGCTGTAAGGGTCTGTGAGTGGGTATATCAGTAGCTGGGTGGGTTTGTAAGTGTCTAGGTAAGTGAGTGGGTTTGTGAGTAGCTGTATGGGTCTGTGAGTGGGTGTGTGAGTGGCTGTGTGGATCTGTGAGTGGGTGTGTGAATAGCTGTATTGGTCTGTAAGTTGGTGTTTGAGTGGTTTTGTGGGTGTGTGAATGGCTGTATGAGTCTGAGAGTAGGTTTGTGAGTGCGTATGTGGGTGTATGAGTGGGTATGTGTGTACCTGTATGGGTATGTGAGTAGGTGTGTGAGTACTTTCTTAAGTGTGTGCGTGGGTGTGTGGGTGACTGTATGGTATGTGAGTGGCCATGTGAGTCTGTAAGTAGATGCAAGAGTGGCAGAATGGGTGTGTGAGTGGGTCTCTAAGTGTCTGTGTGGGTGTGTCAGTACTTGTGTGAATGACTGGGCCAGAATAGGACCCCTCTATCCAACAGGAGTCCAAAGTTTTGCACAACATATCTACCCACTGGACTACTTTATACTGGTTAATTAGTAAGTGTCAACTCATTGGATAAAGGTATAGTGAATATTCCACACTGTAGCTGCATAATGGTCTAGGAAGAGATTCCTACAGTGACCTTCTGTGAATTTAATTTTGACAATGTGATTGTTCCTCAAGCGACTTCTTCCATATATCTGTATTAACATGAATTCTCCTATAGAGAAGATGATAAGGCTACAAAGAAGTGAATCTCCACTAAACAAGGCTACTTTCTCCTAACTATATAAAGTGAGTGCGTCTTGGTGGATATGTCCTCATATTCGTTAACATCAGTGGGAAACGGGCTAGGAGACCTTTTGGTAAGCTGCCCATCATTCAGGCAAAAGGCGGGAAGACCTTTGCATAATACTAAGGAGGATGGGGTGGGGCCAAATGAGTGAAGCTTCAAGGTTATTTTGCACATTTGCATGATCATAGTAATTTAAAGGTTGAACCATAGACTCTGCTCTCACCAAGAGAGATCAAGAAAGGACTCACTCATCACAGTCACTATTGATTGATCTCCAGTAGATCAATGATGCATTCACAGTGAAGTGGGTCCACGCGGCCCTCCTTCTTAGGCCGATTATGGCCTTGGAGACCCCATCCCTCGGGGCCCATGCATGCAGGGCACCCAGTATGCAGTGTTGGGGACTACGGGGAGCCTTAATTCCCCTGGGGGCTCTGCCGGCTCCCTGCCTCCAACGGGAGCTGGCATTGCTCCCACACTCAGGGAGCAGACAGAAAATGCTGAACCCTGCATGCAGGAGCAATTCTTCCCCCTTCCTGAAGCCATAGAAAACCATGGTAACTGTCACCCCCAGGGCAGGTTCCTGTAGTGTCACCTGGTGCCCACCACGAGACATTGCTGTTTGCTTTGGTTTAACGGGAGCTTTAACGCTCCAGCCAAGCTTCCAGACCCTTGCTTTCACTGAATTATTATTCATTTAAACGGTTGCATAAGTGCTGTGGAAACACTTTGAAAGGACATGTGCTCACCCTGTATCCTGATGAGACGGTCCTGTATTCACAGAGTCATGCAGGATGCATTTGAAATCCAGACCTCCAAGGTTATATAGTCTTCAATCGTTTAATTAGTACGAATGCAAGAGATTAGTTGTGCATATATACTATCATACTGGTATATATATATATATATATATATGGTGCTCCCTGTCCCACTGAAGAGTCGGGGCACTCGCGAGCGGGTGCAGTTTGCGGTAATGGGTACCCGCAACAGTATTCAGCTCAGCCTCGGAAATGTAAAATCCAAAGAACCGCACTCGTGGAAACCAAAGGGTTGCAGTGCTCACACCAAAAGTTTAATCACACTTGTTGACAGACGCGTTTCAGCAATACGCCTTCCTCAGTGTCAGTTACACTGTGAGGACCTGCCTGGGATATAGCATCAACATAATCATCAACATGGTAGATGGACTACCTCAGTCTAACGGGCGCGCCATCTTGGAACATGTTAATACAGTTCACATTAAGGTGCATATTACCCAAGGGAAACAAATAAAATCAAGCCGTGGATCGGCATGGAACCCCGTATATCCACATCCGGGGTAATGCGGGGTGCTCTAAGATAAGGCCCCTGGTGAATGTTTCCAAAGTCCATCCTGCCATGTATTGGCAAGTACCCCAGTGTCTAATATGTACAGTGTCCCCATACGTTCTTAACCCATCAATGAACTTAGTAAACTAAACTATAATAAACAATTAATGAACAGTTCATAAACTATATCGCTGTTGATTTCACCAAGTCTCTGTACATCAGTTCATGAAGAAGTGTCGGGAAAAATCTCTTATTGTTTATTTATCTCCCCAAATGAACCGCCAATTCCTCCCCATGATTTAGCCCACCTGGACTTTTAGTCATGAGGTCGATTATGTACCTTGATTCTAGGCGTCTCAAAGTTTTTAGCCTATCTCCTCCTCTAGGGTTTTCAGGTACAAAATCTATGCCAAAATACCGAAGTTTAGTTCTGTCCCTTTGATGAACCAAATCAAAATGTCTCGCGACTGGATAAGCCGGATCCGCCTTGTCTATTGCCCTTTGGTGTTCAAGTACCCTGATTTTAAGTTGGTGGATCGTACTCCCAATGTATCTCAGTCCACACGGGCAAATTAGGCAATAGACCGCGTAGTTAGTACTGCAGGTTAAGAATTTCTTGATGGGTTTCGTGAGATTTGCTCCCGGGATGTCATAGTTTCGCACTCTCTTGCATCCCGAGCAGGCCTTACATTTTCCGCACGGGAAAAACCCACCCATCTCTGCAATTTTACCTGATCTTGGGGTCACATTCTTGAAATGGCTTCTCACTAGGGAGTCTCTCAATGATCTTGCTTTCCGGTATGTGATCAGGGGTTTCGTAGGGATTTCATCTTTCAGGATCGAATCTGTCTCTAGAATATGCCAGTTCTTTTGCATAATTCTTCTCAATCCCATGGAATCACTGGTGTATGGTGTGATTAAGCGAAATTTCCCCTCATCCTTAGTTTGTTCGTTTGGTACTTTTGGCTTTAGGAGATCTTCCCTTTTTATTTTTCTCACTTTCTTCAGGGTTTTATCCAAAGAATCTGGGTCATATCCCCTCCTTGTGAACCTTTCTATGCAACCTACTGCCGCTGTTTCAAAGTCCTTCTCTCTGCTGCTATTTCTTTTCATCCTGAGAAGTTCCCCATACGGGATGCTTTGTATCAGCCTCTTCGGATGGTTGCTGTCGGCTCGCAGGATGGAGTTGCCTGCCGTCGCTTTGCGATACAGTGATGTATGTAGCTGATTATTATCTATTTCCACCCTCAGGTCCAAGTACTCAGCTGTTGTTGTGCTGATAGATCCTGAGAAGTGTAGATTACAGTTGTTATCATTCAGCATTCTTATATACTGCTGTGCCCCCTCCATCGTCCCCTGCCACACGATGAAGAGGTCATCGATGTACCTGAACCACTGTATTACTCTCTCTGTTCCTTGTCCCTCCGTCTGAAGGACCGTGGGCACCCGCTCCTCCCACCAGCCGACGAACAAGTTCGCGTAGCTGGGAGCAAAGCAGGTGCCCATCGCGGTCCCAGAGACCTGTGTATATAACTGGTCATTGAACAGGAAGATGTTGCTGGTTAAACAGAATTCAATGAATTCCAGCAACATGCGATTATGCAATGCGAATCTGGCAGGTCTCTTGTTCAGAAAATGTTCCACTGCCGCCAAGCCTAAGTCATGTCTAATGTTGGTGTATAGGCTGGTTATATCTAACACAATCATCAGGTATGTTGGATCCCATGTTATCTCAGATATTTTTGTAAGGAAGTCTTTGGTGTCCTTTACATGAGATTTAAGTTTGGTTACCAGAGGGAATAAGTAACTGTCTATAAATTTTGACATATTTTCAGTCAGTCCATTCACAGATGACACTATCGGTCTTCCCGGGGGCTCCCTTGCGTTTTTGTGTAGCTTGGGTAAGTGGTAGAAGGTGGGGATCGTGGGATTGTTGCTTCTCAAATACAAATTTTCATCACTTCCCAACATGGATTTCTTGTACCATTTGTTTACTAAGTCATCATACCTCCTAATGCCCTCCTTATAGTGTTTGTCATCTGTTTGCCGATAATATTGCATATCAGATAGTTGCCTTAGTGCCTCTCTTTGGTAGTATTCACGTGTTAGAAGCACAACATTTCCCCCCTTATCTGAGGGCTTGATTATTATGTTCTCCTCTTTTTCCAGGGTACGTAGGGCTTCCCTTTCTTGTGGGGTAATGTTATCTTTCCTGGTTGGCTTCTCCCGTTTTCCTCTTAGAGTTACTAAGTCTTTCAAAACCGTCTCTGAGAATGCATCTATTGCATCCCACGGCATTATCGGGCAGAATGTTGACATTGGCTTCATGTTACTTTCCTCTCTCTCCTGATCTATTTCATTTGCAAGAGCTCTATTAATCATGGTGTCCTCCTGTGATGGTTGTGTTTGTCTTTCCAATCTCATATTTTCAAGATTCTCTATCCCTCTCAGATCTTCACACGATAGGATGTCGGTGGCTGTTAGTCTTTTCTGTACAAGTTTCGACCCCTTCGTATTGATTCTAATTTTGTGGTATTTGTGTAACTTGAGTTTCCTCACAAATGCATGTAGATCGATCCTCATCTGTGTATATTCACTCTTGTTGTTGGGACAAAAGCTTAATCCTCGACTCAGTAAGTTTTGTTCAACTTCAGTTAACATTCTGTCTGTTAAGTTAACCACCGTGAGGTCGTCTGCATGGTTCACATTCAATTTTTGTTCGGTTTTCGCTTGCTCCTCCATCTTTGTGCCCTTCCTCTTCCTACCGCCTCCGGCTCTTCTTGTTCTTCTCCTGCCCCGGTTTCTGGCGACTTGTTCTTGCCGCCCCGTAGCCATGACTGGCGGATTACCGTACACTCGTTGTGAAAAGGAGGGGGGAGTGGTGTCGGGCCTCCTCTTTGTCTCCCAGTTGTCGTTCTCTTCCTCTGTTCATCCACAGCCTCACTGTCGGTAACTTCTGATTCCGACGTGTCCAGTGGAGATGGTGTTCCCTGTGCTCTCTTTCGATCAACTTCTTTCCTTGGGGCGTCGTACTTTTTGGCAAAAGTTAAGATTCTACCCGATAGATAGTCGTTTTCGTCTCTTATGTATTTTTCTTGTTTGCGGGTCTTTCTCTTTTCCTCATACTTATTCAGACGGATTTTGAGTTGGTCTTTAAACGTTGCTAGTTTATCGGGTTTCTCTTCTTTCAGCAGTTCTTGTTCTAATAACTCTATCTCTGCTAAAGTTTTTTCGCGGTCACTCCACGCGTACTTCACAAGTATTGCCAAAGTTCCTTCGCAATAATGTGCGGTGTGTTCTGCCCAGTCTGTTAGAAGCTGAGGGTCCGGGTTCTCGTAGGACGGGATTGTGTACACTCTTAAACCCCTCGGTACCCTCTTGTCGTCTATATAGCTCTGGAGGCTGGTGGCCTCCCACCACTTCCGAATTTCTCTCTCGTGAAGTCTCTCAAGTTTCAACAGCAGTTCATTCAGTTTAGTTTTAGGTGGCTGGGGAGCTGCACCCGCACTGGAGCTTGCTGCTATGGTCTCTTGTTTCTTAAACATCCCTCTCGCTGCATCTCTGCGCGTGTCCTCACAGTACATATCCTATCATGGATTATACCGTAAACAGTGTGAGAGGGTGTGAGCACTGATTTGGTTAAGCCACTGATGCCCTACTGCTGCTTCTGATGCCCGTGTAGATCCGGGCTCGCGCTCTCACCGTGATTGTGCGTGTGCCGCGTCGTCCTCCGTTCTCTCGCGGTCCGCCTCCTTCCTCCGGTTTGCGTTATTCTCCAGTTACGCGTTTCAGATTTGCAGCGGTGCCCGTCCGTAAATGGTGCTCCCTGTCCCACTGAAGAGTCGGGGCACTCGCGAGCGGGTGCAGTTTGCGGTAATGGGTACCCGCAACAGTATTCAGCTCAGCCTCGGAAATGTAAAATCCAAAGAACCGCACTCGTGGAAACCAAAGGGTTGCAGTGCTCACACCAAAAGTTTAATCACACTTGTTGACAGACGCGTTTCAGCAATACGCCTTCCTCAGTGTCAGTTACACTGTGAGGACCTGCCTGGGATATAGCATCAACATAATCATCAACATGGTAGATGGACTACCTCAGTCTAACGGGCGCGCCATCTTGGAACATGTTAATACAGTTCACATTAAGGTGCATATTACCCAAGGGAAACAAATAAAATCAAGCCGTGGATCGGCATGGAACCCCGTATATCCACATCCGGGGTAATGCGGGGTGCTCTAAGATAAGGCCCCTGGTGAATGTTCACCAGGGGCCTTATCTTAGAGCACCCCGCATTACCCCGGATGTGGATATACGGGGTTCCATGCCGATCCACGGCTTGATTTTATTTGTTTCCCTTGGGTAATATGCACCTTAATGTGAACTGTATTAACATGTTCCAAGATGGCGCGCCCGTTAGACTGAGGTAGTCCATCTACCATGTTGATGATTATGTTGATGCTATATCCCAGGCAGGTCCTCACAGTGTAACTGACACTGAGGAAGGCGTATTGCTGAAACGCGTCTGTCAACAAGTGTGATTAAACTTTTGGTGTGAGCACTGCAACCCTTTGGTTTCCACGAGTGCGGTTCTTTGGATTTTACATTTCCGAGGCTGAGCTGAATACTGTTGCGGGTACCCATTACCGCAAACTGCACCCGCTCGCGAGTGCCCCGACTCTTCAGTGGGACAGGGAGCACCATTTACGGACGGGCATATTACCCAAGGGAAACAAATAAAATCAAGCCGTGGATCGGCATGGAACCCTGTATATCCACATCCGGGGTAATGCGGGGTGCTCTAAGATAAGGCCCCTGGTGAATGTTGGAAACATTCACCAGGGGCCTTATCTTAGAGCACCCCGCATTACCCCGGATGTGGATATACGGGGTTCCATGCCGATCCACGGCTTGATTTTATTTGTTTCCCTTGGGTAATATGCACCTTAATGTGAACTGTATTAACATGTTCCAAGATGGCGCGCCCGTTAGACTGAGGTAGTCCATCTACCATGTTGATGATTATGTTGATGCTATATCCCAGGCAGGTCCTCACAGTGTAACTGACACTGAGGAAGGCGTATTGCTGAAACGCGTCTGTCAACAAGTGTGATTAAACTTTTGGTGTGAGCACTGCAACCCTTTGGTTTCCACGAGTGCGGTTCTTTGGATTTTACATTTCCGAGGCTGAGCTGAATACTGTTGCGGGTACCCATTACCGCAAACTGCACCCGCTCGCGAGTGCCCCGACTCTTCAGTGGGACAGGGAGCACCATTTACGGACGGGCACCGCTGCAAATCTGAAACGCGTAACTGGAGAATAACGCAAACCGGAGGAAGGAGGCGGACCGCGAGAGAACGGAGGACGACGCGGCACACGCACAATCACGGTGAGAGCGCGAGCCCGGATCTACACGGGCATCAGAAGCAGCAGTAGGGCGTCAGTGGCTTAACCAAATCAGTGCTCACACCCTCTCACACTGTTTACGGTATAATCCATGATAGGATATGTACTGTGAGGACACGCGCAGAGATGCAGCGAGAGGGATGTTTAAGAAACAAGAGACCATAGCAGCAAGCTCCAGTGCGGGTGCAGCTCCCCAGCCACCTAAAACTAAACTGAATGAACTGCTGTTGAAACTTGAGAGACTTCACGAGAGAGAAATTCGGAAGTGGTGGGAGGCCACCAGCCTCCAGAGCTATATAGACGACAAGAGGGTACCGAGGGGTTTAAGAGTGTACACAATCCCGTCCTACGAGAACCCGGACCCTCAGCTTCTAACAGACTGGGCAGAACACACCGCACATTATTGCGAAGGAACTTTGGCAATACTTGTGAAGTACGCGTGGAGTGACCGCGAAAAAACTTTAGCAGAGATAGAGTTATTAGAACAAGAACTGCTGAAAGAAGAGAAACCCGATAAACTAGCAACGTTTAAAGACCAACTCAAAATCCGTCTGAATAAGTATGAGGAAAAGATAAAGACCCGCAAACAAGAAAAATACATAAGAGACGAAAACGACTATCTATCGGGTAGAATCTTAACTTTTGCCAAAAAGTACGACGCCCCAAGGAAAGAAGTTGATCGAAAGAGAGCACAGGGAACACCATCTCCACTGGACACGTCGGAATCAGAAGTTACCGACAGTGAGGCTGTGGATGAACAGAGGAAGAGAACGACAACTGGGAGACAAAGAGGAGGCCCGACACCACTCCCCCCTCCTTTTCACAACGAGTGTACGGTAATCCGCCAGTCATGGCTACGGGGCGGCAAGAACAAGCCGCCAGAAACCGGGGCAGGAGAAGAACAAGAAGAGCCGGAGGCGGTAGGAAGAGGAAGGGCACAAAGATGGAGGAGCAAGCGAAAACCGAACAAAAATTGAATGTGAACCATGCAGACGACCTCACGGTGGTTAACTTAACAGACAGAATGTTAACTGAAGTTGAACAAAACTTACTGAGTCGAGGATTAAGCTTTTGTCCCAACAACAAGAGTGAATATACACAGATGAGGATCGATCTACATGCATTTGTGAGGAAACTCAAGTTACACAAATACCACAAAATTAGAATCAATACGAAGGGGTCGAAACTTGTACAGAAAAGACTAACAGCCACCGACATCCTATCGTGTGAAGATCTGAGAGGGATAGAGAATCTTGAAAATATGAGATTGGAAAGACAAACACAACCATCACAGGAGGACACCATGATTAATAGAGCTCTTGCAAATGAAATAGATCAGGAGAGAGAGGAAAGTAACATGAAGCCAATGTCAACATTCTGCCCGATAATGCCGTGGGATGCAATAGATGCATTCTCAGAGACGGTTTTGAAAGACTTAGTAACTCTAAGAGGAAAACGGGAGAAGCCAACCAGGAAAGATAACATTACCCCACAAGAAAGGGAAGCCCTACGTACCCTGGAAAAAGAGGAGAACATAATAATCAAGCCCTCAGATAAGGGGGGAAATGTTGTGCTTCTAACACGTGAATACTACCAAAGAGAGGCACTAAGGCAACCATCTGATATGCAATATTATCGGCAAACAGATGACAAACACTATAAGGAGGGCATTAGGAGGTATGATGACTTAGTAAACAAATGGTACAAGAAATCCATGTTGGGAAGTGATGAAAATTTGTATTTGAGAAGCAACAATCCCACGATCCCCACCTTCTACCACTTACCCAAGCTACACAAAAACGCAAGGGAGCCCCCGGGAAGACCGATAGTGTCATCTGTGAATGGACTGACTGAAAATATGTCAAAATTTATAGACAGTTACTTATTCCCTCTGGTAACCAAACTTAAATCTCATGTAAAGGACACCAAAGACTTCCTTACAAAAATATCTGAGATAACATGGGATCCAACATACCTGATGATTGTGTTAGATATAACCAGCCTATACACCAACATTAGACATGACTTAGGCTTGGCGGCAGTGGAACATTTTCTGAACAAGAGACCTGCCAGATTCGCATTGCATAATCGCATGTTGCTGGAATTCATTGAATTCTGTTTAACCAGCAACATCTTCCTGTTCAATGACCAGTTATATACACAGGTCTCTGGGACCGCGATGGGCACCTGCTTTGCTCCCAGCTACGCGAACTTGTTCGTCGGCTGGTGGGAGGAGCGGGTGCCCACGGTCCTTCAGACGGAGGGACAAGGAACAGAGAGAGTAATACAGTGGTTCAGGTACATCGATGACCTCTTCATCGTGTGGCAGGGGACGATGGAGGGGGCACAGCAGTATATAAGAATGCTGAATGATAACAACTGTAATCTACACTTCTCAGGATCTATCAGCACAACAACAGCTGAGTACTTGGACCTGAGGGTGGAAATAGATAATAATCAGCTACATACATCACTGTATCGCAAAGCGACGGCAGGCAACTCCATCCTGCGAGCCGACAGCAACCATCCGAAGAGGCTGATACAAAGCATCCCGTATGGGGAACTTCTCAGGATGAAAAGAAATAGCAGCAGAGAGAAGGACTTTGAAACAGCGGCAGTAGGTTGCATAGAAAGGTTCACAAGGAGGGGATATGACCCAGATTCTTTGGATAAAACCCTGAAGAAAGTGAGAAAAATAAAAAGGGAAGATCTCCTAAAGCCAAAAGTACCAAACGAACAAACTAAGGATGAGGGGAAATTTCGCTTAATCACACCATACAC
This sequence comes from Lissotriton helveticus, assembly GCF_964261635.1. Classification (NCBI taxonomy): domain Eukaryota; kingdom Metazoa; phylum Chordata; class Amphibia; order Caudata; family Salamandridae; genus Lissotriton; species Lissotriton helveticus. The sequence goes on along the minus strand of NC_136059.1, from coordinate 1,147,684,510 downwards.
CAGTGATTCCATGGGATTGAGAAGAATTATGCAAAAGAACTGGCATATTCTAGAGACAGATTCGATCCTGAAAGATGAAATCCCTACGAAACCCCTGATCACATACCGGAAAGCAAGATCATTGAGAGACTCCCTAGTGAGAAGCCATTTCAAGAATGTGACCCCAAGATCAGGTAAAATTGCAGAGATGGGTGGGTTTTTCCCGTGCGGAAAATGTAAGGCCTGCTCGGGATGCAAGAGAGTGCGAAACTATGACATCCCGGGAGCAAATCTCACGAAACCCATCAAGAAATTCTTAACCTGCAGTACTAACTACGCGGTCTATTGCCTAATTTGCCCGTGTGGACTGAGATACATTGGGAGTACGATCCACCAACTTAAAATCAGGGTACTTGAACACCAAAGGGCAATAGACAAGGCGGATCCGGCTTATCCAGTCGCGAGACATTTTGATTTGGTTCATCAAAGGGACAGAACTAAACTTCGGTATTTTGGCATAGATTTTGTACCTGAAAACCCTAGAGGAGGAGATAGGCTAAAAACTTTGAGACGCCTAGAATCAAGGTACATAATCGACCTCATGACTAAGAGTCCAGGTGGGCTAAATCATGGGGAGGAATTGGCGGTTCATTTGGGGAGATAAATAAACAATAAGAGATTTTTCCCGACACTTCTTCATGAACTGATGTACAGAGACTTGGTGAAATCAACAGCGATATAGTTTATGAACTGTACATTAATTGTTTATTATAGTTTAGTTTACTAAGTTCATTGATGGGTTAAGAACGTATGGGGACACTGTACATATTAGACACTGGAGTACTTGCCAATACATGGCAGGATGGACTTTGGAAACATTCACCAGGGGCCTTATCTTAGAGCACCCCGCATTACCCCGGATGTGGATATACGGGGTTCCATGCCGATCCACGGCTTGATTTTATTTGTTTCCCTTGGGTAATATGCACCTTAATGTGAACTGTATTAACATGTTCCAAGATGGCGCGCCCGTTAGACTGAGGTAGTCCATCTACCATGTTGATGATTATGTTGATGCTATATCCCAGGCAGGTCCTCACAGTGTAACTGACACTGAGGAAGGCGTATTGCTGAAACGCGTCTGTCAACAAGTGTGATTAAACTTTTGGTGTGAGCACTGCAACCCTTTGGTTTCCACGAGTGCGGTTCTTTGGATTTTACATTTCCGAGGCTGAGCTGAATATATATATATATATATATATATATATATATATATATATATATATATATATATATATATATACACATACATACATACATATATATATGTATATATATATATATTTTTTTTTTTCACAAAAAGTTCCTCAGATGTGAGACCGCACTCCAACAACCAGTAAGTTACTCTCTTTATTAGACCGGCATGTGGCTTCTCTCCCCCATTGTAATCCCTGGCCTGACGCGTTTCAAAGCGATTCTGCTTCTCTTCAGAGGCCGTGTCAGCAGGCTTCAATTAAGGCTTCACCTCTCTCCCCTGCATGCTTTATAATCTCCGTGGCTTCCGGTGCGCCACTCTCTTCATTGCTTGTTTTGTGTTGCATACTGGGAGTTGAAGTACTCTCCGCCCTGTTCCTCCCCTCCAGTGGGTTATCCTGCTAGCACGAATTTAGGGACATTGTTTACAGCCCTCCAGTGGGCTTCGGGAAGGGATATATATATATATACCTCTGACGGTCGCCAGTAGGTAGTTATAGTTAGGACCTAGATTCCATAGGAAAAGCGTTTTTTGTTTTCCCAATAACTTTGGCGCCGGATGATGAATCTTCGCAAAATTTTGAAAACTCGTGGCCCGCTCCGGCCAGCTCCTATCCTGAAAGTTTCGGGGTGATTCGGCAAGCGGGGGCCGATAAAAAAGGGGGGCCCCAAAACATGTTTTCTCCATGTAAATTTCCTTGGGAAACTTTAGACCAGGCTACAACCCGAACGAAATTACTCCAAATTCGGCAAAAAGGTAGCCCTTGTTTCAGAAAGAACTCTTTCTGTTAAATGGTGTGAATCCATTCAGTAGTTGCTGAGAAAATAGAAAAATAAAAGTTTTGATATATAGAGGCGCGGTGGATTTGCGCACCCTCCCGACCACGAGCTTTATTCTAATTGGCTGTCAACACTCCAAACCAGGAAGTGTTGGCAGCCATCTTGTGCCTAACCGAGGCACAAGAAAAGAGAAAAAGAAATGCAAAAAATAAGAAAAGGCGGCAGGGTAGAAACACCCTGACACCCTAGGCCTGCTCAGGGGGTTCCACAAGGACCCCCAGGGCCCAAAAAAGCATTTTTTTGAAAACAATCGTCCGAATTCACGCTGGATGCGCAAATCCAGCAGAAAATTAAAAAAATGAAGCGCGGGCTCCTGCACTTCGTTATTATTTAGCCCCCGGGGGCATGCTGAAATAAAATTGTGGGGCCCAGGGGGACCCCCGCAGCCCCGGGGACTGCCACCCCCCCGGCATTGATCAAATATTTGCAGGGGCACACAGCCTCCCTACAGCCCCGGGGACCGCAACTGCCCGGGGCTTCTAAAAAAATATATATATATACCTGTGTGATGGCACTCGGGCTGGAGCAGTTGTCATAGCAAACACTGTTTTGGATTTTGGAAGAGAGAGCAGGAAATCTGCTCTCTCTTCCAAAATCCAAACCAGATTGCTTTTCCGCATGGGGAGTTGCATGTCAGCAGCTCCCCATGTGGAAAAGCAATGCCGGCTCCCGCAGGACGCGGGGAGCAGGCAGGGACCGTGGTGGCATTGGGGCTCCCCCACGGTCCCCAACGAGAGGCCAGGCCCCGGGGGATGGGGACCCCAGGGCCAGAAGTGGCCAGGCAGGGAGGCCACGCGGTTCCCCTCCCCCATAGTAAAATTAATTTGAAAAAATCACGTAAAGGCCAGTCCCGCGGGCCTGAGGAGGAGGGCCACGCAGCCGCCTCCAAATCATTTTTTTAAAAAACACTGGCTATCCCCCGGTAATGGGGTCCCCGTGCCGAATATGGCCTTTGGATGGGGCAATGCGGCCCTCTTCCATTTTTAAAAAAAATAAAAAAATAGGGGTCAGGCCCTGGGGGATGGGGTCCCCAGTCCCATAAAACAGAAAAGGAAGGGGGGCTACATAGCTACCCTTCTTAAAAAAAAATTGTTTTTAAAAGACCGGCATCGCCGAAGCCCTGCCCCCTCCCAGCAACACTCGATAAGTTGGGGAATTAATTCTCCTTCATTTCTGGGGTCCCTGGAGGCTAACTAGCCCACCAGGTACCACCAGTAAGCGCCACAGGGCTGCATTGCAGAGAGGTGGTCCAGGTCATGCCCCTTTTTACACCTCTCTGCAACGCAGCTCTGTGGCGCTTACTGGAGGTACCTGGTGGGCTAGTTAGACCCCAGGGACCCTCAGGATTCAAGGGGACTTTATCCTCAACTAAAAACATGCCACGGGGCGCGTTTGCACAGTGGTGAAGGGAGGGGGCAGGCCTGAGGTAACATGTGTGCAAACACGCCCTCTGGTACGTTTTAAGTTGGGGGAATTAATTCCCCTTCATCCTGAGGGCCCCTGGGGGCAACTAGGCCACCAGGTACTTCCAGTAAGCGCCACATGCCTGCGTTGCAGAAAGATGGTCCAGGCCATGCCCCTTTTTACACCTCTCTGAAACGCAGCTCTGTGGTGCTTACTGGAGGTACCTGGTGGGCTAGTTGGACCCCTGGGACCCTCAGGATTCAAGGGGACTTAATCTCCCAACTTACAACGCTCCAGGGGGTGCGTTTGCAGAGTGGTGGAGAAAGGGGGCATGGCCTTTGTCTACCTCTCACCAATCCTACTGAGTGGGACTTACTGGAGGTAAAAGGTGGGCTAGTTGGCCCCAAAAGGACCCCCAGCAGGGAAGGGGATGTCAATTCCTATCCAATAGCGTGCCAGGGAGCCGTTTGTAGAGTGGTGGGCAAAGTGGGCATAGCCTGGTACGAGTACTTACCAGTGCTGCTGTGTGGGACTGACTGGAGATAATAGTTTGGGAAGTTGGCCCCCAAGGATGTCCTTGGGGGCAACTACCCCTCTTGTTACCACCAGTAAGTCCCACACAGTGGGATTGCTAAGACGTCTTGGGAAGCCATGTCTCCCTTTCTCTACCACTCTGCAAACGTGCCTCGTGGCAGACTACGGGATGTGGGATGAAGTCAAATTTAATCCTGAGGGAGTTTGGGGGCCCAGAATCCCTCCTGGTACCTCCTGTAAGTCCTACGCAGCGGAATTCCTGAGCGTTGATTGGACGCCCAGCACCCTTTCTCCACCACTCTGCAAACGCGACTACTAGTTAAAGTAGCATATTTTTGCCCCTCTGACTTAGAGGTAGTGTTAATCCCCCTGTTCTATTATGTACTAGGGCCTTACAGAGGAAGTCATGCTAATCACAGGGGGACCCCAACGCATAGTGTTCCCTAGTGTATGTAGGTGTTTTCACTGTATTCTAAGTGTCTTTTAGCATAGCACTGACTTTAGGCCTGGTTAGTCAGAGTCAGTTACCACCAGTACCCGTAGGAAAAAGTTGTGGGCACAGGATGATTTTGCAACAAGGCCTCTTTCTGCTCCTCAGTTGGTTCTTCCTGCACTTTTCTTCATCTTTGTGGATTTCTGTTGCTTCTTTCTGCATTTCTTTTGCTTCTTTCTATGCGTTTTAATTTATTTCTTCACATGTCCTACCTCTGTAGGCATAGTTGAACCTAGCATTTAAAAAACCTTTGAAATTCACCTAAAAACCATGGATTTCAGGCACATTATAGTTAGAAATTAGCATTTAAAAAACCTTGAAAATACACTGAAAACAATATAGGTTTCAGGCACGTTATAGTTAGAAATTAGCACTTAAAAAGCCTTAGAAATTCACTAAAAAACATTGCTTTCAAGGTTTGGTATAGTTAGTTGGACGTTTCACTCGTACAAAACCAATGAAATTCGCTGTTATAGTTAATTCAGCTAACTATAACTTGCGCGACCGCAATGCACTGCCGATGACATCACATATTACATCACTCATGACATGGTCAGTGACATCACTCATGACATCACTGACGACATCTCAAATGACATCACTGATGACATCATCCTTGTGATAGAGTGGCAGACCTCCTCTCACCCTATATAACCTTTGATATACACACACACCGATTCCGTAATTCCAAGATCTACACACACATCCACTCAGTCACCAACAGTCCTATACAGTCACTCATACATGCACTCACTCATCATATGTACTCATACACCTATACATACTGTTACACACTGCCACTCATCCATAGAGTTACTCACACACATGGTCACACATGCAAAGTATCAAACATCCATTTACTTGCATATACAGTTATACACACACCACCACACTTACTTCTACAGAAACGTACACATGTTTACTCTCTTAAACAATGACTTATAGAAACACATACTTATTTATACAGGAACTCTTCCAATCTATCACTCTCACATATACTCACTTATATACACCAATACTCACATATCCTAGTTTAAAACATTTGTAGTTACTCATAAAGACACTATTGAGACAGTCATTCACTCACCAACACACCCATATACACACTCATCCACCCATACAGTCCTGCACACATGCTGTCTTCAACACATACAAACAGTCAGCCACTCATTCATGAATCTATGCACTAAGTAATACCTCCCACCGAACCATACAGACACCCATACTGATACTCAAAATACTAACTAATAAAAATTGTAAATTGATACTTGTATAGCGCACTACTCACCCGCAAGGGTCTCAAGGCGCTTGTACGAATACCACTGTGGAACCCATCCTGGCTTTCCCTGTGAGGTGTCCACTCCTGGGCACCCCCAAGGTGGAGGCCAGGCATCCTTAGCGTTGTGGGGGCCGTTGTGGAGATTAAGCAAGCTATTGCCCAGAGTTGCAGAGTAGGACTCCATGATTGGAATAGGCACCGATGCGAGAATTATCAGGACCGTGGAATTTTTGAGCTCAAGACCCGCCGAGGTGGGGAATTGAACCCTGGTCCCGGGCTAGACCTCTGCATCAGGGTCTGCCGCTCTAACCATTGAGCCACACTTCTCCACAGACCCATATAGACACTCATATAGCTACTCACCAACCCCTGCAGCCACTTATACACAAAGTGAGAGACTGATACAGATATTTACATATTTAAACTCACTAACCTATGTATTCACTAAGATACACTTAGTCAGTTATACAATCAATTTTACACAAACAAAATCATCTATTTAGACACTTATATACCCAGTTATTCTTCCATCGACCTTGATATTTACATATATAAAACATATTTAATTTTCCGAAAACCACACATTCACTGGATGATGTCATCAGTGTTGTCATCAGTGATGTCATTTGAGATGTCATGAGTGATGTCACTGGCCATGTCATGAGTGAAGTACTATGTGACGTCCTCAGCAGTGCATTGCGGGCACGCAAGTTATAGTTAGCTGAACTAACTATTGTGGCGAATTTCTCTGGTTTTGTACGAGTGAAACGTTCAACTAACTATAACAACCCTGAAACCTATGGTTTTTTTTGTGAATATATATATATAAATATATATTTATATAAAGATATATAAATATATATATATATATATATATTACCTACTGGCGGTCGCCAGTAGGTAGTTATAGTTAGGATTGATTTCCATAGGGAAATCGCAACATTCTATTGGGAATAACTTTGGCGCCGGTTGCGGAATCTGCCTGAAATTTTCAACTTTGCCTCGCGGCGCTCCGCTCCTTCCCTGAAAGGTTGGGGGGGAGCCGTCAAGGGGGGGCCGAGATAAAAGGGGGGTCCCAAAACGTGTTTTCCCCATGTTAATTTCCATATGGCGGTCGAACTCAATTTTAGCTCGAACGGCTGAATGGATTTTCACCAAACTTGGCAAAATTGTAGGGACTAGTAGCCCGATGTGCCTTTGCTATGTCTCAAGATATGTACTCCAGAGGATTTTGAGGAATTTGAGTTTAAAAAAATGTATATATCTATAGCCGCGCCCCGGTACGCGCACAGGGGAGCGCTCCGGGCGCGCCACGCGACTTCCGCACGGAAAGCTGATTGGCTCTCGGTTGTCTGTAACCATTCGAAACAGTCCGGAGCAGCCGCCATCTTGTGTCTCGGTAGGATCGAGACACAAGAGGTGGCAAAAACAAAGGGGGAAATAACCAAAAGGGGGCAGGGTAGACCCCCCCTGACCCCCTAGGTTTGATGTGGGGGTCATTGAAGGGCCCCGCCGCATAAAAAAAAATTTAGATTTTCACGAGGGGAACGCCCGGTACACGCCCCGGTGTGCGTACCGGGGAGCGTACCCTGGAGAAAAAACAATGACAGACTTCTTTACAAATGTAGCATTTTTTATTACATTGGAGGGAGTTTTTTTTTTAAGAACACAGCTCTTTGATGAGAATTGGAGGTAGCTCTGAAAAGAACTTTTGTTTTTCTTCCTTTTTTTTAACAAAAACAAAAACAGGGAACTGGAAACAGCTCAACAGGAGCCAAAAAAAAAAAAATTGGGCCTGGGGATGGCAGCGGTGGTTCTCGAGAGCTCGAACCATGAGTGTGACACTTTGCTCCCCATAGCAAAGAAGATGGTCACATTTTCGGCATTTTAATATAGCCTGATTAAAAGCAGGCTGAATATTTGGCATCATCTCCTGCTCACGCCGACGCACAGAAGGTGTTGCTCCACCGGTAGAAGTAGAGCCACCATCCCTGGGAGCCTCTCGTGCCAGAGCCCTGACACTCTCCCGTGCATAGTTCTGGGGATGTTTCCTTGACACGTGGCGTATCATCGTCCAGTTCCCGAAGCTGTATTTTTTTCTGGGATTTCCTCTCGATAAGATGGTGTGGCATATTTGACACTCCACCTTTGGAGCATTTACCTTCTTCTCCCCCTCTGGAATTTTGAAAAATTTCCAAATGAAATGTTCCTTCACAGTTCGTTTAGGAACCTCCTCATCAATGAAATCCTCAGTCTCATCACTGCTGCTGAATGCTCTTGCAGCCATGATAATAGAAGTAAATATGACACAGGTGCCAAAAGCAGGTCTTGCACTCACAAAAGTGAAACAAGAAGTGAAGGAAATGGGTGGGGATTTCAGTCTTTGTAAAAAAAAAAGTTAGTAACCAATGAAAAGTGTTATTTTCAAGTCACATGATCCGGGCTTTCATCATTTGGAAACCAAAACTGATCTGCACCAATGAAAAGTGTTATTTTCAGATCACATGACCCGACGCGCTTACGCGCCCCGGGGCGCGCAGCGTAAGCGCGTCAGGACGTTGCACGATCGTATGCGCTCGCGTGCTTCCGGGTGCGCTTACGCAGTGCGTCATATGACGCATCACGCGGCTACGCGAAACGTCACGATGTTATTTTCGTTCGCGGGAATAGCGCTAACGGGGCGCTCCCCGGTACGCGCCCCGGGAGCGCCCCAGGGCAAAAAAAAAAAATCGTTATAAAAAATATAACTTTTCCTACCTATAGAGATTTGCTATTAAAAAAACATTGAAATTCACTGAAAAAACCATAGGTTTCACACCAGTTATAGTTAGGAATTAGCATGTTAAAAACCTATTAAATTTACTGAAAAAACCATAGGTTTCACACCAGTTATAGTTACCTGGAAATTTTACTGGCATAAAACCATTGAAATTCCCACGTTATAGTTAGTTGGACTCACTATAACTTGCGCGTGCAATGCACTGCTGATGACGTCACATATTACATCACTCATGACATGGTCAGTGACATCCCTCATGACATCACTGATGACACCATCCTTGTGATACAGTGACAGACCTCCTTTCACTGTAATGTAAGCCTTAAAACACATATTCAAAAATAGAAACTAAAATTTTCAAAAAAATGGAGATACCCATACCAGTTACAACAACCAATTCAATAATTCCGCCATCTATATACACATCCACTCATTCACCAACAGTTTTATATAATCACTCATATGTATACTCAGTCATCATATGTAGTGATACACCTATACATCCTGTTACACACGACAGTCATCCAAAAGATACTCTCACACATACTCACACATGCAAATAAACTATTGAACATCCATTTATTTGCATATACAGCTATACACACACTACCACCTTACTTCTAAGGAACCTTACACATACTTACTCTCTTAAACAATCACTTATAGAAACACATATTTATTTAAACAGGAACTCTTACAATCCCTTACTCTCACATATACTCACTTATATACATCAATACTCACATATACTACATTAAAACATATGTAGTTACTGATAAAGACACTAGTGAGACAGTCATTCAGTCAGTAACACACACATATACACAGTCATCCACCCATACAGTCCTGCACATATGCTGTCTTCAAAACACATACCAACAGAGAGTCAGTCACTCATGCATCTATGTTCTAAGTAATACCCCCACCAAACATATAGACACTCATATTGATATTAAAAAAATCTAATAACCCATATACATACACATGTAGCTACTCACCAACCCATGCAGCCACTTATACACAAAGTGAAACACTAATCCATATATTTAAATATTTAAACATTACTCACTAATATATGTATTCACTAAGATACACTTAATAAGCCAGTTAACTAATCAATTTTGTTTTTAAAAAACTTCCATGTAAACACTTATTTAAACATTTTTTCTTCCATCAACTTTTACATATACATATATAACACATAATTATTTTTCGGAAAGACACACATTCACTTGATGGTGTCATCAGTGATGTCATGAGGGATGTCACTGACCATGTCATGAGTGATGTAATATGTGACGTCATCAGCAGTGCATTGCACGCGCAAGTTATAGTGAGTCCAACTAACTATAACGTGGGAATTTCAATGGTTTTATGCCAGTAAAATTTCCAGGTAACTATAACTGGTTTGAAACCTATAGTTTTTTCAGTGAATTTAATAGGTTTTTAAAATGCTAATTCCTAACTATAACTGGTGTGAAACCTATGGTTTTTTCAGTGAATATATATATATATATATATATATATTCACTGACATGGTCAGTGACATCACTGATGACATCACTGATGACATCTCAAATGACATCACTGATGACATCACTGATGACATCATCCAGTGACTGTGTGTTTCTGTAAAGTTTAAATATGTTTTACATATTCAAGAATGAATGGGTGTTTAAGTGTCTGGATGAAGGATTTAGTTGGTACGTAACTGACTGTATGAGTGAGTGATTAAATGTGTCTTACTGAATGCATGGGTTAGTGACTAAACTGTGTGAAAGTGTGCATCAGTATGTCTGTTGTTGTGTAAGCTGCTGCATGTGTTGATCAATAGCTATATGAGTGGCTATATGGGTTATTGATCGGTTGCCAAAGTATTTGTATGTGAGTCTGAGTGTGTGTGTGGGTGGCTGGGAGGTATGTGTCTCTGCATAGATGTGTGAGCAGTTGATTCACCAGGTGTATGGGTTCAAGAGTGCATGTGGAAACAGTTGTATGGGCGGTTGGCTGTATGCATGGCTGTGTTGGTGAGTGATATCTCAGTGCTACATGCCCAAGTAAGTACATATGTAAAACACAGTGCATGTGAGAGTTGGCATATATAAATGACTATATATAAGAGCCACTGATTGTGTGAGTGGCTGTATGGATCAATGTGTACTTGTATCAGTGATTGTATAAGAGAGTAAGTATGTATTAGTATATGTTTGTATAATTGAGGTGTTGTCTGTATAACTGTATAGATGAAGTAATGGGAGTGTGATTGATTCTTTGCATGACTGACTAGGTGTGTGAGTAACTCCAGGGATGAGTGGCAGTGTGTGAGTGTCTGTATAGGTGTATGAGTGCATATGATAGTGTTGTAGTGATGAGTTTCTGTATATATGAGTGATTGTATGGGTGAATGAGTGGATGTGTGTGTAGACCTAGGAATCAGTGAGTGCGTATGTAGTTACGGGTATTGGTGTGTCAATAATTTCAGGAATGGTAGTTTGTATTTAACACTGGAGAAGTGTGGCTCAGGGGTTAGAGGCGGCAGACCTGGAGCCTGAGTTCGGCCCTGGACCAGGGTTCAATTCCCCGCCTCGGCGGGTCTTGGGCTCAATAATTCCACGGACTCGATAATTCTCGCTCCGGTGCCTTCTCGACTCACGGGTTCACACTCTGCGACTCTGGGCAATAGCTTGCTTAATCTCCACATCGGCCCCTCGCGGTGGGATGCCTGGCTTTCACCTTGTGGATACCCTGCCAGGGTTATCTCACAGGGGAATACCAGGACGGGTTCCCTAAGCAAGCGCGGAGATGCCCCAGGGTAAGTCATGCGCTATATAAGCTTCATACATTTACATTTACATTTACTGGGTGCATCATAGGTTAGATTAGAGTGTGAGGAGGTGCATCGTATTATCACATGGATGATGTCATCAGTGATGTCATCAGTGATGTCATTTGAGATGTCATCAGTGATGTCATCAGTGATGTCATTTGAGATGTCATCAGTGATGTCATCAGTGATGTCACTGACCATGTCATGAATGATGTAATATGTGACATCATCAGCAGTGGATTGCGGGCGCGCGAGTTATAGTGAGTCCAACTAACTATAACGTGGGAATTTCAATGGTTTTGTATGAGTAAAATGTTCAGCTAACTATAACTGGTGTGAAACCTATGGTTTTTTCTGTGAATTTCAAAGGTTTTTTAAATGCTAATTCCTAACTATAACAAATGTGAAACCTATGTTTTTTTCAGTGAATTTCAAAGGTTTTTTAAATGCTAATTCCTAACTATAACGATTGTGAAACCTCTGTTTTTTTCAGTGAATTTCAAAGGTTTTTTAAAAGCTAATTCCTTTGTATATCGAGTTTTTAACCTACGATTTTTAGTGTTTTTTTTATTAGCTGTTTTTTATAACTATTAATTATTATGAATTTTTTTTAAATTATATTTTCAATGTATTTTTCTTTTTTTTAATCATTTTTTCTTGGGGCACTCAGGGTGCGCGCACCGGTAAGCTTACCCGTATCATTTTGTCTTGGAGCGCTCAGGGTGCGCGCACCGGTAAGCTCACCCGAGAGCGCAGCGAGAGCGCCATTTCTGCATTCGTAAAAAAAAATATGTATGAAAACTAAATAATAATGCAAGACATTCAGTACCATACTTATAAAAGTAGTATTTTTGATTTTAAGAATGAAAATGATTTTGCATTTCCGTAAAGCTAGCAAAACGTCATTTAGGCGCGCCGCGTAAGCGCCCACGGAAGTGCCTACGTTCGTGCTGCATAAGCGCCCCCGGAAGCGCTCTGGTGTGCGCAGCGTAAGCGCGTCAAGTCATGTGACCTTAAAACAACTCTTTTCATTGGTTGTTAACAGTTTTTTTTACAAAGAATGAAAACCCCACCCATTTCCTTCACTTCTTCTTTCACTTTTGTGACAGCAAGACCTGTTCTTTTCTGCTCTACCTTTTTGGGAATATAATGGCAGCTAGACCCACCAGTAGCAGTGAGGACTCGGATGAGTTCATAGAGGAAGAGGCTCCTCAGCCCAGGGCAAAGGAGCACTTCATATGGAAGTTTTTTACTATACCAGCAGGTAAAAAAAAAGGTGAATGCTCCAAAGGTGGAGTGCAGAATTTGCCAAACTGTCCTTTCACGGGGTGACCCTACAAGGAAATACAGTTTTGGCAATTCGACCATGATTCGGCACGTTCAGAGGAGGCACCCCCAGAACTATGCCCGGGAGAATGTCAGGGCTCTGGCACGAAATGCCCCAAGGGATGGTGCTTCAACTTCGACTGGAATTTAATAGGTTTTTAAAATGCTAATTCCTAACTATAACTGGTGTGAAACCTATGGTTTTTTCAGTGAATATATATATATATATATATATATATATATATGTCATTCCAAATGCCCAAAAGCTTTGCAGGACGCACTCAGCAGCCAGCCTTCCTTTCGGCGTACCTGTGACAGCTGGTCCCACACCCGGATTATTTTTCGTATGCCTTACGCGTTTCGAGACTTCGTGTCTCTCATCAGAGGCAGCTTCCACAATTGAGTTTGTAAGATGTTCCTTTTAATTGTTCACATTCATGCGTCACAAAAATGTTCACGCCCACTCAGGTTGCGTATATCATGAAATTTGCATGCTGGTAATTGTAGTCCAGAGGAACACCGCATTATTTTACCTTTAGTAGGTTCCTACTCACATTGTGTTAATAAAAGCTTGTGTTTCCTTAGTAGGATTCGGAGTGTTTTGGCCAGTAAATTTATGTCAGACTCGCTGCGCTGGTCAGGTTTGAACATGGTTTCAACCGCAGCCTCTTAAGGTCTCAAGATGGTGCGTCTTGCCACGACGAGGGCCGCCGTGTAATTTATGTCATTCCAAATGCCCAAAAGCTTTGCAGGACGCACTCAGCAGCCAGCCTTCCTTTCGGCGTACCTGTGACAGCTGGTCCCACACCCGGATTATTTTTCGTATGCCTTACGCGTTTCGAGACTTCGTGTCTCTCATCAGAGGCAGCTTCCACAATTGAGTTTGTAAGATGTTCCTTTTAATTGTTCACATTCATGCGTCACAAAAATGTTCACGCCCACTCAGGTTGCGTATATCATGAAATTTGCATGCTGGTAATTGTAGTCCAGAGGAACACCGCATTATTTTACCTTTAGTAGGTTCCTACTCACATTGTGTTAATAAAAGCTTGTGTTTCCTTAGTAGGATTCGGAGTGTTTTGGCCAGTAAATTTATGTCAGACTCGCTGCGCTGGTCAGGTTTGAACATGGTTTCAACCGCAGCCTCTTAAGGTCTCAAGATGGTGCGTCTTGCCACGACGAGGGCCGCCGTGTAATTTATGTCATTCCAAATGCCCAAAAGCTTTGCAGGACGCACTCAGCAGCCAGCCTTCCTTTCGGCGTACCTGTGACAGCTGGTCCCACACCCGGATTATTTTTCGTATGCCTTACGCGTTTCGAGACTTCGTGTCTCTCATCAGAGGCAGCTTCCACAATTGAGTTTGTAAGATGTTCCTTTTAATTGTTCACATTCATGCGTCACAAAAATGTTCACGCCCACTCAGGTTGCGTATATCATGAAATTTGCATGCTGGTAATTGTAGTCCAGAGGAACACCGCATTATTTTACCTTTAGTAGGTTCCTACTCACATTGTGTTAATAAAAGCTTGTGTTCCTCTGGACTACAATTACCAGCATGCAAATTTCATGATATACGCAACCTGAGTGGGCGTGAACATTTTTGTGACGCATGAATGTGAACAATTAAAAGGAACATCTTACAAACTCAATTGTGGAAGCTGCCTCTGATGAGAGACACGAAGTCTCGAAACGCGTAAGGCATACGAAAAATAATCCGGGTGTGGGACCAGCTGTCACAGGTACGCCGAAAGGAAGGCTGGCTGCTGAGTGCGTCCTGCAAAGCTTTTGGGCATTTGGAATGACATAAATTACACGGCGGCCCTCGTCGTGGCAAGACGCACCATCTTGAGACCTTAAGAGGCTGCGGTTGAAACCATGTTCAAACCTGACCAGCGCAGCGAGTCTGACATAAATTTACTGGCCAAAACACTCCGAATCCTACTAAGGAAACACAAGCTTTTATTAACACAATGTGAGTAGGAACCTACTAAAGGTAAAATAATGCGGTGTTCCTCTGGACTACAATTACCAGCATGCAAATTTCATGATATACGCAACCTGAGTGGGCGTGAACATTTTTGTGACGCATGAATGTGAACAATTAAAAGGAACATCTTACAAACTCAATTGTGGAAGCTGCCTCTGATGAGAGACACGAAGTCTCGAAACGCGTAAGGCATACGAAAAATAATCCGGGTGTGGGACCAGCTGTCACAGGTACGCCGAAAGGAAGGCTGGCTGCTGAGTGCGTCCTGCAAAGCTTTTGGGCATTTGGAATGACATATATATATATATATATATATATATTCACTGACATGGTCAGTGACATCACTTATGACATCACTGATGACATCTCAAATGACATCACTGATGACATCACTGATGACATCATCCAGTGACTGTGTGTTTCTGTAAAGTTTAAATATGTTTTACATATTCAAGAATGAATGGGTGTTTAAGTGTCTGGAGGAAGGATTTAGTTGGTACGTAACTGACTGTATGAGTGAGTGATTAAATGTGTCTTACTGAATGCATGGGTTAGTGACTAAACTGTGTGAAAGTGTGCATCAGTATGTCTGTTGTTGTGTAAGCTGCTGCATGTGTTGATCAATAGCTATATGAGTGGCTATATGGGTTATTGATCGGTTGTCAAAGTATTTGTATGTGAGTCTGAGTGTGTGTGTGGGTGGCTGGGAGGTATGTGTCTCTGCATAGATGTGTGAGCAGTTGATTCACCAGGTGTATGGGTTCAAGAGTGCATGTGGAAACAGTTGTATGGGCGGTTGGCTGTATGCATGGCTGTGTTGGTGAGTGATATCTCAGTGCTACATGCCCAAGTAAGTACATATGTAAAACACAGTGCATGTGAGAGTTGGCATATATAAATGACTATATATAAGAGCCACTGATTGTGTGAGTGGCTGTATGGATCAATGTGTACTTGTATCAGTGATTGTATAAGAGAGTAAGTATGTATTAGTATATGTTTGTATAATTGAGGTGTTGTCTGTATAACTGTATAGATGAAGTAATGGGAGTGTGATTGATTCTTTGCATGACTGACTAGGTGTGTGAGTAACTCCAGGGATGAGTGGCAGTGGTGAGTGTCTGTATAGGTGTATGAGTGCATATGATAGTGTTGTAGTGATGAGTTTCTGTATATATGAGTGATTGTATGGGTGAATGAGTGGATGTGTGTGTAGACCTAGGAATCAGTGAGTGCGTATGTAGTTACGGGTATTGGTGTGTCAATAATTTCAGGAATGGTAGTTTGTATTTAACACTGGAGAAGTGTGGCTCAGGGGTTAGAGGCGGCAGACCTGGAGCCTGAGTTCGGCCCTGGACCAGGGTTCAATTCCCCGCCTCGGCGGGTCTTGGGCTCAATAATTCCACGGACTCGATAATTCTCGCTCCGGTGCCTTCTCGACTTACGGGTTCACACTCTGCGACTCTGGGCAATAGCTTGCTTAATCTCCACATCGGCCCCTCGCGGTGGGATGCCTGGCTTTCACCTTGTGGATACCCTGCCAGGGTTATCTCACAGGGGAATACCAGGACGGGTTCCCTAAGCAAGCGCGGAGATGCCCCAGGGTAAGTCATGCGCTATATAAGCTTCATACATTTACATTTACATTTACTGGGTGTATCATAGGTTAGATTAGAGTGTGAGGAGGTGCATCGTATTATCACATGGATGATGTCATCAGTGATGTCATCAGTGATGTCATTTGAGATGTCATCAGTGATGTCATCAGTGATGTCATTTGAGATGTCATCAGTGATGTCATCAGTGATGTCACTGACCATGTCATGAATGATGTAATATGTGACATCATCAGCAGTGGATTGCGGGCGCGCGAGTTATAGTGAGTCCAACTAACTATAACGTGGGAATTTCAATGGTTTTGTATGAGTAAAATGTTCAGCTAACTATAACTGGTGTGAAACCTATGGTTTTTTCTGTGAATTTCAAAGGTTTTTTAAATGCGAATTCCTAACTATAACAAATGTGAAACCTATGTTTTTTTCAGTGAATTTCAAAGGTTTTTTAAATGCTAATTCCTAACTATAACGATTGTGAAACCTCTGTTTTTTTCAGTGAATTTCAAAGGTTTTTTAAAAGCTAATTCCTTTGTATATCGAGTTTTTAACCTACGATTTTTAGTGTTTTTTTATTAGCTGTTTTTTATAACTATTAATTATTATGATTTTTTTTTAAATTATATTTTCAATGTATTTTTCTTTTTTTTTAATCATTTTTTCTTGGGGCACTCAGGGTGCGCGCACCGGTAAGCTTACCCGTATCATTTTGTCTTGGAGCGCTCAGGGTGCGCGCACCGGTAAGCTCACCCGAGAGCGCAGCGAGAGCGCCATTTCTGCATTCGTAAAAAAAATATGTATGAAAACTAAATAATAATGCAAGACATTCAGTACCATACTTATAAAAGTAGTATTTTTGATTTTAAGAATGAAAATGATTTTGCATTTCCGTAAAGCTAGCAAAACGTCATTTAGGCGCGCCGCGTAAGCGCCCACGGAAGTGCCTACGTTCGTGCTGCATAAGCGCCCCCGGAAGCGCTCTGGTGTGCGCAGCGTAAGCGCGTCAAGTCATGTGACCTTAAAACAACTCTTTTCATTGGTTGTTAACAGTTTTTTTTACAAAGAATGAAAACCCCATTCATTTCCTTCACTTCTTCTTTCACTTTTGTGACAGCAAGACCTGTTCTTTTCTGCTCTACCTTTTTGGGAATATAATGGCAGCTAGACCCACCAGTAGCAGTGAGGACTCGGATGAGTTCATAGAGGAAGAGGCTCCTCAGCCCAGGGCAAAGGAGCACTTCATATGGAAGTTTTTTACTATACCAGCAGGTAAAAAAAAGGTGAATGCTCCAAAGGTGGAGTGCAGAATTTGCCAAACTGTCCTTTCACGGGGTGACCCTACAAAGAAATACAGTTTTGGCAATTCGACCATGATTCGGCACGTTCAGAGGAGGCACCCCCAGAACTATGCCCGGGAGAATGTCAGGGCTCTGGCACGAAATGCCCCAAGGGATGGTGCTTCAACTTCGACTGGAGGACCAACTGCATCATCAGTGAGAGGGAGACCTGAACAGCTGATTCATAATATTCAGCCTGTTTTTGATGGCATCACTATAAAATGTAAAGACTGTGATGAACTACTTTGTTACGGTGAACAAAGTATTATGAACATTGTCCGAACAAGGGAAAACCACCGCTGCCGTCCCCAGCCCTAATTTTTCCTCTTTTTTTTGCTCCTGTTGAGCAGTTTGACATTCCCTGTTTTTGTTTTTGTTCACTAAGAAAACCTAAAAAGAAGAAAAATAACAGTTCTTTTTAGAACTACCTCCAATTCTCCAAAAAGAGCTGTATTCTTAACAAATACAAAAGGAGTGAGTGAAGTGGAGTACAGTGAGAAAGGAAAGGAAAATGAGTGAGGGAGCAAAAAAAGGGATGAGAGGGGAAGGGAAGTGAAGTAGGGGGATTGAAAGAAGGTGAGTGTGGGAGTATGGCTGAGTTATAGGGTGTGAGCGTGACAGAAGAGAAGTGAGAGACTAAGGGGACGGAGAGAATGAGACTAACAGAGAGAGAATGAAGGAAGGGGAGTGTAGAACTAAGAGGACAGAGGGAGTAAGAGAAGGAGTTAGTGAAGTGGAGTAAGGAAAGTAAGGGAAGGGAAAAGAGTGAAGGAGCGAAAGAAGGGAAGGGACAGGAAGGAAAGTTAAGGAGAAGGTCTGAAAGAAGGTGAGTGTGAGAGTATGGCTGAGTTACAGGGAGTGAGCATGACAGAAGAGGAGTGAGAGACTAAGGGGACAGAGAGAATAAGGCTAACAGAGAGAGAATGAGGAAAGGGGAGTGTAGAACTAAGAGGACAGAGGGAGTAAGAGAAGGAGTTAGTAAAGTGGAGTAAGGAGAATAAAGGAAGGGAAAAGAGTGAAAGAGTGAAAGAAGGGAAGAGAGAGGAAGAAAAGTAAAAGACAAAGTCTGAAAGAAGGTGAGTGTGGGAGTATGGCTGAGTTATAGGCAGTGAGCGTGATAGAAGAGGAGTGAGAAACTAAGAGGACAGAGACAATGAGGCTAACAGAGAGAGAATGAAGGAAGGGGAGTGTACAACTAAGAGGACAGAGGGAGTAAGATAAGGAGTTAGTAAAGTGGAGTACGGAGAGTAAGGGAATGAAAAAGAATGAAGGAGTGAAAGAAGGGAACAGAGAGGAAGGAAAGTAAAGGAGAAGGTCTGAAAGAAGGTGACTGTGGGCGTATGGCTGAGTTACAGGGAGTGAGCGTAACAGAAGAGGAGTGAGAGACTAAGGGGATGGAGAAAATGAGACTAACAGAGAGAGAATGAGGGAAAGGGAGTGTAGAACTAAGAGGACAGAGGGAGTAAGAGAAGGAGTTAGTAAAGTGGAGTATGGAGAGTAAGGGAATGAAAAAGAATGAAGGAGTGAAAGAAGGAAAGAGAGAGGAAGGAAAATAAAGGAGAAGGTCTGAAAGAAGGTGACTGTGGGAGTATGGCTGAGTTATAGGGAGTGAGCATGACAGAAGAGGAGTGAGAGACTAAGGGGACGGAGAGAATGAGGCTAACAGAGAGAGAATGAGGGAAGGGGAGTGTAGAACTAAGAGGACAGAGGTAGTAAGAGAAGGAATTAGTGAAGTGGAGTAAGGAGAGTAAGGAAAGGGAAAACAGTGAAGGAGTGAAGGAAGGTAAGAGAGAGGAAGGAAAGTAAAGGATAAGGTCTGAAAGAAGGGGAGTGTGGGAGTGTGGCTGAGTTATAGGGTGTGAGCGTGACAAAAGAGGAGTGAGAGACTAAGGGGATGGAGAGAATGAGACTAATAGAGAGAGAATGAGGGAAGGGGAGTGTAGAAGTAAGAGGACAGAAGGGGTAAGAGAAGGAGTTAGTGAAGTGGAGTAAAGAGAGTAAGGGAAGGGAAAACAGTGAAGGAGTGAAGGAAGGGAAGAGAGAGGAAGGAAAGTAAAGAAGAAGGTCTGAAAGAAGGTGAGTGTGGGAGTATGGCGGAGTTATAGGGAGTGAGTGTGACAGAAGAGGAGTGAGAGACTAAGGGGACGGAGAGAATGAGGCTAACAGAGAGAGAATGAGGGAAGGGGAGTGTGATCTTAGGCACATGATCAGAATGTTACATATAATGTACCATGTCTGTCTCTGCAAACAGTATGTGTGTCTCTGCCTATGATCACACTGATGGGTGAATCAAGCTTCACTCACAGTGTGTTATTAGGTACATGATCAGCATGTTACATATATAATGTACCATGTCTGTCTCTGCAAACAATATGTTTGTCTCTGCCTAAGATCACACTGATGGGTGAATCAAGCTTCACTCACAGTGTGATCTTAGGCACATGACCAGGATGTTACATGTAATGAGAAATTAATGTTATGTCAAAACAAAACTGCACATTTTAATTGGTTGTACATTTGAACACTTTGAAACTCACATAACATTCACCCATCCCCCAGTGCTCATTCCCCTGTTACCATGGTAACTCCCTCCTAACCCAGCACACAGTTCAGAAGTTCATCATACTATGTTGCAAAAGAATCCATCAAGGGTGTTTGACCTCTCAATGAACTAGCTAATCTAATGCAATGTGTCTTTAAATGACTTTTTCTCAACCATTGAAATGACTTCTTTCAAAAAAAAAAAAGCATGCACACTATTTTTCAGTGGAGATTTTTAAGAAAGCACCAATCATTTCTGTTTTTTCAAGTGCACTGAATCTCAACCACTTTTTATCATAATCAAACTGCCATTTCATTTCCACGACTCATCTGAATACAAGCACATCTACCCTCAAGATGCCAAAAGTCTGGTTTGTGGTTCATAGGTTTGTCTTCTGGAGTGAAAAATTTGCAAGCATCAGAGGAATTTACAACCTTGATTTACCAAATGTGGACATTGTGTGGATTGGACAGAGAGGATTAACCAATTTTCCTCTTGAATATAAGACTCTGCATTGGTACCTACTTGTAGATACAAAAAACACCCACATAACACAACAGCTCTTTTAAGAGCTACCCTACCTCTAAGCACTCTAAATTATTTTTTTACCATAATTTTTTACACTGTTTTTCCCCGTGGTGCGCTCAGGGTGCGCGTACCAGAGAGCGCACCTGGGAACGCACCCAGCTTTTTTTGCCCTTCAGGGTCCTTCTAGGCCCCCCTCAGAAAACCTAGGGGTCAGGGGGTGTCTACTCTGCCCCCTTTTAATTATTTCCCCCTTTCCTTTTCACCTCTTATGTCTCGATTCTACCGAGACACAAGATGGCGGACTCTCCGGACTGTTTAGAATGTTGACAGACATCCGACAGCCAATCAGCTTTCCGCTCGCGCACTCCCGTAGCGCGCCGGGTGCGCTCCCCGGTAAGCGTAACGGTGAGCGCTCGGAGCGCGCCTATAGATATATATGTGTTTTTGAAGTTAATTTAAAAAAAAACACTGGAGCAATTTTCACCAAATATAGCAAAGGCACATCTGCGTACCAGTCCCTACAATGTTGCCAAGTTTGGCGTAATTCCGTTCAGCGGTTCGGGCTGTAGACTTGTCAGACCGTCCTATGGAAATTAACATCGGGAAAACACGTTTGGGACCCCCCTTTTTTCTCAGCCTCCACTTCACGAATCCCCCCGAAGCTTTTAGGGAAGGAGCAGAGCGGAGCTGGCCAAAATTTTGGAAAATTACACGCAAATTCCTCAACCGGCGCCAGAGTTATTCCCAATAGAATGTTGCGGATTTCCTATGGTAGCTAGGTCCTAACTATAACTACCTACTGGCAATAAAGATATTATTAAACTAGCTTTAACAAGTATTAAATTCCCCTTACAAATTAACAACTCACCTTTTAGAAAGGAGTAGAAGAGATAATACTGTGTAAATTTCACACCAGAAATAGAACACCAAATATTCCTCACAAATGTACCTCAAAGAGTACTATCACAAAATGGCTGTGTTTCCCTCTCATTAGAGAACCATTTCATTAGTAGAACACCAATGAAACTTCATCACACACAAATTCAAAACCAAAGAAAGATTTTAATTGGTTGTAAATTTCAAAAGCTAATTGGCTCTTGGGTGTCTGTAAACATTCTAAATGGTCTGCATAGTCCGCCATCTTGTGACTCTGAACAGCAGAGACACAAGAGGTGAAAAATAAAGGGGGAAATAATTGAAAGGGGGCAGAGTAGACACCCTTGACCCCCTAGGTTTTCTGAGGGGGGCCTAGAAGGACCCTCAAGGGCAAAAAAAAAAAAAAAATTGGGTTGAAATTTTCGCGGGGTAAGCGCTGGCTGCGCTCACCAATGCGCTCTCCGGTACGCGCACCCAGAGCGCACCACGGGGAAAAACAGTGTAAAAAAATAGAGTAAAAAAATAAAGTAGAGTGTTTAGAAGAAACTGATGCATTGCTGGAGTGTGTCACAAAAATGATGCAACTGCAGCAATGCATCCTTTCACATGGGGCCAGTCCTATGTGAAAGGGCCTGCGTCAATCTTATGGCTGCTGTTAAGCAGGCGCAAGATTTGGATGCAACAGCGTCATAAAAGTGACGCAGTGATATCTCTTAGATGTCACTGCGTCACTTCTACGACTCTTCCTTATATCAATATGTCCCCTTTGCATACATTACAGCTGGCGCAGGTATAATGTGGCGCAGGGGTTTACAAAGTGACGCATCTACCTAGATGCGTCACTTTGTAAATATGACTGAACAAGGTGCATTTTTTACACCACTGGTGCGTCACAAAAAGTGACGCACCGGTGGCGTAAAAGTGACGCATGGCCTCATAAATGAGGCCTTCAGTCTTCTACTCATGCGTCATATTTAATTTATGGCGCATTATGTCGCAAGTACTTACAGATACGTCAGTATTTCTGACGTATCTGTAAGCGCAAAAGTGATGCATTGCTGGAGTGTGTCACAAAAGTGACACAACTCCAGCAATGCATCCTTTCACATGGGGCCAGGCCCATGTTAAAGGACCTGCATCAGTGTTACGCCTGCTGTGAGGAACGTAGGTTACCAAGTCGATATACAAAGGAATTAGCATTTAAAAAACCTTTGAAATTCACTGAAAAAACCATAGATTTCACACTCGTTATAGTTAGGAATTAGCATTTAAAAAACCTTTGAAATTCACTGAAAAAACCATAGGTTTCACACTCATTATAGTTAGGAATTAGCATTTAAAAAATCTTTGAAATTCACTGAAAAAACCATAGGTTTCACACTCGTTATAGTTAGGAATTAGCATTTAAAAAACCTTTGAAATTCACTGAAAAAACCATAGGTTTCACACCAATTATAGTTAGCGGAAAATTTTACTCATACAAAACCATTGAAATTCCCACGTTATAGTTAGTTGGACTCACTATAACTCGCGCGCCCGCAATCCACTGCTGATGATGTCACATATTACATCATTCATGACATGGTCAGTGACATCACTGATGACATCACTGATGACATCTCAAATGACATCACTGATGACATCACTGATGACATCTCATTTGACATCACTGATCACATCACTGATGATATCATTCATGTGATAATACGATGCACCTCCTCACACTCTAATATAACCTTTGATACACCAGTGTTACATACAGACTACCATTCTTGAAACCATTGACACACCAATACCAGTTACTACATATGCACTCACTGATTCCTAGGTCTACACACACATTCACTCATTCACCCATAGAATCACTCATACATACAGTCACTCATCAATACAACACTATCATCTGCACTCATACACCTATACAGACACTCACACACTGCCACTCATCCATGGAGGTACTCACACACCTAGTCAGTCATGCAAAGAATCAATCACACTTCCATTTCCTCAACTATACAGTTATACACACAACACCTTACTTATTCAAACATATACTAACACATACTTACTCTCTTATACAATCACTTATACAAGTACACAATGATCCATACAGCCACTCGCACATTCACTGGCTCTCATGTATAGTCATTTATATATGCCAACTCTCACATGCACTGTGTTTTACATATGTACTTACTTGGACATGTAGCACTGAGATATCCATTCACTCACCAACACACCCATGCACACAGTCCACCGCCCATATAGCTGTTTCCACATGCACTCTTGAACTCATAAACCTAGTGAATCAACTGCTCACACATCTATGCACAGAGTCACACACCTCCCAGCCACCCACACACACACTCAGTCTCCCATTCAAATACTTGGGTAACCAATCAATAACCCATATAGCCACTCATATAGCTACTGATCAACACATGCAGCAGCTTACACAACAACAGACATACTGATGCACACATTCAGACAGTTTAGTCACTAACCCATGCATTTAGTAAAACACATTTAATCACTTACTCATACAGTCAGTCACGCACCTACTAAATCCTTCATCCAGACACTTATACATCCACTCATTCTTCAATATGTAAAACATATTTAAACTTTACAGAAACACACAGTCACTGGATGATGTCATCAGTGATGTCATCAGTGATGTCAAATGAGATGTCATCAGTGATGTCATCAGTGATGTCATTTGAGATGTCATCAGTGATGTCATCAGTGACGTCACTGACCATGTCATGAATGATGTAATATTTGACATCATCAGCAGTGGATTGCGGATGCGCGAAATATAGTTAGTACAACTAACTATATAGGAGCAATTTCAATGGTTTTTTAAATGCTAATTCCTAACTATATAAGGCCTGAAACCTATGGTTTTTTAAGTGAATATATATAAATATATATATATATATATATATTACCTACTGGCGGTCGCCAGTAGGTATATATAGTTAGGACCTAGTTACCATAGGAAATCCGCAACATTCTATTGGGAATAACTTTGGCGTCGATTGAGGAACTTGCGTGCAATTTTCCAAAATTTTGCCCAGCTCAGTTCTGCTCCTTCCCTGAAAGTTTTGGGAGGATTCATCAAGCGGGGGCCGAGAAAAAAGGGGGTCCAAAAACGTGTTTTCCCCATGTTAATTTCCATAGGACGATTAGACACGGCTACAGCCCGAACGGCTGAACGGAATTACACCAAACTTGGCAAAATGGTAGGGACTGGTATGCAGTAGTGCCTTTTCTATATTTGGTGAAAATCCCTCCAGTAGTTCCCGAGAAAATCAAAAGAGAAAAAATATATATATCTATAGCAGCTTACTGTAAACTTACTGTAAGCTTACCTTTCCGAGCACAAGCTGCATGCTGATTGGCTGTCAACTGTCTGTCAACGCTCTAAACCAGAAACTGTTGGCAGCCATCTTGGGACCAATATACATGAAAGCACCTCATTAAAAAACATTGCAGTTAATAGAAGGTTTTAAGACTTTAGTTACATTATAAATCATTTGTTGATAGTACCATACTCCTTTTAAGAATTGTGGTGTGTTCTAAGGTGATTTTACCATGTGAAAAAGCCTTCTGCTGGGATATCATGACTCATGTTTGAAAGAAAACTATCATCTCATGCTTTTTCCACAGTGGTTTGGAAGGGGATCTATAAGCTAAGCTGAAAGCATATTTTCTGTAAATTCACATTATCTTTCTCAGTCATGTGAGAATGAAGTCTAACATTCTCAGTAAAACATGTACATCCAACAAGGACAGAGACTGTCAGTTGATTCCTTTGTGTTCTACTGCAGCTTCCCAGAGTGTTCTAAAGAACAACTGGAGCGCTAACAGTCCTACTTATTACAAAGGTATGGCACACCTGAAGCCATCTTGATTGGAATAAAGTGGTAACTCTTAGAACATTTAATTTAAAAAGGAACAAAATGAGGGGGTATAGTTTGCCATAGGAAGTATGATTAGTGCTGCAGAAAGAAAAATGAGGGCACATTTTGAGTGACTTCTCAAATCCTCTTCTATTTCATTAAAAAATTCTGACATGCAGTCTCCCAAGATGGCCACCAGAGACAAAAGAGCCCAAATGTAGCCCAAATATCACCCAGATGTAGCCAAGTATAGCCCAATGACAGAATGTCCCAGAGTGTTCTAAAGAACAACTAGAGCGCTAACAGTCTTACTTATGACAAAAGTATGGCACACCAGAAGCCATCTTGATTGGAATAAAGTGCTAACTCTTAAAACATTTAATTTAAAAAGGAACAAAATGAGGGGGTATATTTTACCATAGAAAGTATGATTAGTGCTGCAGAAAGAAAAATGAGGGCACATTTTGAGTGACTTCTCAAATCCTCTTCTATTTCATTAAAAAATTCTGACATGCAGTCTCCCAAGATGGCCACCAGAGACAAAAGAGCCCAAATGTAGCCCAAATATCACCCAGATGTAGCCCAAGTATGGCCCAATGACAGAATGTCCCAGAGTGTTCTAAAGAACAACTAGAGCGCTAACAGTCTTACTTATGACAAAAGTATGGCACACCAGAAGCCATCTTGATTGGAATGAAGTGGTAAGTCTGAAAACATTTAATTTAAAAAGGAACAAAATGAGGGGGTTCATTTTGCCATAGAAAGTATGATTAGTGCTGCAGAAAGAAAAATTAGGGCACATTTTGAGTGACTTCTCAAATCCTCTTCTATCTCATTAAAATAATTCTGACATGCAGACTAAAACATGCACTTTGAATACCAGCAGCAGACTTCCCTGGTGAGCAGTAGCTTTACTACAGTGATCTAATGAGCAACTAGATGCTAACATTCAGAATTTATGGCAAATGTGTGACACATCTGAATGCCTTCTTGATGGAACCAAAGTAAACAAGCATTGAAAATGCAATAGATCTCGCCCTCGTTTAAGTTAAAGCCATTCTGTTTGTAATGAGGTGGCTTTTTAGCTTTGCTTTTATTAGTGTTTTTCAAACTTTCATGTAAATAACATGCATATGTATGCATATATGTATATGTATGCATGCATTTATATTTGTATTTATATAGATATGCAGATTATATATGTTTATATATGTATGTATATATGTATATATATATACACATACATATATATAAATGCATATGCATATATATGCATATATATGTGTATATGTGTGCGTGTAGAGAGAGGTAGAGAGGTAGAGGTAGAGAGGTAGAGACTAGTAGAGAGAGAGATAGAGAGGTAGAGAGTAGCGAGTGAGTAATAGAGAGTAGAGAGTGAGTAGTAGAGAGTAGTAGAGAGCAGTAGAGAGAGTAGGAGAGAGTGAGTAGTAGAGAGTAGTAGAGTGAGTAGTAGAGAGTAGTAGAGAGTGAGTAGTAGAGAGTGAGTAGTAGAGAGTAAGTAGTAGAGTGAGTAGTAGAGAGTGAGTAGTAGAGAGTGAGTAGTAGAGAGTAGTAGAGAATGAGTAGTAGAGAGTGAGTAGCAGAGAGAGAATAGTAGAGAGTAGTAGAGAGTGAGTAGTAGAGTGAGTAGTAGAGAGAGAGTAGTAGAGAGAGAGTAGTAGAGAGAGAGTAGTAGAGAGAGAGTAGTAGAGAGAGTAGTAGAGAGTGTAGTAGAGAGAGAGTAGTAGAGAGTAGAGAGTAGTAGAGAGTAGAGAGTAGTAGAGAGTGAGTAGTAGAGAGTAGTAGATAGTGAGTAGTAGGGAGTGAGTAGTAGAGAGAGAGTAGTAGAGAGTAATAGAGTAGTAGAGAATGAGTAGTAGAGAGTGAGTATTAGAGAGTAGTGGAGTAGTAGAGAGTGAGTAGTAGAGAGTAGTGGAGAATATTCCAAAGTTTGACACAGCACCACTTGCACAACAAGTCCAATCAAATCATATCACTTAGAGTCCTTATTGAAGAGCTGAATCTTGGTGTATATTCAAATGCTTTTATTTTCCTTACGTTTATGTACCACAGCCAGCTGTCGCGTTTCGTTCTGTACAACAGAACTTCTTCAGGGCGTTCTTATTTCCTTCAAGTTATGTCGGTATCCTGTTGTCATATAACTAGATATTTCTTCCAAATGTTAGACGTAAGTACATTCTTATTCAAAGTGACTAGGTATCAATTTTACCCACACAATTCGGGCAGACTTGAGTAATTTATAGCATCCTCAAAGTCAGTCTTTCAAAAATTCCAAATTGAAAAAAATATAGGTTTCACGCCTGATATAGTTAGGAATTAGCATTTAAAAAAACCTTGCATATTCAATTAAAAAAACATAGGTTTTAGGCCTTATATAGTTAGGAATTAGCATTTAAAAACCCCTGCAAATTCCCTGAAAAAAAACATAGGTTTCAAGCCTTATATAGTTAGGTATTAGCATTTTAAAAACCTTGCAAATTCACTTAAAAAACCATAGGTTTCAGGCCTTATATAGATAGGAATTAGCATTTAAAAACCTTGCAAATTCACTTAAAAAACCATAGGTTTCAGGCCTTATATAGTTAGGAATTAGCATTTTAAAAACCTTGCAAATTCACTTAAAAAACCATAGGTTTCAGGCCTTATATAGTTAGGAATTAGCATTAAAAAAAACATTGAAATTCCTCCTATATAGTTAGTTGTACTAACTATATTTCGCGCACCCGCAATCCACTGCTGATGATGTCACATATTACATCATTCATGACATGGTCAGTGACATCACTGATGACATCACTGATGACATCTCAAATGACATCACTGATGACATCACTGATGACATCTCATTTGACATCACTGATCACATCACTGATGATATCATTCATGTGATAATACGATGCACCTCCTTACACTCTAATATAACCTTTGATACACCAGTGTTAAATACAGACTACCATTCTTGAAACCATTGACACACCAATACCAGTTACTACATACGCACTCACTGATTCCTAGGTCTACACACACATTCACTCATTCACCCATAGAATCACTCATACATACAGTCACTCATCAATACAACACTATCATATGCACTCATACACCTATACAGACACTCACACACTGCCACTAATCCATGGAGTTACTCACACACCTAGTCAGTCATGCAAAGAATCAATCACACTTCCATTTCCTCAACTATAGAGTTATACACACAACACCTTACTTATTCAAACATATACTAACACATACTTACTCTCTTATACAATCACTGATACAAGTACACAATGATCCATACAGCCACTCGCTCATTCACTGGCTCTCATGTATAGTCATTTATATATGCCAACTCTCACATGCACTGTGTTTTACATATGTACTTACTTGGACATGTAGCACTGAGATATCCATTTACTCACCAACACACCCATGCACACAGTCAACCGCCCATATAGCTGTTTCCACATGCACTCTTGAACTCATACACCTAGTGAATCACCTGCTCACACATCTATGCACAGAGTCACACACCTCCCAGCCACCCACACACACACTCAGTCTCCCATTCAAATACTTGGGCAACCAATCAATAACCCATATAGCCACTCATATAGCTACTGATCAACACATGCAGCAGCTTACACAACAACAGACATACTGATGCACACATTCAGACAGTTTAGTCACTAACCCATGCATTTAGTAAGACACATTTAATCACTCACTCATACAGTCAGTCACACACCTACTAAATCCTTCTTCCAGACACTTATACATCCACTCATTCTTCAATATGTAAAACATATTTAAACTTTCCAGAAACACACAGTCACTGGATGATGTCATCAGTGATGTCATCAGTGATGTCAAATGAGATGTCATCAGTGATGTCATCAGTGATGTCATTTGAGATGTCATCAGTGATGTCATCAGTGATGTCACTGACCATGTCATGAATGATGTTATATGACATCATCAGCAGTGGATTGCGGGTGCGCGAAATATAGTTAGTACAACTAACTATATAGGAGCAATTTCAATGGTTTTTTAAATGCTAATTCCTAACTATATAAGGCCTGAAACCTATGGTGTTTTTAAGTGAATATATATATATATATATATTACCTGCTGGCGGTCGCCAGTAGGTATATATAGTTAGGACCTAGTTACTATAGGAAATCCGCAACATTCTATTGGGAATTACTTTGGCGTTGATTGAGGATATTGCGTCCAATTTTCCAGAATTTTGGCCAGCTCAGTTCTGCTCCTTCTCTGTAAGTTTTGGGGGGATTCGTCAAGCGGGGGCCGAGACAAAAGGGGGGTCCCAAAACGTGTTTTCCCCATGTTAATTTCCATAGGACGATTAGACACGGCTACAGCCAGAACGGCTGAACGGAATTACACCAAACTTGGCAAAATGGTAGGGACTGGTATGCAGAAGTGCCTTTTCTATATTTGGAGAAAATCCCTCCAGTAGTTCCTGAGAAAATCAAAAGAGAAAAAATATATATATCTATAGCAGCTTACTGTAAGCTTACTGTAAGCTTACCTTTCCGAGCACAAGCTGCATGCTGATTGGCTGTCAACTGTCTGTCAACACTCCAAACCAGAAACTGTTGGCAGCCATCTTGGGACCAATATACATGATAGCACCTCATTAAAAAGCATTGCAGTTAATAGAAGGTTTTAAGACTTTAGTTACATTATAAATCATTTGTTGATAGTACCATACTCATTTTAAGAATTGTGGTGGGTTCTAAGGTGATTTTACCATGTGAAAAAGCCTTCTGGTGGGATATCATGACTCATGTTTGAAAGAAAACTATTATCTCATACTTTTCCCACAGTGGTTTGGAAGGGGATCTATAAGCTAAGCTGAAAGCATATTTTCTGTAAATTCACATTATCTTTCTCAGTCATGTGAGAATGAAGTCTGACATTCTCAGTAAAACATGTACATCCAACAAGGACAGAGACTGTCAGTTGATTTCTTTGTGTTCTACTGCAGCTTCCCAGAGTGTTCTAAAGAACAACTAGAGCGCTAACAGTCCTACTTATTACAAAGGTATGGCACACCTGAAGCCATCTTGATTGGAATAAAGTGGTAACTCTTAAAACATTTAATTTAAAAAGGAACAAAATGAGGGGGTATAGTTTGCCAAAGAAAGTATGATTAGTGCTGCAGAAAGAAAAATTAGGGCACATTTTGAGTGACTTCTCAAATCCTCTTCTATTTCATTAAAAAATTCTGACATGCAGTCTCCCAAGTTGGCCACCAGAGACAAAAGAGCCCAAATGTAGCCCAAATATCACCCAGATGTAGCCCAAGTATAGCCCAATGACAGAATGTCCCAGAGTGTTCTAAAGAACAACTAGAGCGCTAACAGTCTTACTTATGACAAAAATATGGCACACCAGAAGCCATCTTGATTGGAATGAAGTGGTAAGTCTGAAAACATTTAATTTAAAAAGGAACAAAATGAGGGGGTTCATTTTGCCATAGAAAGTATCATTAGTGCTGCAGAAAGAAAAATTAGGGCACATTTTGAGTGACTTCTCAAATCCTCTTCTATTTCATTAAAAAATTTCTGACATGCAGTCTCCCAAGATGGCCACCAGAGACAAAATAGCCCAAATGTAGCCCAAATATCACCCAGATGTAGCTAAGTATAGCCCAATGACAGAATGTCCCAGAGTGTTCTAAAGAACAACTAGAGCGCTAACAGTCTTACTTATGACAAAAGTATGGCACACCAGAAGCCATTTTGATTGGAATAAAGTGGTAACTCTTAAAACATTTAATTTAAAAAGGAACAAAATGAGGGGGTTCATTTTGCCATAGGAAGTATGATTAGTGCTGCAGAAAGAAAAATTAGGGCACATTTTGAGTGACTTCTCAAATCCTCTTCTATCTCATTAAAAAAATTCTGACATGCAGACTAAAACATGCACTTTGAATACCAGCAGCAGACTTCCTGGTGATCAGTAGCTTTACTACAGTGATCTAATGAGCAACTAGATGCTAACATTTAGAATATATGGCAAATGTGTGACACATCTGAATGCCTTCTTGATGGACCCAAAGTAAACAAGCATTGAAAATGCAATAGATCTCGCCCTCGTTTAAGTTAAAGCCATTCTGTTTGTAATGAGGTGGCTTTTTAGCTTTGCTTTTATTAGTGTTTTTCAAACTTTCATGTAAATAACATGCATATGTATGCATATATGTATATGTATGCATACATGTATATTTGTATTTATATATATATGCAGATTATATATGTTTATATATGTATGTATGTATGTATGTATATATATATACACATACATATATATAAATGCATATGCATATATATGCATAGATATATGTGTATATGTGTGCGTGTAGAGAGAGGTTGAGAGGTAGAGGTAAAGAGGTAGAGACTAGTAAAGACAGATAGAGAGGTAGAGAGTAGAGAGTGAGTAATAGAGAGTAGAGAGTGAGTAGTAGAGAGTAGTAGAGAGCAGTAGAGAGAGTAGCAGAGAGTGAGTAGTAGAGAGTAGTAGAGTGAGTAGTAGAGAGTAGTAGAGAGTAAGTAGTAGAGTGAGTAGTAGAGAGTAGTAGAGAGTGAGTAGTAGAGAGTGAGTAGTAGAGAGTAGTAGAGAATGAGTAGTAGAGAGTGAGTAGCAGAGAGAGAGAATAGTAGAGAGTAGAAGAGAGTGAGTAGTAGAGTGAGTAGTAGAGAGAGAGTAGTAGAGAGAGAGTAGTAGAAAGAGTAGTAGAGAGTATAGTACAGAGAGAGAAGTAGAGAGTAGAGAGTAGTAGAGAGTGAGTTGTAGAGAGTAGTAGATAGTGAGTAGTAGGGAGTGAGTAGTAGAGAGAGAGTAGTAGAGAGTAGTAGAGTAGTAGAGAATGAGTAGTAGAGAGTGAGTATTAGAGAGTAGTGGAGTAGTAGAGAGTGAGTAGTAGAGAGTAGTGGAGAATATTCCAAAGTTTGACACAGCACCACTTGCACAACAAGTCCAATCAAATCATATCACTTAGAGTCCTTATTGAAGAGCTAAATCTTGGTGTATATTCAAATGCTTTTATTTTCCTTAAGTTTATGTACCACAGCCAGCTGACGCGTTTCGTTCTGTACAACAGAACTACTTCAGGGCGTTCTTATTTCCTTCAAGTTATGTCGGTATCCTGTTGTCATATAACTAGATATTTCTTCCAAATGTTAGACGTAAGTACATTCTTATTCAAAGTGACTAGGTATCAATTTTACCCACACAATTCGGGCAGACTTGAGTAATTTATAGCATCCTCAAAGTCAGTCTTTCAAAAATTCCAAATTGAAAAAAAATATAGGTTTCACGCCTGATATAGTTAGGAATTAGCATTTAAAAACCTTGCAAATTCCCTGAAAAAACCATAGGTTTCAAGCCTTATATAGTTAGCAATTAGCTTTAAAAAACCTTGCAAATTCACTTAAAAAACCATAGGTTTCAGGCCTTATATAGTTAGGAATTAGCATTTAAAAAACCTTGCAAATTCATTTAAAAAACCATAGGTTTCAGGCCTTATATAGTTAGGAATTAGCATTTTAAAAAATTTGCAAATTCACTTAAAAAACCATAGGTTTCAGGCCTTATATAGTTAGGAATTAGCATTTAAAAAAGCATTGAAATTGCTCCTATATAGTTAGTTGTACTAACTATA
The DNA here is from genome assembly GCF_964261635.1 of Lissotriton helveticus. Lineage (NCBI taxonomy): Eukaryota > Metazoa > Chordata > Amphibia > Caudata > Salamandridae > Lissotriton > Lissotriton helveticus. The sequence goes on along the minus strand of NC_136059.1, from coordinate 1,147,651,298 downwards.
TTTCGTGCACCCGTAATCCACTGCTGATGATGTCACATATTACATCATTCATGACATGGTCAGTGACATCACCGATGACATCACTGATGACATCTCAAATTACTTCACTGATGACATCACTGATGACATCTCATTTGACATCACTGATCACATCACTGATGATATCATTCATGTGATAATACGATGCACCTCATCACACTCTAATATAACCTTTGATACACCAGTGTTAAATACAGACTACCATTCTTGAAACCATTGACACACCAATACCAGTTACTACATACGCACTCACTGATTCCTAGGTCTACACACACATTCACTCATTCACCCATAGAATCACTCATACATACAGTCACTCATCAATACAACACTATCATATGCACTCCTACACCTATACAGACACTCACACACTGCCACTCATCCATGGAGTTACTCACACACCTAGTCAGTCATGCAAAGAATCAATCACACTTCCATTTCCTCAACTATACAGTTATACATACAACACCTTACATATTCAAACATATACTAACACATACTTACTTTCTTATACAATCACTGATACAAGTACACAATGATCCATACAGCCACTCGCACATTCACTGGCTCTCATGTATAGTCATTTATATATGCCAACTCTCACATGCACTGTGTTTTACATATGTACTTACTTGGACATGTAGCACTGAGATATCCATTCACTCACCAACACACCCATGCACACAGTCAACCGCCCATATAGCTGTTTCCACATGCACTCTTGAACTCATACACCTAGTGAATCAACTGCTCACACATCTATGCACAGAGTCACACACCTCCCAGCCACCCACACACACACACACTCAGTCTCCCATTCAAATACTTGGGCAACCAATCAATAACCCATATAGCCACTCATATAGCTACTGATCAACACATGCAGCAGCTTACACAACAAGAGACATACTGATGCTCACATTCAGACAGTTTAGTCACTAACCCATGCATTTAGTAAGACACATTTAATCACTCACTGATACAGTCAGTCACGCACCTACTAAATCCTTCATCCAGACACTTATACATCCACTCATTCTTCAATATGTAAAACATATTTAAACTTTACAGAAACACACAGTCACTGGATGATGTCATCAGTGATGTCATCAGTGATGTCAAATGAGATGTCATCAGTGAAGTCATCAGTGATGTCATTTGAGATGTCATCAGTGATGTCATCAGTGATGTCACTGACCATGTCATGAATGATGTAATATGTGACATCATCAGCAGTGGATTGCGGGTGCGCGAAATATAGTTAGTACAACTAACTATATAGGAGCAATTTCAATGGTTTTTTAAATGCTAATTCCTAACTATATAAGGCCTGAAACCGATGGTTTTTTAAGTGAATATATATATATATATATTACCTACTGGCGGTCCCGAGTAGGTATATATAGTTAGGACCTAGTTACCATAGGAAATCCGCAACATTCTATTGGGAATAACGTTGGCATCGATTGAGGAAATTGCGTGCAATTTTCCAAACTTTTGGCCAGCTCAGTGCTGCTCCTTCCCTGAAAGTTTTGGGGGGATTCGTCAAGCGGGGGCCGAGAAATAAGGGGGTCCCAAAACATGTTTTCCCCATGTTAATTTCCATAGGACGATTAGACACGGCTACAGCCCGAACGGCTGAACGGAATTACACCAAACTTGGCAAAATGGTAGGGACTGGTATGCAGCAGTGCCTTTTCTATATTTGGTGAAAATCCCTCCAGTAGTTCCTGAGAAAATCAAAAGAGAAAAAATATATATATCTATAGCAGCTTACTGTAAGCTTACTGTAAGCTTACCTTTCCGAGCACAAGCTGCATGCTGATTGGCTGTCAACTGTCTGTCAACACTCCAAACCAGAAACTGTTGGCAGCCATCTTGGGACCAATATACATGATAGCACCTCATTAAAAAGCATTGCAGTTAATAGAAGGTTTTAAGACTTTAGTTACATTATAAATCATTTGTTGATAGTACCATACTCATTTTAAGAATTGTGGTGTGTTCTAAGGTGATTTTACCATGTGAAAAAGCCTTCTGCTGGGATATCATGACTCATGTTTGAAAGAAAACTATTATCTCATGCTTTTCCCACAGTGGTTTGGAAGGGGATCTATAAGCTAAGCTGAAAGCATATTTTCTGTAAATTCACATTACCTTTCTCAGTCATGTGAGAATGAAGTCTGACATTCTCAGTAAAACATGTACATCCAACAAGGACAGAGACTGTCAGTTGATTCCTTTGTGTTCTACTGCAGCTTCCCAGAGTGTTCTAAAGAACAACTAGAGCGCTAACAGTCCTACTTATTACAAAGGTATGGCACACCTGAAGCCATCTTGATTGGAATAAAGTGGTAACTCTTAAAACATTTAATTTAAAAAGGAACAAAATGAGGGGGTATAGTTTGCCATAGAAAGTATGATTAGTGCTGCAGAAAGAAAAATTAGGGCACATTTTGAGTGACTTCTCAAATCCTCTTCTATTTCATTAAAAAATTCTGACATGCAGTCTCCCAAGATGGCCACCAGAGACAAAAGAGCCCAAATGTAGCCCAAATGTCACCCAGATGTAGCCCAAGTATAGCCCAATGACAGAATGTCCCAGAGTGTTCTAAAGAACAACTAGAGCGCTAACAGTCCAACGTATTACAAAGGTATGGCACACCTGAAGCCATCTTGATTGTAATAAAGTGGTAACTCTTAAAACATTTAATTTAAAAAGGAACAAAATGAGGGGGTATAGTTTGCCATAGAAAGTATGATTAGTGCTGCAGAAAGAAAAATTAGGGCACATTTTGAGTGACTTCTCAAATCCTCTTCTATTTCATTAAAAAAATCTGACATGCAGTCTCTCAAGATGGCCATCAGAGACAAAAGAGCCCAAATGTAGCCCAAATATCGCCCAGATGTAGCCCAAGTATAGCCCAATGACAGAATGCCCCAGAGTGTTCTAAAGAACAACTAGAGCGCTAACAGTCTTACTTATGACAAAAGTATGGCACACGAGAAGCCATCTTGATTGGAATGAAGTGGTAAGCCTGAAAACATTTAATTTAAAAAGGAACAAAATGAGGGGGTTCATTTTGCCATAGAAAGTATGATTAGTGCTGCAGAAAGAAAAATTAGGGCACATTTTGAGTGACTTCTCAAATCCTCTTCTATCTCATTAAAAAAACATGTCTGACATGCAGACTAAAACATGCACTTTGAATACCAGCAGCAGACTTCCCTGGTGAGCAGTAGCTTTACTACAGTGATCTAATGAGCAACTAGATGCTAACATTCAGAATTTATGGCAAATGTGTGACACATCTGAATGCCTTCTTGATGGAACCAAAGTAAACAAGCATTGAAAATGCAATAGATCTCGCCCTCGTTTAAGTTAAAGCCATTCTGTTTGTAATGAGGTGGCTTTTTAGCTTTGCTTTTATTAGTGTTTTTCAAACTTTCATGTAAATAACATGCATATGTATGCATATATGTATATGTATGCATGCATTTATATTTGTATTTATATAGATATGCAGATTATATATGTTTATATATGTATGTATGTATGTATATATATATATTCACTGAAAAAACCATAGGTTATAGACCATATATAGTTAGGAATTTGCATTTACAAAACCTTGAAAATTCAATGAAAAAACCATAGGTTATAGACCATATATAGTTAGGAATTAGCATTTAAAAAACCTTATTTTACTCACACAAAACCATTGAAATTCCATATATAGTTAGTTGTACTAACTATATATCGCGCACCCGCAATCCACTGCTGATCATGTCACATATTACATCATTCATGACATGGTCAGTGACATCACTGATGACATCTCAAATGACATCACTGATGACATCACTGATGACATCTCAAATGACATCACTGATGACATCACTGATGACAACATCCAGTGACTGTATTTTTCTGTAAAGTTAAAATATGTCTTGAGTGGATGTATAAGTGTCTGGATGAAGGATTTAGTAGGTGCATGACTGACTGTATGAGTGAGTGATTAAATGTGTCTCACTGAGTGCATGGGTTAGTGACTAAACTGTCTTAATTTGTGCATCATTATGTCTGTTGTTCTGTAAACTGCTGCATGTGTTGATCAGTAGCTATATGAGTAACTATATGGGTTATTGATTGGTTGCCCAAGTATTTGTATGGGCGACTGAGTGTGTGTGTGGGTGGCTGGGAGGTGTATGACTCTGTGCATAGATGTGTGAGCAGTTGATTCACTAGATGTATGGGTTCAAAAGTGCATGTGGAAACAGCTGTATGGGCGGTTGACTGTGTGCATGAGTGTATTGGTGAGTGAATGGATATCTCAGTGTTACATGTCAAAGTAAGTACATATGTAAAACACAGTACATGTGAGAGTTGACATATATAAATAACTGTGCATAAGAGCCAGTGAATGTGTGAGTGCCTGTATGGATCATTGTGAACTTGTATCAGGGATTGTATAAGAGAGTAAATATGTTTTAGTATATGTTTGAATAAGTAAGGTGTGTATAACTGTATAGTTGAGAAAATGGAGGTATGATTGATTTATGCATGACTGACTAGGTGTGTGAGTAACTCCATGGATGAGTGACAGTCTGTGAGTGTCTGTTTACACTGAGTGTATCTAAGGTTATATTAGAGTCTGAAGAGGTTAATTGTATTATCACATGAATAATGTCATCAGTGATGTGATCAGTAATGTCAAATGAGATGTCATCAGTGATGTCATTTGAGATGTTATCAGTGATGTCATTTGAGATGTCATCAGTGATATCATCAGTGATGTCATTTGAGATGTCATCAGTGATGTCATCAGTGATGTCATTTGAGATGTCATCAGTGATGTCATCAGTGATGTCACTGACCATGTCATGAATGATGTAATATGTGACATGATCAGCAGTGGATTCCGGGTGCTGGATATATAGTTAGTACAACTAACTATATATGGAATTTCAATGGTTTTCTGTGAGTAAAATAAGGTTTTTTAAATGCTAATTCCTAACTATATATGGTCTATAACCTATGGTTTTTTCATTGAATTTTCAAGGTTTTGTAAATGCAAATTCCTAACTATATATGGTCTATAACCTATGGTTTTTTCAGTGAATTTCATTGGTTTTTTAAAAGCTAATATCTGTAGCTGTAAAATGTATTCTTCTTTAAATCCAAAAATATATTTTATATGTTTATTAATAAAAAAAATTTAAAATATTTTTTTTTCTTCGCTCCCGGTTCGCGAACCGGGAAGCTTCCCGTTAGCTCACCTTGATGCCGCGACCCAGTCCGCGAACCGGTAAACGTTCCGTTTGCGGAACTGCCGCGTTAGAAATGAACATCGTGACGCGTCGCGGAAGCGTGACATATCACGTTGTCGCGTAATGCGTCTTATGACGCGCCGCGTTAGTGCACCCGGAAGTGCTCCGGAGCGCGAACCGAGGCGCGAAGCGCAGCGACCCGGAAGCGATCCGGGGCGCGTTCCGCAGCGCGTAACATAAGCGTAACAGGTCATGTGACTTGTTAATAAAACTTTTCATTGGTTCATTTCACTTTTGGTTTCATAATGATGTAAGGCTAGGTCAGGTGACCTAAAAATAACACTTTTCATTGGTTTAGAAATATTGTTTTTCCCAAATGATGAAAACCCCTCCTTCTTTCCTCACTCTGACTTTCATCTTTGTGAGAGGAAGACCTTATTTCATACTTGAGCAATGGCTTCAGTAGTTGCACCCCCACCACCACCTCCACCTCCTCATGGGAAGAGAGGACCACCTCCCCAGGTCATCACCAACACAGAGGAGGAAGAGGAAGAACTAGAGGAAGAGGAGAGAGAAGGACCACAGTTCTTGGAAGAGGTGCCCCGGGTTTCCCATAGGAAAGCCAGTTTCATTTGGCAGTTTTTTTCATTCCCTCCAGGGCAGAAGAAAGTAAATGCGAGGTATGTCACCTGCCTCATTTGCAAAGAAAAGTTATCAAGAGGGGCTGATAAAAAGTATAGCTATGGGAACTATACCATGCATCGGCACATGAACAGGTGGCATCCATTGAATTACAGCCGGGCAGAGTTGTTGCATACAGTGCTCATTATCCTGACAGCACATGCAACTATACGAGGTTTACTACTAACTAGACACGAAACACCTAACTTAAGATATTAAGTCTCTTTATATCTCTGTGACCTGCGTATGCCTACAGTTTTTACCCGCTTTTAGAAAGAAATACCCAGAGTATATCCACGTCAATCTTTGACACACTAGAAGAATATCGATGGTACAGTCCTGAAGAAGACACAGCTCACGTGTCGAAACGCGTCGACAGGAAACCATCTATTTTTATAGTGTCCAATGAAAATTTTAAACATGACAAATTATGTATATTTACAATGAAGTTTGCATTTTCCCTGAACATTGTAATACATTTTTATCGTATGATATTTTATGAAAACGTAAAAGAAATTAAAACCAAGTTTATTGGAGAAAGCAGTTGTTTAATGTTCTTGTAGATAATCTTATCTGCACGTGTACATGCTAGTAACTTATGTGCCTGCCTGGGAATTTTTGTTTACGTGTACTCTTTACCCTGACCCAGGATTGCTATTCGCACCAGGGGGCTCCTGTTTCTTTACATAGAGTCAAATTTCACTAAAAACAGTGACTTGAAGGTATTCATCATATAACAGCGGGGAAAAAAAACACAATCAAAATGATTGTGTTTAAAAAACCCATACAACATAACAAATCAGAATTCAGAACTCCTTAAACTTAACTTACTTTCCATGACGTCGAAGGATGTCCTATGAACAGCTTACACTCTGTTGTGCTGTTATTACTTTCAGACCGCCACTTTCTGAAAGAAAACCTCCATCGTTTTGAAAAACATGTTAAATACAATAAATGACTTCTCGCTCTCTACCACACGTTTCCACAAGGCCAAATCGTGTCAGAGCCATTTATAACTCTTGGAATTCTTGTAAGCCAATCCCGTCATGTTGTATTTCCGCAACTTTCACAATTAAAATGTTGAAGATCATTTTCACAATCCTGGACTAGTAATATCTTCCCCTTCTTGCTCAGTCATGTTCTACATTTCCTATGACACTGATACTGCTTACTATGAAGCAGACTTACACTACCTCTATGACTACTACAATTATTTAATTCTCTACATCACTTTTAATCACAAAGCAATGTAAAACAATAGACAGCATTGCAGACTTACATTCCCTCTACTCTATGTTTTGATTGGCTGCTTCAATTAGCTTATAAAAAGAAACAGTTTTTCTGAACTCATTCAAAGTGCACTTATTTCTCCATGACGTCCAGTCTTATAGTTAGAAGTTATGTCTCTGAACTACACTTATCCTCAAGGCCAAATCGTGTAGGAGCCATTAGAACTTCTTGAAATTCCTCAGAGCACATCCCAAGATTCTTTCCCTAAAATTTTGGTTTTAAAAACACCAGGTAAGAGTTTTTAAGGTCATACGGCAATTTTTTTTTAAAAATTAAAACAGAATCATTGCAGAATGACCAGCCATTTCTAGACTTTAAATAAGCTGTGTAATGTCCTGATGTTATTGAAGGACCATCATGATATATAATTGCTGCAGTTACAAAAGTCCTTCCTGATATTGACAACTGTGAAGCCACAAAATTTTTAATTAAAGTTGTCAATTTTGTTCCATCAGGTCTACATCGTTGGAACATTAAAATGACATACTGGCCATATGTTCGTATAAATAATGTGGACATCATTTCAGATTTACATTGGCTACACTCCATGTTGTGATCAGCTGCTTTTACTAGCTTATTAAAGGAGACTGATTTACTGTCTGGCAAAGTTAAATATATAAATCTTTCTGAGTCTACACTAGTAGTACTTGATACCCTACAGTTCTCGCAGTCATGCTGCCATTGATAAGAAAGCCCAAACAGCTGATCTACATCTACACCTTCAGCATGCAATACATCAAGCATATACATTAAAAACTCCTGACAATCTTGCTGAATATTTTGAGAGAATTGTGTTTGGCCTGAACATCTGTCTAACAGATTTCGAATTTCAGACACACTTTCTATGTTTGTTCTATCAGTGCTACATTTTTCTAAGACAGAATTTAACAAACTGCAAAATCTTTGATCAGAATTGACCACAATCTCTTCTTTTACATTTTCTAGAGAAAACAAAACATTAACCACTACATTAGCATAGCAGTTGACACCAGAACTGTTTTCAAATTGAAAACCAACAACATCTTCAACAGAATCCTTTTTGTTTCTGCTTATAATTTCAGGTTCATCGACTTTTCGTCTTTTTGCTACAACCTCCCCAGTATTGGTCACATTTCTTCGTTTCCGGCCTACCACACGTTTCTCAAACAAAGGATATTGAGGCAAATGTGGCGCATACTCTCTTCTTAACCTATTTTATTCCTTAACACAATCTAGATCCGCACAAATGTTTGTGACATCACACTCAATCAAGTACAATCCCGATAAAGTTCTAACTCGTGACAATGCCACATATGCCATACCCTCCTTGAACACAGAACTGCCAATATTCACCAATGCACTGTCTACACTTAAACCTTGCGATTTATGGATTGTCACCGCATATGCCAAGCAAACAGGAAACTGCTTACGGCGAACATATAAGTCTTTTACAAGCAAAAATCTAGCAGAACAACGACCAATTAGCTGTACTTCCTCAATGCCATCAAATTTAATTTTTAAAAATTCAATTCCATCTCTATTTCTGTATTTTACAAAATCAACAACATTACCCATTGATCCATTTACCAGACCTCTTTCAACATGTAAATTCCTTCTTAAAATTATACGGCAGTTCAAGCACACATTCAGAGTCTTTTCAAAACCTGCAGTTTTAGATATACTCTTCTCTAATGAATCCAATTTTGTTTTCAAATTCTCAGACAAAATAATTGTTGATCCCATATGCTCTACTCTGTCAATAGCTTCCAGTTTCACAATCTCTTGCTTTTCTAAATGCAACATTTTGTTGTTGAATTTGGCACATTCTGCAAGAGTTGGCATCAAACATATTCCAGATTTGTTCTCAGTAATTTTCTGAAAAATATTCTCAGGCACAACATCTTGTTCTGGATATAAATTTGACAGTAATCGTGCATGTAAAGCTTCTTTCCCATGCTCGGTCACTTTTCCAATTCTAACATCTTGTAGAATAGTCTTGTAAACTTCATCCTTCGCCTGACGCATATTTTCATGCAGTTCAGCATAATTGAAGTTTAACCAAATATTGACGTTGCCAATGCTCCCTAGGCACTTCCTGGTATCTTCATGCGTGAGCATTTTGAACACAGGTTGCCCTTTCACTGGTGTCAGCTGCAGAAGATCTCCGAAAACAATGATGTGTTTGCCACCAAATAACACATCATACTCTGTTTTGAGAACTTCTTGCATTCTCAAATGCACAAAAGCAAGCATGACATTGGAAACCATGCTTACTTCGTCAATGATAAGAAGTTTCATTTTCCTCAAGACTCTTGAAACTTCACAACAAGCATCTCCAGATAGCTTGTGATATTGTAATTTGTTGTCATGCTCCACTGGCAGCATCAGTAAACGATGTAAAGTAATCCCTTTAATGTTATGTGCTGCCAGTCCAGTTGGAGCGGTGACAACACAAGACAGCGATGACTCTGTCCTTTCCTGCAAATAACATGAAATTGCTTTAATAAGGAAACTTTTTCCAGTTCCCGCTTCTCCACTCACGTACAGTCGGACAGGCTTCAACGACGTACATGAGCACTCTTTCTTGTCATGACTTAATCCATGATCAATTTGCATGGTAACTTCGTCATATATTTTCCTCTGCTCAACGTTGAGTTGTCTTTCCAACTCTTCTAAGTTAACCGCATCCTCCTGAGCATGTGCCATGGCTCTTTCCACTTCATTCATAGCAGTGGCAGCTTCATTTTCGATAACAGGTCCTCCTAGTGGATCCTGACTCAATGAAGCAGAACTCTGACTGTCCTGAGAACTGTCTCTGTCAATCTCGGCTGCAATCGTTGCTTCCTGCTCGATTTCCACATTCAACATTTCTACATATTTGGGAAAAGCAGGACATTCTATGGTCTCCTTGGCGGCATTGAAAGAGTCTTCGTAACACAGGAAATCTCCAAGCAGTTCCTCTTCTGCACGCCAAGGCTTGAAAAGTTGCAAAAGTGCTAAATAGAAAAACTCCTTTTTTTCAGGAGATTCGCCACTCAATTTTCGATGGTTTATCAAGTGGCATTTTCTTTGCTTGACCAGACATCCCTCACTTCCTATTACAGCATACACTCCTTTCTCAGTATCTTCTTTGATGTTCCTCTTGAATATGTAATTTTGAAGAACCTCATACAGACAAACATTCTCGAGGTGACTGCTTCGATTTGGATAATATGTATCCAACATGTTTGTCTTCAAAATGTCGGTACTGTTTGGCTCCTTTTCCGCCAAATACTCAATTTCCTGCACAGGTTTGAGAACTCGATTACGCGTTGCAGCAAGAGCAAGACTCGCCCAAACGATACTCCTGGACTTGGCATAGAGACTTGCTGAAGACAACCGGTCAGAACATTCGTAAGCTCCGATTTCTCGATGCGACAACATCTCCAGACTGAAACTGTACAACTTCTTGCTGAGGCTCTTTTCATGGGAAATGTCCTCCCACATATCCTTCAATTCTGTCTTCTCTTTTTTGGTGATGTAAGATGTCACATACCGAGCCACAGCCATACAGTTATCAGCCACAAACTGTATATCCATGTTAGCATTCCACATGGACAAAATCACCGGGTTGTAGTCGTTGATGTATTTAGACTCTTCGTTCCTCTTCAAATTGTATGTGTTTTTAGGTGATTTCTTCATCACATTATGTTGCAGCGAAGACATCAAACTGTTCACTCTTCCTTTAGAAATCACCGGTCGTGGAAAGCCGAAACGACATTTGGTGTTGAACTTGTCCTTGTTTCGGAATTTACGACGACAGTACTTTCCACATCGATGGCTTTGGAAACGTAGAACTTTTTCTCTTAGGCTTTTCTTCTCCTTTGCGTTTGGAACAGCACACGTAGAATACTGTTGGATGAAACTCATCACTGAGTCTTCTGGATCCGTTCCAAATTTAGGTGCATCCTTGATCCACAGCAACATATGTATATGAGGAGCACCTCTTGCTTGGTACTCCTTTCTCCAGAAGAAATCCAACACCTCTCCAAGAGGTGGATTCTTCTTATTCATGATGAAAGACATCATAGCTTCAAATCTATGATTGAAGTACCTACATACATTGACTGGATCCAAAGAGCACAGTTCTCCGGGTGTCTTGATTTCGATGTTTTCTACGTTAGCATTTGCCTCTCGTAGAAATTCAAGTAAGTCTTCCCAGCCATACTCGGCACAGCTCAGAGTGAGGAACCATGTGGGAGTTCCTAAGTTCCTCAGCATACATTTTAAATCACCATGACGACGGTACCAGTACTCATTAGTACCACGCTGACACGCCATGAGATTAATCAGGTGAGAATCCAAAATACTGTCTTGGACATTGACTTTATCCATAAAGTCACTTGCCGAGATGTTTTGCATGTGTATACCACTTTTCAAGATGTGGTTCACTGCATATGACAGTCCAGACAGATCGCTTTCAAACAGGAGATGAAACAAATAAGGAATGCATTGTCGAAACCTAGCATCTCCTGCATACAATCGCAAAGTCCGGTATTCAGAAGCAGGAATTTGATGAGGTCGCTCATCATATCTTCCTCCCTGACCTGTTGGAAAAAGCTGTGGGAAACACCGAGCTTCCAAACTTTCCTCCCAAACACTAATGGGACTCCCTTTGGCTTGTTTCATTTGAAACAACTCAATAGCATTCCCCATGACTTCCTTGGAATGCAAAGGATGAACACTATAATGTTCATATATTTCTTCACTAGTAGAGGGTTCTACTTTCTCAATTTGACCAGCACACAAATCACTATCCTCTTCCTCACTTACTTCCTCTTCTGCAACATATACATTCTTATAGTATTTATTATTTTTTTCAAATACAATGTTGCCTTTTTAACTTTCCTAACATCCACTAAATCTTGCCATATTTTCTTATTCTTTGTCGGAACCCCATTAACTAAGATAACCAGAGGTTCCTCTTCCACTTTTTCTACTCCAATTGTGTTAATGTTTTTCTTCAAATCTAGAGGCAAATAAACAACTCTTCCCTTTAATCCTCTCTGTAAATCTGATGGAGGCAATTTCCCTGTCTTTGGCTCCATTCTTACAATAGCCTGAAAGGGATGGATACTTTGAATCAAAACAGATTCATAAGTATTTAAATCCTTCAATTCAGAAGGAATCTCAACCAATTCCAGATTATTATGAACTGCTCTAGCAGGCATCTGGTTTTGATTTAATTTATTACAACAATAAGTACACACACGTTGATCCAATCCCAAATCAAAACATTTTCTACCATCAAGTATGTTGCGAAATCCTTCCATTCACTATTATTTTCCCTTTCACTTTTTGCATATAAATCCACTAACTTAGTCTGATTCTTATAATAAGTGCGTCGACAACACACACAAGTGAAATTTGGCCTCTCACTTGATTTGACCTGAAACGTCGCAATTTCCCTCTGGAAATTATCTGTACTGGAAACCTGTACACTATCTTCCACATTACCCGCTTCTTCTTGGTCAATTTCAACATTCTCCTCTTTACTTCCAAAGTAACAAAACTCAATTTCTTCACATATATTCTTCACATCTATTTCAGAACCATGCAAAAGAGCAGCGCATAATTGTTTAAGCATAATTGCTGGACTCTTAGCATAATACAACATTCTAACTAATTTCCTCACTTTATTATGATGCACTGCTAGCATCCTGAAATGATGAAAAACACTCTGGCATACTCTCCTGGAAAGACAAGCCAGTGAATGACCATGCAAACCTGTCACTTCTCTCACTCTGCAAGGATCTAATTCTTGCAACAACTTCATTTTCTGCTTCAAACTTTTCTTATTAAATGACCGTACAAAATCACAAAGCAAATTGATGGAATCCTGTCGCACACTGCAAATACTACTACACTTCCAGGTGTACACAGGACCCTTAGGATGTCTTCCTAAAACCTCATTACCTAACACCTCTTCTGCCTCTGTTGTCACAAGTTTTTCTTTTTCAACTAGACAACCATCTTTCACTTCATAAGCTCGACCACTGGTGTCAACTGCATGCACCAAATCATTATCCTGGAAATAACTCTCCTCATTAAAAAATGCCTCACAGCTTGAACTATGCATCCATTCTCCAGAAAAAACTTCACAAAAATTACTACGATTAACTATTCTCTTCCATCTACTATTTCTTTTGAAATCATAAATTGCCTTGTTTAGCTTCCTAATTCTATTGATTATCAAAATAAATAACTTACGTTTAATTTCAAATGCCTGATCAATAACTTTCTCAACTTTTTTTTTCTCTTATAAAAAACCACTTTCTGTTGACCTTTCTTAATATTTTTTAACAAATTGCCAATTATCCTGTTGCGGAACATTCGTTTTCGAATGTCCCTAAACTGTTGTTTCCTTCTACTATCATGCACAGAGTTATCTCTTGCTCTAGCAGTAACATTTTTCATTGGCCTTTCCTTTCCGTTTGAATTCCTTCTCTTTTTCTGGACTGAAACATTTTCTGTAGTAATATTTTTTTTACTACAGATATTTCTTATGAATGTTTTTGTACTCTTACCCGGTGCTTTCTTGGTGACTTGACAAATCTTTTTGTTAGAGGACTGCTGCTTTTTTTCATTGACCTGCTGTCTTTGACGTTTTGCAGCCTTTCTCAGTCTTTCTTTGGTTGGCATGGTGAAATCTTGAAATGATCTGCAGTTGAATCTGTGGTAAAATATATTAAAAAATGTTATTAACCACTATTACCCAACAGTAAATCAATAACAGTAATCAAAAACTTAAAACACTACTTGACATTTTTACATAGAAGATTTTTTAGTCCTTGGCAAATTTAGAATACAGAAATAGCAGAAAAGAAATGGAATTTATATTCATTTTACCTGTGCTATTTTATATGTGAATCTGATCTAATTTTATGAGCATATTTTAATATTTTATTGAATACACTACACATAACCTGTTTTTGAAGGTGTCTTTATTTTTAAATTAAACGGTTTACATTTTTACTTTTTATTTATTATACATTTTTAAAATAAATGTTTATAGTTCCATAGGCTCAAGCACGTCAGCTTCCCATCCTATGTCATATAATTCTGACAAATCTGCATCCTCATCACGTTCTTCTTCATCCTCAGGATTTAAATCATCCAAGGGATCAACATCCACTGATGTTTCAATTACGAGTTCAATGATGAGGTCGAAATCAACTGATTGCTGATTGTCGCTCATTTTGATGTTGTCTTTATCTTTAAAGAAAGATAACAACAATGAGATGTTGCAGAGTAAGAGACAAATCTCAGAGATTATAATAGTAAAATTGTTTAACAAGAGTAACATTTTGCAGCTATTATTTAGCCATGTCCAGCGATGCTGAGCAGGTGAAGCCTATGTCTAATTTTTCACTGAACAGGACTCATCTCTTCTTAACCTTGGATAAGCCTCACCGACTCTGTGTCCCCTGCACATACTTAAATGTAAAGGGGCAGATTTATGTTAACTGGCACATCCCCAGGCATGCACCAGTTAACGTGCACCGCTGCTCTGCCACCCATGGTGTGCCGCATTTACAATCAGATAGGAGAAAGCTGCGTCAAAACCCTGCGCCTGCTTGAAGCAGGCATAGGTCTTGACGCAACATTGTGGAGATGGGGCACCCCTGAGCGTTGCTGGAGCTGCATCGCACTTGCGATACAACTCCAGCAATGCGCCACCTTAACGGCACAGATGCGTCACGCATCTGTGCCATTTTTGCCCCATGCTGCGCCGCATTGTAAATGCAGCACACCATGGGTGGCGGAACAGCGGCACAGGATGACTGGCACATCACTGGTGATGCGCCAGTCATCATAAATCTATCCCTAAGCTTCTTATCTTGTTAGAGATAAACTGCCATATGTATCATCAAAATATTTTGCATTTCCTAAATAGCGAATTTTAAGGAATAAATAGCTATTCTTTACCATTCCTAATTTGCGATGAGCAAATTGCTAATTGCAAATTACTCATTCATTTCCATGGGCCAGGAGGCCCATAGGAATGAAGGTGCAATTTGCGATTAGCAATTAGCTCATCGCAAATTAGGAATTTTTCCAAAGGTGCAGGGGTGTCTCAAGAACACCCTGCTGCACCCCTGAAAAAGAAATTTGGGGGCATATGGCGCACATACATGCCCTAAGGGCATGTATGGGCGTCATATGGCACCTTTTGTTTTTTTGAAAAAAAGCTTTTTGAAAAGAATTCGCAAATTACCACCAACTAGAAGTTGGTGGTAATTTGCAAATCCTTAATGGCATTTTTTGCATATTTTTTGTTTGATACATTGCATTTAAGGAATCGCAAAATTTGCAAATCCTTAAGTGCAATCGCAAAATAAGGAATAGCAAGTTTTGCTATTCCTTATTTTGCATCAAACTTGTTTGATACATACCATTTGTCTAATTAGCATTCGCAAAGGCCAAAATTCGCAGAATTTCGGCCTTTGCAAATGCTAATTAGCTTGATACATATGGCCCCAAGTGAGGCCTGTCTTGCAACATGGTGCATCTTTTGCATCACTGCTGCATCGGTTTCATGTGGCACGGTTTTTTTACACCATGACACATCTGCCTAAATGCATCAATTTGTAATTTTGTCGCCTCATAGCAAATCTTTTGCACCGCCGCTGCATCAGAAAAGTGACCACAGTGGCGCAAAAGAGGCATACACCTATCATAAATCTGTCCCTAGCATTTTAAATGATTAATTCAGGATGACGATAAGGTGTGGCCTATCCAGAGGTTTGTTTAAGGTGAGGCCTACTCAGGATTGCAGATGAAAGTTACACTTGATGAAGAATACAGAGGAGATAATACATGTAAAGGTCTACCAATGAAGTAAGTGATGTCCACTTCATTGCGCCAGTCATCATAAATGTATCCCTAAGCTTCTTATCTTGTTAGAGATGAACCACCATATGTATCATCAAACTATTTTGCATTTCCTAAATTGCGAATTTTAAGGAATAAATAGCGATTCTTTACCATTCCTAATTTGCGATGAGCAAATTGCTAATTGCAAATTATCCATTCATTTCCATGGGCCAGGAGGCCCATAGGAATGAAGGTGCAATTTGCGATTAGCAATTAGCTCATCACAAATTAGGAATTTTTCCAAGGGTGCAGGGGTGTCTCAAGAACACCCTGCTGCACCCCTGAAAAAGAAATTTGGGGGCATATGGCGCACATACATGCCCTAAGGGCATGTATGGGCGTCATATGGCACCTTTTGTTTTTTGGAAAAAAAGCTTTTTGAAAAGAATTCGCAAATTACCACCAACTAGAAGTTGGTGGTAATTTGCAAATCCTTAATGGCATTTTTTGCATATTTTTTGTTTGATACATTGCATTTAAGGAATCGCAAAATTTGCAAATCCTTCAGTGCAATCGCAAAATAAGGAATAGCAAATTTTGCTATTCCTTATTTTGCATCAAACTTGTTTGATACATACCATTTGTCTAATTAGCATTCGCAAAGGCCGAAATTCGCAGAATTTCGGCCTTTGCGAATGCTAATTAGCTTGATACATATGGCCCCAAGTGAGGCCTGTCTTGCAACATGGTGCATCTTTTGCATCACTGCTGCATCGGTTTCATCTGGCACGGTTTTTTTACACCATGACACATCTGCCTAAATGCATCAATTTGTAATTTTGTCGCCTCATAGCAAATTTTTTGCACCGCCGCTGCATCAGAAAAGTGACCACAGTGGCGCAAAAGAGGCATACACCTATCATAAATCTGTCCCTAGCATTTTAAATGATTAATTCAGGATGACGATAAGGTGTGGCCTATCCAGAGGTTTGTTTAAGGTGAGGCCTACTCAGGATTGCAGATCAAAGTTACGCTTGATGAAGAATACAGAGGAGATAATACATGTAAAGGACTACCAATGAAGTAAGTTATGTCCACTTCATTGTGTCAGTCATCATAAATCTATCCCTATGCTTCTTATCTTGTTAGAGATGAACTGCCATATGTATCATCAAACTATTTTGCATTTCCTAAATAGCGAATTTTAAGGAATAAATAGCGATTCTTTACCATTCCTAATTTGCAATGAGCAAATTGCTAATTGCAAATTACTCATTCATTTCCATGGGCCAGGAGGCCCATAGGAATGAAGGTGCAATTTGCCATTAGCAATTAGCTCATCGCAAATTAGGAATTTTTCCAAGGGTGCAGGGGTGTCTCAAGAACACCCTGCTGCACCCCCTGAAAAAGAAATTTGGGGGCATATGGCGCACATACATGCCCTAAGGGCATGTATGGGCGTCATATGGCACCTTTTGTTTTTTGGAAAAAAAGCTTTTTGAAAAGAATTCGCAAATTACCACCAACTAGAAGTTGGTGGTAATTTGCAAATCCTTAATGGCATTTTTTGCATATTTTTTGTTAAATGTATCCCTATGCTTCTTATCTTGTTAGAGATGAACCGCCATATGTATCATCATACTATTTTGCATTTCCTAAATAGCGAATTTTAAGGAATAAATAGCGATTCTTTACCATTCCGAATTTGCGATGAGCAAATTGCTAATTGCAAATTACCCATTCATTTCCATGGGCCAGGAGGCCCATAGGAATGAAGGTGCAATTTGCAATTAGCAATTAGCTCATCGCAAATTAGGAATTTTTCCAAAGGTGCAGGGGTGTCTCAAGAACACCCTGCTGCACCCCTGAAAAAGAAATTTGGGGGCATATGGCGCACATAAATTTTAACAACATTCCTTTACCTCAAAAACGATTTTCAAGTCATAATTTGAAAACACTGCCCACGGGGAAATGACTTAAAATGTCCTTAAGACACATGAAAGTGTTGTTTTAAAGCCTTTGCAACTTTTTTGGGTCACTTTTAACATGGCTATGTAACTCAAACAGTCAAAATCTAAATTTACCATGCACAGGTGGGACCATATTTACAAGGAATGTGCTCCACGGGGAAAGGTCTTTTAATGTAATATGGGAAAAATGACATCAGAGACACTGAAATGCCTTATAAAGAAGCATACACCATTATGTCATTGTCATAAATTTAAAAACCATTCCTTTTCCCCAAAAACGATTTTCAAATCATAATTTGAAAACACTGCACATGGGGAAATGACTTAAAATGTCCTTAAGACACATGAAAGCGTTTTTTGATTGCCTTTCCAGCATGGTTGGGTCACTTTTAACATGGCTATGTAACACAAACATTCAAAATCTAAATTTGCCATGCACAGGTGGGAGCATATTTACAAGGAATTTGCTCCACAGGGAAAGGTCTTACATTAAAATGGGAAAAATAACATCAGAGACACTCAATTGCCTTATAAAGAAGCATACACCATGATGTCCTTGTCATAAATATTAAAACCATTCCTTTTCCCCAAAAACGATTTTCAAATCATAATTTGAAAACACTGCACATGGGGAAATGACTTAAAATGTCCTTAAGACACATAAAAGCGTTTTTTGATTGCCTTTGCAGCATGTTTGTGTCACTTTTAACATGGCTATGTAACGCAAACATTCAAAATCTAAATTTGCCATGCACAGGTGGGAGCATATTTACAAGCAATTTGCTCCACAGGGAAAGGTCTTACATTAAAATGGGAAAAATAACATCAGAGACACTCAATTGCCTTATAAAGAAGCATACACCATTATGTCCTTGTCATAAATATTATAACCATTCCTTTTCCTCAAAAACGATTTTCAAGTCATAATTTGAAAACACTCCACAGCTCCTATGCACAAAAAAACCCTGTCAGTACTAAAACTTCACATTTTCTCCAATTACAATTTCTCAAAGAAACAAAATCTATTTGTAAAACACTTGAGACAAAGCAACATTTGAAAAACACAACTTTCTTCATAATTTTCTCCTTAAAGCACACTATTCTCTATCTAAATTAAAGAAATCTTTTCTCACCTTAGCAAATACTTTGAGTTTCAAAACAGTCTCAGAAACACACCAATTTGTCTTCAGCAGAGCAAAAGGTATGCACTCCAGAGTCTGCAGCTATCAAAAGCACAGAAATGCTGTAATTCTTCACACATATCTCTCATGTCACCCAATCAAAACTCTTCCCTCACTTTTTTTCAAATCAAAACCCTTCCCCCCTCTGCCCTTTCTGCCTTTTTTGCATAGCAACCACCTCCTTGAAGGCCTCTGGTGTTTGCAAGTTCACACAACAATGTTGCAATTGAACTCTGAACTCTCAGTGCACCTCATATCCAGTGCATTCTTTCATTTAATGATTTTTTCTTGACCACTCAAAATACATCTTTCAAAGAACTCATCCATGCACCCTAACTTTCTGTTTTCAGCAATCAAAATCCACCAATCACTGTTACTGCTTCATTAACACAGAAAATCCACAGTTTTTTTCATTTTAAACTCTTATTTTTTCAACTGCCATTTCATTGCCACACTTCATCTGACTGCAGGAGAACCTTCTCTCACCATGTTTTCTGTCTGGATTGTTGGACATAGTTACATCTATTGGGCTCAGAGGTATGCTGAGAACAGGAATTTACCTAACCTCAATTTACAAGATGTGGAAATTAAGTGGTTTGGCCACAGAGGATTAAAATGTCACCAATTGATACCATTGGTGAAAACCTTTATGCATTTGCCAAAACCTGACCTGTTAATTGTGCACTGTGGAGGTAATGATTTGGGCACTTTGACTGGGGTAGGTCTGGAAATGCTTTTAAAGGACACCTTTGAGCAATTAATGGCACTTTTTCCACAGACTGCCTTGGTATATTCAAATATATGCCAAAGACAGAAATGGAGGTGGTCAAACCAATTTTGTCCACAAATTGAGAAGTCGAGGAAGCATGTAAACAAATCTGTTTCAGCTTACATGAGAGACCATGGAATGGGCTCCCTGTACAACAATAACTTGCATTACTACATGCAAGATATCTACAGAGGAGATGGAGTTCACTTCTCAGATGAGGGCAACAGAATTTTCATTCTGAATTTAAGACTGTGCATTGGTACCTACTTATAAGTACCTAAATGTACCATAAACCCAAAAGCTCTTCTCAGAGCTACCCTACATCTGATCACTCACAATTATTATTTTACTCTAACTTTTTTCACTAATTTTCAACAAAGTACGCTCCCAGGGACGCTACCCGGTACGCGAACCGGGAGCTAACCTCGCTAAATTTTTTAAAAAATGTTTTTTTTTCCGCACATATGGGCCTCCTCAGCCACCCTCAGAAAACCTAGGGGGTCAAGATAAGTCTACTGTGCCCCCTTCTACCCATTCTGAACATTATTTGCCCTCCATCTTGTGTCTTAATTCGACCAAAACACAAAATGGTGGACTCCCGTAACGCTTAAGGTTCGCGTACCGGGGCGCTCGCCAGTTCGCGTACCGGGTCGCTCCCTGGGAAGCGCACCATCAAAAAAGGTGGGAAAGTAGTTTACAGAAAAGCGACTGGAGACACTTTCACCAAATATAGATTAGCTCATACTACATACCAATCCCTACCATTTTCACAAATTTGATTGAAATTCCATTTAACCATTTAGCCTGTACACCTCTCTAAATACCCTGAGGTAAATTACTTCACAAAACACATCTGAAGTGTTGGAATTGACAACCAATTAAAATGTTACTTTCATTTTCTACTTTTTTTACCTGACATTTGATTGGTTATGTACCTGAATATATATAAAGGAAGAGAGAGAAACACAGCCATTTTGACTACTACTTCCTGAACTACATTGCAAGATCATTTTCACTCACAACTTAAACTTGTTTTTAGAAGGTGAGATATTATTTTATAAATTTGAAAACATTTTCAGATAGTTATATACTATCCCTCTGTAAGAGTTAGACATTGAGAAAGGCTTCTTTATTATAATTATGGATTGATTTAGGTTTCTGTGGTATAATTATGAATTTACTTAGGCTTCTTCACAGGCACTTTTTAATAGTACTACTTCACGCCTGAAACCATACAGTGCCCATAGATTACTTCTCTGTTATAAACTCACAAGTACCTGTCTGAACTTAAACCCAACAGTGCCCTATCTCTACTGATATAATTATTTTTTATGCAAATTACAGCAATAAAATGGAAGGTGAGCAGAATATTTCCTTCGAAATTGTTCTGGAGAACAACACAGAAAAAGATATTGAGGATAATGATGACTCAGATTTCATGGATGAATCACGGGACCATGAATTAGTTCAATGTGTAGAATCTGTGGATCATTTACTTCATTATGATGACGGTCAAATGTGGGAAGTTATGTTCACTCAACAAGAGGACATATCTGACAGTCAAATGTTAGACATTCTATTAAATTTTGAAAAACAATCCGAAAAATAAAATTATATGTAATATTAAAAAATTATTTGAGTCTTTAATCATTTTTATATGTAATTCATAAACTAGTGAAATGTTAGAAATGTTATTAAATTTTGAAACACAATTACAATAATAAATAATTGCTTAAAAAATTAAAAAATTAAAAAATAATCAACAAAACCAACAATCAATTAACATACAGTATTTGAAAAGTTTATCATTCTTTTTTCCTTATAGTACGCTGCCCAGAACGCTTCCCGGTTCACGAACCGGGCGCTACCCACGCAAAAAAACTAAAATTTTTTTTTTTCTTTTTTTGCCCCGTGGGGCCCTTTTAAAGCCTCCACATTAAACCTAGGGGGTCAGGGAGGATCAACTATGCCCCCTTATGGTCATTTCCCCCTTTGTTTTGGCCTCCTCTTGTCTCTCAATCCTACCGAGAGACAAGATGGCGGCCGCTCCGGACTGTTTAGAATGTTGACAGACACCGGACAGCCAATCAGCTTCGCTACGCGAAGTTCCGTTACGCGTAAAGTCCGCGAACCGGAGCGCTGCCCGGTCCGCTGTTACAGATATATATCTTTTTTTGAACGTTAATTTCTCAAAATCCACTGAAGCACATATATTGAGACCTAGCAAAGGCACATCGGGCTACCAGTCCCTACAATTTTGCCAAGTTTCGTGGAAATCCATTCAGCCGTTCGGGCTAAAAGTGAGGCCAACCGCCCTATGGAAAACTCAATGTTAAAAACACGTTTTGGGACCCCCCTTTTTTCTCGGCCCCCCCTTGACGAACCCCCCCCCCCCCCCCAAATTTCCAGGGGCTGCTCAGAAACAAAATGTTCCATTTTCCTGAAAATTTCAGCCAATTCCGTCCACAAACGCCAAAGTTATTAGACATAGAATTTTCAAAAATCCCATAGGGAAAAAATCCTAACTATATATACCTACTGGCGACCGCCAGTAGGTAATACACATACATATATATAAATGCATATGCATATATATGCATATATATATGTGTATATGTGTGCGTGTAGAGAGAGGTAGAGAGGTAGAGGTACAGAGGTAGAGACTAGTAGAGAGAGATAGAGAGGTAGAGAGTATAGAGTGAGTAATAGAGAGTAGAGAGTGAGTAGTAGAGAGTAGTAGAGTGAGTAGTAGAGAGTAGTAGAGAGTGAGTAGTAGAGAGTGAGTAGTAAAGAGTAGTAGAGAGTAAGTAGTAGAGTGAGTAGTAGAGAGTAGTAGAGAGTGAGTAGTACAGAGTAGTAGAGAATGAGTAGTAGAGAGTGAGTAGCAGAGAGAGAGAATAGTAGAGAGTAGTAGAGAGTGAGTAGTAGAGTGAGTAGTAGAGAGAGAGTAGTAGACAGAGAGTAGTAGAGAGAGAGTAGTAGAGAGAGTAGTAGAGAGTGTAGTAGAGAGAGAGTAGTAGAGAGTAGAGAGTAGTAGAGAGTGAGTAGTAGAGAGTAGTAGATAGTGAGTAGTAGGGAGTGAGTAGTAGAGAGAGAATAGTAGAGAGTAGTAGAGTAGTAGAGAATGAGTAGTAGAGAGTGAGTATTAGAGAGTAGTGGAGAATATTCCAAAGTTTGACACAGCATCACTTGCACAACAAGTCCAATCAAATCATATCACTTAGAGTCCTTATTGAAGAGCTGAATCTTGGTGTATATTCAAATGCTTTTCTTTTCCTTAAGTTTATGTACCACAGCCAGTTGACGCGTTTCGTTCTGTACAACAGAACTTCTTCAGGGCGTTCTTATTTCCTTCAAGTTATGTCGGTATCCAGTTGTCATATAACTAGATATTTCTTCCAAATGTTAGACGTAAGTACATTCTTATTCAAAGTGACCAGGTATCAATTTTACCTACACAATTCGGGCAGACTTGAGTAATTTATAGCATCCTCAAAGTCAGTCTTTCAAAAATTCCAAAGTCTAGGACATGATAATCCAAATCCGAATGTTTCTCAAGAAAAGTCATTTTCAATCGTTCGGAATATCGCGATTTAAAAAAAAAGTTCTGGGGCCTGGGGGATCCTTGTTGGACCCCCTGAGCAGGCCTAGGGGGTCAGGGTGCTTCTTCCCTGCTCCCTTTGCATGTTTTGCACCTTTGTTTCACTGCTTTCTTGTGCCTTCGTTCTACCGAGGCACAAGATGGCTGCCAACACTTCCTGGTTTGGAGTGTTGACAGACAGTGGCAGCCAATCAGCATGCCTTCCCGAGAAAGCTGCATGCTCATTGGCTGTAAACACTTCTAACCAGGCTTTATTTCGATATAAAAATACCATAAAAGCGTGTACAAGGGATACAAAATGCAATATAAAAAGCAACACATTGTAGTTACAAACAGAATGTTAAAAACCATGGAAGAATAAAATACGATTTAAGAGTAGAATAAATAGATACAGAAAGCCTTCTTGCTCGGATCAACCAAGACCATTTTAAAAACTTTGACACAGCACATACAATCACAGTAGAAGTGTCAGACATTAAGATGCGAATCGCCACTAGATGTTGACGGGTGCCTAGGAGTCTGCATAGAGGTTTGAGCCACCTACTCCTCGGAGCACGGTAGTCCGGACATTCGAAAAGAATGTGGGCTACCAACTCTAAACGGGAAGGACAGAGCACACAGAATGGAGAGGATTGGAGGGGCCTTTTCCAGCAACTACTTCACCCACTGGGAGAGTTCCCACTCTGAACTTAAAGTAGAGAGTGCGGTCAAAAGGAATGGAGATAATATCTAGGTAGGGTTCATAGGCCACCACATCTTTAATCCTCACAAAAGCCACGGTAGAATTGCACTGTCGTGGGTCTGAATGTAGTTTAGATGAGACCCAATTCCAGTACAGCTTTTTAATCATAGCTTTCGGAGGGGCGGATCTTGCTGCCCAGGCATCTGCTAACCCTATCTCTACTGATAACCATTTGACATCTCTCAGCCATTTGATCCTGGACCAACCTACCATGGCCATAACCTCTGCTAACGCTTCCGCGTAAGAGGCTAGTTCGGGCACTCACCACAGCCGGGCCCAAAGAAGCAAAGGGCGGAGTTGTGCTTGGTCTTTAATGGATCTGTAACCTAGATCCAGAAGCACTGGTACAGTGGGTGTACTCCAAGGGAGAGACATTAGATCTTTAAAAAATTTGCTCTCCGATCTTGCTAGTACATTCAGGTTGCAGGTACCCCACAGCTCCGCCCCATATAGTGCAGCGCTAACCCCTCTTGCTCTATAAATTTCGACCACAGGGCCATGGGTTTACTTGTGGAGGATTGTTGTTCCTTAAGCAAAGTACCTCCCACCCTTTTGTGGCCCAGAAGCATTTATTGAATGTGTGGATTCCAGGTAAAGGAATCATTGAGGCGAATACCCAGGTAGTCAAATTCAGATACCCTCTCTAATGGATCGGAGTTCAAAGCCGGGGGTTGTCCAAGTTTCTTTGGGGGATTCATAACCAGGAACTTAGTTTTCTCAGTATTAATTACCAACCCCCTCAACCGGCAAAACTCCTGAAAACTGTTCAGCAGGTTCTGGAGCCCCTTAGGGGACTTTGAAATAAGGAGGGTGTCACCAGCGCCAAGAAACCGTCCGGTGAATGCCGCGCTTTACAAGTAATTTTTACATTACATTTTACATTACATTACATTACATTACATCTGCGAAAAGCAGTGTTGGGATCCGTTTGCCCGCCAGGGATGGAGCATCCGAGGGAATTCTTGACAAATGCTTAACCACACCGTTTACGTAGAGAGAAAACAGTGTGGGAGCTAACACGCATCCCTGGCGGACACCCCTACCCACAGGGATCCTATTAGTTTTTTCGCCCTTCGTGCCCCAACGAACCTGCGCAAAATTACCGGAATGTAATTTTACCAGGAGGGAGAGAATATACACGGGCAACCCCAGATCTAGCAGGACCCTCCATAGCTTCTCTCTGGGGACCAGGTCGAAGGCAGCCTTTAGGTCTATAAAGGCCAGATAAAGAATGCCCCCGCCCAGCATCACCACCTTCCAGTGTAAAAGAGCCAATCTGAAGGCCTGTTCGATAGTCCCGGTGCCAGAACGAAATCCGGCTTAGAGGTCCGACAGGATATGGTTGTCTTCCACCCACTGGAGTACCCTTCCCAGAATCCCCTTCCCTGCCACTTTTTGGGAAGAGTCGATCAGACTAATAGGCCTGTAGTTGTCAGGGCTGTCCCGACACCCTTTTTTGAATATCTGGACAACCTCTGCCCCCTTCCAGGATTCCGGTACTGGCGTACCTTCACTAATGGCATTCAACAGTGATGAAATAATCTTCCCACAGGCTTTAGGATTTGCCCGTAATAGATCGCCCGGTAGCCCATCGGGCCCAGCTGCTTTCAAGGGCACCAAAGTCTTGATTACATCCTCCACCTCTCTAGCCGTGAAGGGAGCAAACTCCACACCCAATGGGCAAACCGCCAGAGAAAGTGTGGAGAGAGTAATTGACTCAGTGGATGTATAGAGAGACAAGAAATGGTTGAACCAGCTCTGGGCAGGGATGTTACACATGATCAAGGTGCTTGCTGGCCTGTCGTTAGATCTTATAAGGTTCCAGAAGCTTCTAGCATCCCTGTCTGAGCTTGCTTTCCTAAGATCTGACCAGAACCTGTCCTCCCATTCTCTCTTAGCTACAGAGATAATCTGCAAGTACTCTTTCCTTGCCAGTCTTATGGCGGCCAATGATTTACTTTTAACAGCACCTAGCAAGAAGTGTTTCTTCTCCCTGCATTTTTTGGTATACCAACCATATGGGTTCTTCATATTCTCACTCTTGACACCTCGAAATGCCTTACATGGGAGAAGAAAAAGCTCACTCAGAGCCTTGGTGGTATCACAGAATAGCACTGAGACTCCCTCGGGCTGGGGGGTCATTGCGTCCAGTTGAGACTGTGCAGAGTCCAAGAGAGCCGCAATGGCTGACACTTTCTTTTCATCCATGCTGAGCTTACTCCACTTTAGGCGTCTACCACAATTGGAAGGGTATACTTCCTGATAGGCAGGTGCCGAAAGAGGCCTAGACACCCCCAAGCTCCCCTTCCACAAGGGACGGAGGGCAAGAGATAGGGGATTATGGTCGCTCTCGACCGAAGAGAGTACCTCCATATCCTGAAGATAACCCCAAAGTTTTACGTCTAGTAAGATGTAATCTATCCTAGACGTGTGATCCACCCTATTATAAGTATGCGCTCCAGATAAGTCCGAGGTCGTCCTCCCATACACCGCCCTAAGGCCAAATGCTATGTTTAGGGAGTAGATTTGGACCGCCACTTGGGACCACCTTCTGATGGGGGGTAAGGTTAGAGCAGGTATTCCTCTCCTAATATCATCATCGACAGTCCCCAGGGTATCCTCCAGTCCAAGGGGCTCAAACGTACAGTTGAAATCCCCTGCAACCAGGATATTCAGGTTCCCTGCCTGAGCAAGGTTTCCAGCTCTGTGACTGTGGGCGAACACGACCCCCCCTTCATGCTCCTAGCATAGATGTTGTGAATGTCTAGGTTCAGCCCTCTCCTGGGTCCCTTGAGTGATATACTCAGAAGGTCAAAAGACAAGGCTCCCTACTCCAGGTTTCTTGGAAAATACAAATAGGGTAGCCCTCCACAAAGGTATTCCATTCTGGGACAGCCAGATTCCTCGAAATACCCGCAACGTTCCAGCTGAGAATCCTTAGAACTGGATCCGCCACAGCTGGCTCGTTGTAAGGTACGAGGTTGGGAACCCACTCCCCATCGAGGGGTATCTGAGGGGAACTTAGTCCTTGCTTAGTCGCCGCATCATGATTACTGTCCCATGTTTGGGGGCTACAGACGACAGAGGGGGGACAAGCTGGTAATATTAGGCTCCAAACCGTGAGACTCTGTCAAAGGTCCCGGATCCAGGGACGGGGGAACCAACCCGGGGGGAGTTTCATATCAGTATCCTGGCGACCTCCCATAAGACCCCTGCCATGTGACTGGCTGGTAAGCCATAGGGAAGAGAGCATTCCCGGGAGGGATAAAGATACACCTTCCTCTGCCCACCGGGTTCATACTATAATGATTGCCTACTGCTCTCGGGTAAAAGTAAGACAGATCAACCACTCCAATGCCGGCACCACCAATCCCTAGGTTCTGGTTACAAATTACCTGGGCAACCCTAACATCCTTAAAATTTACCACCACACAATCCCCCTCGAAGCGCTTATGTCCGTGCCCCACCCACCCCACCCTTCTAACACCCAGAATCAACCGATCTATTTCCCTGGGTAGTGGTCTATTAATCCTTAGCCAGTGCATGGTTTTGTTTTTTAACATCTGGTAGGATTCTGGCTGCCCAACCAACAAGGGTGGTACGTTGGTAAGAACCGCGACGTAAGGGTGACAATCAGGGGGCAAATTCATGGGAGGTATTTATAGAGACCTCTTTGGGGGGGGTGCGTCAGGGAGGATAATAAGAGGAGGAATGGCACTAGTTCTTCTGGATGGAGCTTGCTCGAGAGCCTTACTGGTTCCCGTGTTTCTAGAATTAGCAGCACCCTTTTTGCCAATGGCCCCAGAACGTGCAGACTTCTTAGAGTCAGTGAATGTAGCCCTAGGAAGATCGGGGGGTTTAAGGGTATTATCTATTGCCAGCCCATGGTTCCAGTCGCCCCCATTAGCAAAGGCAGCAGGTATATCTTGTGCCTTAACCGCTGGCAACCCCTCAACCATACCAATTGTATTAGATGAATCCCGTGGATTGACAAGGGTCGACCTAGCAGACACTCCCCCCCTAAATCATCATCCCTGATCCTGGAATGTAATTTGATTAAGGATTTGATGGAAAAAAATTATCCAAAGTCGCTTGTTCAAAGATATCTAATCGCTCCGCCAACCTTTTAACCCTTTCTACAACTGGAGACAATAAAGATTTCATCATCTTCTCAATCTGATCAATCAGGGGGATCTCAGGGGGTGTGGGCACGGGGGAGACCATAGGCAAAGCAGCACATGATTTAGCTGGTAACACACCTGGGGGGACACCCCCCTGTCATTCTGTGAACAGTCTACAACCACCCCAGCAATTTTTTGAGTCACTCCCACCCTAGTGGCAAGTTTCCTAATCTTCCTATGAGGATTAGGATGGTAACCTTTGCGAGGGCTAGCAAGTCATTTCCTTTTAGTGTGGACCATTCTGGCTACTGCTCGAGGCAGCAGTACTGGTGAAAGAGGGGGTTCCCCAAGGATATGGGTGATATTAGGGACAGGCATGGGGACTAGAGCGTTAGCAGGCCCTACGGCCAAAGCTTCATCCTCAATAAAAGAGCCTGGATCAGTTGTACACTCCACCCCATCAGTGCTAGACTCCAGGACAACTAACAGTGATTTATCCAAAACTGGGTAGACATTAGGTACATTAGGTACAGGGTCAATTGCCAGTGCTGGAGAAAGGGCCAGCGCTGCAAGGCTCAGAGACGGCTGCTTCTCTAGAGGATATTTAAGGAGTTCAACAGATAGCCTGCGCGTAGCACGTCTCTCAGCTAGGGCAATTTCTCTGTCGAGCTTGCTAGTAGCCCTACGAAAATATTTGTCTAAAGGGCCTAATATTGCAACCCCTACTGTAGAAGGTAAGGGGTTTGGTGGAAGCGAGGACATGTTTAAAGAGGCTAACTATAAAATTGACAGTTGTAATCACAATAAGCCCCGGCACAAGGTGCACGTCAATAAAGTCCTACTTGTGGTGCTAACAGTTTTTCTGACTACAAGAGAAAGACAACTCACTACAACAAGACCAAGCAATGTCCAGACAACATTCGAAACTGGAAGTTAGAGATTGGGCCCAGCCCAGCCTCCTGCAGCCCCTGACGGCCACAGACGGCCCGCCCTTGTCCCGGGCTTCTCCCACGCCGCGGTAAACTCTGAGTGCTATGAAGAGTGGACGGGGGGTGGGGCAGGCAGGGAGAGCGGACCAGGTGGAGTCAATTGGTCATACAGGGACTCAAGGGAGACGGAGTCCCTGTAATATCACTCGCAGCCCTGCTGCCGATTTCCCCCTCGCCACTCCTTACCACAGTGCCTCAATGCTAGTCCATAAAGCAGGCAGGCAGTGACCAGGGAGCGCGACGCGGGACCCGCGAAGCGGGTCCGGCGAGCAGTTGCAGAAAGTCCTCGGGCGGAAAATCCTCGGGCAAGCAACAGCAACAGGGGGTAATCCGGTACAGTGTCTCCTCCTGCCAAACAGATTCAATAATGTGGAGTCTCCCACCGATGCACGGGAGGCAGTGCTTTTTGTTCCTTCGTGGCCGGGGGCGGGGCAGGCAGGGAGAGCGGACCAGGTGGAGTCAATTGGTCATACAGGGACTCCTGGGAGACGGAGTCCCTGTAATATCGCTCGCAGCCCTGCTGCCGATTTCCCCCTCGCCTCTCCTTACCACAGTGACTCAATGCTAGTCCATAAAGCAGGCAGGCAGTGACCAGGGAGCGCGACGCGGGACCCGCGAAGCGGGTCCGGCGAGCAGTTGCAGAAAATCCTCGGGCGGAAAATCCTCGGGCAAGCAACAGCAACAGGGGGTAATCCGGTACAGTTTCTCCTCCTGCCAAACAGATTCAATAACGTGGAGTCTCCCCAGGAAGTGTTGGCATCCATCTTGTGCTAGTGTTGACAGACAGTGGCAGCCAATCAGCATGCCTTCCCGAGAAAGCTGCATGCTCATTGGCTGTCAACACTTCTAACCAGGAAGTGTTGGCATCCATCTTGTGCTCGATAGACAAAGGCAAAAGAAAGCAAAAAAACAAACGTGAAGAACACAAAAAGGGGGCAGGGTAGATACACCCTGACACCCTAGGCCTGCCCAGGTGGTCCCACAAGGACAAAAAAGGACCAAATTATTATTTTTTTAAAACCTGGTCTGTTTTTTAAAAAATTACCCCACGGGGGGACCAAATCACAGGGCATAGTGATAAAGAAGTGTGGGGGGTCCACAATCCCCCCCACACTTCCCCGGGGACTGCCACCCCCGGGGCAAAGCAACGCAGCCCCTTGGCGCATACTGGAGGCTCCTGGTGGGCTCTTTGGCCCCCAGGGACCCCCAGTATGCAGGGGGAATTAGTTCCTACTCTGCAAACACGCCAGGGGTTGCGCTGCAGAGAGGTGTAAAAAAGAGTGTGGCCTCATTACACCTCTCTGCAATGCAGCCCCCTGGCGCATACTGCAGGTTCCAGGTGGGCTAGTTGGCCCCCAGGGACCCCCAGTATGCAAGGGGAATTAGTTCCCCCTCTGCCAACACGCCCGGGGGCTGCGTTGCAGAGAGGTGTAAAAAAGGGTGTGGCCTCATTACACCTCTCTGCAATGCAGCCCCCTGGCTTATACTGGAGGCTCCTGGTGGGCTAGTTGCCCCCCAGGGACCCCCAGTATGCAAGGGGAATTAGTTCCTCCTCTGCAAACGCGCCAGGGGTTGCGCTGCAGAGTGTTGTAAAAAGGGGCGTGCCCTCTGAACACCTGCCTGCAAAAATGTAGTAAATCAGTATACAAAAAAAACAAATTAATACATTTAAAAATTGTCATTTAAAAAACCGTTGAAATTCAATGAAAAAACCATAGGCATTATATAGTTAGGAATTAGCATTTAAAAAACCTTGCACATTCAATTAAAAAACCATAGGTTTCAGGCCTTATATAGTTAGGAATTAGCATTTAAAAAACCTTGCAAATTCACTGAAAAAACCATAGGTTTTAGGCATTATATAGTTAGGAATTAGCATTTAAAAAACCTTGCAAATTCACTGAAAAAACCATAGGTTTCAGGCCTTACATAGTTAGGAATTAGCATTTTAAAAACCTTGCAAATTCACTGAAAAGACCATAGGTTTCAGGCCTTATATAGTTAGGAATTAGCTTTTAAAAAACCTTTGAAATTCACTCAAAAAACTATAAGTTTTAGGGGTGTTATAGTTATCTGGACATTTCACTCATACAAAACCATTGAAATTGCTCCCATATAGTTAGTTGTACTAACTATATTTCGCGCACCCGCAATCCACTGCTGATGATGTCACATATTACATCATTCATGACATGGTCAGTGACATCACTGATGACATCTCAAATGACATCAATGATAACATCACTGATGACATCATCCACGTGACAATCACATACACCTTTTCATACACTAGTAAAATCTTTCATCACTCTTTGTAAAATACAGAGTATCATATTTGAATCCATTGACACAGCAGTACAAGTATCTAAAAACCCACTCAGTGATTCCTAGATGTATACACACATCTAATCACTTACCTGTAGATTCACTCATACATGCTGTCAATGAACAATAGAACACTATCAAAAATACTTATACACCTAAATCGACATTACACACCAGCACACATCCTATTCACATATGAAGTCATCCTACTCACTTATGCAAACAATAGATCATACTTACATACTTAGTTAGCTACACACTTATACAAACACCACTTCATCTATTTATTTAGATAGTAAGTCATATTTAGTATATTATAAAATCATTATTACAAGTATACAGTTATCCATAAGTCACTCACACAATCATTGAGTCTTATGTATACTTATTTATATACAACAACTGACACATACACTGCCTTTTATTTTTCTAGTTTGTTGGACATGTACCATTGAGAAATATATTTGCTCATCACCACACCCATAAAGATATTCACTCACCCAAACAACTGTTAGAACATGTAGTTTTAACTTCATATATCTACTGAATCAACTATTCACACATCTTTGGGCAGTCATCATATTTGCTTGAATAAGAAAGAATTATAATATACATCAGAGGCTGCAATGCCCTTTATTAAAGCCCATATCTAATTTCTTTTTAACAAGCAATTTGTGAGGTCCCTGGTCACCTGTAATAAAGAAATGACTAGCCGCTCAACTGAAATAACGTATTACAGTTGAGTTATGATGTCACAATGCTACTATCAGAGTCAGCAGCCAGGGGATAGTCACATCATGGATGAAAACTAAACACAGTTCTTCCTCCTGTTAATCTGTGTTTTTTTTTTAAATGAACAGTGATATAGTCACCTTGGAGTTCCATCGCCTTCTAAAAGAACTCAAACTTCGGCATCGCTCCTTTAAATATTAACGGAACTTCTCAATGACTTGCAAGAACCTTGTGCTGTAAGCCAGGTGGCTCTGTATCCCACATAGAGAGTCCAAAGAGGGATAACTTAAGACGAAAAACATATATATAACTATTGAAACTTATTGCAAGTGGTACACTGTTAGAAAATATGCAAGGAGGAAGCAGCATAGCGAGGAGCACTTGGCAGTGATAAACACTGCGGTCTGTTTCCAAATGCCAATTACCACAATGAAGTAGTTACGTTATTTTAACAGTAGGATGATGGGTCATTACAATGAAACTGACTTGATAAAACGCACCTTTAGACTTTTATTTCCTTAAATAAGGCAAACCATTTAAGCCAAAAAGAGGACCCAATGGTCCAATTATGTGACAGGCATCTTTGTGTAATTATTTAGGTTGACATTGTAAGAAAAAGACACACATAAAATTATTCTAAAAACGTTGATGGTGTATTTTTATGTATGTATCAAGGGTTTTAAAAGGAATGGTGGTAGACAAAAATCGGCAGGAGATACCAAAGATTAGATTTTTGTTTTTATTTCCTAATTATCTTTGTACTGGGCTGGTTCCAGGAAGTTCAACAAAGATGACGGGGCATTTTAGATTTGCTTTATGACTTATTGCCTGCTTCCTGATCGTTCTGTCAGTAATGTGCTCACTGCTGAGATCTGTGGTCCCAACAGAGCTGAGCCAGCCTTGCGGCGTTCCAATGTCAGTAAACTGATGTACCGTCCTGAGTGGCAAGGGTATGCCTAAATCTTGGTCTGTGCTCACTGTGCCGCTGGAACTAAGCTACACCAGACTGATGAGCCCCAATTAGATTGAAACTGGTCTTAAATTGTTTGTGCTTTTGTTCATTAGAGACCTGGTCTGGCGTTTTGGGCTGCACTGTTCTTATTGGAGCAAGGTCAAGACTGATTTTCATATGGCTGAGAGTATTGTGGGAAAAATAACAATGGGTTGGAATGCTATCTGAGTAATTGCTAGTGGTTAAACTCATTGCAAGCATTCTTCCATCACCTTCTGTGTGTTTGATAAACGGAGGAATATTAATTTCATAATAAAAGCTATTATTTAAAGTGACATAATTTGCAAAATGATACAGACGTATGTGCTATGAACAAACACTGAAACATATCACTTTGGGACTTTTAAGTAACTCTTTTCCACTTTAGTGATTTGTTTAGGTATTTTATGTAGTGTTGACTCATTCCCTGGCAATATGAGAGCACTTTCCAAGTGGTGGAGAGTTTCAATAAAAACATATAAAATAACATCCATGAGTATTATATAGCAAGTCCTTCTAGCATAAAAGGATTTGAGGGGTGAATTTAGACTGGTGCATCGATGGAACGAATCAAAAATACATTTATTCTGTCCTAATGAATATAATATAGCTAGTTGTAGTCATAGCCAGAGTTGAACAAGCTGGCGAAATGCAAAGGTAGTGCCTGTCTCTCCTTTCTCTTATTTTTATTTTGTGCCTTTTTCTTATCCAATTCTCTACAGAACCAACAGTGATTTACAGCTTAGGGGGCCAGAAGTACCACCCTTTTTTGTGGCTGTAAACGGGAGATGCTCCCGTTTGCGGCCGCAAAAAAGGTTATTAGCATGTACAAATGTTATTTTGCAAGTCACTGACTCGCAAAATAGCATTTGCGACTCTCGCTATTAGGAAGGTGTGTCCCTTACTGATAGTAAGTCAACATGCTATGTACCAATGTTTTGCAGCTGCATTTGCAGCCGCAAAACACTCGCAGTTTACCACCTACTTCAAGTTGGGGGTAAACCACTCGCAAAGGAGATCAGGTCCCCAGGGGACCCCTTCCCCTTTGTATGTGGAAAAATATTTTTTACGAGACGGCAGTGGTCCCAGGGACCACTGTCTACTCTTAAAAAAATGAAACTGAAAAGTTTCATTTTTCTTTTTTAAATGCATACCGTTTTCCTTCAAGGAAAAAGGGCTTCATTTGAAAAAAAGCCTACTTGATTAAAAAAGGACTTGAAACGCCAAGCAAGCTGCGTTGAAGAAATTGAGTTTCGCTTGATCCACTTACTTCTATGAAGTGGTTGCTCTAATTAGAGATTTTTGATACAGGATGAAGATCACACATAATGAATAAAGTATTGTTGGGTACTAAACAACGCTGTGTCCTGAGGATGGTCTGAAGGATCTATTTGACCTACATAAGACCTAAACGTCGACTTACTAGACACCCATTTTGTATATATGTGTTAACAAATGTTGATAGTCTGTTGTACAGATTTGTATAGAAAGATACTATCTAGGAAATTTGAAATTGGTAATTAGATGTGATTTGTGCACGAAAGATTGTTTTCCAAAAAGGGTGTCACACTACTATGGAAGCTGTAAAATGTTAGTAGTGACAGTGTTGTTTAAGAGTCGGTTTTTATTTAAATGCAAATCAGCAATACAATGTATTTTGTTTACATCCCTATTGTGATTTATTTCTGTGCCCATTTCTATGGCTGTATAAAGAATTGAATGCTATGTATAATAAATCCTTAAGGCACATTTATATAGATAATATTGATTAAAAAAGCAGTCCCAGACATGGTAGTCTGCTGAACCCAGCAGGCCACCATCCTTGTGAATGCTAGCTATTACTAAAGGGTTCGCAAATTGCACCTGCCTCATTAATATTAATGAGGCATGCAATTTGCGACCCTATTAGGAATTGCAAACAGAGTCCAAGACACGGTTGTGCATTCCAATCAGCTGCGACTCTTTAATTGGTGGGTCGTACATCTGGTATAAACTCTGCTAGGTCTGACCTCAATTGAACAGAAACTCTCATATTTTTGGGATCTGCTGGGAGTTCTATCAGAAACTTTCAACTTCCCAAGACAGTCCAGACTACTGTCCGTGAACTGCTAATCATTACTGTTCAATTTAAGAATACACATAACCAAGTGGCTTCAAACCATCACATAAATGTGTACAACAAAAAATTTGATACGAGGCCACGTTTGGAAACGAGGTTTCACATTTGTTGTTGTACACATTTATGTGATGGTTTGAAACTACTTGGTTATGTGTATGCAATGTGGTTATGGACATTCCTTTCTTAAATTGAACAGTAAGGATTAGCGGTTCACGGATAGTAGTCTGGACTGGCTTGGGAAGTTGAAAGTTTCAGATAGATCTCCCTGCAGATTCCAAAAATATGAGAGTTTCTGTTCAATAGAGGTCAGACCTAGAGGTGTTTATATGGATGTATGACGTTACAACGCATACTTTTACATCGCATGCCTTTACAATGCGGTTTTTACATCGCATACCTTTACAACGCATAGCGCTTTGGGGTGCTGGATAGTGAATAGTTTAATTTACTATTCCAACTCCAGTCCCCGTGGACACTAGGGAAGGTGTTGGACAGTAAATTAAACTTATTCCCTATCCTAGAGCGCCCCCCAGCGCAATGCGTTGTAATGGTTTGCATTGTAAAAGTTGCGTCGTAAAGGCACTGCGTGGTAAAAGTTGCGCTGTAAAGGATGTTTCCCGTTTATATTTGATGGAGTGGGTGGCAGTCAGAATTCTTAATCTCCTTGTGCTCCCTTTGTGTATATGGGTCGTACATCTGGCCCAGGATGCCACATTCAGCCTCATGGTGAAGCGTGGTGGCTGAAAGCTCAAATTAACCCTTTTTCCAAATGTAGCATAAGTTACAGCACATCATGTCTGACAAAGTTCCTCAAGTAAATTAGACTGGCCTCGTCCTATAGGATGCTATCTTAGGTCTGTGCTTAAATTTAGCTGGTGGTTTCAGGTGAGGTCCAGCAGCACTCATTTTTGAAAACCTACACTTTTTTCCTCATCAGACTTTGACCCAGAACAAAAAATAGATACATAGATAGAAAAACGCAAGAGATGGAAAAAAGAAGGAAGAGAAAGATGGAAAAAACTGTGCACAAGAAAGCAGGGATAAAAAATAACCTGCAAGAATGAAATAGAGGCATGGATGAAAGAAGCATGAGGTGGAATTAAGACTACTCAGACTTTGTATTCTGCACCCCTGACAACTTTGGGCCCTGTGCTAATTTTTCTTTTATAAATTAAGCACTGCTGACTGAGCAGATTTGGATACTACTCAGTGAGTTTTTCTGCCCTTCTCAACAAAATACTCTACCTGATTTGCTGATCTAGTCTCAACCTGCGACATCATAAACCAGGCTAAAGGATGCACGTGCGGGTTTTAGCATGGCTGCCCTGCTGTCTCACAGGGTGTCATAACAATATGTACTACCGGCTTTCAAAAATAGAAGAGAAATAAATAGGACGTATGCATTCTGGCAAACCACTTAAGGAGTCAGTAAATATTTACCGATTGCTTAATTGGGATTAATAAATTTAAAAAAGTGTTTTTGTGGTTGAGAACTCCGAATCAGTGTGTTTGCAACTATTAAAATGCTTGGTACATCTGGACCCACGATTGTTAAAAAGAAAAGTATTTAGTAAGCAAAGTGCCACACAAAAAAACGGAAATCTGATTCATAATCAAAATGTTTTGCAATAATTACAATAGTTCTTGATAAAAAGTTAACATTGAAAAACAGAATACAAAAATGTACTGGATTTTGTTCTCAAACCTGGCAAGTGAGCATTACTGCGTTAATTTTTGGCACTGTGAGAAGATGGTGGCCCCACAGGAACTTGGTGAATGAAAACATATTTTTGATATACATTTATTACGTTTGATATTTTTGCTGAGTTGTCTAAACAAACTTTCCATATTTTTACATACATGTTCCATCTATAAAAAAAATACATATACATATTCTTGACAGAATGTTGCCAAATTTTAAAATCATTAAGTTCTCTACTACTCCTTATTTGCCTATTAAATATCCTGGTCCCATTGCTGGTCCTCCATATTTTGAAATGTCACTGATCAAAAGTGCCAAGTCTGGGGCATTTTATGAACCTGAAGACAGCAACCAAACTATAAAATGCAAAGTTAAAGGGCATACATATTCTGTAACTTGAAAGGTATGCTATTATCCCCTTTTATTTCAAGTCACTGATCCAAGGTGCCAAGTAGAAGGGCATTTTCTCAAACTCAAGTCTGCAATCATAATTTAAAGTACAGAATATTTTCACATTCCATAATTGTACTAAACAATGCAGCAAAAGACGTAATACTCATATCTCTAGAAACTGGGAGTAGGAGCCTTCTTCTTTCGTCTGCAAATGCTGAGCAAAAAACTAATAGATGACTCAGTGACCATAGGCCATTTTTACAACATGGGCAATATCTAGATTTTCTTGCAGTACACGGAAAAGCACTTTTTGGAGGCTGCCAGTCTATAAACTGTTGCATCTGTCTCAGTCTCAACTTTATCATCCACTATCTAGTCCCTTTTACCTTTTTATCCTTTATATATTGCTGCATTTATCCTGAACCCCCTCTCATACAAATGTGAAAGCTGGGGGCATTTCTCAAAATCCCTGTAATCACATAATGTGGCGGGGACTTTAGTAAGGTGTTTAATTGTTTCCTTACTGGCAGAATGTTGCCATATAATGGTATCCAAAGACTTATGTGTATCCACACTACTTAAAGTTTTCCTCAGGTTTGCATCCACAGGAGTGAATTCTCAGTTAGAAGGTAAGAGTTCAATAAATACCTGGAAGAAAAATGTGCTGAACTTGATCTTGGGTGTATCTAATCTGGATCTAGACAAACATGTTGTGCCTTAGAAATAAGTGCAAATATATTATGTGTTCAATTTTTGCAATATCAGTAATAAAGATTACAATAGTGCTAATAGAATTTTACCTAAAGCCTGAGAAAGATATTAAGTCTACAAACATAACTAGAACACATACATACATAAATGATAAGGAGCAATTTACAAGCTACAAAGAGAAAGATTACACAACTAACGTTTACTCTAGATTAGTAGAGGAATAAACTCGCGCCATGGGAGCAAAGGACTGTTATATCTGTGCTCATCAGCAATCATCAGCAACTGAAGAATCACATATTGCCATGTCCACCACAGTAATTAGCCCTATGGGAGCTCTCCTTTTTCCTGCTTCTCGATTCCACTATCCAACAGTCAGACCTTCGGGCCTCCGAGACAGAGTTGTAATGTAAGATATTTGCACCGGAGTGTGAAGAGCTTTATGGCAACAGTAGAGTGCATTTGGCATCTTTTTAAAACTCAGAGAAAATGAAGTTTCTCCAGTTTTTTGGGAATGGGTATGAACTCTTTGAGGCCTAAAACAAGCCTGGCAGCAGTGTTCTGAAGTGTTGGACCTGCGATGGGCAAGCCCAGCACAAAGGGGGTAGCTTGGCTCAAGTGACAAGGCAAGTGAAGGCTGTAGTGTTAAGCCGGCTCTGACCCAATAATAACTCCTTGTACATCCACACCAAAAAGAAGGATACCACACCATTGCTGTAGAAAAATACGATTCCTTTATATAAAAGTTCTTTGTTGTAAATAGGGTTGTCTGGGAAAGCACATATACATTTCTTTTGGTCATACAGTTCTGGTAATAAATAGTATTAATAAATAGAATAACTTCAGGAATGAGTATCACAATAAATATCAGAATAAATATCAGAATAAATATCAGAATAAATATTGGTTCATTTACATAAACAACCACATGTTTCTTCTGGTATCGCTGCCACCAATTAAATACTTTCGAATCATTACATCTGCAATACGTTTCAAATGGGAAAGATAACTCTTACAGTTTATGCTGTTTTCAATGACCAGGTATACGGCTTCTCTGAGCACAAAATAAGGTTTGGGACTCTTTAATAATCACTCAAGGCGTATGCGCGTATATCTAGAAGGCAAGGAAACACAGTAAATACATCATTTGCACTCGGCGGTCACCGGGATAGGATCTCTGCTTTGCCAGTGAAGTCTATGCCCGCCTACGGGCTTTAGCACCACTTGAGCACAGGCGGCACCAGTTCAAAGTCATTAGACTGACGAACGGGCTGCCAGAGAGGTCACACAACCTTCGCGCACAGTCAAATAAATGCCGGTTCACAGTTCCTTCACAACGCTGCATTCACTATGAGGAAACGGGCCCACCTCACATCGGCTGCAGTCAAGATACGATTCAGTCGGACACAGCACTCCTCTCGTTAGCGACGGGGCTCTCAGGGGCTCCACGGACCTCCCTCCGACTTCCGCATACAGGGGGGTTCCCGCCCACAGCTACAGCTCCCGGGCCACTGGGGAGTGGCAGAGACGCTAGTCCCGCCCAAGGAAGGCCGGCCTTTCCCCGCCCCGGCGCACCACCTCACCTTCTATCTGCGCAGGAAGCGCTCTACGCTGGTGGGGCTCGGAGACGTCCGAGCTCCCCTCTAGAGGCACCTGACGCGAAGGGGGCACAGCTGACGATCGCGGTCGCGGCGAACTTGCTCTCGCCTCGCGACTCGATAAGTCGATCACCGTTCACCACCGGGGGGGGCGGAGAGGCACACGAATCTGGCCACAGTCTTTGGGGGCAATGAGGTACTCGCTGGGCAGGCGCTGTAGGCGCTAGATCACTTCTCACGTAGCTGACTGGAACGCCAGTCAGACACAACGCCAGCAACCCTTTGCTGCTCTACTGCCTGCGCTACCAGCCACCTCAGGGGTCAACAGGGCAGGTGTCAATCTGGTGTCAAGTCTGGAATCTCTTCTCTAATCTGAACTTCATCATCTAAAATGGCCGCCAGGGACTGGGCCTTATATAGCCAGTGCCCTGGGGTACTGGCTGTGACAATGACATGGCACTCTTGAGGGGTATTTAGGACACTCACAGCCACCGTACTGGGGTTCTAGAGCAGCCATTTTGTGTACCTGAGGAAAATAAAGGAATTCCTGTCAGAAATGCGCGCCAACCAAAGGGCGCCAAAACCTCAAAAGGCCAGGGTTCATGAAGGCTCCAATGGGAGTCACTTCACATGAGGAAAAAGGGTGTCCACCATTTTAAGTTCATTTACACAGGTTGACAACCCCAGCTTGTAATGCCACAGGTTTGGGCCAGGCGCCTTGTAAATAGGTGCCACAAACCTTGTGAGCAACTGGGCGTCAAGGAACATCTAACCCCATGAAACAACACATAAAAAGTCCTGGTAGACAAATAAAAAGCGACAAATTTTGGGAGGTACAGGGGAACAAAAGAAATCATAGTGGTGAGGGGACTCTCAGAAGCAGACGGGTCTAACATGAAGTATCTGTTATCTGTACAAGAGGCATTTGGGTAACCCCACATAAATTGAATTACATTAGTCAATCGTGGAAAGGATTGGATAAAAGGATAAACATTCCAAATGATCTTAGGAAGTCTAAAACCTATTGTGCACGTTATCTTAACCTGTTCCTTGAAGTACAGGTTGGGCTCCTCCAAAATGTCCACCTTATGAGACTGGGTAGAGCGAGTAGGTAAAGCTCATAAAGATTCTGGCCACCACTCTTGTGTCTATGAAGTCCCGGATCCAAAAAACACTATCTCTGTTTTTCCACAGTTTAATACGAGAGAATTTGTATTCATCCAATAGGACACTTCCATCAGGCATTTCGTATAGTTAGCAACCATTTTCTGTGGTTTTAATCTAGCCTAATAAGCATTTGTATATCACTGGCATTTCCTCATAGAATAGAAGGTGGTGTCAAACAATTTGATTAGGTGAGCCAGATGGGCACCCTATAAACTAAAAAGAATTGGACTCAGAAGTGATCTTTGGGAGACTCCAGTAGAAAATACCTTGGGAGTTGAACAGTTTTGGAAGGACTACTGCTTATGTTCTTTCAGTAAGAAAAGAAGCAAACCATATAAGCACAGTATTCCAAAGGCTGGCTGATTCCAACCTCTGTGATAGGGGTAATGGGGGATGATGTCAAATGCAGCTGATAGATCTAATAGGGTCAAAGTTCCCACTCCTCCCCCATTCATGATTTCCCTGATTTCCTGAATTTCTTTCACTATTACAGTGTCTGTAGAGAGTCCCTTACAGGGCCCTGGCTGGTCTTTGTGCAGAAAATGATTGGATTCTATGTATGAGACTAGCTGCTTGATCATTATTGTCTCTGTAAGCTTAGAAATTAGAGGAAGTACCGAAATGGGGTGAACATTAACCATAATCTTGGGATCAAGTGAAGGCATTTCCAAAAGAGGCATGACCAGGGTGGATTTCTAATCCACAGGTGCCAAGTCGGCTGTAAGGGATGAGCTACAAAACTCTGTCAAATAAGGTGCAATGAAGGTACACATCTCTTTGAGGGGTTGAACAACGCAAACATCCAGTCAGGATGAAGAGGTCAATAGTTCTGAAAGCTGAGGGAGGCAAGGCCAGACTGGGAACAGAAACCAGCCCTGGCAAACCGCTCAGCTGGCCCCCCCTGGGTTGAGGGGGAGTGCAGATGAGCAGTTTGCAACGGCCGGTTTTGGCTGATTTTGTTACAGGGGGCCGATATTACCGACCCCCGGTAACCAAAACGGCCCACCAGGGGCCCAAAACCGGCAACCACCTAAGCGGCCTACCAGGGAAACGCCCGTTGCCCGCTATGGCCAGTCCGGCCCTGGAGGGAGGTGAAAGAGAGTTTCACGAGACACAGAGTTTGAAAGAACAACATTGGAATATGTATGGGGAATATGTATTGAATAGTTTTCTGATTTATCGCCAAAGAAATTGGATAGATTCTCAAGTAATTTTAGTGATGGTTTGATAACATTATTAGTTGCCTTGGGGAAATATCTGTTTTCACACAGTCTGAAAACTTGTTCAGAAGGGTGTTTTTCTCCTAGAATTTATTTATGTGTGAAATCAGCTTTCAATGATGTTATACATCTATAGTCTTTTTTTTAGCTTAGTTTTGTACTGTGATTTATCCTGTTCACTGTAATGTTTCCTTTGTCTTCTCTACCAGACTTTACAGTCCTTTTTCATGATATGTTGCTATTAGATCAGGGAGCAGAATTTCATTTTCGTTTTGGTTTCCTGCTGTATTGGGATGTTAAATATTAATACATCACCCCTATGTTGGCTTTGTCTTCCACGCGTAGAACATTTAAACCTTTTATGTTAACATGTCTTTACAGTGACTAACCTCGGGCAAGTACGAGTCACGGCAGCCAGAAAATGGGAATTATTTTTAAGTGCTAACTTCACGGCGCACTTATAAGATGCCGGTCACTCTCCAGAATTGAAAATTCCGATACAGACCCAAAGTTATTTGAATACTTTCGTCCACTAAGGGGTTCATTGGGATGGCGGGAGGACTTTGTCTACCCGCCATCCTCTCAGGGCATGGGAACGCCCACCATCGGTGCCGGGGTCCCGTTCGTGGTATTAGGATGCGCCCGACACACTGGCCGACGCATCCTGCATACTTGACATTGCGGCGGGCGGTGCTCACTATGTTGTGCATGGAAGTGCAAAGGGGTACCATAGGTGCCCCCCCTGTGCACCTCCCACCCCCTAGAATCCCTGAGGGCCCGCTACGGGCCCCCAATGGTGAAAACCGCCTGCCTTCAATGCCGCCACGGAAAGGCATGTCCCCGCGATAATGCTAATATGGATGGCGGTGTCTCCCAGACACCGCCACCATGTCAGTGTCACGAAGGCCGGAATTCTCTCGCAGGGGCAGTCCAGTTGCTGAACCCAATCTCCTCTCCACTAGTGACCTCGCCTAGCAGGCAAAGACACTAGCAAAAGGGAAAAGGGGAAGTGGACAGAGAAGAGACAACTTGAGATCTTCTGACACCACCTTCAGACCACTGAGCATAGGACTTCTGCTGTCTGTACTTCACGGATGCCTAATACACAGATTGGGGAGAGAACATAAGCAACAACCCAACTTAAATACTGTACGCTCTATTTTAATAACTAAACTTGTCCTACCAGGAATTCTCAAGTTATTGCCTCTCTTCTAAGGTGAAGTAGTAGACTGCCGGATACTCTTATCAGGAAGAACAGGAATCAACATTACTGAATGCTCTATCTATGCTTCTCTTCTACCCTCTAATGGAACGTTCTTTACCTGAGAATATCCTAGGCAGTGCCTTAATGGGGTTTCTGTTGTAGACTGCTGGCGCTTGAACCTTGGCTTGACTTCTGATAGTTCATAAATCCAAAGGCACGCAAAAAGGAACCAGGGAGGAAGAAAGGGGGGAGGGAAGGTAGGGGGAAAGCGCAATGAGGGATTGCAGAGTCTTAGTTCGCAGATTCGAGAGGGGGAAAAAAGGATGAACTAGTCAATGAGGTAAGCTTACTTCTTCTTTGACAAGTCGCTCACCCTGGAACTCCTTCCTCCTCTGTAGCGCTGATGACTTCTTGCATAGGAATGCGAGAAGTCAAGCTGGGACAATAGCAATTTCCTAGACGGAATTCTGTCACCAAGAAGTTCGCTGTGCAGTACTTCGAACTTCTTAAAGTCTGGAACCTTAACTTCTATGACTACTCTGACTAAGAATTTCTTTACCAGAAGACCGCTAATCCCTCAGAACTCCTGTCACGAATACTTGACACAGAGCGAGGAAAATCAGCAGCCGCCTCAAGCAATGAAGCAGTTGAAGTGCGCAGATACAAATCTGCGCGCGGGGCACATTAACTAGACCGGACACTGTCTTTGGTTATCTTTAGCGACCACCACGGCGGCCATCTTAGGGAGGGACTCCGATAACGGTAATAAAACTATTTACAAGGTAACAGCCCCCCTCTCCTAAGGACAAGGGTACCACACATTCACCACCTGGGGTCTGGAAATGGTTTTCGCTTTCATTGCTGGTTTATAAACAGAGGTGGCAGCAACTCGCAAAACCCTGACAGTACCCCCTCTCGGTCTTGGTTTGTTGGGATATTGGGTATGAAATCTTCTAATCAGTTGAGGAGCATGGATATTAGATACTGGTTCCCACGACCTTTCCTCGGGACCATACCCCTTCCAGTCCACCAAATAGAACAACTTTCCTTTTCTGAACTTAGA
Organism: Lissotriton helveticus; assembly: GCF_964261635.1. NCBI lineage: Eukaryota > Metazoa > Chordata > Amphibia > Caudata > Salamandridae > Lissotriton > Lissotriton helveticus. The sequence continues at coordinate 1,147,606,587 of NC_136059.1, read as the reverse complement.
GTCTAGAATATCCTGAACTTCATATTCAGTATGACCTGCAATCTCAAGAGGATCTGGTGGCTTGACAACCCTCAAATGTGGCTTAGTCTTTTTTAAAAGAGAGACATGGAAAACTGGATGAATACCCACTTTAGCAGGCAGTTTCAATCTCACTGTAACTGGACCCAAAACCTTCTCTACAACATAAGGACCCACAAACCTAGGCTGGAATTTTCTATTTCCCTTCAGATGTAAATTTTTTGTAGATAACCACACCTGATCACCCACTCGATATTGTGGAGCTGGTTGCCTATGTTTGTCTGCACCTTTTTTATAAGCCTGTTTAGCTCTATTCAAATTTTCCTCAGCTGACTTATGTAAGGTAGCCATATCAGATACTAAAGTACTGGCAGCAGGGACCTCTAAATCTTCCTGGGTGAGAAATGGATTAGGATGACGGCCAGAGTTCAAATAAAAGGGGGAGTAGCCAGTGGACACACTCCTCGCATTGTTACAAGCGAACTCCGCCATCCACAATCCATCTACCCACTCACCTCCCTGATCAATCAAGAACAAACGAAGGTACTGTTCCAGTTCTTGATTTATGCGCTCAGTCTGACCATCAGATTCCGGATGGTAACTAGTAGACAGCCTACTCTCCACTCCCAAACCTTTCAAGAAAGCCTGCCAAAACCGAGAAATGAACTGGGCCCCCGATCTGAAATCACAATTTTGGGAACACCATGTAATTTTACTGGATGTATGACGTTACAACGCATACTTTTACAACGACTACCATTACCACGCAATTTTTACAACGCAGGATCCATTACAACGAAGTACCATTACAACGCATGTATTTACAACGCAGATACCTTTACAACGCATACCATTACAACGTAAGTATTAGTAAGTATATAATATTTTTTTAAATGTAAATTAATTAAAAGTAATTTAATTTAATTAATTTAATTAATTTAATTTAATTTAATTTATTTTAATTTATTTAATTTAATTTAATGTAATTTATTTAATGTAAATAATTTAATTTAATTAATTTAATTTAATGTAATGTAATTTAATATAATTAATTCATTTTAATATAATTTAATTAATGTAATGTAATTTAATGTAATTTAATGTAATTTATTTAATTTAAATAATTTAATTTAATTAAATGTAATTTAATATAATTAATTTATTTTAATTAAATTTAATTAATTTAATGTAATTTAATGTAATTTAATTAAATTAATTAATTTAATTTAATTTAATTTAATTTATTTTAATTAATTTAATTTAATTAATTTAATTTATTCTAATTTAATTTAATTAATGTAATTTAATTTATTTTAATTTAAATAATTTAATTTAATTTAATTTAATTAATTTAATTTAATATATTTTAATTTAATTAAATTTAATTTAATTATTTAATTTAATTTAATTTAATTAATTTTTGTATTTAATTTAATTTAATTATTTAATTTTATTTAATTTATCCTGTACCCCTTTACCCAAAAAACCCCAAACTGACCCTGAACCCTAAAAATACCCCTTTACCCAAAAACCCCAAACTGACCCTGAACCCTAAAAATACCCCTTTACCCAAAAACTGAAAACTAACCCTGAACCCTAAAAATACCCCTTTACCCAAAAACTGAAAACTGACCCTGAACCCTAAAAATACCCCTTTACCCAAAAACTGAAAACTGACCCTGAACCCTAAAAATACCCCTTTACCCAAAAACTGAAAACTGACCCTGAACCCTAAAAATACCCCTTTACCCAAAAACTGAAAACTGACCCTGAACCCTAAAAATACCCCTTTACCCAAAAACTGAAAACTGACCCTGAACCCTAAAAATACCCCTTTACCCAAAAACTGAAAACTGACCCAGAACCCTAAAAATACCCCTTTACCCAAAAACTGAAAACTGACCCTGAACCCTAAAAATACCCCTTAAAAAAAAACAAAAATATAACATTTTAAATACAATTATATACTTACCAATACTTACGTTATAATGGTATACGTTGTAAAGGTACCTGCGTTGTAAAAACATGCGTTGTAAATACATGCGTTGTAATAGTTTTTGCGTTGTAAAACTTTCGTTGTAATGGTAGTTCGTTGTAAAAGTTGCGTTGTAAAGGTTGTTTCCCAATTTTACTATGTTTTCACTAAAGGCTTGCGCTAACTCAGGAGCTGTAGGAACACCAGACATAGCGACAAAATGACTCATTTTAGTGAATGTATCCACAATGACCAGTATAGTGTCTACCCCTCTACTAACAGGCAAATCTACGATCAAATCCATAGAGATAGTGTGCCACGGATGAGTAGGAGTGGGTAAAGGCTGTAAGAGTCCTTGAGGGGCTTGTCTACTGGGCTTACTCCTAGCACACAGAGCACATGACTGAACGTATTGCTTGACATGAGAGGATAACCCAGGCCACCAAAAGTAACGTTGCACCAAATCCAAGGTCTTTGAAATTTCTTTGTGACCTGCTAAAGGATGGTCATGACAACTCTGCAAGGCTTTTTGCTGCAAGGCACTAGTAGGGAGATATAACGCTTCCTTATAGTAAGGCAATTGTTGTCGCATCTGTCTCTCATGATCACATTGAACCCACTCTTGGATCTCACTTGGCGATAAACTTTTCCGAACTTCTTCTTGAAAGTTATCCAAGGAAAGGGTGCAGATGAACTTGGCTTCCGGAATGATGGGCTGAATGTCCACAGAATGCTCATTTTCCTCTGTGTTCAGACGCGATAAGGCATCCGCCTTACCATTCTTATTCCCAGGGCGATAAGTAAGCACAAAGTCAAAATCCGCAAAATATAGGGACCATCGTAACTGGCGTGGGGTCAAGGTCTTGGCAGATTTCAAAAACTGCAGATTTTTATGATCTGTGAACACGGTGACAGTATGCTTGGCGCCCAACAGATAATGTCTCCAGTCTTCAAATGAATCCTTTATGGCTAACAATTCTTTTTCTGCGATGGTGTAATTTAATTCCGCTGAATTCAGTTTCCCGGAGTGATAGGCCACCGGATGGAGTTGCCCAGTTTTCGGATGTCGTTGGGAGAGTACTCCTCCAATCGCTTGGTCAGATGCATCAGCTTCCACATAAAAAGGTTCCGCCGGGTCAGCATGCAACAAAACGGGAGCTGATGTAAAGGTGCTCTTAAGCTTGCAAAAAGCTTGTCCTGCCTCTGTGGACCATTCAAACTTTTCTCCCTTCTTCAACAAGCGAGTGATAGGAGAAACTAGTTGAGAAAAACCCTGAATAAATCTTCGGTAAAAATTAGCAAATCCCAGGAATCTCTGAATCTCTTTAACATTCCGTGGTTCAGGCCAGTTCTCAACCGATTGTACCTTCCCAGGATCCATGGTAACTCCTTGCGGGGAAAGGACAAACCCAAGAAACTCCACAGTCTGAGTATGGAACACACATTTCTCCAATTTCACAAACAGATGATGTCTCTGTAATCGTTCCAGTACCATTCTGACGTGACGAAAATTTAATTCTAACACCAAATCTACCAGAGCAGATAGTTCAATGGGTCGATTCGGTCCTTGTGCTAGAACATCTTTAATTTCATCTCTTAGGCCACGATAAAATAAGGCTGCTCGCTTCTCTTCGGGCCAGTCGGTTTCCAGAATTAACTTGTTAAACTGCGTCAAATAAGTAATGAGATCCTTAGATCCTTGCCTCAGTTCTAGCAACTCGTTGTCTGTGGCCTGAGAAATCCTTCTCCTATCAAAAATACGTAAGAACTCAGTCTTAAATTTGTCAAAGTCACAAAGTATAGTATCCTCACTAACCAAGGGCATTGCCCAATTTTCTGCATCTCCACTTAAATAGGATAGAATGAAGGCCACCCTGGATTGAGCGTCTGGAAATAATGTGGGACGGCACATAAAATGGAGGGAACATTGGGTCAAAAAAAGTTGTGCCTTTTGTGGATCCCCGGAAAACCTCTCTGGAGCTGCTAATGGAATCAACGGCGATACGGAATGTATCACTTGTGCTACTGACTTAGGATCTGGGACTGCAGTACTGGTACTAGGCCTGGGAGAGCTAAGGACAGGATTTCCTAAGACCAAACCTTCTACCTTCTGAGCCAACAACTTAGTCTCCTGACGAGAGGCTACCAATTCTACCTTTAAACTTTGATTCTCCTCCCGTACTGCACCTATCTCCCTTTGAATACCCACTAGAATCTCTCCTAACTCCTTTAAATTCAACCCTTCCGCCATACTGCCCAGGCGAGATAAATACTTGGGCACTTCAATATGTCACGAAAGCCGGAATTCTCTCGCAGGGGCAGTCCAGTTGCTGAACCCAATCTCCTCTCCACCAGTGACCTCGCCTAGCAGGCAAAGACACTAGCAAAAGGGAAAAGGGGAAGTGGAGGGAGAAGAGACAATTTGAGATCTTCTGACAGCACCTTCAGACCACTGAGCATAGGACTTCTGCTGTCTGTACTTCACGGATGCCTAATACACAGATTGGGGAGAGAACATAAGCAACAACCCAACTTAAATACTGTACGCTCTATTTTAATAACTAAACTTGTCCTACCAGGAATTCTCAAGTTATTGCCTCTCTTCTAAGGTGAAGTAGAAGACTGCCGGATACTCTTATCTGGAAGAACAGGAATCAACATTACTGAATGCTCTATCTATGCTTCTCTTCTACCCTCTAATGGAACATTCTTTACCTGAGAATATCCAAGGCAGTGCCTTAATGGGGTTTCTGTTGTAGACTGCCGGCACTTGAACCTTGGCTTGACTTCTGATAGTTCATAAATCCAAAGGCACGCAAAAAGGAACCAGGGAGGAAGAAAGGGGGGAGGGAAGGTAGGGGGAAAGCGCAATGAGGGATTGCAGAGTCTTAGTTCGCAGATTTGAGAGGGGGGAAAAAAGGATGAACTAGTCAATGAGGTAAGCTTACTTCTTCTTTGACAAGTCGCTCACCCTGGAACTCCTTCCTCCTCTGTAGCGCTGATGACTTCTTGAATAGGAATGCGAGAAGTAAAGCTGGGACAATAGCAATTTCCTAGACGGAATTCTGTCACCAAGAAGTTCGCTGTGCAGTACTTCGAACTTCTTAAAGTCTGGAACCTTAACTTCTATGACTACTCTTACTAAGAATTTCTTTACCAGAAGACCGCTAATCCCTCAGAACTCCTGTCACGAATACTTGACACGGAGCGAGGAAAATCAGCGGCCGCCTCAAGCAACGAAGCAGTTGAAGTGCGCAGGTACAAATCTGCGCGCGGGGCACATTAACTAGACCGGAAACTGTCTTTGGTTATCTTTAGCGACCACCACGGCGGCCATCTTAGGGAGGGACTCGGATAACGGTAATAAAACTATTTACAAGGTAACAGCCCCCCTCTCCTAAGGACAAGGGTACCACACATTCACCACCTGGGGTCTGGAAATGGTTTTTGCTTTCATTGCTGGTTTATAAACAGAGGTGGCAGCAACTCGCAAAACCCTGACAGTCAGCAGCTTTTCCACCCGGTTGACTCCTCGACCGTACGGAAAACCGGGAGAATTCAGAGCGGGCGTAGGTCTTTTGTGGGCGGATCGCCACCGCCATACATGCGGTGGTGATCCGCCCACAATCATAATGGACCCCTAAGCTACATATCTATGGACCACCGTTCATACCACAGCGTGGGTTTGCTATTCGCCTGGTGACTTGGGCTCAAGCACCGGATTAGAATCAATCGGCTCTACAATAAACAGAATACACCCAAGAAGTCTCTCTCTTTTTAAGCAATAGACTCTTCTAGTGGAAGTCACCCACATTTCCGTTAGAGAATATTTTATCCATTTAACTCTACCTTCTGTGGCTCCAAACATCCATTTTGGACCCACACACGGTTATGTATGAGAACCTTTTGTTGCTGTCCTGAAAAGGCGTTTTCTATGCCGAAACGTGCGTAGAAAAATAAGACATTTCCACCATTAAGCCACGATGTCACAATATGAAACCAACTGTTATATCTGTGTTTGGTTTTTGCATTGATTTTTAACACATTCCTTAGAAATTGTCTTTTATATGTCTGTTTATATTGTTTGTTCAGTATACACCATTCTAGGTGGTTCTGGTATGTACGGTATGTTTTGTCCTAAGAATTGTATGTTGGACACAAAAAATGTTTTTAACATGAATTATATATCAATAAAATGAAGTTTTTAATCTAATTAATTGTATTACACTGAGTCTATAATGGTATCAATCTACCTTTAGGTCTGCATATTTGATATGACCTAGTATTTGCCTAGGGTTTTCTTTTCTCATTGACAGTGACTAAAATACAAAGGTTATCTTTCACTGTGGCAGGCTTAGCTGGCCTATGTAGAACATTTGAATACAAAATAGAAATTCTAATACTGTATCTCCGGAATGGGATTAGTTAGACAAACAACAATTTTTTAAAGTTATTAAAAATGTGATACAATGTTGAAGTGGGATTTTTAATAAATATTCAGGATCGTAAATTTTAAAAAGTTACCTTTTCACTGCCTAAAATTCCTGGAGGCCAATTTGCATTTCTATCAAACTTCACCCAGCTAGGGATTAGCATTTGAATATATGTGAAAAATGTTTGAAATGCTTCCTGGGAGCAAACAAGAGGCTAAGCTGAATGAGCAGAGATGACTTCTTTGAACCTCAGTGAATATGCAGGGTGGGAGTTGTGAGTAGGCCTGGGCAGAGGTCATGGAGGTACTGATTTGAATTGTACGGAGTTCCACAAGTGGGTAGAGTATCTTCTAAACCTACTATTCCTAGATGCTGCCCAGTCTGTGCCAATGTCTACTGCAAGTGACGCTTTTCATGTTTCCCTCCGGAACACTTTTAGCTTACAAAGATATGTATCCACGTAAACAATCAGCAAATTATCTGAAATCTCATTAAAAAACAATTGTGCTGAGTATGGCTACAGTTTACAAAAGTACAAAGGCAGCTGTGCTGCACAGGAAGATACAGCACTGATTACATGGAACCAAGAGGCATAAAGCAGGTCTGAAATCCTTAAGGGTACTGCATATTGAGGAATGTAGTTATTCTACATGATGTTTTATTTTGTTGCGCAGTCACCACAGACAAACAACAGAGTTGAGCGCATGGATGTTTCACTTTGCTGTCTGCCAAAGCCTCTTTACCCCCGCACTAGCCCGTACGGCATTGGCAGGTAGGCCCCCTTCTATGGACACAGGGCAGCAGTTGGCTGCATGGAGCACCTTTATTCCCAGGGGTGCAGCTCAGCACGCTGTGCAGGGGGGTGCAGCTCACTGGCAGTTTCGGCTGAAATCTGCTACACAGCCACCAGTTTTCCTCCGATCTTCTTACCAGACAAGCTCATAAGTGCCTGTAGTATGTATGCCAGTTTACAAGTGGCCGCTCCATCGGTAGACAATATTATTCCAAGCAGATTATTCCCTGGGTCAATGTCTTTTATGACACAATGTTTGTATAGATTGTTATTTTTTTTGGTTATGTATCAAATTTGATGGTATAAATGAACTTCCTGATCACTTCAAGGACCTTACGGATGCACAAAAACAATAAGAATACATTCCAATTACTTCAATAAAAAGCATCACTCAAGCCATATCAATTCTGATCAATATAAACCCACCAATTTACTTTAAAATACACTATTTCCATCAAAACTTAGAAATGTTTCCGCGGGTGGGTTGAGCATACTCTTTATATACAGTGATGTGCTTCCGGTCTTCTCTGACACCATAAACCAAACTGCTAAAAATATTCGGGTAAACAAACAGCCACACACTTTCCCAGGAAAAGTTAAGGTGCTTTTTTGATAGTCTCTCCTGGCCCAACGAACAATCTTTTCAATGACTGCAGAGCTTCAGCCAATCATAGAGCAGAGTGATACATTCAAAAGAACTAAGACAGAAAAGACAGACAGAAGCCTAGTATATCAGTGGCCATCTTTAGAAATGAAACGCCGTCCTTTTGATTGGAGGCAAAATTGTTGGCGCCATTAAACTCCACCTCACAGAGTTTTTGCTGAACTCTGCGCTACAAGGGGAATGTGGAGAGGAGAAACTCTGCAAACTGCACCAGCTGAGCAGAGTTTACTGCCCACCCCTAGTTGTGAGCACCTTTTTGACATTCCTGTGTCAAATCCTACTTGTGTGTCAAATCCTGCTTGACACTTCTGTTGGGCTTACAAATAATACTTTGGGCGTATTTGAACAGGACGGAAAGATGCAAATTCTTGTGTATCCACTGTCTGGTTGCTGGAAAATCCTATTTTCATTCTACCAGACTTCTGTCTCTGGGTTACTTGTGGGTACAAACTGAATTTTAATGTTAGATGCACGAAGACAGTAGGATTACTATAGTACACCGTCTGCTCACACGCCCAGACCTCAGAGCCCATTTTTAGTGTGCCTGAGGACTTTCACCATCTCAATACCCAAAAGTGGGCAGGGCTGACCCCTGGAACGTTTACCCTACAGGTTATGGCAAACCCAGGAGTCGATCTCACTCACTAGCTAATGCCAGGCAAAACAGTGGCCTCTCCAGGCACCCACTTCAGAACACATTCTGGACCTGAAGAACAGCACAAGAGGACTGGACCTGCTGTCTGTGACCTGAAAGAAGTCCTGAAGGACTGGACCTGCTCCCTCCTGTACCCAGGACAAAGAAGTGAAGTAAAAGAATCATAAGGCCGACCTCCGGTTCCAGCTACAGGGATACAAAAAGCTACAAGAAGCTTTTTCTCCAACAGCTCAGCTGGCCAGTGGCGACTGGACTTGGACTGGACCCTGCTGTGGGCATCTGCCTGACATCCTGTGAGTCTCTAAGTGTCTCCTCTGATGTCCTCTGGTGCTTTAGAAATGTACTCCTGTAGTTGATTTGGCTTAAAGAACTATGTCAGAAGTTACAATCCTTGAACAGGGCAAACCTGGTTGGTGTATCTGACGTGTTGCATTGTGGCCAGCCTTTAATTGTACCTAGGTAGCATTCTACCTGGATCACTATAATCTGCCCTTTATGCTTCTTGGCTCTATTCCTAATTAGCACTTTAAAAGCTAGGGGTGTTTGTCATTTTGTGTTAAATTTTACTCTATTTTTGTAATTCATTATTTTTACTGTAGAGCCCTCAATTCCTACTTCTCTAAATATTTGACTGAAGAGAGAATAACCACAGTATCAATCACACCAGAATGGCCCATAAGGATCAGTTCTGTCTTGTTATCTTCAACCAGGATGGATGTAGCATCTTCTACAGCATTTATCAATAAAGTTTCCATTTCTCTACCGAGAAGTAGGCTTAGCTGCCACCAGTTTCCAACCAATTGTTGCAATTTCCTCCAGGAACAGCAACACTTGTGTGACGGGGCAAGGGAGCCGGAACCTCAGACTGATGCAGAATGGTGGACTGCCACACCCCTTTTACCGTGCTCCTTGTCCCCACAGCATTCACCGGCAACATGGACCGAAGAGGACGACTCTGTCTGGTTTCCGGGAAATACGGGCACAGGTCCCTTTAAGATGATTGAGCCAGGTAATGAGACTCCTCCCCCTAAGGACGCACTGGCGTCAAAAGCCGGCACACCTGGGAAGGAGATGGAGGGCGTTTCCAGTGGAGCGGAGACCCTGGAGAAAGTCGAAGGGAGGTACCCGGACGCTGAAAAGACGGAGGACGACAAGCCAGGAGGCCAACGATTTCACGCTGCGCCCTGCCACGTTCCCACGGGAGAAGCGTGGCTCCAAGAGGTACGGGGCCGGGTAGCGGGCTGGGTCGGGCGGAGGAAACATCAGTAACCGTTTTCCTACTCCAGCCTATCCTTTCCCCCCCCTCTCCCTGCACGAGCACTTCTTGTTCCCCACTGGCCCGGGGTAGTTTAAGTGTGCACGGACTGTTAATCCCTCACCCCCGACCCCTTGATCGTATCATCGACGTATTGTGTCCTGACCCTCGTTTCCTTTCCTTTGCCGGTACCTGAGCGGAACCCGGAGCGGAACCAGGAGACAACGCCCGGAGCAGACACCGGCCCGTTGACGTCAGCACACCCCGAAGACCATCCCAGAGGACTTCTTTCTTTATCCTGTTTAAAAATCCTGAGTTTCATGAAAAAAACTTATATCCCAATAAAGCCTTCGTTGAAACCGTTACTGAAGGCGCCTGTATTCCTCTTTACAACTCCTGTCCCTGTAGAACCCTCTGTACCCGGTGTCAACCCCCACGTCCCAGCCTCGGCGGGACAACTGGTGTCAGAAGTGGGATCAACATCCGTCTGTAAAGAAAAGATGGAGGCCCTAATCGGTCACATAATCAAAGGACAGAATAAATTAGAAAAAGCCATGGAAAACCAAATGACGTCCGCCCAGGCAGACAGGGATATGTTCACGAACACGATAACGGCTCAACTGGAAAGTCTTAAAAACATAACCCCTGCACCCCAAGCAGTCCAAGGCGAGGTGAGAGTACACACGCCCCATCCTCCAGGGGTGGCTCTCCAGAAATACATGTCGGGAGAAGACCCAGACGCCTTCCTGATAAACTTTGAGAGAGCGGCACGTGCCCTGAGTTGGCCCGAGGAGAAATGGCCCTTTTTCTTAGCCCCTCTTCTTACCGGCAAAGCCCAGTCTGCCTATCAGGCGGCTAACCCCCTTGGAACAACCCCGTATGCTACCATTAAAATGGTGATACTAGACCACTTGGGTTTGGATCAGGAAGCCTATCGGGTGAGGTTCCGTAAAGAAAGGGGCATCCCCGGGGAAAACCCAAAGACTCTCTTTTTCAGGCTAAAAATGTCAGCTGACAAATGGCTGCGCCCAGACCTATGTAACAAAGAAGAAATCCTAAAGAAAATATACTTGGAACAGTTCATGGAAACCCTGCCGTACGCTACCCAGCGTTGGTTGCGGCAACACGTGGGGCTCACGGTAGAACACGCAATCGAAATGGCTTCCCAGTATGCGAGAGCACAACCAAAGCCCCTCACTTGGGAGCCGGACAAAACGCCGAAAACTCTCCCGCCACCCAAAATGGAAAAAAAACACAAGGGCGGAATAGAACTGCCTCGACTACTGCGCCCCCCGAGCATGATCCTTCCACCCAACAAAGGGCCCCAGTGCTTCGAATGCGGTGAGTGGGGCCATATCGCAAGAATGTGCCCCAAAAGGAAACCACCAGAAGAGCCCATGGAAGTCGGATATGTCCCGAGGACCGTGATGTACTCAGCCGAAATGGGTAGCACCTTCTATGTGAGTATGAGGATGAATGGTTATACCTTAAGGGCCTTACTGGATTCTGGGTGTAGGCAGTCAGTGATTCAAACCCGATTCGTTAAACCAGAACAGTTGAATCCAAAGGGGCCTGTTTATATAAGATGTGTCCACGGGGATGTCAAACCGTACCCTGTAGCTTCTATCACGATACTCCTTCCTAGTAGGGAACCCTGTAAAGTGAGGGTAGGGGTGGTGGACTCCCTTCCTGAAGATATGATCTTGGGAACCGACAACCCGGAGTTCTTGTCTCTCTTTAAAGAAACCCTTTCCCGAACCCAACAAAACAGCAGCCTTCCTGCCTACCTGTCCCCCGAACCTTGGGTTATAGATCGTAGTTTCCGTTTTGCTCAGAGTGAGGACAGAACCTTAGCAAATGCATGGGAAGTCGCCCATGCTGCGGGTGATCAAGCCTCTTCTTCCTATCCGCGCTTTTTGATAAAAAACCACCTACTGTACAGACAAAACAGAGCGGAAGGAGACGTACAACTACTAGTACCCCGGTCATTTCGAGAGCAGGTCCTTTTCTTTGCACATGCACACCTGACGGCAGGTCACGCTGGAAAAGAAAAGACTACAGATAGCATAACCCGACATTTCTTTTGGCCAGGGATACATAAAGACGTGCAGGACTATTGTGCAAAGTGTGAGGTGTGTCAACGACAAAACACACGTCGACCTCCCATGGCTCCGTTACAAAAGATGCCCATTATCAGAGTACCGTTCGAACGGGTCGGCATGGACATCATAGGACCATTGCCAAAATCGAGTAGAGGAAACCTGTATGCCCTAGTCATAGTTGACTATGCCACTAGGTTTGTTGAGGCCTTTCCCCTGAGAACCACCACCACCGCAGTTATAGCTGAAAAGTTTGTAGAATTGTTTTCGAGAGTGGGGTTTCCTAGGGAAGTACTGACTGATCAGGGAACACCGTTCACTTCCAAATTAATGAAAGAGGTCTGCGCGTCCCTTGACCTAAAACACCTAAAGACCTCGGTGTACCATCCACAGACAGACGGTCTGGTGGAAAGGTACAACCAAACCCTGAAAACGACCCTGAAGAAAATGTTGTCTGCTGAGGGACCCTCCTGGGACCGGCTCTTACCCATCGCCCTTTACGTTATTAGGGCCCAAAAACAAAGTAGTCTGGGGTGTTCCTCCTTCGAACTCCTGTACGGAAGGGTGCCTCATTCCTTGTTAGAAATAACTAAGGACATGTGGGAGAACGAAGAAGCAAAAGAACAGAAGTCCATGTTAGAATACACCAGTCACTTGCGTTCCAAGCTAGGAAAGCTACAAGAGTTGGCTTATTCTAACCTGGAAGTCCAGCAGAACAAATATAAGAAATCCTACGACAAAGGAAAGAAGTTGAGAACCCTGACAACCGGCAGCTGGGCCTTGGTGCTCTTTCCCTCTGGCGTGACCAAACAGAAACAGGAATGGCAAGGCCCGTATCAAATAATTGATACCATCGGCCTTACAACCTACCGGTTACGCCTGTCCCCATCGAAAACCCAAACGTTTCACATTAACATGCTCAAGGAATGGCTAGGACCAGCACCACGTGATAGCCCTTTGGTTGCCCAGACAGAACTGGCCCAGACATCAACCCTGGAGCAACTAGTGGTAAACCCAGAGCTGGCCAAACATGAAAAGGAGGAGTTAGCGGAGACTCTGAAACCCTTTTCTAACATCTTCTCCGACTTGCCCGGAAGGACTAACATAGCGGAACATCGCATAGAAACCCTACCGGGTAAAGTCGTGAAGCAAAGACCTTACAGAATCCCCGCTGCCCGAAAGGAGACGGTCCGCAAGGAAGTCCAAGATATGCTAAATCTCGGGGTCATACGGCCATCCCAGAGCCCTTGGTCGTCACCCATTGTAATGATCCCCAAACCAGATGGGTCCAAACGCTTTTGTATGGACTTCCGGGCGCTAAATGGGGTGTCCCAATTCGATACCTACCCCATCCCCAGGGTGGATGACTTGATAGAAAAGATCGGGGATGCCCGTTACATAACTACTATCGACCTCACCAAGGGGTATTGGCAAGTGCCCCTTCGGGAAGAAGACAGGAAAAAAACGGCCTTCGTAACTGACGAGGGGGCCTACGAATTCACAGTTCTACCCTTTGGGTTACATGGGGCTCCTGCAACTTTCCAACGTTTGATGAACCTAGTGCTACAACCCTTCACTTCCTTCAGCTCGGCCTATTTGGATGATATTGTTATTTATAGCCGAGACTGGAATGACCATCTTGTGCACCTGTCTACCATCCTGTCAGCATTGGAAAGAGCAGGATTGCATATTAATGCAAAGAAGTCCCGAGCGGCCTTTAATACTGTTAACTACCTGGGGTATGTCTTGGGGGAAGGGTACATAGCCCCCCAAAGTGAGAAAGTACGAGCAATAGCGGCTGTTCCTTTTCCTTCAAACAAAAGAGATGTACGCGCCTTCCTAGGACTAGTGGGGTACTACCGTAGGTTTATACCTCAATTTGCTGAGAGAGCAGCCCCATTAACCGACCTCCTGAGAAAAGACGTAAGACCTAGCGAGTTCAGGCAGCCCTCTCCTGAGACCCTACATGCCTTTCAGTTTCTGAAATCCACCCTGACTACGGCACCTATACTGACCTCTCCTGACCATGCGAACCCCTTTGTCTTAGCTACGGATGCCTCCAATGTGGGTATTGGTGCAGTTCTGTCCCAAGTGGGAGGGGATGGGGTTGAACATCCGGTTTTGTATGTAAGTAGGAAGTTGTTTCCTAGGGAGTGCAGGTATTCCACTATCGAGAGGGAGGCTCTGGCTATAAAGTGGGCTGTTGAGAAGCTGAGATATTATCTCGAAGGAAAACCATTCATCCTTCATACTGACCATGCGCCCCTGAGATGGATACATCAAAACAGGAGCACTAATCCCAGAGTATTGAGGTGGTTCCTGTCTCTCCAACCGTACGCCTTTACCATCCAACACCGTAAAGGAAAAGACAATGGTAACGCGGACTTTCTTTCTAGGGTGTTCCCTCTCCCCGAACGGGAGAAGCCAGGGGGGGAGGTATGTGACGGGGCAAGGGAGCCGGAACCTCAGACTGATGCAGAATGGTGGACTGCCACACCCCTTTTACCGTGCTCCTTGTCCCCACAGCATTCACCGGCAACATGGACCGAAGAGGACGACTCTGTCTGGTTTCCGGGAAATACGGGCACAGGTCCCTTTAAGATGATCGAGCCAGGTAACGAGACTCCTCCCCCTGAGGACGCACTGGCGTCAAAAGCCGGCACACCTGGGAAGGAGATGGAGGGCGTTTCCAGTGGAGCGGAGACCCTGGAGAAAGTCGAAGGGAGGTACCCGGACGCTGAAAAGACGGAGGACGACAAGCCAGGAGGCCAACGATTTCACGCTGCGCCCTGCCACGTTCCCACGGGAGAAGCGTGGCTCCAAGAGGTACGGGGCCGGGTAGCGGGCTGGGTCGGGCGGAGGAAACATCAGTAACCGTTTTCCTACTCCAGCCTATCCTTTCCCCCCCCTCTCCCTGCACGAGCACTTCTTGTTCCCCACTGGCCCGGGGTAGTTTAAGTGTGCACGGACTGTTAATCCCTCACCCCCGACCCCTTGATCGTATCATCGACGTATTGTGTCCTGACCCTCGTTTCCTTTCCTTTGCCGGTACCTGAGCGGAACCCGGAGCGGAACCAGGAGACAACGCCCGGAGCAGACACCGGCCCGTTGACGTCAGCACACCCCGAAGACCATCCCAGAGGACTTCTTTCTTTATCCTGTTTAAAAATCCTGAGTTTCATGAAAAAAACTTATATCCCAATAAAGCCTTCGTTGAAACCGTTACTGAAGGCGCCTGTATTCCTCTTTACAACTCCTGTCCCTGTAGAACCCTCTGTACCCGGTGTCAACCCCCACGTCCCAGCCTCGGCGGGACAACTTGGTTTACAACTTTTTGCCTAAGATTTTGGTTAGAGCAGGGAGGAACATGTTTGTACAACTGTTGGTAAAATCACTAAGATCTAAAGAGCTTTTTTTCAGCAAAGGTGTTACTACTCATTCTTATGATTTAACTGGCACCCTCATTATATCCAGTGATGATTTACTTATCCCTACTTACTCTATTAAATTGGCAAATCAATACTGGATGGAGACTGTAAGAAACTAGGTTACTGATTGAGGGGGGGAACCACTACTCAAGCAGCAACCACAATCGTTGTCAGGGTGAAGTCACAAGCAAATACCAAATAACCTTTGCTCAATCCTCTTGTTGCTTGGCACAGAGAAGTCAGGCTTAACTAAGAGGCAATGTGTAAAGTATTTGTGTAGCACTTCAAACAGTAATAATGTGAAAAAACAACACAAAAAGAATCCCACACCACATCAAAACAAATAGTACATTTTAATTAACAGAGATCAGATTCCAATCAGTAGAATGGAAGATATGTAAGTAGAAAGATTTCAGTGAAAACAACAGCAAAAAGCACAAGGTGCCGATCGTGGTGATCTGGTAGCTCTGGACCGGGACAAAATCACAGATTTAGACAAACTGCAATGGCCGGCCAGCTACAGGGACCCACTTAGACACCAAATCTGGTGCTGAGAATGTGTTGCTCAACTGCGGTTCTGAGGAGCTACAAAGTGTAATGTGAAGTCCTTGTGTAGAGATTCATCACTAAGCAGTGGTTCTGATGGACTACATTGGGCGAGGTGATGTCCTTGTATTAATATGCGCTGCACAGTGGCAGTTTTGATGGGCGGCGTTGGGCCAGGGAGTGTCTTTTCATGGAGATGTGCGGCACATCGGCAGTTCCAATGGGCTGTGATGGCACAGGGAAAGTTTGTGCAGCAGAGGAGATGCATTTGTTCCGAAGGCAATGGATAGAGCAGTAAAGGTGATGTGCACCTTCTGCAGGAGATGCACTGCACCACAGAGGATATGAGTTGGTTCTGCTGAATGGGCTAGCAGAACACCATCAGGCCACTTCCAAGGGTCCCGGACTGGAGTGGCACTACTTGACAGGGCAGAACTCACAGATGGCAGAGTCTAGGTGCTGGATTCAAGGTTGTTGGAAGCCTATTCTGTCCCTGAGGCTTCTGATCAGGAGTCTGCCAACTAGCCCGTGGAGTCACTCTGGGGTCATTGTCTTAGAGATGCAGGTCCAGTCCTTCTCACCCAGGCAAGAGGGCAACGAGGCACCAGATCAGCACAGTGGGGCAGCAGTCCAGCAAAACGGCAGGCCTTTCTGCAGCACAGTTACCTAAGAAGGGTATACCCAAAGTTAGTTTCTGGGACCAGGGTGCAAGACAATACGTAGGGGCAATGGTCCCAGAAAACAACCATACAAAGTAAACAAATTCAAAACAAATATTCAAAACAGAACATAAAACACAGGGTATTTCGTTATACACAGTGTTTAATTAACACTGAGCAGTGTTCTCCTAATGAAAATATTTACATAATATTATATGCGACAATGTCCCTAAGTGGGAACATGGTGTGGAAAGGGAAAAGGGAGGGTCGGGTAATGGTGCTTCAGTGAGGGTAGGAAAGTGAATAAAAGGATAGAAGTGCCAATCAAAAACAATGTGTTATTTAAGGTACATGTGGCTCATTCCTTGAGCCAATCAATCACAATTTCAATAGAAACAATATAAAGCCATGTTTTCAACAGTTGCACAGTATGAAATATCTGTCGATTGCTGTCTTGTGTCGTAAAATGTCGACGTTTAGACCCTATGGGACTGTAGCTTGTTGCATCCCTTACGTCAGGGTCTGCTTCAGGACAGAGTAATTTATCTTCGCTCTACACAATGTATGTTTCTAAGTCTATCTTCATGTCCTTTTCTAGATTAGACCCTCCCCCACCCCCACCTTTCTGTCCTGAAGAAGACCCTGTCGTAAGGGATGCAACAACCTACAGTTCCATAGGGTCGAAATGTCGACATTTTACGGCACAAGCCAGCAATCAACAGATATTTCATACTGTGCAACTGTTGAAAACATGGCTTTATATTGTTTCTATCGAAATTGTGAGTGATCGGCTCAAGGAATGAGCCACATGTACCTTAAATAACACATTGTGTTTGATTGGCACTTCTATCCTTTAATTCATTTTCTTACCCTCACTGAAGCACCATTACCCGACCCTCCCTTTTCCCTTCCCACACCATGCCCTGCTTAGAGACATTGTCGCATATAATAATATGTAAATATTTTCATTAAGAGTACACTGCTCAGTGTTAATTAAACTCTGTGTATAACGAAATACCCTGTGTTTTATGTTCTGTTTTGAATATTTCTTTAGAATTTGTTTACTATGTATGGTGTTTTCTGGGACCATTACCCCTACGTACTTTCTGCAGCACAGCAGTCCTTCTTCCTGGCAGGATCCACTGTTCCAGAAGTGTACTCATGATGTAGGTCTAAGGGTCCAATATTTATATCTGGTGCTCACTTTTACGTACAGGAAGATTCTCAAGGTTTACACCTCCCCCTTCCTTGAGGGGCCAGGCATCCCCTTCCTCCCTGTCCTGGCCCCAGCTTTTCTGGGGTCACAAGAAAAAGAATGTCAAACCTAACGATGCTGCATGATAAGGAAAGGGCAGGAATGCACTGTACTTAACCATATACCTTGCATTCTTGTCATTTTCCAGCACTTGTGCCCAACGTGATGCCTAGTGCCAATGTGGGCACCCTCGCACAGTGGTGTAAGGATGCCTGTGTTATGAGAAGTATTGTTTTTATGCAGGAAGGGACACATTCATGAAAAAAAATCTCCTGAGGCATTTTACTCTTTCTATGTGTGCTCCAGGATGCAGCACCCATAGAAAGAGGAAGTAACAAGGAGAATAAATATATTTCTCCTCATTACACCTCACCTAGGAAGGACTAGCATTTTTACGCATTCCCAAGTCTACCAGTAATGGTAAATCTGGGGAAAGCAACACAATTCATGGGTGGATGTGTGGGAACACCCATGCTCCACTGGTGGAATGCCTCCCTGGGTCAGAGAATAATGCAACACAGTGATATGTGATGCTTTGTATTACTCTAGATATATCAAGCCACGCAAAGTGGCCTTGCTTTGCTTGGTCAATCAAACTTGAGATTTTCTTTGCTCTTGTGCTCCGTTGTTGGTGCAATGGCAACGCAACTCTTTCATAATTATGCCCATAGTTATAGTCCATAGTTATAGTCCCTATGGATTAGTATTGGTGGGTCTCACCACTATTGTTTTTTAAATCTCTTTCTTGTGCATCTCTCTGTGATTTAGCAATATTTTTTTCTTTTTGAGGTATACAATAGGTTTCAGTGATGTTAATTATTATGACGCATCAGGACCCATGTCTTGTGGCATCATTTCCTGGGAGTCAGATCCAGCACCAGACTAGGAACAGAAACCGGTCCTGCTTAGCCGGCCTCCCCTGGGGTCAGGGGGAGTGCCGCCGAGCAGTTTGGAGGGCCGGTTTTGGCCGATTTTGTTACAGGGGGCCGATATTGCCGACCCCCCATAACAAAAACGGCCCCCCAGGGGCCCAAAACCGGCCCCCACCCTAGGGGCCTACCGGGGAAACGCCTGGTGCCCGCTATGGCCAGTCCAGCTCTGTTCAGAGCCAAAGATCATATAATTTCACTTCCTGTGATGCTATTGAGGTCAAAAAGAGTGTGTTTGGTCACTTCCGCTACCCCTGGCATTTTGGTGAAATGACATTCATGACTCTGGGGTCAAAGAATTTCCCATTTCCTCTATTGTCTCACTAGGAAATGGAATTGGAGTTAACTGTGATATTGTATGCATGAACTAGGTGTCTCTCTGCTGGCCCTTGTTTTGTGTGTGAGTGGACATGGGAAAATTACAGTTGCCTGCCTATTGCTTGCGCTCTCACTAATTTCCACAATGCTGCTTTTCTTTTGTGCAAGCCTTGACCTTCGATCATTTTTTATCTAGGTTGGAGCTGGAGCTAACTAGGGCTCTTCAGTCTATCGAGGGTTCCTTGGTGTGAGTAATTCTCAGCTGCCTTCTAAGTTATGTTCTGGGTTATCCTATCTCAAGTCAAGTCAAGTCAAAGAAGGCTTTATTTCGATATACTTATATCTTAAAAAGCACACAGCATAAATACATTGATCAGAATACCCAGCTAATTAAAAAAAGATAAAAACCCACACTGTACATAGAAAACATGATCACAACTACGGTAGGTGGGGTAATAAATTAAATAAAATGGTCTGTGTCTACGGGCCTTAATTAAACAATTTGAAGAAGCCACTTTGACCGGATGCGCCAAGCCCAACCTAAAAACTTGGCTATAGAACAAACAAATAAAGGGCGAGTGTCTGTCAGGAAGATTCTTAGGGCTACACAGCACTGCCTCGTGCCTATAGTCTTACACACGGGTCTTAACCACCTCCCACGTGGTGTTTTATAGGCGGGACACTCGAATAGTAGGTGGGAGATGGATTCAGGCCTGGAGGGACAGAAGGGACAAAGGGAAACAGTTTGGTAAGGAGGTTTCCACCGGGAGGAGTACTCCCTTACCGGAAGGATGCCACATCTAAATTTGAAAAACAAAGCTCTGTCCCAAGAGATTGTAATAATGTCCAAATAAATCTCGCGCAGGGGGGCATCTTTGGTCATCAAAAAAGTCCTGGAAGACCTGCACAAGTTGGGATTGGAGTTCCTTTTGCTCATGATCCAGGACCAATAGAGTTTTTTTAGTACTGCTTTGGGAGGGGCAGTCCGGGAATGCCAGGTCTCTCCCAACCCTAAGTCCATCAAAAGAGCTTTTATGTCTCTGAGCCACTTCACTTTCGCCCAACTAGGGGATTCCAGAATTTCACGCAAACCCTCCGCGTAGCTGTTAAGTTCTCTCACCCTCCATATGCGTGCCCATAAGAGGAGGGGACGGAGCCTCGCTTGATCCTCAATTGGGCGACAGCCCATGTCCAATTGGAGGGGGATAATGGGAGTGGAAGCTGGAAGGGCCATAAGGTTTCTAAGGAAAGTGTTCTCAGAGGAAACCAACTGCGTGATGTTCGAAGCGCCCCAGAGCTCCGCACCATAAAGCGCCGCACTAACGCCTCTGGCAGTGTAGATCTCAAGCACTGGGGCTATTGGTTTCATTGAGGATGCTCTCTGCTCCTTTAGCAGGGCCCCCACTACCCTTTTGTGGCTCAGGAGCATTTTGTTTAAGTGACTGTCCCACCTCATTGTGTCCACAAGGCGAATGCCCAGATAGTCAAACTCTCTCGTTCTCTCCAGAGGGACTGCATCCAACAATGGTGGCGGACCTAGTTTTTTTGGGGGGTTCAAAATGAGGTATTTAGTTTTGTCCGTGTTGATCCTGAGACCCCTAGAAGTACAGAATTGCTCAAAGCTTGTCAGCAGGCGCTGTAGGCCAACAGGGGATTTTGAGAGCAACAGGGTGTCGTCAGCAAACATTAGTGTAGGTACCAACCGCCCAGCCAACCGAGGTGCATCTGCCGAAGATGACAGAAGATGGTCGACTACCCCATTTACAAAAAGTGAAAAAAGGGTGGGGGCGAGAACGCACCCCTCACGGACACCTCTGTTGACCTCAATACGACCTGTCTTTTGTCCCTGAGTACCCCAGCGCACCTGAGCAAAGTTAGACTCATGGAGCCTCATGATCAGGGACAGCAAATAGTTAGGCATTCCTATATCGAATAAAACCTTCCATAGTTGGTCCCGGGCACAAGGTCAAAAGCAGTGCGTAGGTCAATAAATGCTAGATACAAACTGCCTTTCCCTATCACTACTACCTTCCAGTAAATCATAAGTAGTCGAAATGACTGTTCAATTGTTCCGGCCTGGAAGTCAGATAGGATTTTATTCTCTTCGACCCAATCAAGTACCCGACCCAGGACTACTTTACCAGCCACTTTTTGTGAGGAGTCAATTAGACTGATTGGCCGGTAATTGGCCGGGTCGTCACGATTACCCTTTTTAAAAATCGGGACAACCTCGGCGCCCATCCACGAGTCCGGAAGGGCAGCCCCCTCAGCAGATGCGTTGAGCAAAGAGGCAATCAGTGTACCCCACTCCATGGGGTTCATACGGAGCAAGTCCCCCGGTAAACCATCAGGGCCAGCAGCTTTCCGTGGGACAAGGCTGTTTACTACATTTTCAACTTCTTTAGGAGTGAATAGAGTACCTACACCAAGGGGATGGCCAGGAGAGGGTGACGGGAGTGCAAAAGCCCCCTCCTCCTCGGCGGCTACATTATACAATCCGGAAAAATGGTTATACCAAGCAACCTCTGGAATATTACAGGTAAATAGTGTGTCTAAGGGCCTGTGTTTCTCTCTAATAAGGTTCCAAAAACCTCTAGGATTCCTATCCCCGCTAGCTATTTTTAGCTCACACCAGAAGGTATCCTCCCAATCTTTTCTGGCAGCAATTAGGGCGGCCTTGTAAAGTTTACGCTCGATTGAGACCGCGGCCCCGTCCCCGCGTTTAATTGCTGTAATAAGTGCTCTCTTGGCTGTCCGACAAGCGGGAGTGTACCAGCCCGATTTCTTATTTGGGCAAGCTAGCCTACGCTCTCTAGTCTTGTTGCTTGTGATGATAAACAACTCCCCTATGGACCTGGAAGTCTCGCTAAACAAGGAGGAAATATCCCCTGGAAGCAAAGCGTCATGCTCTAGTTTCAACATTGCGTTTGCTAAGATCCCCCCGACTCTACTGACCTTTGCGGGGTCTATAGACACTTTGTCCCATTTTAAGCGTCTCAGGCAGTTAGCTGGTATCACTTCCCCTGTTACCCTTTGGATGAGTGTGGGTGGAACAGCTGAAAACTCTCCGTATGGAGACCATAAAGGACTTAAAGATAGGGAAAGAGGGTTGTGGTCGCTATCAGTAGATGCGACAACCATCATGTCAACTAGGTGAGCCCATAGACTAAAATTGAGAAATATGTAGTCTATTCTAGAAGTGTGGCCCACCCAATTATAGGTGTGGGCCCCACTTCGGTCTGATATAGATCTCCCGTTTGTCGCCCTCAATCCAAATTCGAGCATTATTGCGTTCAATTGTACTACTCTCTGCGACCATCTTCTCACTGGGGGCAAATCGAGAGAGGGTATGCCTCTCTTCGAGTCCTCATGATTTATGTCCAAGATATCGTCGCTCGCCAATGGCTCAAATGTGCAATTAAAATCACCCATCAAGAGGATGAATGCATCCGCCTTGCACTCTCTCAGTTCAGCCTCTAGTTCCAACAAAGTGGGAGAAATGGAGCCCCCGGAAGCCCCTCTAGTATAAATGTTAAAGATTTCAAGTGAGTGGCCTCTCCCGGGACTCCTCACAGTAAGCCTCTGCAAGTCCGGGGTTTTAAGGACATGCTGCTTCACCTGAAAACCAAGAGAAATGTCAACCCATACAAGCAGGCCGCCTAAGGGCCGGCCTCTCCCTGCTACGGGAAGGCTTGCTGGAACAAAGAAAGAAGTGAAGCCTACTCTTGCTAGACAATTTCACTCCTGAGGCGAAAAGCCGGGAGACGCTTTCTGCACACACCTGATTTTAAACTTTGAGTGTCACCTTTATTCTGTGTTGTGTTCTTACCTCTTACTCTGTGTGAAGCATTGGAAACGCGCTCAGCGGATTGTAGCGCTGACGCGCTGCCTCACAGAACCGCCATTCCCGGCCACGAGACAGGCCACGCCCCTTTTTAGGCCACGCCCACCCGCCGCGCTTAAAAGCACCCGCTGACTACGAGCGTGGTTGCTAGACAATTTCACTCCTGAGGCGAAAAGCCGGGAGACGCTTTCTGCACACACCTGATTTTAAACTTTGAGTGTCACCTTTATTCTGTGTTGTGTTCTTACCTCTTACTCTGTGTGAAGCATTGGAAACGCGCTCAGCGGATTGTAGCGCTGACGCGCTGCCTCACAGAACCGCCATTCCCGGCCACGAGACAGGCCACGCCCCTTTTTAGGCCACGCCCACCCGCCGCGCTTAAAAGCACCCGCTGACTACGAGCGTGGTTGCTAGACAATTTCACTCCTGAGGCGAAAAGCCGGGAGACGCTTTCTGCACACACCTGATTTTAAACTTTGAGTGTCACCTTTATTCTGTGTTGTGTTCTTACCTCTTACTCTGTGTGAAGCATTGGAAACGCGCTCAGCGGATTGTAGCGCTGACGCGCTGCCTCACAGAACCGCCATTCCCGGCCACGAGACAGGCCACGCCCCTTTTTAGGCCACGCCCACCCGCCGCGCTTAAAAGCACCCGCTGACTACGAGCGTGGTTGCTA
This sequence comes from Lissotriton helveticus, assembly GCF_964261635.1. Classification (NCBI taxonomy): domain Eukaryota; kingdom Metazoa; phylum Chordata; class Amphibia; order Caudata; family Salamandridae; genus Lissotriton; species Lissotriton helveticus. The sequence continues at coordinate 1,147,583,040 of NC_136059.1, read as the reverse complement.
GACAATTTCACTCCTGAGGCGAAAAGCCGGGAGACGCTTTCTGCACACACCTGATTTTAAACTTTGAGTGTCACCTTTATTCTGTGTTGTGTTCTTACCTCTTACTCTGTGTGAAGCATTGGAAACGCGCTCAGCGGATTGTAGCGCTGACGCGCTGCCTCACAGAACCGCCATTCCCGGCCACGAGACAGGCCACGCCCCTTTTTAGGCCACGCCCACCCGCCGCGCTTAAAAGCACCCGCTGACTACGAGCGTGGTTGCTAGACAATTTCACTCCTGAGGCGAAAAGCCGGGAGACGCTTTCTGCACACACCTGATTTTAAACTTTGAGTGTCACCTTTATTCTGTGTTGTGTTCTTACCTCTTACTCTGTGTGAAGCATTGGAAACGCGCTCAGCGGATTGTAGCGCTGACGCGCTGCCTCACAGAACCGCCATTCCCGGCCACGAGACAGGCCACGCCCCTTTTTAGGCCACGCCCACCCGCCGCGCTTAAAAGCACCCGCTGACTACGAGCGTGGTTGCTAGACAATTTCACTCCTGAGGCGAAAAGCCGGGAGACGCTTTCTGCACACACCTGATTTTAAACTTTGAGTGTCACCTTTATTCTGTGTTGTGTTCTTACCTCTTACTCTGTGTGAAGCATTGGAAACGCGCTCAGCGGATTGTAGCGCTGACGCGCTGCCTCACAGAACCGCCATTCCCGGCCACGAGACAGGCCACGCCCCTTTTTAGGCCACGCCCATAGAACTCTTTCATCCAATATAAAAATGTGCACACACCGGAAGCGCAGCGGACGAGCGCAGCGGGAGCGCCGTTTGCGCGCCGAAGGCGCGCTTAAGGCAAGCCCGTCTGCGCCCGTCCGCGCCAGACCGGGCCATGGGACATGGCACTCTGTTCCTTCCATTACCTACTCAGCCCATGCCCTCAGGGATCTTCAATATCCCGCATTCTCTGTTTCTCCCACCGCCATTCGCCGCACCACCGCCCTCGGCATCTCGCGCCATAAACAGTCTTGCTCAGACAGATCTCTACCTTCAAGCACGCCTAGCAAACGTTCCACTTCGATCAGGGTACTTTATTTAAACACTCGCTCGTTAGTAAAACACTCTGAGGACATTTTTGTCCTCCTTTCTAACTCCAACCCCGATTTGCTCCTGCTTACGGAGACCTGGCTGACATCCGAGTCTCTCCCTGATATTCTGGCCGCCCTCCCCCCTGACTATTACATTCTCCATACCAACCGCCCTGACGACCGGCCCGGGGGTGGGGTGGCAGCCATTGTATCAAAACGCCTGACCTCTGTTTCCTCTAACCCCCTTCCTTTATCGGGGGTCGAGAATTTACTCTTCAGTGTACAAACTAACACCGGCCCCCTCACCTTTCTCCTACTATATCGGCCTCCTCACTCCATGCCTCATTTCTCTTCCATCCTGAGTGAACAGCTTTCCGCGCTATTAACTACACACTCTGACTTCGCCATTTTCGGCGACCTAAATTATTGGTTTAACGACCCCAATGCTGGCCCTCACGCCATCGAGCTATTCGAGACTCTTGAGAATCTGAACCTCACCCAGCATGTCTCTCACCCCACCCACATTAAGGGCCATATTTTAGACCAGATCTGGTCCTGTAATCTGGCCCTGTCTCCACCAGTCACTCTTCCTTGTACCTGGTCTGACCACTACTTGGTGGATACTACCATTACAGTTAGTGGCCAAACTTTTACCCCTTTAATGGCCGGGGGACAATCACGGAAATGGAACACCTACGATGCCCAGGGCTTTCTCTCTGCCCTCGCCGCATCCTGCCCCGACCCTCTTCCGTCCAGTAATATCGATCACCTGGAACAAGAAATCGGCTCCTGGCTGGAGTCGGCCAGCGACCAGTTTGCCCCCTTGGTTACCTTCCCTCGTACTAGGCACCGGTACGCTCACAGGTGGTTTTCCGACGATCTCAAGACCTTGAAATTAAAAACACGTCAATCAGAACGTATTTGGAGGCACGACTACTCTGAGCCTGCCAGACAGGTCTACCTGATCACTCGTAATAATTACAAATCCGCTATTAGGTCAGCAAAAATGGAACACTTCTCCAGCAGGATTGTGTCAGCCACTAATAAATCCAAGGAAGTGTTTAGAGTTCTAAACGAGCTAACCACGGATGACAGATCACTCCCAGCTCAGACCCCTACCCAGGACACTTGTGATACTCTGAACTCCTTTTTCCTGGAAAAAGTCATCAAAATTAAAAACTCTATCCCTCCCCCCACCCAGCTTCCCCCTCTTGATCCCTCCCTTGATAATTCGTCGACTTTCACTACCTTTCCTGTTATAGACACGACTTCCTTAGTGGAACTTGCCACCCGTGTGAAATCAGGCTCTCCCAATGACTGCTGCCCTCCCTTTGTGCTGCGCAGTGTCTGCCTCAATCTACCAGACAACATTTTACACTTGCTCAATAGTTCACTTACTAGTGGCAGTGTCCCCACCTCTTTTAAGGAGGCCATCTTGGTGCCCCTTCTTAAGAAGCCTGATGCAGACCCCATTGAGCCATCAAACTACCGTCCTATTTCCCTCCTTCCCTACCTCTCTAAAATCCTGGAGGCTCATGTCACCCGCAGCTTATCAAACTTTGTCGAATCCTCCCAGTACCTTGAGCCCAATCAGGCGGGCTTCCGACCCGCCCACTCGACTGAGGCGGTTATCTTAGCAGTTCTCGATATACTCAGGCACAACGCTGATATCGGGAACCCCCAAGCCCTTGTCCTCTTGGATCTGTCTGCTGCGTTCGACACGGTGGATCATAACATCCTTCTCCACCGTGTCGAACAGGCCGGCATCCGAGGCGTGGCACTTGATTGGGTCAGGTCCTTTCTCACTGGTAGAACACAGGCAGTCCGCTTGGGTCCTTTTACGGCAAAAAAATCTCCCACGGCCTGCGGAGTCCCCCAGGGCTCCTCTCTTTCCCCGCTCCTATTTAATTTGTATCTCCGGCCACTGATTCAATCCCTCCTCAAATGGGACATCACAACCTTTAATTATGCTGATGATTTGCAGCTTGTTTTTTCACTCAATTCCCCTCTGGCCATCAACACGTTCCATGCTGTAATGACTCACATACAACTCTGGATGGACCAGAACCAATTAAAACTCAACCCAGGAAAAACTGAGCTTCTCCTTCCCGGCCTCAGCCATATCCACTGGGGCCCTCAGTTCTGGCCGTCGGAGCTTGGTCCCCCCCCCACCCCAGCTAAAACAATAAAAAGTCTGGGCGTAATTATTGACACCGAACTTACCCTCAAAGCCCAAGTCGGAGCGGTAATTTCATCATGCATGTTCCAGCTTCGAAGGATCCGCAAAGTTCGTCACTTCCTCCCCCCTGCGGCACTCACCCAATCTGTTACTTCACTGGTACTTTCACGTCTTGATTTTTCAAACTCTATTTATCACGGCCTTCCACTTTATCTGCTAAATCGCCTCCAGGTCGTCCAAAACCAGGCAGCTCGCCTGATCCATGGACTACCTCGTTGGCAATCCGCTAAACCTCTGCTTCATAGCCTTCACTGGCTCCCTGTGAATCAAAGGGTCGCCTTTAAGGTGGCTTGCCTCACTTTCAAATGTCTTCACTGCCCTAGTCCTGGGTTTCTCAAGTCCCTCATCCGCCCCTACCGCCCTACACTTAATCTACGTTCTGCCCGTAATGACCTACTAATCACCCCAAAAAATAAAACCAAGAAATTCGGTGGCCGCCGTTTCTCTTATTTAGCCCCCACTTTCTGGAATTCCCTCCCCCTGTCCATCAAATCCTCCCTCTCTCTTCTCTCCTTCAGGAAACTCTTAAAGACCCATCTGTTCCCATCCTTGTGTTAGGTTCTGTGTATTTCTGTCTCCTTCACCTGTCTAGCAGCGCCAGGAAGCTTCGGCGTCAGTGCGCTTTACAAATAGCACTTAACATAACATAACATACTCTGTGGCATGATTCCAGGCACCAAGTTTCCTGAAAAGCGCAGATTCCATATGGGACAATGAAGGAATTCCAGTCTGGTAGATCTAGGTTGCGGCTGAGCCCCGCAACATTCCAGCTGACTACTTTTAGAGCTGGAAGGTGTGTGTCCTGAGCTGCCAGATTATGACGAGCGTGCAGTTCAGGACTAAAGTCCCTAGACGCGAGGCTAACACTCTCATTGGGTGACCCCGCGGAACTCTCGTGGGTCATCACTCTTGGGGTGACGACTAGAGAGGGAGTAGGCAAGATTGGGAGACAGCCCGGGAAAACATCACCCTCTTCACCAAGCTGCCCAACAATCGAGGGCCCACTACTAAATAAGGGGTATACTACCAGAGAATCCTAGCCATTGAGTCAACAGCCCCAATCATAAAAGCTTTGCGATTGGGTGAAGTTCCGAGTCATGACACTGGGATCAAAAGTTTCATGGCGGGGGTACCAGGTGCCTCTGCCTTCTCCAAAAAACGATTGGTTTGACCAAGGTGCTGGTAAAGGGCGGTAGAAGTAGCCAAGGTCCCTAGTGTGAATACCATGGGGATCGCTATTAGATGCTTGGTTGCAAATAATGCCGGCTGCTCTCGGGTCATTAAAATTAACCAGTATGCAATCTCCTTTAAGATTTTTATGTCTGTTGCCATCCCACCCCACTCGTCTAACATGGATAATCCTCCCATCTATACAACCCGGGAGGGGTCTATTTTCTCTCAGCCAAAATACAGTTTTGTTTTTGAGATCTGTAAATGACTCTTGTGTCCCTGGCTTGAGGGGGGGTACTCCAGTTAAAATTACAACAAATGGCTGACACCCATGCGGGAGACTGGCATGCGGGCCTGCTGAACTTTTCTTACTTGGGGCGGTGCTAGAGGTAACAAGGGAGAAGTCTGCCTAGGAGGAGGTATTCTGTTGGCTACTCCAGGAGTGGCAGTATGGGCGCTACTAGCTGCAGGATTATTACTGGGAGTTCCTGAAGTGCTGGGACTCGGGGAGTTTTTAGCTTTTGTACTTGCTTGGAAGGTCTAGCTAGGGGGCTCTTGGTGTTAGGTTTTGAATGGGTTGCTGCAACAGCGGCAGCATGGACCCGAACCCCTACCGAAATAGAGGCAGGAGGCCCGGGGTGCTGATCCTGTTGTCCAGTATTTAAAGTAGTAGGCAAGACAGGAGGAGTAGACCCCTGAGATGAAGTGCTGGGTGCTTTCATTGGTATCACTTCATCTCTAACTTTTGAGTGCAATTTTATCAAAGATTTGACAGAAAAGAAGTTATCCAACACGGTCTGTTCTAACATATCCAGCCGTTTGGATAACCCGTCAAGCTTGTTAGACACTGGCAAAACAATTGACTTCAACAAACACTCAATGTTAAGAAGTAGGGAGGATTCACCCGGGACTACTTCCTGGGTTATCCTTGGAATATTACCAACCACGGGGGGCTGCTGGATGCCAATCGACCCCTTAATTGCAATACTCTTTAAATGATCATTCCCCGGGCAGAATCCTATCTACAAACCTTTTTTAGACTTGACTCTTTCCTTCTTAACTTGGTTATTTAGTCCCCATTAGAAAGACATGAAGTTAAACCACCACTTAACACGTGGGATATACTTTTTACTAAGGAAAGTGTGGAAATTCTGGATGGTAGGACTTTTGCTACCAGAGTTTTCTGTCACAGAAATGTGAGGAAATGCTATGTTTTTTTGTCTAGAGATTGCTGTTTGCAAGGGTGCATAAGTAAGAAAATGTGGTGTGGTCTAGGCGAGGCACGCCATCCGGGGTTCTCCGGAGACTCTGCTTTTCAGAAATGTTTGGGTTTGTCAGGGTTATATACATGGCAGTCAAATGTAAACCCAAACACTACAGCTAACCAACATGGGTTTTTCACACCATTTTGAGTCATGTTAATCACACATGTCGGGGCATGATTTTGATCATTTCCTAACCTGTAAGATAGACCCAATAAAACATGTAGAGTGTCAATTTTATTGGGAGAAAAATGGGACTGTTTTAATGATAATATCACTTTCGTCGTACCACAAACTATCAGCCAGATTCATGAAGCCAAAATCGGCTCGCAAAGGACCAGATTCTGAGAATCTGGCCCTTTGCGAGCGCTTTTTTTGCATTTGGGATTTATCATCCCAAATGCAAAAATCGCAAATTTTGTAATCGCTAAATTGCGAGGAATCGCATTTAAGTAATCTCAATTTGAGATTCCTTAAGTGCAATTCATGAACCATTTTGGAATTGCGAATTCGCAATCTGAGGGCGCTATTTACCGCGAAGTCTGACTTCGTGGTAAATAGCGAAAACTTAGTAAAATGCACTTTAGTGCTTTTTTCTAATTTGTATGTTACACACACACATGTCCTCTGGACATGTGTGTGCGCAACACCAGTGTAAATTACCATTTTAGGGGTGCTACAGGGTGTCCTTTGGACACCCTGGCACCCTTGAAATCGCTTCCTTATTTGCGATTCGCTAATTGCTAATCGCAAATAAGGAATGACTCCCCATTCATTCCTATGGGCCTTTGGCCTTTGGCCCATAGGAATGAATGGGGAGTCATTCCTTATTTGCGATTAGCAATTAGCGAATCGCAAATAAGGAAGCAGTAGAAATCGCATTTAATATTGCGATTTCTACATGAATCCCGTTTTGCGATTCTTTAATAGCGATTCCTTAATAATCGCTATTGAGGACTCGCAAATTGGGACATTGATAAATCTGGGGGTAAGTCACTTAAATATAGGAAAGTGTTTTTTCAACCAAAGGTTGATGTTTTCAGAGTCTCTCTGATACAAAGAATAATGGAATCCACACAAGCCACACTACGCTGGATTTTCCTGCAACTCTACTTTCAGAAATGTCTGGCATTGTTAGAGTTCCCTCGGTGTTGGCCAATGCTGAACACAAATCCTACAGATGTCCTACTGGGGCTTTGTCCTGATTTCGAATTCTGCAGATATATCGAAATATTGTTTTTGAGATGAGTTTGCCTAAATATTGGTCACTGACACCACGCTCCCCCAAATTTCGCATTGCCTGCACTATAATAGGAAATAACAGCATATTTCACCATTTTGGTGATTCCCTCGCCGCCTCACGCCGTCCGCCATCTTGGATGTGTGCTTGAAACGCTGACACCACCCTTTGGTGGGTAGCGGGCTAGTCTTTAGCGAGGGCCTCAGGCAAAGCTATTTAGCTGGGCACTCGGCGAGCGCGCCGATTAGATCTAGAATGACATACTGCTGATGCACTTGGAGAACCGCTATTGTTTTTTAAACTGTCTTGGAGCACTGCTCCTTTTTAAAATTGTGAATCTGTAAAAATGTATTGCTTGCTCGAAATATTGTTTTTGAGATCAGTTTGCCTAAATATTGGTCATTGACACCACGCTCCCCCAAATTTCGCATTGCCTGCACTATAATAGGAAATAACAGCATATTTCACCATTTTGGTGATTCCCTCGCCGCCTCACGCCGTCCGCCATCTTGGATGTGTGCTTGAGACGCTGACACCACGCTTTGGTGGGTAGCGGGCTAGTCTTTAGCGAGGGCCTCAGGCAAAGCTATTTAGCTGGGCACTCGGCGAGCGCGCCAATTAGATCTAGAATGACATACTGCTGATGCACTTGGAGAACCGCTATTGTTGTTTAAACTGTCTTGGAGCACTGCTCCTTTTTAAAATTGTGAATCTGTAAAAATGTATTGTTTGCTCGAAATATTGTTTTTGAGATCAGTTTGCCTAAATATTGGTCACTGACACCACGCTCCCCCAAATTTCGCATTGCCTGCACTATAATAGGAAATAACAGCATATTTCACCATTTTGGTGATTCCCTCGCCGCCTCACGCCGTCCGCCATCTTGGATGTGTGCTTGAGACGCTGACACCACGCTTTGGTGGGTAGCGGGCTAGTCTTTAGCGAGGGCCGCAGCCATACTCTATATATTAACATTGGTATGCCGGCGCGCAGCGATCGCGCGCAGCATCGCGCCGGAGGAGCGCCAGAGGAAAGCCCGTCTGTGCCCGTTCGGGCCAGGACGGGCCCAGGGGCCACAAATTCTGGTCAAATTCGCACATACTCGCCCGATGCTCTATGGGCATTAAAGCCTGAACCGACCTGTCTAGATGAAAGTACCTTGGTCAATTTGCAAGCTGATGCTCTGGTGCGGACCACAGGTACAGGCCCCAGTTTTCGCCCTATTTTTGCTGGTCAGCAGTCACATGGCCTTAGACTAGCGATACTTAATACGCGGTCTTTACAAAAGCACCATCTAGAAGTCTTCTCCCTACTGCCTGATGGAGACATTGACATCCTTGCCCTTTCAGAGACATGGCTGGGCTCTGCCTCCCTGCCCGACATTCTGGCTGCCCTACCCCCAGATTATGACGCGCTTTGGTATAATCGCCCAAATGATTGTAAAGGGGGGGTGTGGCCGTTCTGTTTAAGAAATGTCTCGTAGTGAAAGAGATTGTAGCACAAAATTGTGCCAGTGCAGAGCTGTTAGGGATAAAAGTCTCGTTTAAATCCTCATGTATAATAATACTGGTGGTCTATCGCCCGCCACAAAGTTCTCCGGATTTCAGTGACGTCTTTTTTTACCTTCTAACGGACTTGGCTGCTAGATACAAGTCCCTTTTGGTGGTGGGTGATTTCAATTTCCACTGGGACAAGGCACCCAGAGGCCCCACGGAGACTGAGTTCGAAGCCAATCTTTCGTTGCTCAATCTGCAACAGCTAGTGGTGAGCCCAACTCACGTGAAAGGCCATACACTGGACCTTGTTTGGTCCTCCTTGCCCAACACAGAAATAACGGAGATTAGTCCATGTATTTGGTCAGATCACTTCATGATAAAATGTTGGGTTCCAGGGGACCTTGTCAGGGCTGTCCCTAATAAGTCACGGAGGAAAATCCGATCCTGGAGTAAGGTGGAAGCCAACCTCCTAACCTCGACCCTGCTCTCCTCTACCCCCCCCCCATTATGCATGGTACAGATCTGGACGATGATGCTAGGATGTTAAAGACCTGGTTACTTGACGCTCTGGACAAACTCGTCCCTGAGCAGATGGAGAGCACTAGAACTAAAGGGAGAGGAGCACCCTGGTTTGATGCCTCCTTGAAACAGAAGAAGCAAGCCCTCTGTAAGGCAGAGAGAAGGTGGAGACTTCACTATAGCCAATCAGAGGCCGAAACTTTCAAAACTCTGCTGTCAAAATAAAAGGCAGACATCCTGGAAAGAAAGGCTGCTTTCTATGAGGGAAGAATCAGGGAGGCAACTAACCTATAGCGAGAGACATTTACGATACTAAGGGAACTCACACAACGAGAAGGGAAAATCTCAGTGGGCGACCAACCTGACTGTGACTCCTTCCAAACCTTCTTTCTACAGAAGGTACAGGACATTATTGCTGACATCAATGCACGACCAGCCATAACCATTCCGCCTAGCCAGATTGCTCAGGCGCCTTTCATGACTTTGAACAGCTTTCCGCCCATCGACGACAAATGCCTAGTGGAACTGGTCGGTCAAATTAAGTCAGGTTCTAACATAGATCCTTGCCCCCCTAAAATCTTCAAAATGGCCTTGCCAGGCATCCAGCGTCAGGTACTGAGTCTACTGAATGAATCACTTAATTCAGGTTATCTGCCAACTCAGATGAAAGAAGCCAGGGTCTCCCCACTCTTGAAGAAAGCAGGAACGGACACGACAGCCTTAAAAAACTACAGGCCCATCAAGCAGTTGCCTTTTCTAAGCAAGATCTTAGAAAAGCACGTCCTTGGCACTCTAGCCGGCCATCTGGAAGAACACCATCTCCTTCACACCAGGCAGGCTGGGTTCCGGCCCCAACATAGCACAGAATTAGTCATGGCCTCGGTCTCCGATGAGCTGAGAGTCAGGGCAGGTAATAAACAGCCATGTGCCCTGATTCTATTAGACTTATCGGCGGCCTTCGACACGGTCAGCCATACCATCTTGCTGGACCCTGTCGCGAAATTGGGGATCACAGGCCAGGTGCTCAAGTGGCTAGAATCCTTCCTGTCAGGTCGAACCCAGAGAGTGCAGCTTGGAGACCAACTGTCTAAGATCTGCGACGTGACCTGGGGGGTGCCCCAGGGGTCGGCTCTATCCCCCCTGTTCTTTAACATCTATCTACAACCACTGGTGGAGGAGCTTATGCGGATGAACTGCGAAATTTTCAATTACGCAGAAGATACTCAGCTTCTAGTCCGGCTGCATAACACCAAGGAAGCCCAGGAATCAGTGAGGAACCTGCTCTCATTCACAGTCAATTGGATGACTACCAATCTGTTGAAAGTGAATGCTGACAAAACGGAGGTGCTGGTGATCAGTAACAAAGAGGATCCCTGGAGTGACCTGTACTGGCCCCCCGAATTGGGAACCACACCGCATCCTGGTACTGTAGTAAAAAGCTTAGGGTTAAGGATCGATGCAGATCTCTCAATGGCCCCTCAAGTTTCTGCCGTGGTTGGATCCTGCATAGGTGTGTTGAGGCAGTTGCGAAAGCTAGTCCCCATCCTATCTGCTTCCACCATGCAATCGATCGTATCCGCCACAGTCATCTCGAGACTTGATTATGGTAATACCCTATACCTAGGCCTGCCTCAGAAGCTGTTGAGGAAGCTGCAGGTAATACAGCCAGGCTGATCCATTCTCTGCCTAGAAACTCGCACGTAACCCCCCTGCTTCAGAAGCTGCACTGGCTGCCAGTAAAATTCCGAGTCCAGTTCCAATGTCTCTGTGTGGCCCACAAGGCACTCTTCGGGAAAGCCCCAGAGTACATCAAGCAACGTCTGAAAAGGTACATCCCCGGGAGACCATTGCGCTCAGGAACCACCTCCAACCTGATTCAACCTAGGTTCAAATTAAAGACCAAAGGAGGCAGGGCCCTGTCTGTGCTTCTCCCGCAACTGTGGAATGAGCTCCCGCCCACCTTGAAAGAGGAATCGCAGCTCCTACCCTTTAGAAAGAAATTAAAAACTCAATTTTTTCAGAAAGGCTTTCATGGCAGTATAGGAGGTGAAACAACCGAGGTTCTAAGGGCATTAGTGTGTTATGTTTCTTTCTGGTAAGCGCTTAGAAACTGGTAGTGATAGGCGCTATACAAATAGTCCTTAACATAACATAACAGATGATGTTAGGCATGACCATAGTTTTGACTCTTTCTTGCCCATCAACACATGTGGAGGACTGTTTTTGTTGCAACGGTATGAGAGAATTATGGATGGTATGTCTTTTGGCATTCAAATTCTAGATAATCTTCTCACATAAAACAGAATTTCATTTTTGCAAGCAATTTTAGGAATTAAAAACTGGTGTGATTCATGCAAACCACATCGCTTTGGATTCCTGTGGTATGCTGCTTTTAAAAAATGTCTAGAGTTAATAGAGTTCCCTGGTTGCCAGCCAATCAAGCAATGCATGGTTAGCAGTAGCACACTATGAAAAATCTTTCAGTGGCTCGGTTGTTTGCACTAGGTATTACAGGTTTTTGGCCTAACAAAAATGATGTACATTTCTTTTGCAACAGGAAGAGTCGGGTGGACCAAATGGTCAAATAATTAGGTAGATTGGCCATCAATGCAAAAAGTAGCAGATTTTTATTTTTGGTGGAGGGGGGGGGGGGGGGTTATATAGCGCGAACTTGACCTGAAGGCATCAAAGCACTTTAAATGAGCACCAGTTGCGTTACAGATGGACACATTCATTTTTGTTAGGCGCGCAGAGATGAAGTGATTTGCTCAGAATCACAGGATGTTGAGCGTCATTGCAGAGACTCGAACACGGCTCCCCAGCTTCAAGGTTGACCACTGAAGCCATTAGGCGCATTCTAAATCTTGTCACTAATTTCTCTTTTATTACATTCACTTTTTTCTGATTTAAATGATTAGTGTATTTGGAAATTCGATGAGCAGTGTATACAGATTAATTTTAAAAAATCTGTTCGTCCCACCAACTGCAAAATGGTTGGAACCACAAAGACTGGAAATATCGACCACCACTTACAAAAATGCAACCGGTGCAAATCTCGTACACATTTATTTAAAATGCATTTAAATTATTTCCAGAGCATAATTCTGCTGCACTTCTAATTCTAACAATATGACAGCTGTTCTGGCTGGTAACGCATGACCTTTAAGTTGTGCATCGCATCTCTAAGAATTTAGTTACAATAGAACAAAGGGCAAGCATGAATTAGGTTCTCGTTTATTCATATTATTGCAGACGTGCACAGACTGTTATACTAATTTTCTAAGAAAGATTCTTTAAACTTGCAAGAGCATTATTTCTACGAAACTCCCACCACATTTAAAAATGCAAAGACAATAATAACATGCAATTTAAACATCACATTTGAATATTTAATGGTCTTCTTCCTTGTATGACGTTCATGCCTTCAGTGTTGCTATACCGGTGGTGTGATTGTTTCAAGTTTATATCCAAAATCGGCTCAAAGCAACTTTAGAAAATTGTAAAAAAAAAACGCCCCAGTTACATTACTCTGAACAGCTATTCTTTCGTTTATGTGATCACTTCAGCAACCTAGTTTTCAGAACAACACAGAGTAAATCAGTATTGGACCTCTATGTACTTCATAACTTCCTGGGCTTATTTTAGTAAAGAACAGTTAGTTTCAGAATATATTGTTGTGTTCCATTATTTCTAAATAGAACATTTACATCAACATTACTATGTCTTGGGTGTGGCTTGAAAGTGATTTTGTCAGCCTCAATACATGAGACTTGCAATTGAAACTCTAATATTTGCTCCAGTAGAAATCCATCGTGAAATGTGAAGAAAATGTATTCATAAATAGAATTATAGCCGGATAACAATGAATAATGGGGATGCTTTTCACAGAGGGGTTTTGAATGATATGAAAGCTTGAATTGTCTATGATGGTGCACAGTACTGAGATGGCATTGGTAATTTGGAATTGTCACAGACGAGATTCAGAACATCATGGATAATGGTGGCAAGGCTGCGGTGGTCCTGTTGGGCCTACCTGCAACTTTTGACACGGTGAGCCACGCTGTCCTGAAGCAGAGGTTAGCCGAAATAGGAATCTGCAGGCTAGCATATGATATCTTGTGCTCCTCTCGGAAAGAAAGCAATATGTCTTGTTAGGAGACTTCATCTTCCAACTCTTTCTCGTGTGGTGTCCCGCAAGGGTCATTACTTAGTTCAACCCTGTTTAATATTTACGTGGCCCCCAGGGGCGGTGGGTGGCATTTCTAAGTGGTGGGGTGCAAACTGATTTGCATACTGCACCGTAGCGAGCGAGCGCAGCGAGCGAGCCCGAACCCCAAAAGGGGGGTTTGGGGGGATTACCCCCCCCCACATTTTGAAAAAAAAGAAGAAAAATCGTGCATTTTCAAGCAAATTTGAGAAAGCGAGAAGGTTAATAAAGCAATTGTGAAAGTGTAGTTATTACATTAATAGATGGCATAACATAGGTAGCTGCTTATTCAGTATAACCACAGAGCTTCATACATTCCGTCCTTTTACGCTCAGGTGCTGAATTCAGACTATAAGGCTTTCATGAAAATCTCAGCTCTAAGAGTAGAAGAAGTTGCACAGCAGTGAATCATTGTAACAGTCATTGCAGAACCAAAGCTTTACTAAGTATTAGATCAATACTTTATTGTGATATGCTTCAGGAAAGCAGGCACCACTCAGTTATGCCTGCTTGATATATTTGCACAACCGCAACATTACAATCAATTCATAAGTGTTGAAATGCTAGCAGAAATATCATATGAGGGACTTCCACAGTTCTGCCCCTGACTTGGCCGCAGATGGATAAAGTAGAAACTCGCTGTGCGAGCCGAGCCAAGGGTCGGGCCAGGCTCTAAGAGCCGAAACACGAGCCACGGAAGGATGGGGAGAGAAAGGACGGAAGAAGCTCGAGTGAAATACAAGAAAGATTATTTCAAATGAAAAAAAGGCTATTTCATGAACCCTTGTGTTTCATTCACCTCAGAGCATTAAAGAGCACATCTTGCCCTGAATCACTTCCCGACACCTTCCAATCACCGCAAAACAAGCATTGGCAATGACAAGGTACGCTAGGGGTGACTTGAGCCTGGCTGTGCACTGGCCCTTGTCCAACAAACTGGAGAAGCTGGAGAGAGCGGAAGCCGTCATTGAAGGATCGGTCTCTGCCCTCGGGAGACACTTTTAAAAGACAAAAAGTGATCACACAGGACAGCTGAGCACAGGATTTACACGTAGAACATTTCCCCTGGTTTCACTTGCACTAGTGCGTACATGAATGCCTCCACAGGAGCACGCACCTGCTGCAGTGGTGCAGCACGCACCTACGCATGCATCTGCACCAGCGCCTCTACCTGCACTGCAACTACTGACAGCTGCGCTGAACTTCCACAATACCTTATTGCCACATCAGCTGCAGTGGCACCCTGCTCGCACACGAACTGCACAGTTCACAATGTACAAAAGGCAAATTGCAAGTCAGAAATGTCTTCTTGCCTCAAACAGTGAACTTTGCAAACCCATAACTAATCTCAAAGGAAAAGGCCACATAATTGGGTGTTCCTCTCTTCCTTACACACTGGCATGCATTGCTTCAATGCTTTGGGGCCACAACCGCAGGCCCAAACCATTGATCTGTTACCAGTTCCTGAAAGGAGTTAATGAGGCCTTCACAACACATAAGCGGTCAGCCAGGGACAGTGTCCATCTGGTGAACGGTGGCTGCCGACAGTGGGGAGAGCAAACAGTGACCTACGAGGGTGGTGCATGATCTGCCCAATGGCATTTACTGACTGCTATCTTTTGTTTTTTAAAGTGCCCTTGTCCCTTTAAAACTGCTTTAAAATAATCGACATGCATGTCTTCTGTCCCTCGGAGGCCTATATCCGTGCATTCACAGGGAGTCCCTAAATTCCTTCCAACTCATATTTTTTACTGAGGAAAGAAACTTTGCAGCCCCCTGCAAACAAGCAAGGTGCACTGTTCAAAAGCGATGTGTCACAAAGCAAAAGCAGTGAGTCAGCAGAAAACACTGACTGCTATGCATCCCTTCCTAGTTTTATCTATATTTATTTCGCATGTTTCTTGACTTTTTCGACTATCAGACAAGGAAAGCATCCCCACTGCTGAACATCAAACTTTCATTGTCGTCCTCCAGCCTTTCTTTCCCACTTCCCAAAGCGCTCCGGGGTCAATACACATCAGTGTGCATCACTATAAAAAAACTCAATAAATATGTTTTTACAGCAGATGCAAAATACAAAGGGCATATATTTTCTAAACATTTGCCCCCACACATGATGCTCAGTAATGCTGCGATACCAGCATTCTTTTGAAGGAAAAAATGAGGCACGATAGATGTACTGCTTGACCTGTCCGCGCACAAAGGCTTTGATTATAGACAAGTTAATGTGCATGCCACGAAGATTTACCGGATAAACTGCATACTTTATAAGTTCGCTTGGAACCCTCCTAACACGAAGCACAGCTGCACCACATTGCCCACAGGGGAAAGAATGAAAACACCCAATAGGAAAGAACACGGCTGCTGTCAACGAGCACCTTTATCAGCAAGTCTATTTTATGCGCAGATAGGTTTGCTGAAATAATATAGAGGCGCAACGGGGAACACACTTTGCATACCCCTTAATAACAAACAAGATTATTGTGGCTAATGTTATTGCAAATAAATCTAAATTCTTATTAACAAAACGTGTTTTACCACACGAATGTTCCTGTATCAAATTAAAATGTTCACTGCCAAATAGATTCATGCTGGGATTTTGTTTTCAGGCTTTTAGGAAATGTCCAGTGCCTTTATTGTTATGGTCTGTTCTGTAAATTAATATCAAATGCACTTAACATTTAGTTCGTGTTTATCAAACCATGGCGTACAAAGAAAATGTACCATTTCGCAGGAGAAATAACCTTTTGCGCTAGGCACCTCTAAAAGAACCATACTTGAAGCTTTCCGGACCTATCAAGACCCCCGTGCAGCAATGAATAATAAAATAAGATACACTGGTATTTCACAGCGCGGGAAAAAAAAGATAGTTTCATTTTGTGACACACCCTAAATGTATTCATCATTCCACATATTTAATAGCACACATAAACATACCTCCACCTCTGTAGACAAAGCAGCACACCAACAGGCAACGATGAAAGTACGATCCCGGCACATTCACAGCACCCGGCCCGCCTCCCTACCCACTGATAAGATACCCTCAGGCAAATTCAAAACTCCTGTTGCCAATGCATGCCATGCCCCTGCACTTCCTGCGGCTCCGTCTTAATAGTACCACCGAATTACCAGGCAAACTTGCAAGAAATTACTGAGCCCAGACACCAACTCGCAGGCAGCTGATCGCGATGCCCCTAAAAAATCTATCACTGTCACTTACCTGGGAGGCTTGCAACGGTAATGTAGTTTTATGGGCAAGCGCCCCACCCTTCTCCTCAGACTCCTGGCTTCCTGCTACAACAATCACTTCTGACTCCCTCAGCAAACGTGCACCATGGTCTGCTTCTCCTCCTGCCCAGGGTCGCGCCACTCTGCCCCCACCCACGCCGTGCCCCCCTAGCCAATCCTGGTGCTGCATGCAGCGCCAGGATTGGCTGGTCCACCGAGCAACATCCATTATTGGATGCGCGGTGGACCAGCCAATCCTGGCGCTGCATGCAGCACCAGGATTGGCTAGGGGGGCACACTGTGTACTCGCCCTGGGCAGCCTTTCTAAACCCGGCCCGGCTGAAGCCGCACCCCCGGCACCTTGTCTATGCCTAAAGTGTTTTTCGCTCATCGGCGCATGCGCGGGTAAGTTTCTGCCCGGTAATTCTCATGCACACAGCAGACCAATAGCCCCGCCGGCCCGCCCCCCCCCCTCAACCCCCTGCGTTACCAGGCATCGACATGATCATCTGATCGCCTGTCCCGCCCCGTGTCACTCCCGCGCTGCGCTATTTGTGAAGACCAATTAGTGTTATGTTAACATAGCTTAGCTCAGCTGCAGTGCCACTGCCACGGTGCGTCCAGGCTTAGTGGGGCTACGCCCCTACGCCCCAATGGACGCACCACGGCTGGTGGCCCCCCTTGCAAAATGTATCAGTTAAGGGGTGGCTCCTGCATAGAAGAGTGTCGATCCATTGAGTTAGTCAGCGGAATATAAAATAATAATATAACAATATTATGATTTTTCTGCTGACTGACTGAGCCTGGAGACTTGGGCGAGGTGGGCCAGGCATGGCAGGAAGGAGGGAGTAGTGTGCACTGAAGAGTGTGCATGTCGGTTTGGCATGCCGTCTTAGGCCAGCCAAATACTTAGGTTTCTCTAACCTAGGTGTTTTGAGAAACGCCACAGGCACTAATTCACTGCCTGAGCAGCAAATAAGGCCGCTCACACCAATCATGGAGCTGCTCTCATGCTATGAGAGCAGCGTCTGGATTGGTGGAATCCTGTGTTGGTGTCCCAGGGACTGCTGTGACACCATCAGGAGTGAAGAGGAGCACCGACACTTCGGTAGCAGGACAGGTAAAACAAAATGTAATTATATCTCCCTTACCCTGACACCCCCAACCCCACTGGAGTTTTGTAGTGACCACCACTGTATCAAATCTTTTGGTTTTCCACCATCTCCTCTGCTGATGACAGCAAATTGTGGTATCTATCGCCAGTAACATCGAGGAGGTGGCGCAGCGGTTTGATAGCTATATGCAAGCAGTGGTCAGTTGAATTTGCTGTCACTGCCTCAAACTGAACTCTGAAAAAACAGAGGTACTCCTTTTTGGCAGGGACACTTCTTTCTGGAATGATTCCTGATGGCCTCAGTCCTTGAGTCCTCTTCCCTTCCTAGTTCCTAAAGTGAGAAACATTGGGGTAATTTTTTACTCTAAACTCACTCTTACAAAACAGACAAATAAGCTGATCTCTAATTGTTTTTACCAGTTAACTATACTGAGGAAAATCCTACCCAATATTTCATTTGCGCTACAAAAAACATCAGGAAATTTGACTCCATCTCAAAAGTTTTAGAGGAGCTTCATTTGCCCCACAAAAAATAGAGGGTGGCTTTCAAGACGCTGTCTACTGCATATAGAGTGCTCTATCTTACTAGTCCAGACTACCTGAAGAATACATTCTCCTGGTACACCACCAGATGATATCTCAGGTCAGCAGCTACCAAGATAGTCAGGGTACCTAGAATCCATACTGCCTCATGGGGAGTTAGAAGCTTGATATATTCCACCAGCAAGCTCTGGAATCAGCTACCCGTGCACCTTAGAGGCCAGTCGAATACGATGACTTCAGAAAACATTTGACAACTTGGTTATTTTAATGTTCTTTGTAGTAGAGGGTACTCATATCATATGTAGTATGTGTTTGTCTTTGCAGATGCTACCACCATATACTACCTGAAGAACCGGGTCTTTCAGAACCGGCGGCGTCAGGGATGCGCCCGATGTCTTCGGGTTCCCCTATCCTGGCAAACAGAGACACGGAATACTTCTAGGTGGCATCAGAGATCAAATTTATTAGCTGCAGCTAGTAACAGTGAACCAAGCAACACAACACGGTGTACAACTCAGGAGACTGCTCAACTTTCGTAGAGCAAGACACTACTTTTTATGCTGTTTTCAATTCATTACGAATGCACACCCATTGCGGCAAATTCTGACCAATAGAAACACATTTCTATACATTATCACATTCCAAAAAGCTCACTTTACATTGCACCAACCCCACAAGTTAATTATTAGGACCGACCCAAATTCGATTACCAAAAGCCGGACAAACCCATAATTGAAAGCACTACCCATGTAATAAAAAGACATAAAGAAAAGAGCAATTCAGCTGTAGTGTAGGATAAGATATGTGCAAGAAAGTAAAGGCTAACGATATCCTGAACAATGATTGCAATTACAGACAAGCTTGGCTAAAGAAACCAGTTTTGTGGAAGGGTCAGTTTCAGGTGAAGGGGTCAGCATCTTGCAGTTCACTCGCAAGTCAAAAAGGCCCACGTTAAACTTTACATGGACAACGAGGCCCATGCCACTTCGTTCGTTCGTTTATCCCTATGGCCTACGTGAGAGCAACACAAAATGGAGTCGCAAACAACGTAAAACAAAATGGAGTCCAGTTCCAAAAACTACGGAACCTCAGTCCCTCCTTTTGCCATTACGTAGGCAATGACCTACACTCATGTCAATCTGAATCCAGGTCTATATCTATTCTCATCAGATCATCAAGGTGTTGCTGTAACATCATCTTATTATCCTTCACTTCTCTCGAGACGGGTCTTCTCACACAGATCATAGCACAAAGGCCACAAATGGCGGGACCACACTGGATGCATAAGCAACACGAGAAAAGGATCGCTAAAGCTATACCAAGAAACATCAGAATCTTCCATCCCGATTTGGACAGCAATTCCCAAAACCATCCCATTAACGACCAGTTACCTTCGTCTACATGTATAGACTCAGCAGACTTATGCAACTTCTGGATAGCTTGGTACACCGTCGGGGCATTATCTGGTATGAAAACGCAGCAACTAGATCCGATCAATTTACATACCCCACCTCTATCTGCCAGTATAATATCTAGAACAAAGCGGTTCTGTAATGTCATAAGGCGATCCGCTTGAAGCTCAGCCGTAATATTGCTAAGGGCACCTGCAGTCTCATTTATAGTGGCCTCAACCACTCTCGTAAGTTGACGAATATTCCTACTATTAGCCATAGGACCCCAAAAGGGCAGGAAACCCCTTGTGCGACAGTATCTTTCGCATCGATAACACCTCTACCAAATCTTGTTTTATGGTAGTTGAAAGCAGCTGTGTACCTAGGGGGAAGCAAAAACGCTACATAACATGTGCCCGAACAATCAGACGGCAACCATGTATATGCTCTATCGTAACAAACAAAATACGTGCCTTTAGCTGGCACGAACGAAGGAGATTTCTGGGACGTATAAACATATGTGTGAACACACACACTCTTACCAAGCTGAGCTCTCGGGTTCTGACCATTACCTTGCAGACAAAGATTACCTTGGTGGGGTACAATCCAAATAGGAGGAGACCTTCGCTGTCTCTCTTTCTCCGTCAAGCTAACACTATATGTCGTCTGGTTCCAACCGACAAATGCTCGTACCTCATCTTTAGGGATAGTGTTATATGCGTCGATATCTCTAATCTTATCGACTATTCCCCGTATCAATGCATTATTACTCGCATTGTCTTTAACAGAACAAACAGACGAAGCTTCATTTGCATAGATAAACATTGATTGGAGTGCCCAAACTGACCCATTAGGCGAAAAAGGCTAAGCCAAATATGGCATTCCCTTATCTGTTGTATGCGGCATAAGACCACACACCCAACAATTCATGGTATTTATGACTAGCTGATGCTGATGCAACATCTGTATAAACGAGTTGTTCACAAATTCTGATCTTCGTGTCTGTTCATGTTCAGGCAACGTATGAAACTCATGTGGAGAAACAGTAGAAAAAGAAAGAGTAGGTTGGGAGGTAGATGTAAGCGGCAATTGTGTGATTTAGAAAATCCAACCCACTCAAGCTAACGTAATATTCAAAAGCATAAGAAAACACATTATTAAAAAACATTTGCTACGTACCAAGATACACATTCTTAATTTAGAATCAACTTTCCTAACACTTTTATCAAAATCAGAAAACTCCATCCTCTAACGTGCTGCTCACGGTTATTACCTTCTTCACTTAAGTGTGCACCAAGATCGCACTAACGACCCTGAACCACAGACCTTGTGTCAATACGTGACTCACCCCTTAAGGCTGTACCGCGACCCTGCAGCGGAGTCCGGATGGTGACTCGAAAAAGGAAAAAGCAAAAAAGTTTCCTGATCTGACAAGGTGTAAATTCACTATATAAAAAAGGAATTTTTTATTAGTCCGTGAGAATAGGCTTTCTTGGCCTCAAATCATAGCGTTCTTTATCAGGCACAGTCTGATCCTTGAACAGAAGATCCGGATTGGTGGTGTCAATCTTTAGATGAAGAGGCACAGCAGCTTGCAGAACATCATCATCCTCGCGTTCTGACCGTGTCCATGTCAAATGAGCATCACTAAAAGGCACAAATCTAGGGACTTTCTCACATTCAAAATCAGCTATACCATCCCATACCCACTGATCATACGGTAAAGGCAAAGGAACTTTTTTACAATGGGTGGCATGCACCCAGTTCTTTTTGCCAGCTACTCTAACAGCGGTTCTAGTAACCAACAGAACCAAATAAGGACCAGTCCATCTCGGTTCCAAATTCTTGGTACGCTGAAAATTCTTGATGAGGATGTATTGGCCAGGCTCGATAGCGTGGCCTGGATCTGTAGTAGCTGTCGGCAAACTGTCATAGACCTGTTGGTGGAGAACACGTAATTTAGCAGTCAAGTCATGCAAGTAATCCACCAACATAGGGTACTCAATACTGCTGTATTCTTTCGGACGAGGCACACCCCAAACATTCGCTGGATGACCAAAAACTATTTCGTATGGGCTAAATCCCACACGAGAATGCACTGTCGTCCTTGTTGACAAAAGAGCCAACGGCAAGGCATCCGGCCATGTAAGACCAGTGCTCGCTTGTACCTTAGCTAATTTCAGTTTCAGGGTACCATTGTAGCATTCAACAAGTCCAGAAGACTGGGGCTGATTCGCTGCATGGAACTTCTGCCTTATTCCCAAACCAGAGCACACTTATTTCATGATTTGACCCACAAATTCACTCCCATTGTCCGACCATACAATTCTCGGCAATCCATAACTAGGGAAATACTCTTTCAGCAAAACCTTGGCTGTAGACAAGGCAGTATTATCCTTTAGGGGGTAGGCCTCTATCCATCTGGAAAAGGTGCAAATAACCACAAGGACATACTTCAAATTATTGCACCTCTCCATGTGAATGTAATCTAGCTGTATCACCTCAAACGGATACGTCGGAGGAGCAAAATGACCAGCTGGAGTTGGAGTTCCCTTACCAGGATTGTACTGCAGACAAATCATGCAATGTTTCACCATGTTCTCTGCACATTTCGGAATTACGGCATTCTGCCAAACTGGAGCCAACAACTTGCATATTCCCTTCGAAATGATATGAGCCAATCCATGAGCCATTGTAACCACTGGGAGCACATACGCATCTGGCAACAACCATCGCTGGTGTTCTGACAACTCAACCCAACAACCTGTAGGATCCAACATACCCATAGTCTCTCTCCACGTACTCACTTCCTTCTCTGTAGCTTCAGCCTGAATCATTTTCACACTTTCTATTGTGTCTTCACACATTCCACCAGCCATAACCCATCTTGCTGGGCCTGCAACATACATACAGCTCATCATGTCTTTCGCATTTCCTTCGCAACTTCATCCGCAAACGCATTCCCTCGACCAACATCGTCCACAACTTTCTTATGGGCACTACACTTCACAATTGCAATCTGCTTTGGGAGAGTGAGAGATTCCAAAAGTTCATTCACCAACTGCCCATGCTGTATTTTAGTTCCATGCGAAGTGAGAAACCCACGCTCTCTCCACAAACGTCCAAAACTGTGGGCAACACCAAACGCATACTGGCTATCGGTGTAGACATTCACTCGCTTAAGGGGAGTATCCCTTAAGTCAACTCTAGCTTTCGTTTCTTCCTCTGTACGAAGAAAACAATCATGCTATTCTTGAGCATCTGTCTCTGTAGAGATCGGCAACAACGTAGCTGGATTCAACACATTACATCTTTTAATATGAACATGGCTAGCTAACAGTGTCAACTCGTAACCTGAAAGACGTGCACTAATAAGGTGCTGTGTCTTAGTCCTGTTTAATAAGGTATCCACTCCATGTGGGACCATCACAATCAACGTATTATCCAATACCAAACCAGCAGACTGTCGGATAGAAACAGCCGCTGCCGCTGTAGCTCTCAAACAACTCTGCAATGCTTTAGCAACTGGGTCTAACGTTGCTGAAAAATACGCACATGGACGCTGCTTGTCCCCAAAAGGTTGTGTCAACACTGACAACGCACAACCTTCTCTCTCGTGCACGTACAACGTGAAAGGCTTACTATAGTCTGGAGTACCCAACACCGGAGCCGAACACAATGCATCCCGTAATTCAGAAAAACATTTCTGACATTCGTCAGACCAAGGAAGAGGATGCGGAGTATCTTTCAGAGTCAATGCTAACAGAGGTTTCGCCAACAGTGAAAAATTGGGGATCCACTGTCTACAATATGATGTGATACCTAAAAAAGCACGTACTTCTCTCTGTGTGGATGGTACACTCATTTGCACAATCGCTTGAATTCTTTCTGGGGTCAATCTCCTTCCCTCCTTCGACAAGAGATGACCTAAGTAGGTTACTTCTTGGTGGCAATATTGTAACTTTGAAGGTGACACTTTATGGTGAAGGTCAGACAAATACCGCAACAACGACAGAGTAGCCTCTTTACAAATCTTTTCGTCATCAGCAGTAATCAACAAATCATCGACGTACCGAATAGGAGTAGCACCAACAGGTAACACAAAACCGTCAAGCTGAGTTTTCAACGCTTGACTATAGATGGAGGGACTTTCACAATAACCTTGGGGAGCTCTCTTAAACCGGAAGCTTCGGCCTCCTAATGAGAAGCCAAAAATATCTCTACTCTCCTCAGCAATAGGAATACTGAAGAAAGCATTCTTCAAGTCAATGACAGAAAACCAAGCTGCCGAAGCAGGAATCAGAGTCAACAAAGCAGTGATATCAGGGACCACAGGAAACTGTGGCACGACAATCTTGTTGACCTCTCGAAGGTCGATCACAAACCGGTACACAGGTGGCTGAGAAGCATCTGTACGTTTAAGGACAGGCAAAACCGGGCTGTTACACACGTTACCTCTCGTTTCCTCAACTACACCCTTCTCAACCAGATCATAGACAATTGCTAAAAGAGCTCTCTCACCATCACCAGTTTAGAGTGCATAATAGAACTCTTTGTCGCACCAGTATCCAAAAGAAAAGGTTCTACCACACCTGATGTAGTCACTTCAACATAAGGTCCACTCTGATCTACTGGAACTGACACTACTCCCTTACTTTGTCCTTGGCTGTCCTAGTTATCATTATAACCAGAACTCTCACCTTCAACATAGTAATCCTCACAATAATACTGGGCAGACTGACCACTCAGAACATTCTGTCTGTTAAAATAATTCGCAGAATTCTGTAGGGAAGAGGAACGCTCATTCTTGGGATCACACCACGTCCCCTACCCCTAGGAGCTTGCTGGAAACCACCACGACCTCTCTGACCAAATGCACCATTCGCACGCTGTAACAAAACCAGGCAACTATTCTTGTAATGACCTTCCTCTCTACAATAAGCACACTGATAAGGGCCAGGAAAGAATTGCTGAACATAAGGCTCAGGCTTCTGTAACAATCTCTGAAATTGCGGAGGTTGCTGAAACTGAGACTGATTCTGACGAGGCGGATAAGCTTGCTGCAAAATAACTTTTGGCTTTAAATCTTTCGTTTTCTTCTCTGCTTTATCCTTCTCATCTTTATCCCTATTCTCATAATATTGGGCAGTAACCAATATCTGGGCTGACGAAGAAACAGCCCATGAACTCGCAGAGTCCTTCAGCTTGTTAGAAAGTTCGGGAAGTAAATTAAAGACAAATTTGTCCACGAACAACCTTTGACCAACTTCCGTACTCATGTCCTGACCACTGTGATCGATAAACGTCTCTTCAAACCTAGTGAAGAAATCAGATACACTCTCGTCTTTCTTCTGCTTACATGCTGCTAACTTATCCCAATTTACTCGTAAAGCAGGCATCATCGTTTTCATCAGATTAATAATTCTACCTGGCAATTCTGAAACTTAAGGTTCAAGTTTAGAACCTCCCTCCTGTCTACCATCTGCAGCAACAATGTTCGCCCAAGTATCACTTTATTCTGCTGCATGATTCTCATGACGAATCTTTGCCCACAAAGGTTGCGGAACTACATTACCCATCAACATATCGATGTCAGCTAAATTCATGATACACGCTTCAACTGTCTGGGACAACTCCTTATAATAACCAGCAGGATTCTTACGAGGGTCAGGTAAGGTCTGCTTAAGAGCCAAGACCTCTGCTCTCTTCCAAGGGACATGTACCCATACTCGTTGAAAATGAGCTGGAGCAGCAACAATACCCTGATTTGCATTAGCCTGAACGGCTTCCTTCCATACAGGAGGAACTTCTCTCATAGGATACTGTTTAACTTTCCTCCTAACGAAGGAATCAGGTTCATACAATGTCTGAGGCGGAAGTCTAGACCTGAAAACAAGTATCGACTCTACTGCATCTATAACATAAGCTTCCATTATCGTCCCTCTAGCAAATTCAGACTGAACATCAAGTAGTTCCTGTGGAATCAAACCCAACTCATTATTTTCCCATTCCTGACGCAGAAACATATACATTACATCGAAAACATACCTTTGCTTAGGCGGTTCCCATTGAAAGAGAACATCCATAATCGATTGCAAATTATACCTAGAGGCATTTGAAATCCATCTACGAGCCAATAAATCCAACACAGTCCGTTCCTCGGGACCGGGAAGCTGACTACGACTCTGCTTACGTTCCGAAACAGGGGTCATATTCAATTACCCAAGCAATGGAGTCAGCAAATTAGAAACAGTTTCTGTCATTCGTTTTTGAACAGAAGGAGAAGAAGCAGACATAAGAACAGGAGAATAAGTATTTTGAGGCAAAGAAGGTGTAGGAATGAAAACAGTCGGAGTCGAAGATGCAGAAGTAGAAGGCAAAGGAGTTTGAGGCAAAGCTGGTAGCAAAGATGGCGACCCTAGAGCGGGTTGCGCAGGAGGAGGCAAAACCATCTGTGGAGTATCGGGTGGCTGAGCAACAGCAGGAGGTTGAACAACAAAGGGCGGAACAACTGGTGGTAATGGAGGCGCAGTAGCACCCTGCACATAAGGAGGTGGCAATCTCAACAAATGAGAGATCAAAGGATCTTTTTCAAGATCTTCACTCGCTTTTGGAGGAGAAGACGGCAAGGCCGGATAACATTTATCTATGGCCATGCAACGCTGCCTATCTAAAACTTCACTTGCTCGCTCTTCTCCATCATCCCTATACTGCCTAGCAGCTTGTAGTACTGACATATTCTTATCTTTCCTATCTCTCTTAGCTTGTTTAATTTCTCTCTGTTTGGCTTCCTTTCGCCAAAGGCGTAAAGAGTCAAACATTGCCGGCTGGGCTTTCTTCTTGAACAGCGCAACTTCCTGATTATCTAAAATATTTGATTCGAAACTACCATATTGGGGCCATCGTAAAACACCATCTTGTTTAGTATAGCGGACCCACACTTCATTATAAGTAATAGGACCCACTCGGTGTTTTGAATAGAGCTCATAAGTCGGAGTTCCAACCGGAGGTATCGGACATGAGTCCTCCAATCGGGAATCCTTGTTGCAACCACAACTAAACCTTTTCCTAATTTTGCTAAGACCAGGCATCTTATAGCTCACTAATCTAGCTTCAAACTTCAAGGGGTTATCGACTATCGATACACTCGAAAATATACGAGCCCCTCGGCTTCGATTACTGCAGTATCCAAATCAAACCAAACCAAGAACCAAACAAAGTCGTGGGAGCGACCCACTTATACTTAACCAAAATATCTGACACGCCACCAGAAGACCGTCTATCGTCTCGCTCTACAAAGCATCTATCGAGGGTCCATGGCAGGGTGACAGTCAGGGCAGCAGTCCTTCGTAGCCGTCGAAAAGCGGGAAGCCTCGCAGAAACCACCTTCGGTCCACGTCGACATGCAGGGGTCGATGAAGTGGCGGCCTTCCTCCAGAATTTCCTCACGTGGCTCTTCACGATCCTCTGGCTTGGACCGGTACCGCTGAAGTCGCCCCACGTTGGGCACCAACTGAAGAACCGGGTCTTTCACAACCGGCGGCGTCAGGGACACGCCCGATGTCTTCGGGTTCCCCTATCCTGGCAAACAGAGACACGGAATACTTCTAGGTGGCGTCAGAGATCAAATTTATTAGCTGCAGCTAGTAACAGTGAACCAAGCAACACGGTGTACAACTCAGGAGACTGCTCAACTTTCGTAGAGCAAGACACTACTTTTTCTGCTGTTTTCAATTCATTACGAATGCACACCCATTGCGGCAAATTCTGACTAATAGAAACACATGTCTCTACATTATCACATTCCAAAAAGCTCACTTTACATTGCACCAACCCCACAAGTTAATTATTAGGACTGTCCCAAATTCGATTACCAAAAGCCGGACAAACCCATAATTGAAAGCACTACCCATGTAATGAAAAGACATAAAGAAAAGAGCAATTCAGATGTAGTGTAGGATAAGATATGTGCAAGAAAGAAAAGGCTAACAATATCCTGAACAATGATTGCATTACAGACAAGCTCGGCTAAAGAAACCAGTTTTGTGGAAGGGTCAGTTTCAGGTGAAGGGGTCAGCATCTTGCAGTTCACTCGCAAGTCGAAAAGGCCCACGTTAAACTTTACATAGACAACGAGGCCCATGCAACTTCGTTCGTTCGTTTATCCCTATGGCCTACGTGAGGGAAACACAAAATGGAGTCGCAAATAACGTAAAACAAAATGGAGTCCAGTTCCAAAAACCACGGAACCTCAGACTACCTTGGGCATATACCTTGGGCATATACTGCTCTTTAAAAAAATAAATATCATTATGACGTCACTCAGAATCACAAGGCGAAGAACATCCCCGTAATTTCTTTTTACCCATATATAATTTTATGTTACCTATGGCCCCCAATCATAATTTCCCTGCTTTGAACTGCTCAGCAAGGGCAGAGGAGTGATAGGGGAGCCATACAAAACATGTCCTCTTCAGTCCCAAATAAAAAAGAATACCTTACTTCCTGTCACCCACGAATCTCTGTGCCTTCCCTTTCCTCTTCTTCTGAACCTGTGCTCCCTGCATTCTAGTGCTGCTCTGACAGACTCTCTCAGATCCCTGACAGAGCACTCTACGATTCCTTTATAACATAGCAAATGTGAGCTAATAGTTCTGTAACCCATTGTTGCTACGTCACAAATGTGAATAATCACATTTAGAAAGTGACATTCAAACTAAAGGCTCTCAGTGAGAGCTATGCAAATCACTTTTAAATCCTGCACAAGAGGCAAGCTGAAATAATTCACTTACACCGGCTTTCATTTTGAGTAGGCTGCAGCGGTATCCTAAGGGGTGCCACTCTGGCCAATTGTGAATGATCTGGTAAAATTACCAGGTGAATGAACACAAGGTCTGTTTTTATGTGGTAGAGTGATTGTAGGTCTCTGGCAGAGTTTTGCACCCTGTCCAAGTAGGGACCACAATCCTATTCAGGGTAAGGTAGATACACAACCTAAATTAGCCTGTGCTCACCCTCTGGTAGCTTGGCACAGAGCAGTCATGCTTAACTTAAGAGGCAAAGTGTAAAGTATTTGAGCAACACTTAAATTAAGGCAAAACACAGAGAGCACACCCCAAAAAGACTGCAGACTAGTTTAGAAAGACAGAGAATATTTATCTGAGTAAAACAAGACCAAAATGACATAAATCTAATAAGTAGAACTTTCAACGAACAAACTGCAATATAGTGCTTAGAAGTCAATAGCATTTAAGGGTTACTTGAGGTCGTGCTGGAATGGGGTGAATAAAGTTTCAGGCCAACAGTGAGGTAGGGCAGGCAGGCTGCAGGAACCATGCAGGGCTCGCTAAAAAGTTCCTTGGATGGAACAACTGTCTACATCAAAGACTTGATGCATCAGTTCCGATTCCCGCAGATGGGTCGGTGTCATCACCTAACAATGCATACACTGTGTCGTCGTTGAGCCTCACAGGGCTGTCTTCAGATCAGCATAGTCGGGATCCTCATTGTCGTCGAGCCACACAGGGATGTCGCCTGTTTGGCTCTACGTCAGCGTTAAACCTCGCAGTCGGGACTCGGGTCATCATCAAGCCACGCAGGGATTTCATAGGATCAGCTCTGTGTCGGCATCAAAGCTGGCAGTCAGGACCCGCATTGTTGTAGAGCAGTACAGGGATGTTGTCAGGTCGGCTCTTCATCAGTGTCAAAGGGCACTCTGTCGGTTTTGATTGGCACAAAGTCATCACTGCATCGATTTGTACAGAAAAACAGCTGTAAAACCCTCTTTAAAGGCCCAGGACTCACAGTTTGCATAGTTCAGCAGCTCAAGCAGAGTTGAAGGAAGTCTTTGATGGCCCTGAGACTTCAATCCAGGGGGCAAGCCTGGAAGCTCTTGCAGAAACCTGGGGTCACAGATGTAGAGATCACGTAAGAAGCAGCAGGCCAACACAGAAAAACAATTAGCAAAGTGTTGGTCCCTCCTGCAATACAGCAGCTCTTCTTCCTGGCCAAATGTCCCTGGTTCCAGGACAGTTCTGATTTGGTGGTGTCAGGAGTCCAGTACTTATAGCCAGTTGCGCCTTAGGAGTGGGGGAGACGTCAAAGATGCCTTTGAAGATCACAAGGACCCTGCCTTGCCTGCCCTGGCTCCAGGCTCACTAAAGAGGGGTATGCAGCTCTGTGTGTGGGGACAGGCACAGTCCTATTCAGGTGCAAGTGTCAGCTCCTCCCTCCCAATATACCTCATTGAGACTCATCAGCCTGGTGATGGACTATCTTGACGTAAATGTCACACCCCAGCTCCCTGTGTGTGAGACTGTCTAGAGCGAATGCACAAAGCTCAGCTGTCGCTCAACACAGATGTGTATTCAGAGGCAGGCAGAGAATGGTTAAAGTAAGAAAGTGCCAACTTTCTAAAATTTACATTTTCAGACTTGCAATTTAAAATCTAACTTCACCATAAGTTGAGATTTTAAATTGTGAGTTCAGAGACACCAAATTCAAAATCTCTATCTTTTCCCAATTGGAAATAACACTTAAAAGATGTTTTAAGGCAACCTCAATGTTAACCTATGGGAGAGATAGTTTTTCACTACCAGGACATGTAAAGCTCAAATGCGCATGACTACCTTGTAAACACCCAACTCCCTGCCCATAAGGCTGCCTAGGGCCTACGTTAAGCGCGGTTACCTTTAATAAAATGTATGCTGTGGGCCTGGCAAGTAGACTTGCCAGGTTGTAATGGTAGTTTATAATTGCACACACAGGCTCTGCAGTGGCAGGCCTGAGGCATGTTTAAAGGGCATAATCAGTGCTGCAGGCCCACTAGTAGCATTTAATCTACAGGCCCTGGGAACATATAGTGTACTTTACTAGGGACTTATAATTAAATTAAATATGCCAGTTGAGGTTAAGCCAATTTTACCATTGTGTGGGTAATGAGCATATGCACTTTAGCAGTTGTTTGCCGTGGTTAAAGGGCCCGAATCCTAAAGCCAGCAAAAATGCAGTCAGCAGAACAGGAGGTCAGAAGGCAAAAAGTTAAGGGAAGCCACACCAAGGATGTCAGGTCTAACAGTGATGTTGCTAGTTTAACCACCCACTGGTCAACTGACATTTCCCGCCTGTTCACACCCCAGAGCATGCTGTGAAAGACCCAATGTTCCTAGGTCAGCTTGTTCTTTACCTTTTCAGAGACCTAACTCATAATGACCAGATTGAGGGAGTGGTGACACAGGAAAACATTTTTTGGCAGCCAAATTATTTCTCTCTCAAAATCCTGGGCATCTTAGTGCAATTTGTGATTCAGCGGCCCTCACAATATGGCTAGACTGTCTTTGATGTTTATGCTGCAAATTTAGTTTTACATTATCCCTTCACTGAAGACATGTATACAGGGTAAATGTATGGTCCTTGTGTGACTGTAAAGTGGATATAGAGTGAAGGAGTAATTGGCATTTTATAGATATTAGGGCCTCGGCAAAACATATTTTGGGGCCCCTGTTTGAAACAGCTTTGAATTTGTATTCCATTTATTGTTAATTCAATCCCATGTATTGACAAACGCTTTTGAATTATAAGTTAAACCTTCAGAAATGAATGCAATCAAAAGCAACTGAAATCTCGAGCTGGCCAAGGTCCACCGGCCAAATAATATCAAAAGAAAGCTTGAGCTAGTATTTTCAGTGTCTCAAAAAATAAATTTTACATGAAATTCAGTGTCTAACCAGCCTGTTCCTCCAATTGCTGTAAACACAAGCGCAAGTAAATTCGTCGATGGTTAGAGAGCTAGAGCATAATATTAAAATAAAACATATGTGCATTGTGATCGAAATTGTAGCTTTAATTACAAAGCATTCTTAATCACGAAAAAACTGCCTTCTCAACTGCCATTCATTGTTTTCATGATTCTGTCAGGTGCAATCTGATAATGTTCTCCTTGATTCTCTTCCCCTGCCTTGTCCATCATCTCATCATTCTATGCGTACATTTCTTTTGACTCTGCGCAGCATGAGAAACAGGAAAGGCGGGACACAACAGGAGAAAGACAGTGACGAAAGAAAATGATAAAGTTAGAGAAGTGTAGTAGAGAGTCAAGGAACGTAGCGAAAGAGAAGAGATAGGGAGAGAGGAGAACTAAGGAGAGATGTAAGGCAAAAAGAGAAAGGTGAGGTCAGAAACAGAGAGCTAAAACAAGGGAAAGATAGAGAAAATATATAGGCAACAAGTAGGTAGAGAAAGATATCTAGGAACAAAGATAAGATCTTAGATTGAGGTAGAAAGAGTTTAAGATTGGGATAAGGAAATGTACAGAAGAATGAGCGGATGGTAAAGAGAGGGGTGAGGCAGAGAATAGGGTGCGGTAGAAAGAGCTCTGTGGTGGAAGCAGAGAGGTAACAGAAGATAGGGAGCAGCTGGGGATAAAAGTACATAGTGATGGAAGAAATAGAAGGTAGTGATGTAGATAGTGGGGCAGCATAAAAGAGATACAGAAAGGCAGGTCATGTTTGAAGTATTGAAGCAAAAAGAAAGGTATAGTGAGACAGGGGTGAATGGTAGAAAGAGAGAGAAGGTATTGAATGATAAGTGGTGAAGTGGTGAGGTACAAAGAGCAGTGAGATAGAGAGATGGTGAAGTTGATAGAGCGTTGTGATTTATAGAGAGAGGTAGGAAAAGAAACGTGAGGTGAGGTGAAGAGATGTATAAAAAGAGAAAGGGAGTCATGAAGAGGTTAAATTAAGTTAAACTAGAAAAGAGGGTGCAGAGAGAGTAGAGAGAAATAGAGAGAGAAGGTGATGATCAAGATAGAGAGAGCGAGGCAGTTAGAAAAGAGTGAGGAGTGAAATTGGTCGGGTTGAGGGAACATTGGTAAAAAAGGTAATGAGGTGACTTTGCAAATGAATGGTGAGATAAATGTAGAAGCAAGATAGTGAGATAGAGGTGAAGTAGAGGAAGCTGGGGTAGTGAAAGAGATGTAATGTAGAGAGAAATGTGGTAGTGCGAGGTGAGGTAAAATTCAATCTGGCAGAGAGTGTAGCTAGAAAGCCAAGAGAGATGAGCACAAGAGAGCTGGACAAAATAGCAAAGAGAGGCTCTTTTGACTGAACACCTAAGCACAGGCGTACCAGCAGCCAACCCCGCGCGCCTTGAGACCCTCACGGGTGAGTAGCCTTAGTATACCAACCCTGAATGATTGATTGGTTGACTGAAGAGGTTAAAGAAGTAGATGAGATAGAAAGAGAGAGACAGACATATTTTTTGTTAATTTCTTTTCCACCAACTGCCTGAGAGGACAAGGGTTAAATTGGGGCACGCCAGGAAGGCTGGGCTGTCAAAATAAAAAAACTATTTTTATAGCCACTATTGGAAATGACGATCTTTTGAGTGGCATTAACCCAGAAGTTTGCTTTCTTTTGCTGAACCTGTTTTTGTGTTAAACATAGTAAAATAGGCAGTTACCTATTTGGCACAATTAGTTTGCATTTAGTTTATGGTACTCCGTGTATCCAGGGCTGGTAAATGAAATGCTGCTAGGGGGATGCAGCACTCATTGTGCCACCTACTAAAGTACCACTGTAAAACCTGTCTCCAGGCATGCGGTTGCAGTCTGAGTGTGCAGTTTTAAACTGCCATTTTGACTTGGCAAAATAAACCTTTTTGTCAGGCCTAAACCTTTATTTTTAATACGTATAAGTCACCCCTAAGGAGGCTCTGAATGCCCATAGGGCAGGGTGCATGGTATTCAAAAGGTAGGACATGTATATTTAGGGCCCAATTATGAGTCTGACAGTCTGAGGACCGCCAGATGTGTGGATACACAGAGGGAGTTCTCCACTCTTTATGGCATACAGCAGCAGGCCAAGGCTCTGGCAGCTGGTGATACCTCTGGTTGTCACCTCATTTACTGCTAGGATGGCCTCCTGTATATTGAGCCTCAGGTCCCCGAGTCTCTGTCAACCTGTGTGTTGGAGATCCTCCATTTCTACCAGGCCTTCTTGCTGTAGTTGGCTCATGACACCTCCCTTGCAGGGCATTTGGGGCAGGCCAAAACCTTTAGCCAGCTGGTCACCAACTCGTATTACCCCCACATGAGGATGCAATCAGATGTATTTTGCAAATGCTTTATAACCTGCCAGGCCAGTAGGAAGTCAGGAGTAAAACAAAAGTCCACACACTTCCCTTTCCTGTTGTGGGAACCCCCCTTTGCAAGGGTGTGCATTGACATTGCTGGGTTCCAGGACCCCAAGACTGACTTAAGCAACAGGTTTGTCCTGATCTTGTTAGACCATGCCACATGGTACCCTAAGGTTATTTCCCTGAGTTCAGTGACTGCACCTGTGGTGGCCATGGCACTGATGGGGCTATTTACTCATATGTACTCATGTGGGTTTCTCCAAGGAGACTGTGTCTGACAGAGGAGCCATCTTCATGTCTGCTTACATAAAGTCCATGTGGGAGGAGTGTGGAGTAATCCACAAGTTCTCCACTCCATACCACCACACAGACCAATTGACTTCTTGAAAGATTCAACAAGGCCTTGAAAGGCATGATTATGAGCCTATCATAAACCTTGAGGCATAGTTGGGACCATCCTCTTGTTCCTGTTTGATATTTGCACACAGGAAAGTGCCTCTTAAAGGAGTTGGGTTCAGTTCCTTTGAACTTCACTCTGGTGAAATACCAGCCTACCAGCAGCTGTGACAGAGGAAGCCCAAGGAACCTCCGCCTTGAAGGACCGGTTGACTGGGCCCTATGAGGTGAAGGCGCGGGAAGCAGAGGTTACCTACCTTGTGGAGCTCAAAAGAGCTAGGAAACGATTAACGGTTCTCCATTTAATCCAACTCAAGCCTCTCTTTGAGAGGTCAACAGATGCTGTGCTCTTGGTGACAGATTATGGTGAGGAGCAGAAGAGGGAACTCCTCCCAGACCTCCTGTATTCCAAGGTGGATAAGTGCAGGGGGTAGTTATCTCTTCTTCCCTGCACCGGGAGCAACAGAGGGACTGCTGCCACTCATTCGGGCAGTCGCCTCTTTATTCTTATTTACCCCAGGGCTTACTGATTGATGTACCTATGACATATGGAAATGCCTTTCAATAAAAAGATCTGCAGGCTGTCGGACAAATTGAGAGCCAGCATCAATTAAAAGGTATCCAAAATGTTGAATTTTGGATATGGTTAAGTCCTCCTGTAGTCCTTGGTCCAGTCCAGGAATACTGATAACCAAGGCAACTTGTGCTTTTTATTCCCTGGAAAAAAATTACAAGTTAAGAATATTCTTTCTCTAAATTCATAAGGGTTTTTGATTTTATAATATTTTCATATGTGTGGTAAAATGTTTTTCCACAAAGAGAAACTCGTTTCCCCACTCCCACATAAAATATGAAGCATTTTTTATTTTCTCTCTCCCAACCTGGAAACACACATACTTGGCTTTGTGTTAGCACTTTTTCAACTGTTTCCAGGGTGGTAATTGCAATAGGAAACAATTATGAAACCCCACAATCTGAAAGCTTGTGGGCTTTGCATGCCTTTTCACAGGCAACTTGTAACACATCATCATCCAAATCCAACCCAAACTTCCATGTGTGGAAAATCCACCATAATTTTGCATTTTTCATTTGCTGATGTAAATCTCATCTGCTTTTAAATCTGAATAGTTAATGGTGAACTTATGTCTCTAAGTCTTTTTGGGTTATTTGTGGAGCTAAAATGAACTGATAAAAACAGATCTTTAAACCAGGCCAAAAAAACATAGGGGCATATTAACAAGCTGAAGTATCGCCGCTTTCTCGGCACAATTCGCCGAGACAGCGGCGATACTTCCAGTGCCCTATTAACAAGGGCATTGCAACACCTGCCTCAAGCCCACTTTGCATGTCAGCGAGAAACCTCGCTAATGACATGTAAAGTGGGCGTTCCCACGTCCAACCACATGTAAAATGTGGTTGGAGGTGGGAACACCCTATCACCAAGGCAGGCGTTGGGAGGAAAAGACCTGCGATAAACTAGTTTATCGCAGGTCTCCCAACGCCTGCTCTGACCAGGCGTTAGGCATTGTTAACATGGGGGTGTGGATCATAAAGCTGAATCCACCCCCCCATATTATCAAGGCACACATTAGCGCGTGAAAACAACACTTGTTTTCACACGCTAATTTTCACTATCGCCGGATTTACTATCGCCTACGTGTTGCGCGTTGATAATAACGCGCTAACACGGCGAAAAAATCCGGCGATAGCCGGCGATAGTGAAATGTGCGATGTGCGTTTTTTAACGCACATCTTGTTAATATGCCCCATAGTTTCAGAGCTGTCAGCTCAAGTCATCGTGACCTGTAAAACGTGCAAGATAACATCAACTTAAAAACAAATGTAGCTCAAATCTTCACTTAATATGGAAATCCGTATTGGATGAATCTGTAGGAACAAATTAAGGATGTACATTAGTTAAAAGTCCTAAGAATCATCAACACAGCCAAGCAATTGCTATCCAGACTCGCGAAATAAAGGGCCATTACGAGTCTTGTGGTAATCCTGATTCAGGCGGTAATTGGGGATATGGGCCAAATCAGGATTACAAGATCCACTGTAACTCGTTAAATCGGGAGTACTTCACTCTGACACTTCAGCTGCTAATCTTCAGATGAAATACTAGGCAAAACATACAGGAATCAGCGTGGAAAAACCTGCATGCTATTCCCAAAAATCCTGTTAACTGGAATATTTTTGATCTTTCCGTCCAACCCTCAAAGCTATTTACACCCCCTGCATCTGTAACTCCCAGGTGGAGCGAGGACCACCAGTGCGGACAAGCACCTCTCCTGTTGTGGTCAAGATGTTTCACTGATTAATACACACTTTAACTTCAATTGGTCAAAGAACTCTGAATAAAACCAAATTATGAATCCACATCAGTTTAGACGTGATATTCCCAGTCAAAACCAAATCTTGCTGAAGCAACACTTCATTGTGGTGGTGTTACACTGCCTTAAGGGAAATGAAATTCAGGGGGATC
Source organism: Lissotriton helveticus (assembly GCF_964261635.1). Taxonomy (NCBI): domain Eukaryota; kingdom Metazoa; phylum Chordata; class Amphibia; order Caudata; family Salamandridae; genus Lissotriton; species Lissotriton helveticus. The sequence continues at coordinate 1,147,546,543 of NC_136059.1, read as the reverse complement.
TGACTGGACTTAGGGGGTGGGTGTCTTGTGCTGCAGCACACCTAGACGACCTGGAGAGGTTTCAGGAAGATAATGGGCCATAATGATGCCCTACAAACTGGTTGATCCTGTAGCCTTTCACATGTGTTCAGAGAGTTTCAGGTTAGGTGTAAGTAATCCAGCAAGACTCCTCCACTATCCTTCTGAATGCAAATAACTGACTAACCTATCCACCACTCAAATGACGTTCATACTTCACTATACTAATTCACCTCTAATCCTTTATGGGTAGCATGCTACTTGCCGAAAAAAGCACTTTGACGCCTTGTCAGGGCTGGCAAGCGCTATATAAATGCAATTATAATACAATACAAAACTTTTTACTAATCAATAGTCATTTTCTTATCCATTTTCATTTATGTTTAGATGTATCTCGCTGCAAAGTGGAGGCCTTTTATTAAAGTTATAACAATAGGAACAAGGTTAAACAGTCCAGCATAGTCCTCTCCATACAAATGACTAATAAACAACATATGACCTTCCAATGCAATAGAGTTGCATGGAGCTGCAAAAACTAAGCTGGTCTCCTACCCAAGATTAGTCCTTTTTCAGGAAGCATAGACCCTTTCCCACCAAGGTGCCATGCTTCATTGTCAGGCCCTGCTTCACTTTGGGGGGGGGGGGGGTGCGCAGTATCCAAAGGGTCCCTTGCAGAGCTCTTTTAGGAGAAAACATCTCCTGAAAAAAAGACTATCCTAGGATCTATCCTAGAAGTCATTCCTTGTTTATGAGGCATTTTTTAAACCACACTTCATGTGACCCTGGCTGGAATTAAGTGAAGAAAAGTAAATGCCATATGGCAGATTAATTACTAGCAAACTTTCCAACTCTTTCAAATTTGTCAAAATGTCGCCTACTTTCGATGCACAAAAAAGCACAAGTCATTTTAATGCTGGTTCGGATATTAACAAATGTTTTGAGTACAATTTTAAAATATGCCATATGGTTGAGTAATGGAACCACAAATTCTCTAGCCCTGCATGTCTATAGAATGCAGTGTTAATAACGACCACGTCTTAACCATGCATTCCTTTACTATGCATTCAAATGTTCATTGTAAAGGCATGAACGGTAAAGGGGAATGCGAGTCCTAAGGTTGCCACCCCCTCCCCACCGCACTAAGGTACAAACTCCCCCCACCCCCTCTGGCTCTGACGTGCAAATACCCCTAGCCCCTCCCAAAACCCACGCTGTGCCCTTCCCCTGCCCTGATACCCAAAACCCTGTCCCTTAACCTGACCCAGTCCAGCCCTGACCCAGTCCTAAAAACTTCCCCACCCTCCCCTAAGCTCTAAAAACTACCCTGACTACCCATTCGCCTCCCCCGGCCCTGACGCCTAATACCCTAAGCCCTAATTTAAAACACTACCCCAACACTCCCCCAGCCCTAAAAACTATTACCACCCCCCAGCCCTGAAAACTACACCTGGTCACCCAGCCTTGAAAACCACCTCCATGCCCTCAGCCCTGAAAACTAGCCCCACCCTCCCAGCCCTGAAAGCTACCTCCAACCCCCAGCCCTAAAGACTAGCCCCACCCCTTAGCCCAGAAAACTACCTCTGACCAAACCCCCAGCCCACAAAACTAACCCCGACCCACCCCCGCCAAGAAAACTATCTACCCCAACCCCCTAGCCTACAAAACTACCCCAGACCCACCCCCAGCCAACAAAACAACCCCAGCCCACCCCCCAGCCCACAAAGCAACCCAGACCCACCTCCAACCCACAAAACGACCCCGGCCCATGCCCCGGACCACAAAACAATCCCGCCCCCCCCAGCCAACAAAACAATCCCAACCCACCCCCAGCCCTAAAAGCAACCCAGACCAACCCCAACCCAAAAACAACCCCGACCCCACCCCAGCCCACAACACTACCCCCGACCCCCAGCCCACAAAAGTACCCTGACCCACACGCATCCCACAAAACTACCCCCAACCTACCGACCCCAGCCCCACTTACCCCACCATGGATCTCTCCCTGATTCCATTAAATGCAGCCCGCAGCTAGACCTCGCATTGCCTTAACCACGCGCATGCGTGGTTAAGGCATGCTTAGTTAAGTTTGCGGAGAAGGAACACTTGTGGTTTACACTGCAGTGTTCCGCCTGTTTCCCATGCCATATTGCTTCCTTTTTCTGAACACAAGCCATAAACTACTTTATTATTTCTCTATTTTTTAGACATCTACTTTTAAGTAAAAAAAATGTCAGCATTGCAAACCTACACATCACTATTACACACATTTGAATAGATGAAGCTGCGAGTTACAATTATGAAATATTCCCCATGTGTGCATGAATTCCACAGTCTAAATGGACGGTCTAAGGATAGTGCCAAGGGAGCTCTACTTCAAAACTAGGTGAATATTCACAAAGTGACACATTCTGTGACTATTCACAAACATTTTCAATGCCTTCCACACACTTCTAATCCTATAAGTAATTGAACCAAAAAGACATGATCTGTGATGAGAACTAGGATCGAAGAAAAATCGCTTAATCGAAAATAATTTGCTAAAATGATTTCTTTATACAACATGCGATCCCATGGTTGAACAATATCTGAACTATGTTGTCCGAAATGGGGATGAGCAATTTGTGGGAAAACCCTGACGCCACTGAATTTCCCTCCAAGAAGACATACAGGGCCGCCTACTGGGAAATGGCTAAAACCAAGAAATATTCCTCCCTCACAAGGCAGACACTGTCCAGGGTATTCCTAGATACAAAAGACGAGGTCAGACTGGAAGCTTATTGGGACCTCATTTCCAGGCCAACTAACTGGAAACTCTATCATCAATTCAGAATATGCTCTCTGCCAGTAAGTTCCTTCACAAGTAGATGGAACTCATCAGTGTGCGATAAGTGTACCTTTTGCCATGTCCATCGTGAGAATATAGACCATATTTTATTCGTTTGTCCTGTTTACCAATTGCCCATGACAAAATGGCTTAAACCGGTCTGTATGGCCATGGGTAGAAGATCCGCGAAGGAAGCCATAAGGATCCTGAGGTCAGATACCACGGCCGTTATAGTAATTGGTATGGCAACGTTTTTGAGCTGGGCATTGGCCATTCAAAACAAAAAATTGGGGCTGAGTAACTCATAGTGTAAGGAGGGACCATATTCAATTGTGTGAAACTGATTTTCAGATGAATTAAGGTTTTTATGTAAATGAAGGTATCATGATTTTAAGCTTATCTGTTATGTCAATTGCTGAACGCCATGTTGAAAACATATATTAAATGTTATCTCTTTTTAAGATCATGTTCTAAAACGGACATATATTTATTTATTAATTTATGAAGAACTGTAATTGTCGTATTTCTCATCTGAAGGATGCTTTTAACGGTAATTGTTATGAGATGAAATATTTTTTACATTTTGAATGATCATGTCTTTTATGATGAACAATCGAAATAAAGATTTTATTGAATTGAATTGATTTCTTTATATTTAGTTAGTTAGTATATGGTTAGGCAATTAATAACTTGAAAACATTTTTTTTTACCTTACGATGAAAAAAATATTTTCAATGACAAGTCTCCTCTTTCTAAATGTCCCTTAGAAATTTAGACCTTTTGTGGCACTTTCTGGCAATCATTACATCATTAAGGCCTGGGTCATTTACATTTATTTAAAAGTGAATGGAAGTGTTGAAAAGTGCATAAATTCATGATTTCTTTCCAAACTTTATTTACGGAATGGCCTACACAGAACCACTTTAATGTAAAGCGTCGCAGTGGGAAAGCATTCACAGTGACCAGGTAGGAAACTTCATATTTTAGGGTGTGGCTTAGTAACTGCATTATCTCTGTGATGTTTCTCATATGTGGTGTTAGGTTAAAGGCAGGATGTGCTTGTTTACCCGGTTCTGAGGTCATGCACTTTCTGTGTTTGCTGGGTACGTCCCAAGACAACCAACAAAGCGGGAAAGGTATAAAACAAAGAAAATATCGTTTACGGTTGTAAAGAGGAAGGCTTTCAAGCGGCTCAGCTCTAATGAGCTCTGCCCTGTCAGCTGATATTAATAATGATGACCATTATAAAATTAATTTTGCGATCAATCACAGGTACCCTGCAGTGATTGCTGCTAATTAAGTGGTATTTTTGGCTCCTGTTGCTCACTTCTTCGTCTAGGTAAAGTATTCAAGTGTTTACACTCTCTTTAAACTGAGAGCGATATTGAGTTTTGTCTTCATTAAATGATTACCCTTCTCTTCGCCGCGCTGTTGTGTTTAGCGTTATTAAATTGGCTCGCAGCAAACTACACTCCTGTGACAACAACAATTGGGCATCTCCGTGCACTGAATGCACCCGACTGAGGGCTGAGAATGATCTTACTAAACATCACGTCCAGGGCACAGCACAAGGCTGGAAAAGCATCTAAGCCAGACCAAATCACATGGACACAGGGGTACAAAATGGGAAAGAGGAAAGGGTTCACGAAAACCGGTTAAACTTTTCAGAGATGGATCATTTCACTGCATACTTTCAATCATGCACATCAAAGAGAGACATTCTAAGATTCTCCACTGCAGAAGCTCATTCATAAAAAACATGCGGCATCTCTGAAGTCATATTTTCAGCATCCAAAAGTACACAAACAGAAAAGCCAGAATCCAGGGTGAGACAAAGAAACAGTTTTGCAATAAATAAAAGAACTTCTGTATGTCCCAGTTTGTATTCCAAAGAGTGAGTGTGTGTGAGAGAGAGAGAGTTTGGGGGGGAGTGTGTGTGTTTTAAATATGGCGCTCCCAACTACAGTGCAAGAGAAGGGGTGGTGTACAATGGTGAAGGGATGCAAGTGAACCCAGTTTACATGTAGATTGGGGTGTCTTTAGAGGGTGCGCGTGCCAAGCGTACATAGGAAGCGATTACCAAACCTTATATGGTCACACCAAACCTTATATGGTCACACCAAACCTTATATGGTCACACTGAAGCCTGTCAACATCTCAAAGCTGGGAGTCTCACACAGACAGCTTCTTTTAGGGAATGTACCTTTTAACCATAGAAGGGACATTGAGGCTTACTTTTAACTCACTTTGGGAACCTTTAGTGGATTTCAATCTCCAGCTCTATCACTATAGGGGATCAGCACACCCTAAAAATTGCAGTTATTTCAAAGCAAAAGTATTGTTTCTAGTTCTCAGAAACAGAATTTTTGATTAAGAAAAGCTAAAAACTCATCTTGAAGGTATAGTTTTCCTCATCATTCCTGAATGCGTCATCGTGTATTCAAATAATTTTGCACCAGGTACAATGATACGGGAGCTCCACGCCGCACTTCTGCTGTTTTCAAGACCAATGCATGGATAAAAGAGGTTACTATTTCTAAATCTAATGGGGAACCATGGAAGTTTCTCGTCTTCCGATGTTCTCGAAGTTTCTCAAGCCTTCCCGCTTCCGTCCCTCAGAACACTCAGCGGCGGATTGTGCTACAGAATGTGATCAGTTTTAAGTGCTATATGTATCGCCTGCCCCTTACCTGGTCCTACATGGTAAGTCCGTCGTGGGGCCTTCACGCCGTCTGTTACCAGCTGAGCTGCTTCCTCCCCAGGTCCCGTCTCTAGGCTGCCCACCTGCCTCCGAACTGCAGCGCCTACAAGCGACCGACCCCCTGTGCCAGGAGAGTCAGTCGTTTTATAATAAGCAGCTTCAATCATTTTACAATCGCTCTGGCATGTTGTATTAAGTGACCGTACTTGCTCCTCGAGCACTCAGAAGTTCTTAGCGAGGATAAATCAATATTTCTTAAGTCAGCCCGCCCAGGTGCAGAAAGACTGAAAGCTTAGGGTCTCCCTTCAGAAGCCCCTCGGTGAGTATCTTTTTAAAGAGCGCTGGAAGGTCCAGCAAGATGGGACCTCTTCATCATATTCCAGCCCGCGCATCTAAATAAAATTAGCATAAAATATTTGTTTATGTTATTTACTGGACTGGAAAAGTTTTAAGATTTGCACAGATGCTGTAAAAAATACTTGACTGGGAGATGTTATTTATGTCTCGTACTTTATCGAAGGAACCTCTCTGAAGGTAAGAGCCTTAAAACCAAATTGCTTAGGTGGTCACCTGGAAGAAAACTAGCGCCTTGAGATAGGAGGTACATGGCACAGTAATACCTGTAAGCAAAAGGTTGTTTGTGAAGGCAGTATTCTGTATTGTCAGCATGTATCAATCACTGAGCTGCGTGCAAGGACTCAGCAGCAATCATTTAAGGGTGAGAACTATTATAATGTGTACATGGACTGAACGTTCAGCGTCACCAATGCAGGTTAATGTGCTTGCTTTGACCTTTGACCTTTGACCTATTCTGATGAAGAATAGTCTGTTGTAATAAGCTGTGCTAGAGTTTGCTACTATAATGTTTGCTAATTATTCCCTTTTATATGTATTACTAATGTTTATTGTTGCACTGCAACAGGGCAATTTCTGAGCACTTTCCCGAAGAGGAGGCAGATTCAAGACTAGACACTGAAGCAAGAACTGGCAGCGAATGGAGACCATACACCTGGTGTAGGAGGAGAGTTTTCAGTCATTTTTCGGAGATCCTGAAATCTGCCTGAGGTGAGGAGGGGGCACCAGGACATCAAAGACAGAGGTGAGTGAATACACTTCAGACTGTGCTATGGAGAGACAGTTACGAGAGGTGTGACCTTAGATGTGAGGTCTGGTGCTGCGGAAACATGACGATAGAGTGTTAGTAGAGAGAGGCTGTGTAGCCTGGTGGCTTTTGAAGTCGATTGTCTACTAAACCACTCAGCAGTGCATGACATCAGTGCAAGCAGGAGGTAGTAGGTAGTTGCTTCTTCTCGACAAAGCATAAAGTAAGCTGCATAGATAGTCCTGCACGCTTTGGTGCTTCCCCATCGTGTTTATGTGTGTGTGGGGGGGGGGGTGTCTCCATTGATGCCATTGCACTCATTAAGCTTGAATAGAGTAAGTGCAAAGGGATGATGAATTGTCACCAGTGGCAGGACCAAATGGAAATCAAGATCTGTTTCCACAGGGCCTGCCAGATGAATGAACCTCTGCGCCAAAGACGAATCACATGTTGCCGGCCCAGTTAACTGTATCAAAAGGAATCATGGGTTCGGCCAAAAACAATAGGGCATTGAATGGATCACAGTGCCAAGCAACAGGATCTCTGTATGAAATCCTTTTAGACAAGACGATTGATATTGGTCTGCTACTGGACATGAGTGAGGCTCGCCACTACTTTTCAAAGATGACTAAATATCCACAAATCTTTTAAAGAGGCTGGGCGTCATCATCACAAATGTGACAATGTAGTAGCCAATTCAGTGAGTGCTTACAACAATGGCCAAGGAAGGGCCCGTAGTTAATAAAGGACCCACATATTTACAACCCCTGTGACACTCTGCATGATATGACAAAGGACAGAGGAAAGTGGATTTAGTTGTACTTGTTGCATTCAATTTTCTAAGATGGACACTTGGGTCGTGTTCCTTCTGTTCTTCTGGCTGATAGGTAGTACAAAATAAGATCGTCAGCTATGTTGAAGACCATAAGAGCCGGAGGAGCATTACTCCTCTGTGAAGTATGTATGAGGAATTGTGAGGAGTTGTGAGTCTGCATAAACACTGTTGTTCATTTAGGAACGAACTCCATCTCGAGAGCAGGTATGTCAATGGGAAGCAGGTCCATATATGGATTCTGTGGTTGCTGCTGTGGAATGACAATAAAGAATGAGTAATGCTCGACAAGAGGACATAATTAGGTCATTATCCAACAAATGTTGCTGAGTTAGAACAAACAGAGAAAGAAGTTCATTAGAAATCATCAGCAAAGAAACGCCAACTGTGATTGACTGATATGCTAAATCTAAAGAATGAAGATTATAGCTGTTAAGACCGACCATGTGGATTGACACAGGCACTTGGTCTTCACTGCTAAGTCATTATCCACATCACATGTTTCCACCCTTCTCAATTTCGATCATTTTGAATTAAGGCCGCATTGGGTTCATGAGCTAGAGAAAACGTTTGTTGAGAAAGTTTTAGTAGCTCCTATCATCCCAAAATGGAATTAAGGCTTGGGGACAGTGCGTATTTCCCTGTCCCAATGGGGTAGAATCCAAGTGATGCAACCTGCCCTGTTCTAACTGGAGTGAGTTAGTAGCCCTGCGCGTAGTTTTGTGCGGTGCCCTTTGCAGTCCCTAGCAATCCAGCTAGGGTGCTTCCCCTTGGTGTGTTGAACGTCTAGCAACTGGACAAACACCTCATTGACCCTGATGACCAAACACCCCATAACTGAGTGTCACCACTTTTATTGCAGGAAAGTTACATGAGTGGGTGCAATCCCTTCAATGAACACAACTATAGGGTTCCTTCTCAGAGGGTTTAGGCCCACCCTTATCTACCCAGGTAATAGTCTCGAGACTCACTTACTCGTACAGGGGTTCACATTCTCAATTGCACCACACCCTGAAGGCATCAACAAGCCTGAGATACGGGTTACCACGAGCAGGGTATCAGTCAGCGCTGAGAGGTGCAGTGGGTAAGCTTTACATGGGGCTTTCTATGCCACTCTCATCCTAGTATTTGGGCATTTGTAGGCTATGGGCCTACCTACTGGCTGGGAGCATCGGACAATACAGCAGAAGAAGCATTACAGGCCTCCAGGTCAGTCGGAGGAACTTTCCCTGTATTTTCTTCACCAGGAGAATTGGGTCCCTTTCCTCACTGGGCCATCTGGGTTCATATCCGGCAGATCGCAAGGACCTGATATTGCACCCATCCAGGTCAAACGAAATACATGCCAAATCTACATAGTGGGTTGGTGACCCTTGCGCTGACCTCAATGTCTGGCCCACCGAGTGCTTTCCACTGATCACCCAGCGACATGTCGGCTTCCAGAGATGGGCCATACCGGCATTGGGTGTGGTATAGGGAATATCAGACAACGCCAAAGGATAACTCTGCGTGCGGCTAAGGGTTAGGCCTAGTGCTCACATGTTCAGCTCATCTGTTCCTCCCGTAGTCCTGTCTTATGCAGAGGTTGAGGCTTTCTCAAGTCAGAGACTTCCTGAGAGAGGCACCTCATGGGTTGCTTAGCACTAGCCTCACCCCTTCCAGGATCCTAGCACCAACTATTAGGTTCTCTGAAATCTATAGATCTGGTAGGTTTAAGTCACTCACATCCACTCACCTGAGCAATAACGCGCACACACCAGGCACACCAGCAACAACAACTGGCTCACACAGACTAGCCCAACCCAACCACCGCTCAGTATCACCAAGGGACAACCATCAGTAATTCATGCCTAATGAGGCTGAGAACAACAGTGCCACCTAAAGGACTAGAGGAGGCGCATGTACACAGCTTGCACTCCCCTTCTAACCAGGGCACACACACAGGAGATTCAATCCACAAACACACTCACTCACTCACCTATACCACAGTGCGTGCAACACTAATGTGGAGCAATGCACTGTTTGTTTGACTTATAGACCCACTTGTTAACCCCTTCGATGCTGATGACGGAGCGGTTCCGTCATCAGCATCGGTTGGGCTGTGCTGATGACGGAACCGTTCCGTCATCAGTACAGCCCTGGGGGGGAGCGCTGGGCAGAAAAGCCCACTAGACACCAGGGATTGATTTATATTTTTAAAGGAAGCGACCCCTTGGGCAAGGGTCGCTTCCTTAGGGGGATGTAATATTTTTCAGACTTTTCTGCCCCCCCCTGGGGCAGATCGGCGTTTTTTTTGGCTGATCTGCCCCCAGGGGGGGGGCAGAAAAGCCCACTAGTCACCAGGGATTTGTTTGGATTTGAAAAGGAAGCGACCCCTTGGGGAAGGGTCGCTTCCTAGTGGCCCTAATTTTTTTATAGACTTTCCCCCCCCCCCCTGGGGGCAGATTGGCTGTTTTTTTTTTACCGTTTCTGGACCGGGGGGGGGGGGGGGAATAGAAAAGCCCACTAGACTCCAGGGTTATTTTTTTTTATAGGGAGCGACCCCTTGGCCAAGGGTTGCTTCCTTGGGCCCATTTGTTTTCAGTATGTTCTGCCGTGTCTTTATTTGGCCTCTCTGCTCTCCGTAGGGTTGCTTCCAGGGGGCCCCTGATGTCCCAATGCAGGGCATTCCTGGTGCACGATCGCGCACAGCGTCGCGATCGTGCACCAGGAATGCCCCACTAGACACCAGGGATTGTTGTTTTTGCCGCAATTGTGTGTAGGAAGCGACCCCTTGGGCAAGGGTCGCTTGCTTAGGGGGCTATAATTATTCTCAGACTTTTCTGCCCCCCCCTGGAGCAGAGCGGCCTTTTTTTTGGCCGATCTGCACCCAGGGGGGGCAGAAAAGCCCACTAGACACCAGGGATTGATATTTGGCCATATTTGTTTGTCGAGGAAGCGACCCCTTGGGCAAGGGTCGCTTCCTTTTTGAGGCATGAATATTTTCAGACTTTTCTGCCCCCCCTGGGGCAGATCGGCCGTTTTGTTTGGCCGATCTGCACCCAGGGTGGGCAGAAAAGCCCACTAGACACCAGGGATTGATTTTTATTTATAAACGAAGCGACCCCTTGGGCAAGGGTCGCTTCCTTAGGGGGATAAAATATTTTTCAGACTTTTCAGCCCCCCCCCTGGGGCAGATCGGCTGTTTTTTCGGCCGATCTGCACCCAGGGGGAGTAGAAAAGCCCACTAGTCACCAGGGGTTTGTTTTTTATTTGAAAAGGAAGCGACCCCTTGGGGAAGGGTCGCTTCCTAGTGGCCCTAATATTTATTTAGACTTTTAGATCGGCCGTTTTTTTGGGCCGCATCTGGACCCAGGGGGGGGCAGAAAAGCCCACTAGACACCAGGGATTGATTTATATTTATAAAGGAAGCGACCCCTTGGGCAAGGGTCGCTTCCTTAGGGGGATGTAATATTTTTCAGACTTTCCTGCCCCCCCTGGGGCAGATCGGCATTTTTTTTGGCTGATCTGCACCCAGGGGGGGCAGAAAAGCCCACTAGTCACCAGGGATTTGTTTGGATTTGAAAAGGAAGCGACCCCTTGGGGAAGGGTCGCTTCCTAGTGGCCCTAATTTTTTTATAGACTTTTCTGCCCCCCCTGGGGGCAGATTGGCTGTTTTTTTTTACCGTTTCTGGACCCAGGGGGGGGGGAATAGAAAATCCCACTAGACTTCAGGGTTATTTTTTTTTATAGGGAGCGACCGCTTGGCCAAGGGTTGCTTCCTTGGGCCCATTTGTTTTCAGTATGTTCTGCCGTGTCTTTATTTGGCCTCTCTGCCCTCCGTAGGGTTGCTTCCAGGGGGCCCACGTTTATAATGATTTATAATCTTCCCCCCTTGGGGACAGACACCCCATTTGTGACATACCCTGTGACATAGCCTGTTGTAATGTGTGTTGTTTGTGTTTCTTCTAATGTGTATTGTTTTTTTTTCTCTATAGATTGTTGCAGTGTGCGGTTCTGTTACTAGTGGTTCTGTTGTTCTGCTGTTTCTGTAGTTGCATTTGTTTGGTAAGAGACATTTTTTTTGTTCAATTGTAATGTAATTGTTTATTTTGCAAAGTGTGTAGTAATACGAGTATGTTTTGTTTCTGTTTGTTGTGATTGTAAAACATGTTTTGCATTTGTTTTTGATGTGTCCTTCTGTAGATGTAAGTTTTTTTTTTCTTCTTTCTAGTGGGATATCGTTGCCTATTTGCTGTGTCTTTGCAGAGAAGGTGCTGGTGAGTGTAGTTGTGTCTTGTAAGTGAATTGTATATTTTTTCTAAATATAGTTTTTTGTGAAAAAGTCTTAAATTTTTTATCTTACTTTGCGCAGTGTTGGGGTTGTTGAGTTGTTTGTGCAGACTCCTTTATTTGTAAGGATAATGGCTAGCCGCCGGATTACTGCTCAGCAAGTTGTTGGAATGCTTTTTGATTCTTCCTCTGACCATGGTCCAGAGTCTGACTCTGATTCTGAGCCAGAGGTGGGAGGTGAAGATTCAGGTAGTGAGTTTTCTCTACACATGGCTTCATCTGATGATGAAGACACTTTGAGTGCTGATGAAGCTACTTTTGGTGTGGATGATGTGCCTGTGGTTGGGGAGGACATTGCTGTGGTTACGGTTTGGGAGGACATTGTTGTGCCTGTGGTTGCGGAGGACATTGCGGTGCCAATAGTGCGGCAAGAGACATCTGGGCTGCAGCCTGGGGCTGCTAGACTTTCAGTTGGTGTAGTGAGACAAGAGGCAGCTGGGCGGCGGCCTGCGGCTGCAAGACTTGACGATGAAAGTTCTGACATCTGGGTTGCACCAGGCATGGTGCAGCCGGCATTGCCTGAATTTACTGGTGTTCCAGGGTGTAGGGTGAACACTGAAAACTTTTTGCCTATTGATTTTTTCAAGTTGTTTATGGATGATGTGTTTTTGGCAGAGATTGTAGAGCAGACTAATTTGTATGCTGAAAATTTTTTGAGGGTGAACAGTGCCAGCCTTAAGCCCCACGCTAGAGCTACCCGGTGGACTCCCACAAATTAGGAGGAGATGAAAAAGTTTTTGGGTTTAACTTTTTTGATGGGCTTGCTTAGGAAACCATCAATGGCTTCATATGGGTCTACTAGTCCCTTGATGGCAACAGCTATATTTCCGGCAGTCATGAGTCGTGATAGGTATTTGCTTCTGCTGCGGATTATACATTTTGTTGACAATAGTCTTGCTTTGCCACGAGATCACCCTGATTGTGACCGTCTTTTCAAGATTCGGCCTGTCATTGATCATTTGGTTGATCGATTTTCTGAGATCTTTTATCCTGGGAAAGAAATTGCAGTGGATGAGTCTATGCTCATGAGTCATAGATGGCTGTCTCGCACGGGGCCAGAAACCCAGGTAACCCCTCTTGCAAAAGCTGGTGAATTTGACAATGGTGACAATGTCAAGTCCACTAGCTTTTGCAAGAGGGGTTACCTGGGTTTTTGGCCCGGTGCGAGACAGCCATCTAGGGAAACCTACCAAACCCACACATTTCTGAAAAGTAGACACCCGGGGGCTTCCAAGGAGGTATGGCTTGCATGGATCCTCCAACGTTCCTTTACCCAGAATCCCTTGCAAACCTCATTTTTAGCTGGAAAAAATCAATGTTTTCACACGTTTTAGTGTGGGAAAGCGTGGCATCACTGGGCTCACACAAATTACCTCCCACCCAGCGTTCCCCAAGGTCTCCCGATACAAATGGTACCTCACTTGCGTGGGTAGGCATAGTGGCTGCTTTAGGAAAAGGCCCAATTCTTACTGTGGAGACCAAAAAATTTCCTTTAGCCAAACAATCTTATTTTTTGAGGGGGTCACCTGAGCTTTTGGCCCGGGGCTCGGCGGGTGTTGGAAATGGGATCCCTGGCTGGCCATGGCTTTCGCCAAAGTCAGTCAGAGACCACCACTACCAAGTCAGGGCAAGGGAGTTACACGCCAAGATAACCCCTGCTCACCCTCTAGGTAACGTGGCGCGAGCAGCAAGGCTAAACTTGGAGGCGATGTAAGTTAAGTATTTGCGCACGCACCCCAGCAACAACACCCAGGACCCACCACAAAGGAAACTCCACACAAGGTTATATAAAAATAGCCTTTGTATTACACCAAAACACATTAGATAAAACACACACTTTACAATGTGCCAGGGGCACGGGCAGAATTTACAGGGGATATGTACAAGACAGGGCCACCTGGACCACTGTCAGGAATCAGAAGTAACACTTTCAGAAATAGCACTTAGAATGTAAAACATAGAATGTAAAATCACTTTTAGCACACAACCAGTAACTACTGGTAACCAGGATCTCACTAGCACCACCTGCACTAGGGAGAAAACAACCACCTCAGTATCACAATACAAGTAGGGGCATAGACCTGGGGACAAAACACATGATGCAATGCATACATTCAGAGGTGTAAGGAAGGAGGCACATGACGCATTATTAACAATACATTCAGAGGTGTAAAAACAAGGCACATGACGCATAAAAACACATTCAGAGGTGCAGAAAATGAACAATTGCGCCAAACTCACATTAGTCACCACCTGTGACTGTCCCTGTGTCCCAATGTCAGGGCCTAAACGTGGCAGTTGCCCACAAAGTGCTGGGCAACTGTGTAGCAATTGATGGGGCCAACACGCTGGGGGAGCCTCACAGGCTCTGCAGAATGACTGTCCCCTTGGAGCCTCGCTGGGCTCTGAATACACAAATGGCCCCTGAGCCTTTCGGGGCTCTTAAACAACAATGGGGTCGCCTGAGCCTCTCTGGGCTCTTAACTCATGATGTGCCCCTCAAGAGCCTCTCGTGGCTCTAACAAATGGTGTGCCCCCAAGAGCCTCTCAGGCTCACACACGAAATGCCACCTTCGTCGGAGTCCCCCTCCTGGGGACTCGAAGCAACTATGGCCCTCCCAGAGCCTCTGAGGGCTCTTGAAGCAAGAATTGCCCCCACGACGTTGGAGCCTCTCTGGGCTCGTACAGAATGCAGCCTGGGCCTCTCCTAGGCTCTTAGAAGGAATGCCCCCGGGGCCCCACTGACCGGCTTCCTGTGGCGGGGGGAGGGGCTCCTCCTCGCAGGGGACAGGACTCCTCTTCGGCCCTGCTCCTCTTCACTGGGGACACATGAGAGCTCCCGCTCCTCGGGGCTCGCCGCAGACTTCTCCCCTCTCTCTCCTGGGCTCTCCTTCTCCCCGGGGCTCTCCCTTCACATGGGAGCCCCGGCAGGCAGCAGCTTCTGGCTTCACTCTCTGTCCTGCACCCGGCCTGCCTGACTTCCGGGTCGCGGCTGTGGGGGCGGGACTTCCGTCGGGCCGCTCTCCGATTGGCCGGCCGGCAAACCACTTCCGGGTCGTCGCGGGCAGCGCGGCGACCCGTTCCAGGCACTTTTAGGCGGGGGCTGAAGTTACCGAGGGGTGGGCACCCTCAAAGTAAAAGCGAAAACGGGCGGCAAGGTCCCTGGCAGGGTGGGCACCTGCCAGGCGACAAAACACTCGAAAATAAGCGAGGTGGCACTCGCTTGGGGCGGACAATGCCGGGTGGGCACCGGCCTCTGCAGACAAAGCGCTCCCAGCGCTAGAGGGGTGACCACAGCGCTCCCAGGCGCTAGCTGAATTTTTAAAGCGCCTCCTGCGCAAAAGTAGCAAATAAAGCGCTATTAAGCGCTGGGGGCCGAAATCAAGCGCTCCCAAGCGCTAGGGGAGAGTTCAGGCCCCCAAAGTCCAGGCAGAGTCCTTCAGCAAGGCAGGGGGGCAAGGCTGGGCCCAGAGCCAGCTCACTGGGTCTCCAGGCAGGGAGACAGTCCAAGTGGTGGTCCTCTGGCCCAGCAGCAGCAGCAGCCCCCCTCAAGTAGGGTCAGGAAAGAACAACTTCTGTGGGGACACAGCCCCATTTTTATACAGTGCATTCCTTTGTCTGAAGGTGCAGGGTGGGGGCAGAACCAGTCACAGCTGGTTCTTGAGTACTCTGTTTACCTCAACCACCCTCTCTATTCACTGGCAGGGCTTGGGTCATTAGACGCACCACAGGGGGGCGGAGCCAGCATTGTCAGGGGAAAACCCAGCCTCATTCAGGACACAGGTACACTCCTCCCCAGCCATCAGCATGCTAATCTCCCACTCACCACCGGGCAGACCTATCCAGACTTCCTGGAGCCTGGCATGCCAGCCAGCTCCAGCCAATCACACTCCAGCACCCTCACTGCACACGTACAGCCATGTCTAGGAATGACACTTCCCTACTAGACACATACATGCTGCATACACCATCTCGCAGCATTCACTCTCACGAGTTCACACATACCAGACTCGAGCCTGTACACCCCACGCAT